>NC_059102.1:51179228-51790542 GCF_020740685.1 Jaculus jaculus
TGCTTTTGCTCAGCAGGATATCACAGTGGACCCACAGGGCAGGAGAGAGGGAAAACAAATATACCATGGCTTCTCCTTTCAAACTAAGCATCTGGCTCAAATAATAGGTCATCCGGTGTTCAGGATAGATATTATGAAATGCAGTGTTTCTCTATACATTTCCTTTAAACAACTCATACATTCAATGAGAGAGGTCATGGAGGGGGCCTTCCCCACAAAAGACCATGATGCAAGTCCAAACAACAAAACAACAGACATGGTGCATCCATCCTCTTTTACCCATTGTGGCTGCTCTTGTTCTTTTGGTTTTTTTTTTTTAATTTATTTTTATTTTATTATTATTTTTGCTCTAGTATTTGAATCTGGCTGTCTTTGGGTGAGCAGGACAAGCCTCAAGGACTGCTCTCATGTGTACAAAGAGAACAAAGAGCTCACTCTCTCTGTTAAGTGTACACAGAAAACAAGGAACCCTCTTTCTGTTACATGTACACAGAGAACAAGGAGCTCTCTTTCTCTGTGTTACATGTACACAGAGAACAAGGAGCTCTCTTTCTCTGTGTTATGTGTACACAGAACAAGGAGCTCTCTCTCTGTGTTACATGTACACAGAGAACAAGGAGCTCTCTCTCTCTGTTACATGTACACAGAGAACAAGGAGCTCTCTCTGTCACATGTACACAGAGAACAAGGAGCTCTCTCTCTCTTACATGTACACAGTGAACAAGGAGCTCTTTCTTTCTCTCTCTCTCATGTACAAAGAGAACTCTCATGTGCACATAGAGACCAAGGAGCCATTAGGAAGCACAGACAGGACATGCACCAGCTCCTTTGGGATGAAGGTATTCAGAGGAGGCATGAAGAACGCATCAGGGCGTTAAGTGGCTGGGTAAGAAGGCAGGAAGAACCTTGCAGGGTTAGGGTAGGGGAGTGAGTGGGAGTCTGAGGTGTCGTGCTCCTGCTCCCCGGCCACATCCTCACACACTCCTTCTGCCAAGTCTCTAAGGCCCTTCCATTTCAGGTTCCATTCTATATTAGGCAGAGCATATAGTTTGGTTTGGCTTCACGGAATGAGCAAATTCTGTTATTGAACTTTGGTTGTGAAACCGTCTGCTGTCCAGGAAGGAAACTTGACATCAGCAGGATATATGGCTGGGTAATTGGGCTGAAATCAGGTGGTTGTTGGGGGGAGAGGAGTTGGAGGGAGAGGAAAGAAAAGGCTGTAAATGATATAGGTGATGTGAAGAAAAGCTAATCATTTCAATGGAATTTGTATTCAGATTATGGCTTCTGAAAAACAATCAGCAGTTCTTAATGTACTACCATTCATTGTCATATCTTGACTGGTACCTGGTCCCCACCCTATGGTTTCCTGCACAGCTTTGAAACCAAGCTTTTCTTGTTGGCAAGAGAAATCTGCCAAGACAGTCTCTTGTCCTCACATTCTGGCCCTTTTTACCTTTCGGCCTCTGGCAGAGAAGAGCCTTTCTCCAGCTGTTGACATTGTCTTGTTTGATGCCTGGTGATTTTCGTAGGAATGCTTCCCGGGCTCTTGCCAAGGCCTGCAAGTGCAAGTGGGAGGGAGGCCTTGATGCTGCTGCTGCTGCTGTGACCCAGAAGCAGAGTGGCTGATGGGCTCTGCACCCAGCTACTTCCCCGGAATTACTGCCTTCTAGGCATGATGTCATAAGGATGTTGTATTAAAAATATAAATAGACAGACAACATGTCCAAAACTCTAAATCATAAGGGAAAACAAGACACCTGTTCCAACTCTAACTCATGAATCATCTTCAAGATTTTCTGCTCAATATAAGCATGTATGTATGTATGTATGTATGCATGCATGCATGTATGAATGTAGGTATTGCTGGAACTCACTTTGTAGCCCAGGCTGGACTTGAACTTGAATAATGATTCTCCTGGCTTAGCTTCCTGAATGCTAAAATTACTGGTACGTGCTGCCGCTACTGTCTTATACAAATTCTTTATTTCTTTTTAAAACATTTTTATTTATTTGTAAGCAGAGAGAAAGGTGGGGAGAGAATGGGCACACCAGAGCCTCTTGCAACTGCACAGGAACTCCAGATGTATGTGTAGGAAAAAACCCCCGCAGGGGGTCCCCACGCTCTGCCCGGATAAGGCGACACCCCAAATCACTCACTCACGAGAAGCGGTCTTGATGCAAACTGCAAGAGGATTTTATTCCAAGCGCGCTGGGGCCCACAGTCGTACACCGCACAGGGGTAGAGGACTGCAGAGCCCTGAATGCAGGAACAGGACAGTTTTTATAGGGTTTCTAACAAAGCCTGTGCCTTAGACCAATCATTTTCTAATATTAGGAGCCCCGCAGGGTGTTAGCCAGTCAGTTGGTGCCACCCCATAGTTTCTAAGCCAATTAGTTTGTGACCTTGGTGGTCAGCATTTGCGCAGGTCCTTGGGTGGGAGTAGCAGAGTGTGGTTCCAGTCTCCTATGACCTTGGAGGTCAGCACTTGTGCAATTCCTTAGGTGGGGGTAACAGAGTATGGTATCAGCCTCCTATGACCTTGGTGGTCTGAGGCAGGCTGCTACAGCCTATGGTGCGAGTTACTAAGGCTTACAGTGTAGGCTACTAAGGCTTACAGTGTGGGCTATTAAGGCTTATGGTGCAGGCTATTTACAGAAACCAAATAAGTGGTTCACTTCATTACTCATTTCCCATCCTTGAGGGCTATCTCATGCCCTTTTACCTAGTTTTATATTAGGAGTGGGCTCTGATACAATGAGAAGAGGGATTCTTTACTTGCTTCCAACAGAGAGTAAAGCCTGGAGTTTGAGGTATGCAGGGAGCCCGCTTAAGCTCCCCTTGGAGCGTGATAGTATTTCTGAGCTTCTGAATTCTTGGGCCTTTCATTTCCCACTTTTTCTCTTGTCAATAGTTCTAATCCTAGAACTTAGAAAGACTAGACATAATCTTCCTCTCTGCTGCCTTGAAGGCCCTTATATTGTTGTCTAAGTACCATGATCTGGACCGCACTCACTTGTTCTCTAACAAAAGTAAAAATCTTATTAAGTATGTAAGGCCCAACTGAAAGCATCAGGAGCAAAACCATTAGGGGTCCCATCAGGGTGGAAAGCAGAGTAGTTATCCAGGAGGACTTGTTAAACCATCCCTCAAACCATCCTTGGTTAGTTTCCCTCTCCCTTTGACGCTTTTTTAGTCTTTCCCTGAGCTTGCTCATGGAGTCTCTGATCGCTCCTGAGTGATCTACATAAAAGTAATATTTTTTTTTTTTTTAACGCTGCACATAATCCGCCTTCTTTTAGGAACAGTAAGTCTAATCCCCTCCAGTTTTGTAAGACCACTTCAGATAAGGAGGTCAGGGACTCCTCTAGATTACTAACAGATTTCTCTAAAGCTTGGAGATCCTCATTTATGACAGCATGTAGTTCATCAAGCCCTCTTTCTAATTGTTGTGGTCCCGTGACCAGGGCTGTGGTCCCCGTCCCCACATTGGCAGCTATCCCTAAGCCAAGTATGAAAGCTAGGGTAAGGGTTACAGGCTCCCTTTTGGATCGGGTGGGATGGTAGTCATATTCATCGATGACTACTTCCTCAGGATGGTAGTAAACCCGGGGGACAAGCTGGACCATAATATAGAAATTTTTGGATGGGTTAAAAACTGAAGTAGAAACACAGGGAGTCAGCCCAGTATCATATGCCCACCACCTGTTATACCCTGGCACTGGATATTGGTTGTCTGAAGTCTGACTATAGGTCAGAGTAACATTACAAAGGTGTTGGTGGGATGGGGGGGCCTTTCCTATACATGCCCCCCTTCCTGAGACCTCGGGGAGAGTCAACTTGTTTTTGGTCCCCCATGAACACCGGCGATCATGTTCTTTAGTTATATTAAACTCTCCCATACTCGCCATCCCCTCATAGTAGGGTGGTCCTGAGGATAAACAAAGCCAGCAGGCAGAGGTAATGTTGGGGTTGGTGGCGTTTATGGCGAGGAAGGCCCCTTGGATTAGGCTAAAGAGCCTCTGTCCTGTCCCATGTGGGGCTTCCGAGAGTGGGCTAGTCAAAGGGGTTCTAGCAGTTATTATGTGATGGGTTTTAGTTGCCACTGTGGGTGGGAGCTTGGGTAATGTCATTTTAGGGGGTCCCTGTTTTACTAGAACTTTATTAGGTCTTACTGGTCTTGGGGTGGGAGGCTTTATCTTAAGTTGTATAGTAAAGGTTAGGCCCGTATCCCATCCTGTCATATAAAACCTGAGTCCCCAAGTTTTTTCTTTTATCCAGTCTCTGGACTCTCGACCTTGGGGGGTGAAAGAGATGCTGAGAGGAACTGCTTTTTTTCCCATATAATCCTTCCTGCATAGTAATCAGGTCCCAGGAGGAAGCTGGGTGCCAGTAGGTATTACCTGTAGTTTCATAACCCCAATGTTTACAGTAGAACTCTTTTGTCCCTCCATAACTTCGTTTAGAAGTTCGGGGGCAGACATAAAATGGGGTATGCTGCATCTTACGTTGGGCTGGCCCAGAGCTGCACCCCGGTTGTCTGCCATATATTGACCTTGGGAGATGACCCCTTGTGTGAGTGCCTGCTTTGTCACATGAGAGTGGACTTCTCTAGAGACCTCCTCTGGGGTGAGCTCTGGGATATCCCAAAATTTTATCCCGGCTACCAGGGCACAGATGTCTGGGGTCAGGACAGGCCATTAAGTCCAGGGGGGCGCTTCCCTAGTTGTAGTCCATATTATATCCCCCGTTTGAGAAAGCACTTGCTAAGTCAACTTTTGGGGGGCATGGGGATTGGAGGCATCACCTAGCTGGAGAAGCCTGAGTTTAAGGGGATTGTCTGTCCTCTCGGCTTGTCATTTGGGGCCCGGTGGCGGAGCAGGCTTGACGTGAGATGTATGGATCCAGGCGGGTATTCCTTCAACTTTTATGGCCATTGGAGTAGTCAGTAGGACGAGGTAGGGGCCCTTCCACCGAGTCTCAAGGTTTCCTGCGCGGTGACGTCTGACAAAGACCAAATCTCCCACCTGGAAGCGATGTGGGACCTGTAAGTCTCCTTCTCCTGAGTAAGCCTCCCGGAGTCGCTTCCACGCTCGTTGTCTCACCCACTCGAGCGCCTTGAGCCTAGAGAACAGAGGCTGGGAAAGTGGCACATCAGGACTATGTATAGAGGTTATTTCTACCAGTGGAGGAGGCCCCCTGTATAGCAATTCATAGGGGGTCAGTCCAAATTGTCCAGGTGTGTTTCTAACCCTAAAGAGCACAAAGGGTAGGAGAGCTATCCAATCATTAGCGCCAGTCTCTGCGGTCAATTTGGTGAGGGTCTCTTTAATGGTTCTATTTATCCTTTCTACCTGTCCTGAGCTTTGGGGTCTGTATGCACAATGTAATTTCTAATCAATCCCCAATACTTTGGTCAGTCCCTGACTTACCTGGGCAACAAAGGCTGGACCGTTGTCTGATCCTATTACCTTGGGTATCCCAAATCTTGGGAAAATTTCTTCCAGTATTTTCTTAGCCATCACGGTTGAGGTTTTTTTTTTTCTTGGTAGGATAAGCCTCTACCCATCCTGAAAAAGTGTCTACAAAAACTAGTAAATACTTATTATCATACTTAGCCGGTTTTACCTCGGTGAAGTCCACTTCCCAGTGAGCACCTGGGCTGTCTCCCCTTAGCCTCTTCCCAGGAGGCATTCTTGAGGGATTAGTATTGACCATCTGGCAAGGTACACAATGCTTGACTACTAAGCCAGCTATCTCTGGCAACCTCAGAATATGGTAAGGAGATGTCTGTAGCAGTTTTTGTAGATGTTTGGCTCCCAGATGGGTTAGGCGGTGTATTTGTTGAACGTACTGTAGTCCCTTTGCTTGAGGTAGAATCTCTTTTCCCTCTGAGGTAAAACAGGCCCCCTCTGGAGTTTCAGAGAACTGGCCCAACTTTCTGACTTCTTGCCAGTCACTTGGGGTATATCGTTGCTCACTTTTTTGGTTCTTTGGTTTTTCAATTATGGGCAGAAGGTTGACCCCCTGGGCAGCCTGCTTGGCCGCTTGGTCAGCCATCTGTTTTTCTTTTGAGATAAAATCTTTGGCTTTTTGGTGGCCAGGGCAATGCATAATGGCCAGTCTTTTGGGTAGATGTAGGGCTTCTAGCAAACTTAGAATTTTTTCTTTGTTTTTAATTTCTTTCCCTGCTGAGGTAAGTAGCCCTCTCTGTTTGTAGATGGCCCCGTGTATGTGTGCAGTAGCAAAAGCATACCTGCTGTCCGTGTAGATGTTCATAGACTTTCCTTCAGCTAGTCATAAGGCCTGTGTGAGGGCCATGAGCTCAGCTTTTTGTGCTGAAGTTCCTTCTGGCAGACTGCTGGCCCAGACTGTTTGTGTTCCGTCTACTATCGCCGCCCCAGCCATCCTCTTACCTTCTATAATGTAATTGTTTCCATCTGTGAACCAGGTTAATGTTCCTCTGGTCAGTGGGACATCTGTAAGATTCTTTCGGATCCCAGTTTCCTCAATCAGCAGTTGATGACAGTCATGAGTCACTGTCTCATCAGTTTCTTCAGGCAGAAGGGTAGCGGGGTTGAGGATGGCAGGAGAGGCAAACGTTATCCTGTCGGTGAGGAGCAGGCTCTACCGGGGATGAGTATAATCGATACTCATCATCTAGCTGGAGGGTCAACACGGTGATGGGTCGACCTCCAGCAGACACTTCTGGTTTTTCTGATTTGAAAGAAATTTGAACACCCATCTTGGTTAATAAGTCCCTTCCGAGGAGGGGCGCTGGACATTCAGGAATGACTAAGAATGAGTGGGTTACCCGTCCCACTCCCAGGTCAACGGTTCTTCGGGTAGTCCATGAATATTGCCGTTGTCCAGTAGCACCCAGAACCCAGGATTTTTTATCTTTTAGCCCTCCCATTGGTTCCAAAAGCACTGAATGTTCAGCGCCAGTGTCCACGAGAAATCTGACTGGCTTCCCCTCCACCTTCAGAGTTACCCTGGGCTCGGGGAGGGGCTCCGAGCCCTGTCCTCCCTAGATTTCATCTTCTCCAAGGGTTAGGACCCTAGGTCTTTTGCTGTTCTTCTTAGGGCAGTCTCTTGCCCAGTGTCCTTTCTCCTTGCAATAGGCACATTGATCTCTATCAAGTTGGGTCCTGTTGCCCAGGTTCCCTATCTGCCTAGGGCCTGTTCTAAACTTGTGAAAATTTCTCTTCCTTTTTCCTTTCTCTCTACCACTGTGGCCAGGATCCTGGTCAGATTTTTCTTTTGTCGTCTATTGCGCCTATCCTTTCTTTTTTCTCTTTCTCATGTCTCTCTTTACGTTCTTCTCTCTCTCTCTTTCTCTCCTTTGCTCCTTTTTCTCTTCTGTCTCCCTTTTGTAATATACCTTTTCTGCCTCTTTTACTAAATCACGTAGCTCAACTTCCTGTAATCCCTCCAATCTCTAAAGTTTCCTTCTGATATCAGGAGTTGACTGTCCTATGAAAGCTAATGTTACTGAGCCTTTTTGAATCTCAGAGGTGGGGTCAAAGGGTGTGAACCTCCTAAATGCTTTCATGAGCCTCTCAAGAAACATTGAGGGAGACTCCGTTGGCCCCTGCATCACCTCTCTTACCTTGGCCAAATTGGTGGGCCTTCTGGAGGCACCTCGGAGACCCGCCACCAGAGCCTGGCGATAGATTTTTAAGCTCTCCCTACCTTCAGCCGTATTGTGGTCCCAAACAGGGCGAGTCAGAGGGAACCCCATGTCTATCTCATGCTGCAGCTGCGTGGGCCACCCGTTGGCCCCAGGGACATTTTTTTGGCCTCTATTAAAATTTTCTCTCATTCCTCGGTTGTGAAGAGAGTCTGCAACAGCTGTTGGCAATTATCCCAGGTGGGCTGATGAGAAAACATAAGAGATTCTATCAGCCTCGTGAAGCGTTGGGGTTCCTCTGAAAAAAAGGGGGATGGTTAGCTTTCCAGTTATAAAGATCTGCAGAGGAAAAAGGCCAATATTGGAGGGGTTGTAGTTGGCCCCCCGGCATGGGAGGATCTGCCTCGTGTAGCGGCAGTGTTACAATTCCATTTGCTCCCTCTGGGGTAGCATCTCTCCGGCTCTGCGTCCTTGCAGTTGGCCCTCCCATTTCTAGGAGCTCGGGAGGGGCAGGCTGAGTCTCCGGCTAAGCCCGGACAAGCTTGGGGGCGGAGGCTCTGGGAGGAAGGGGGGCGGAGGCTTGGGAAGGGTGGAGGGCGGAGTTTCAGGAGGGGCAAGGGGCGGAGCAGTCACGCCGGAGCATGGAGCTTCGGGAGGGGCGAGAGGCAGAGGTATGGGAGGGGCAAGAGGCGGAGGTGTGGGAAGGGTGGAGGGCGGAACTTCGGGAGGGGCGAGGGGCGGAGCAGTCACGCCAGAGCGTGGAGCTTCGGGAGGGGCGAGAGGCCCTCTCTCAGCTCCCGGGACTAGATAAGGGCGGGGAGGGGCAGGCTGAGTCTCCGGCCAAGCCAGATGAGGTTCCTCGATCTCAGGGTAGATGCGAGGGGGAGGAGAGGGTTTTTTTTCATTTTGCATTCTCAAGACTCAGGACTCTGGAGCTTGAGTTCCTGGGTTTATTCAGCCACGGCCTGACCCACGGCAGGGGGTTGTCCATCAAATCCTTCCAGGTGAGGATATAAGCCTCTTGGTTGGGACAGGAGCCTGGTCCATTCTGAAAAATAATATCTTTAACAGCCAGAATAGTCTCAGAATTAAAGGTTCCTTCTGATGGCCATCCGACCTCATAAGTTGGCCACTCAGAGGCACAAAGCATTTGTCAGGGTCTCCTTCTAACCTCAACTGACAAATTATGGGCCCTAGATTTAACTTCAGTCCAATGGTCAAGAGTCAAGCTAAGGGGCGTCGTCATCGTCTGTCCCATCTTAGAACTACAGACAAAGACACAAAGAACAACAACAACAACACACACAACTGAGACCAACAAATCCAGATACCAGCGACCCGTCCACATCTTCCACAAGCAGGCAAAAGAATTGGACGGCCGCAAAGGAGAAGCTTCTGCTCTAACAACAGAACTCTGTCTTCTCACCGACAGTTTAGGAGACCACCAGGCGTCCCTGGCTCTCCTCACCTCCCAGGGCGTCCCCCAGGGTGGCAGCCTGTGATCCTCCTAGCACGTCTGCTGATCACGGTCCTCTGGTCCTTCACGGCCCTAGAGGACGGCTGCAAATCAAACCAAGCCAAAAGCGCGCATCCCAGAAACCAGATACTCAGAACACAAACACCGGCCGGCACACACTCACTCCAGAAGGGGCCCCCTTACCTCCAAGTCGGTTCTCGGGTGTGTGTGGGGGCCTTCACATCCCGGGCGAGCCCCCAATGTAGGAAAAAACCCCCGCAGGGGGTCCCCACGCTCTGCCCGGATAAGGCGACACCCCAAATCACTCACTCACGAGAAGCGGTCTTGATGCAAACTGCAAGAGGATTTTATTCCAAGCGCGCTGGGGCCCACAGTCGTACACCGCACAGGGGTAGAGGACTGCAGAGCCCTGAATGCAGGAACAGGACAGTTTTTATAGGGTTTCTAACAAAGCCTGTGCCTTAGACCAATCATTTTCTAATATTAGGAGCCCCGCAGGGTGTTAGCCAGTCAGTTGGTGCCACCCCATAGTTTCTAAGCCAATTAGTTTGTGACCTTGGTGGTCAGCATTTGCGCAGGTCCTTGGGTGGGAGTAGCAGAGTGTGGTTCCAGTCTCCTATGACCTTGGAGGTCAGCACTTGTGCAATTCCTTAGGTGGGGGTAACAGAGTATGGTATCAGCCTCCTATGACCTTGGTGGTCTGAGGCAGGCTGCTACAGCCTATGGTGCGAGTTACTAAGGCTTACAGTGTAGGCTACTAAGGCTTACAGTGTGGGCTATTAAGGCTTATGGTGCAGGCTATTTACAGAAACCAAATAAGTGGTTCACTTCATTACTCATTTCCCATCCTTGAGGGCTATCTCATGCCCTTTTACCTAGTTTTATATTAGGAGTGGGCCCTGATACAATGAGAAGAGGGATTCTTTACTTGCTTCCAACAGAGAGTAAAGCCTGGAGTTTGAGGTATGCAGGGAGCCCGCTTAAGCTCCCCTTGGAGCGTGATAGTATTTCTGAGCTTCTGAATTCTTGGGCCTTTCATATGCACCACCTTGTGCATCTGGCTTTCCATGGGTCTTAAGGAATCAAACCTGGACCATCAGGTTTTTTAAGCAAGTGACTTTTTAACCACTGAACAATCTCACCAGCCCTCCCTTTTTTTTGGCGGGGGGGCTAAAGGTAGGGTCTCACTCTAGCCCGGGCTGATCTGGAATTCATTATGTAGTCTCAGGCTGGCCTTGAACTCACAGAGATCATCCTACCTCAGTCTCCTGAGTGCTGGAGTTAAAAACATGTGCCACTACACCTGGCTTTTTTGTTGTCAGTTTTTTTGAGACAGTGTCACTCATTCTAGCTCCGGCTAATGTGGAAGTCATTGTGTAGCCTAGGCTGGCTTTGAACTAGCAGTGATCCTCCTATCTCAGCCTCCAGATTGCTGGGATTAAAGGCATGTGAATTACTTTTTTATTTTTCTGGGAGATTACTTAACAATATAAATGATAAGGAACTGGGATATAGTTCAGTTGTAGGATGCTTGCTTAGGATGCACAAAGCCATGAGTTAGATCCCTAACACTGGAAAGAAAAAACAGCAAAATATGAGCATCGTATAGCACCAGTCATAGCAGTTTAATAATTGTATAAATGTAATAATTTGAAAGGGGAGAGGGAGAGGGAAAGAGAGAGGGAAAATTGTGTGTGTGTGTGTGTGTGTGTGTGTGTGTGTGTGTGTGTGTTGGCATGCCAGAGCCTTTTGCTGCTACAAACTTCAGACTTATCTACCACATTGTGCGTCTGGTTTTATGTGTGTACTGGGGAATCAAACCTAGGCCACCAGGCTTTGCAAGCAAGCACCTTAACCTTAACCTAACCGCTGAGCCATCTCTCTACCCCAGCATTGCAGTTGTAATTGTTACAAAAGCAAAATCAAAGCATGGATATATTTTCCCATACAATTAAGCTCCTCCTCCCACCCCAAGTAGGGATATGTTTGGGGTATTGTCTCAAGTTTGGGAATGTGTGTGTGTGTGTGTGTGTGTGTGTGTGTGTGTGTGTGTCTGTGTAGGTGTAGCAGGAATCTGGACTCATAACCTCCCTGTCCATTTCAAGAGTATTTTTCTAGTTCTTGTGCAAGTTCACATGTAGGAAAAATCTAAACCTAGCCCTAGCAGTGCATCAAGTATGTAAAACCAACATTGACTTATTCCTGTAGAAAGCCATTTATTTAGTGCAGTGGTAGTTGTAAAGCTGATGGTTTTTTTTTTTTTTTTTTAAATCAGGTAAGCATGCATTAGCCATTTCTCTTTATTTGATGTTTGTTCCTTCCCATGTTACTATGTATGTGTATATAGTAGCATACCCTTCAGATATACTATGAGGACACTACAGAACAGAGAAAATAGGATGCTAGAGATCAGTGGTCAGAGTACAACTCCTTCACTCTGGCTTTTTTTTTTTTCAGTCCTGGGTATTGAACCCAGGACTGTGTGCATGCTGGGCAAGCACCTGGCCACTGAGCTATATCCAGCCTCCTTTGGGGGGGAGGGGTGCTTATTTTGAGTCAGGGTCTCAGTACATTGCCCAGTCTGGCCCCAAACTCACTTTGTTGCCCAGGTAGTCCTTGAACTTGGGATCCTACTGCCTTAGCCTCCTCAGTATAAAGCTGATGTTTTAGGCTCAAGGGGCAAAAGGTTTGCTAGTAGAAAGGCTCTTTTGTATATAGAATTACACTAGGAGGAAGGAGGCATTTTTGTGAATTCAGAGTGCACCGGGAGTCCTCACCTGCAGCTTCTCAGGAAGCCGAGCCCAGAGGGCACTGGACTCTGTTCTGGTACATTAGGACCAGGGGCTTACGCAATGCCCCGAGGCACAGGAACAAACAAGGTCAGAAGCAGGTGTTTGTTCCACAAGAGAAGTTTACTGCTTAGGTTCCAAAGGATTGCCCAGGCTTGCTAAAGGGCAGCATTTGACAATGAGTTTGTCTCCAAATGGGGTTCTTTTATGTCTTTTGAGACAGGGCCTCAAGCTCACTGTGTAGCTCAGGCTGGCCTTGAATCAAGGCTGCCATACTACCTCCATCTCTTGGGTGTTCAGAACCAGCATAAGCCACCATACCTGGCAACCAAGTTGGTTCTTAGCAATGGCTCCTTCCCCATTCTATCTTATTCCCTTCTGGTTAGTTTTAATATAGTACACATTCAAGAAGGTAATTATATGAAATAGATCTGTGCCCAAGAGCACACTGTTCATGTTAAGTTGGAAGGAAAAGTGTGAGGAGTATTCACTGCCCTGAGGTGCACCCTGGACTTGACTTATCTTATCTTATTTTAAATCTTATCTTATGTTCCTCTTCCCTGAGCTCTCTGGGGTTTGAAAGACCCAGTCCCCTCTTTACTAAGTGAAGGACAAAGGCTACTACTTTGCTGTTTTCCCTAGAAAAAGTTATTTCCCCAGGGATAGTGGTGCATACTCTGTTCTTAGGTTGGAATTTTATTTATATTTGGTCATGTCCCAAAACAGTTTCACCTGGTCTCAGCAGGTAGATTTTGGACTATGGTCTTACCTTTCTTCTCCCATTTTCTTTCTATCAATTTGCTATCCTGGCATTATTTATGACAGTAACTAACTGAGCTCCTAGATACACTGGGTTCTCTCTTCCATATATCTGCCCAAAGTAAAATCTTGTGAGTGGGCCTGACAGTTGATAACCAGTGAGCCAACATTTGAAACTATTGTTTACCAATCTTTGTGTGCCTGGGGAGTGAGTGTGTGCTTGCTTGCTTGCCTGCCTCCTTCCTTCCTTCCTTCTTTTTCTTTCTTTCTTTCTTTCTTTCTTTCTTTCTTTCTTTCTTTCTTTCTTTCTTTCTTTCTTTCGCTGTCTTTCTTTCTTTCTTTTCTTTCGCTGTCTTTCTTTCTTTCTTTCTTTCTTTCTTTCTTTCTTTCTCTCTCTCTCTCTCTCCCTTCTTTCTTTCTTTCTTTTTAAAATTAAAATTTCTTAGTTCTTATTTATTTATTTACATGTGTGCACGCATGCATACCAGGATCTGTTGCCACTGCAAACAAATCCTGTTTGGCTTTACATGAGTTGAACCCCAAACCAGCAGGTTATACAAACACCACGTTTAACCACTGAGTCATCTCTATGAGTCATCCCAAGAATGCTTTTTCTTATGTGTAGGTGGGGAAGCCTGAGGGCTTAGATTTTTATCATCATAAGAAACTGGTTAATTCTGTGCTCATCAAGTCCTATAATGTCCTGGTTTCTAGTTGGGGAGTCATGATAATCAATGGATGAGTGAATGGGAAAGGCTTCTCACATCAGTCATCACATTAGGAAGCATTACCAGGTACTTAGGCTACTTAACTTTCCCTCCCCTCCCCTCCCTTCCCCTCCTTTCCCTTCCCTTCCCTTCTTTTCTTTTTTTCTTATGCTGGGGATCCAAACCAGAGCTGTGTGTATCAGTGGCTAAGCACTCTACCACTGACCTACATTCTCAGCACTTGTTTATTCATTTATTTTGGGACAGTCTCATTCTGTAGCCCAAGCTGGCGTCAAGTTCAAAATCTTCCTGGCTCTGCCTCCTAAGTGCTGGGACATAAAGCCACACCACACCTAGTTTACCGTACTTATTTTTTGCTTTTCCAGGTAGGGTCTCACTTTAGCCCAGGCTGACCTGGAATTTACTCTGTAGTTTCAGGGCGGCCTTGAACTCATGGCAATCTTCCTACCTTGGCCTTCCAAGTATTGAAATTAAAGTTGTGCACCACTATGTCCAGCCCAATATTTTTAAACTTTTATTGGCAACCTCCACATACAGAAAATATACCATGATCATAACTCATCCCCCCCCCCCGTGCCCCTTCCCACTTTCCCCTGGTCCACTAAATCCCTTATTTCCAACTAGTCCCTGTTCTGTTTTGATGCCAACATTTCCCCCCTCCTATTACCAGCCACTGTGTGGTCATGAGTGCTACAGCCACCTTGTGTGTGAAACACAGTATTGTAAAGCACTCCTCCCCTTCCTTTAGCTCTTGCAGTCTCTCCACCACCTGTTCTGCAATGGCCCCTGAGCTTTGGAGGATATGATAAAGATGTCTCACTTAGTGCTGAACACTCCACTGTCTCTTCTCAGTAAAGTTTACCATACTTTTTTTAAAAAATATTTAACTATTTGCAAGGAGAGAGAGAGAATGAGATAAGTATCGGTGGGACAGGGCCTCCTGCCACCGCGTACCAATTCTTGATGGACTTGGCTTTACATGGGTGCTGGGGAATCACACCTAGGCTGTTAGGCTTTACATGGGTGCTGGGAAATCACACCTAGGCTGTTAGGCTTTACATGGGTGCTGGGGAATCACACCTAGGCTGTTAGGCTTTGCAAGCAAGCATTTTGGCAGCAGAGCCATCTCTCCAGACCTGCCATACTATTGAGGGCTCAAGTGTCTATTATTTTGGTGCATAGGGGACAGCTTATTCTTTTGTCTCCCTTTGTTCTCAGCAGAAAGTGAAAGCTAGTATAAAGACAAGGCTACAGGGAGTTCTAATGGGAGAAAATACATTTTGGCCCTAAGCTGGGTAGGTGCAAAATCACTACGAACTTGATAAACGGCTTTTTTTTTTTTTTGTAAGGACTACAGTCTATGTCTCACTTTGGATTTTCTTTCTTTTTTTTTTTTTTTTTTTGCGCTTCTGGGTTTTATCTGGGATATTTTGTTATTCATTAGGTTAATTGGCTTAAAATGTTCAGGTGTTTTTTTTTTTATTTTCTCAAGTTAATACAATTTAAGTGGATACTTAGGAGAAGTTGATTTGTATGTGGAGACGACTGCAGTAAGGCAGACTCTTTCAGGGCCTTCCCAGCTGGCCCATTGTGTTGTCATTCCTCTTTTGAGGAAATAAGGAAAGATGGGCTTGGGTGATAATGGACCACAGATGGCCCCTGAGCTTCAGATTCTCCTGGCTCCCCTCCCTGCCTCTCCCCCCGACACTGTCATAGACTCATTGGGATCACAGTCACGTGCTCCACCTTGCATCTGGCAAATATCTTACATGGACTCTGAGGAACTGAATCCAGACCAGGCAGCTTTTGCAAGCAAGTGCCTTTAACTTCTGAACTATCTCCCCACCTCCACAGTTCCGTCTCATGACACCAGACATTAGATTGAGGGTAACCCCAATCCAGTATGATCACATTTTAATTTAATTTTTATCAGTAATGTCTGAGTTTCCAAGCAAGTTTATATTCACAGCTACCAAGGATCGGAATTTTATCATGTCATTTGGGGGGAACCAGTTCAATTTGCAATACTTTTTTTGTTGTTGTTTGTTCTTCAAGGTTAGGTTTTGCCCTAGCCTAGACTGATCTGGAATATGTAGTCTTGGGCTGGCCTCGAACTCATGGTAATCCTTCTACCTCTGCCTCCCAAATGCTGGGATTAAAGGTATGTCCCACCATGTCCGGCTACAACACTCTTTTTATCCATGTCCCCATGTCCCTCCTGGACTCTTGTGGTGAATTCTGATCATGTCTCCCTATGTCCTAGGTTTCACCTTTGTGAATTCTCCATACCATCAGTAGAATAATCTTCCTGTGAATCATATCCTCCTGTGTGAACAAACCTTATGGTTTCAAGAGCCTAGAGTCTTGATTTGACAAATCCCTCACAGACTGCTCTCACTCGAGAGTGAACCTTTTATTGTGGTGTTACATTGTGGAGCAGGGCCCTGTCCATCTTGCCCAGGATCTTAATTAAAGCTGCCCTGGGCTGCCAGGCACTGCTAATTAATCTTCCTTCCTGCTGCACTTCCGAATCATTTTGTTCCTGACTGTTTGGAAGTGATTGGATTTCTTGCATGGTTCTTTCTGTGCATGTTGTCCTTGCCTTTCTCCTCAGAGGTTTTTTTTTTTTTTTTTGTACTTTTATTTATTTCCTTAACTTGCTTGGAAATAGTGAGATAGACTTTCTTACGGCAGTTGGAATATTTTTACTTATGAATATGAAGCTGATACTTAACAATACTGCCTTCTCTTTATCCACTGTGGTGAAGTGACAGATTGCTTGTGAATTTATTTCCTGTGCGTGTGTGTGTGAGAGAGAAAGAGAGATACAGTAGAGGGTAAAAATAATTTCATTGACAACAAGGAAGTATTGATATACCAGGCATGGTAGCACATATGTGTAATCCCAGTGCTTAGAGATGGCAACAAGAAGATCAGAAATTCACAACCTGTCTTGGCTGCATGGCAAGTTCAGAACCAGTCTAGGCTGCCTAAAACCCTGTCTCAAAAAAAAAAGTATCCATGAACACCATATTGAGATTGAGGTCAGAATGGTTCAAGCTTTTGCAGAGCATTTTTTAGATGGCTTGTTTGTTGTCTTGGATTTTTCTCTGATATAGCAAAATCAACTGGTTTCAAGGTATAAGTGACCAAGGCCCTAATAAGATCTTCAAAGACCCAGACATTTGCCTACATAGTTAAATTGTAGTGGCATGGTTTGTCACTACATAGAGAGACAGAGAAAGAGCCATAAAATGTAATTTCTATCTAAAAAGTACCCCAAGGGGCTGGAGTGATGGCTTAGTGGTTAAGGCACTTGCCTGCAAAGCCTAAAGACCCAGATTTGACTCCCTAGAACCCAAGCAAGCCAGATGCACAGGTGGCCCATTTGCACAAGGTAGCAATTGCATCTGGAGTTTGATTGCGGTGGCTAAAGGCCCTGGTGCACCAATTCTCTCCCACGCTGTCTCATAAAAAATTAAATTAAGGGTCGGAGAGATGGCTTAGCGGTTAAGTGCTTGCCTGTGAAGCCAAAGGACCCTGGGGTTCGAGGCTCGATTCCCCAGGACCCACGTTAGCCAGATGCACAAGGGGGCTCATGCATCTGGAGTTCGTTTGCAGTGGTTGGAGGCCCTGGCATGCCCATTCTCTCTCTCTATCTGCCTCTTTCTCTCTCTGTCGCTCTCAAACAAATAATAAATTTTTTTAAATTAAATTAAAGCACCCAAGAGCTTACATGCAGCAGGTCTCACACTTACCCAATAGGTTAAAGTGTGTAATCTGGAGTTAGACTGGATTAGTGACCCAGGAAAGTTTGAGTCCCAATTTCTGAGTCTGTACCAAAAGCATTTGGTATAATTTCTGGCAGAATTAGTGCTCAGTCAATGCTGGACGCTATTACTACATTTTTTTAAATGTGAAAAACCCCAAACAGAGTCTCTGGATCTGAGAACTTTGTTTTTAATATTTATATGAAATATATGAAATTTAATATTTATATGAAAGAGTGGGGCATGCGTGTGTCACAGACGCATGTGGAGCTCAGAGGACAACCTTGGGTGTTGCTTCTCACCTTCACCCTGCTTAAGGCAGGACCTCTCATTCACCATGACGTCCACCATGATAGCTATGCCACCAGTTCCTGGGTCTTCCTTCTCATCATAGGAGCACTGGCACTGTGCTACAGCATCTGCCTTTACATGGGCTCCGGGGGTCTGAACTCAGGTATCCACACACAGAACGTGCTTTCTACTGAGCAGTCTTCCCAGCCCTGCATCCAGTGATTTTATAATTCTTTATTAATTAAGTGCCTTAATGGGATATGGGATACTGGTTGCAAATACATTTGAGTCTTTCATTACCTTTTTTTTTTTTTTTTTTTTTTTTTTTTTTTTGGTGAGAAGACAAAAACGTTTATTTAGAGGAAATAGAACAGAAAAGAAAAGGGGACAGAAAAACCTGGGATGAGGCAAGTGCTAAAATTAGGTAATTCTGGCAAGGAGAGAGCCAAAAAACAAGAGTAAAAAATATATATATATGGCCAGGAGTGGTGGCACACTCCTTTAATCCCAGCACTCAGGAGGCAGAAGGTAGGAGGATCGCCATGAGTTCAAGGCCACCCTGAGATGACAGAGTGAATTCCAGGTCAGCCTGGACCAGAGTGAGACCTACCTCAAAAAACCAAATATATGTGTGTGTGTGTGTGTATATATATATATATATATGTACGTATGGATGTATGAGGTTGGGGAGATGGCTTAGTAGTTACCAGTATTTGCTTGTCAAGAATGCCAGTCCCGGCTAAATTCTCCAGTACCTACATAAAGCCAGAAGTAAAAAATGTTGCATAATTCTGGAATTCTGTGCAGTGGCAAGAGGTCCTAGTATGCCCTCTCACCATGCAAATAAATTCAAAAAAATAAAAAATAATATGAGGCAACTGGAGAGATAGCTAGATGGTTAGGAACACTTCCTGTGAAAGCACCAGGGCGTCAGGAGGCCTTAGAGACATTCAAGAGTTTGATTCCAGGACACACATAAACAGCAGCCCCTGTGGAGAGCAAAGACCTGGAGCATCACAGGGGCTTGTGAGAAAATGGCAAGCTCCAGGATCTGTAAGAGACTAGCTCAAATAAGAACGAAAGAAGAGCAGTGGAGCGGGACACCCTATGTTTCCCTCTGGCCACCACAGGGGAGGGCACCTCATCATAGGCTTTGCCACGTGGGCTCATGCATGTGTGTACCTCCTACACATCACACACACCACATTACACACACAAGCACATACATGCATACAGAATGAGGGGCCAATCTTGAGAAATTTGGTGCTATTTGGGGATTTTTTCCCCCCCAGGTTTCCACATTACAGAACTTAGTGGGTTGGATGATTGATTACATTTTCCATAAAGCTATTCTTCTAAAATGAATATTCAAAAACTTGAGGCTTTTAAGCTATAATTAGAACTCCCTTCTGGGACATTTTCTCTCTGTAACATGTCTCTTTTTCCCACACCTAGGTGAAAATGAAATCCTTGCAAATCTGCGTGCCATTTCAAGCAAAAACCAGGTCTGGAGATCATATATTGGCATGGGTTATTATAACTGCTCAGTGCCACAGGCCATTCTGCGGAACTTACTGGAGAATCCAGGATGGTAATGTATCCTCTAGTTCAAGAAGAGTAAGGAATACTTGAATCTTTGTGTCGCAGAGCCTGTGTGCAGACATCTATCCCCCATAGCTCTTTAAACACTAGGAACCCACCTGGCTTCTCTAGTTGGGAAATTTCATGCTTAAGAATTAGGAAAATAGATTCTTCCACTTTTATTTCCATAAAATCTAGAAGTGTAATTATGGGTCTGTTGATCTGTTACTCCCTCCAAGCTGAATTTCTACCCCACCCATGGGCAATTTGCCAAACCTTCAAGTAGGCAGAGCCTTGATTTCATTCCTCTTTGGAGCCTTAAGGCTGCTTCTGAGCTCCCTCAATGAGTCACTTTGCAGGATGGGGAGGAATCTGTGCTTTGCCCTTTATCAGGATTTTAAGGTGACAGATAATCATGTCCCTCTTCCCCTCTATATTTCTGAAAACAGAGATAATAGTGTCAGATGAATGGAGGTCATGATGTCAGCTTTATTACTAGCACTTTATTGAGAAAGTGGATACTCATAGTCTATGGATAGATCAGCTTTCCTGAAGAGATAGGAAAAGGGCCTGAGTTCTGTGTGCTCTGATCTCAGTCAGATAAGTGACCTCTACTCCTTCAGAGCTGTGTGTGTGGACATGTCTGTCCCCTGTGTACCCTGTCCCTCACTATTGAACACAGCAGAGCAATTCTGCATTTGGGGACGATTCCCTGCTGCTTGGTTGTTGGTTGTTTTCCTTGCTGTGTAAAAAAGAGCCAAATAGAGGATCACACCCCATTTCTAACAAGATGATACCTGGGATGTCTCCTGACAGGCAGGGGCTATGGCTGCAGCCGTGACTGAGGGAAGGTTGGGCCGTTTGTTTCTTTGGTCCACTGGGAACCATTGTCTCACCACAGAGGAGGAAGGAAAGCGCTTGCTTTCTCTCTGCTTGGGTTGATGGCGTGTTGTATGCCTGAATATCTTAACTGAACCTTTATTTCAAATGATACCGTAGTCTCAGAAGGAAAGTGTCTTATTTAGGAACATAGGTACACACTTATTTCCAACAGAAGAGCAAAACTAACAGGGGAGAGGGGTGACCCCTAGTTGTTTTGTTTCCCCAGTTTATGTAAAAAGTAACTTCAGTTTCTAGTTGGACCATTGTGATATGAGAGTAAGCCATTTCTTCTGCATCTTATGGCCAGATGCAGGGCTTATCCTGAAGGTTCAGCTATATAAAAGTTAACATTGGTAAAGGAAGGTAGGCTTCCCTAAATGGAAATTCCTAGAATTGCCTCGCCAGATTTAAAAAATAACACGACTTTATGCTCCCAAGCAGCCAACCTGAAAATGTCCATTTTCTGAAAGTGCAGATGTCATCTTCCCAGATGAGGGTCCTTCATCCTAGATGCAGCAGTGATCAGTGCCCCATCTTCATGAGAGCCAGATCTGGGCATGTTCACGCCTGCCTTCCGTTGGGAGCTTTTACTTTCAGTATGCTCCACTCTGTTACTAAGAGAACAGAATTTCTGCGTTGAAAGTGGTGAATGTTGCTTGCATCGCTGAGGGCTTGTCACCATGGTGTTGATAAAAGTTTATATGGTATACTCTAATGTTGATTTTTCACAGCAAACAGCCTGTCTTCCCAGTTATTTATAAAAAGCCTGAAATACCCACTAATGCTAATAGCCTGTAGCATCCTGCTGCTGGCCCGCAGCCTTTGCTCTTGGTGGCCATACAGAATATTCACCATATTTCCCCCTAACTGTGAGAGAGTGTGTTAATTCACTCGAGGGCCAGCCAGTTTTTTGAGAGGAAGTCAGTCTTCTGTGGTTTTGTTCTCTATTTGGGGGTACATTTTAAATATTGCTTCTTTGAATTCTCTGAAAGCTGGTCTGAACCCCGGAGAGATACTGCACCCACTGGCTGATAGGGAGGGCTGTGCACACGTGGGTGGTAGGCTTCACATTATCATCCTTCTGAATGGTTTCCATAGCAATGGAACCAACAAATTCCGGTGACGTGAGGGGAAAATAAATGGGCAACAGAGCCTCGAAAGAATACAAACATTTGGGCACTTGAAAGAAAATGTACACCACTTCTGGAATTTGATTCATAGGGTCTACAGTCCCAAACCTCCCCTGCTGATAACATCAGTAACTGATCTGAGAACGCTTAGGTGTTCCTCGTGGCTTTCTGTTTTGTGTGATTTTGGCACTTAGATTAACACGGAGAATTTCATGAGTGTTTGTCCACTTGAAAATCCCTACTCTTTCTCAATCCTAAAAGAAAGTCATGGAAAAGTGGCAGATATTTCTGGTTATGTTGGAATAAACGTTAATCGAATGCCTTGCAGACATCCTATTTCAGCAGAGCTACAGGCCATTTTGATGTGTGGATACTTTTTAAATGTGTATATTAAAATACATTCAGAAGCAGTAACAAGGTAATGTCATGTGAGACAGAAACATAGATGACAAAGATTTTTTATTCTTTTCTCTCCCCTCCATCTCAACCCCATGCCTAAGATTGAACCCAAGATCCTCACATATGCTAATGCTAGGCATATATCTGTAGTC
The DNA here is from genome assembly GCF_020740685.1 of Jaculus jaculus. NCBI lineage: Eukaryota > Metazoa > Chordata > Mammalia > Rodentia > Dipodidae > Jaculus > Jaculus jaculus. Next base: position 51,200,821 of record NC_059102.1, read on the forward strand.
CCTAAATTTTTAAAAATATTTTATTTATTAGAGAGAAAATGGGTGTGTGCCAGGGCCTCTAGCTACTGCAAATGAAGTCCAGGTACATGCATGGCCTTGTGCATCTGTCTTTACACAGGCACTAGGGGATTGAACCTGGGTCCTTAGGCAGGCAAGCGCCTTAACCACTGAGCTATCTCTCCAGCCCACTGCATTGCCTGATTGAGGCAAACTTCTACGTGCATGGTCATAGGCCTATTTGTAGCACTTTTTGCTTGTTTATTTGTTTTTCAAGATAGGGTCTCACTTTAATCCAGGCTGACCTGGAACTCACTCTGTAGCTCCAGGCTGGCCTTCAAGTCACAGTGTTCCTCCTTACCTCTGCTTCCCAAGTGGTGGGATTAAAGGAATGCACCATCACATGGGGATGTAGCATTAGTTAGTTAGTTTATCTGTCTGTTTGTCTTGAGGCAGGGTCTCACTCTAGGCCATGTTGACCTCGAACTCACAGCCATCTTCCTTCCATAGCCTCCTATGGGATTAAAGATGCTGGGATTAAAGATAGGAGCTGCCATGTCTGGCTTTTATTGTTGTCGTGTGTGTTTGGTAACATTTTAAAATCTGAAATTAGGGTTGTTTATTACCTCAAAATCTGAGTCTTTAAATAGGTTGTTGCTAAAAGCATTTATGCCTGTTTTATTTTCATGGTCTTAAAAAAAATTTGTAGACTACAAAAATACTTTAAAAGGAGTGACAGTCAGATTTGTCATCTCTGCAAAAGAGAACTTTCATTGCTCTCCCCTTGTGGTAATGGTGACTAACATTAATCTAACCTTGGACTTATATAAAAGATTTTCTAGAAAAGTTGGTTACTAGAAAGAGGGCCAAGGAGATAGTTCAGTCAGTAAGGTGCTTGATACATGAGGGCCCTGAGTTCAAGTCCCAGAACCCATGTAAAGGAAATGCAGGCATGGTGCTACCCACTTGCTGGGGAAGCAGATACTCACAGGTCTATTTTCTAGTTGCTGTCTGTCCTAGTTATCAAGCTCCAGGCCGGCGAGAGACCCTGTTTCAAAAATGATGCATGGCTGTCCTGAGCGATGACAGCTGAGGTAGTCCTCCGCACATAATAAATACCCCCACCCACCGCGTGCACGCGCGCACACATGCATGCGTGGAGAGGAAGCGAAATAGGGAAATACTAAAACCGTACTGTCTGAGGTCTCAGAACCAGCATGCAGTCTTCAGATATGGATTACTGTGACCAGGAAATGTGTGGTCTTTTCCCGTGGGTAGTGGGGGGCCACCAGAAGAATGGGAGTAGGGAGTCAAATATAAACTCCTGCACAACGTATAGGCAATTTCTTATTGTAAGCCTTTGCCAGGCCAGTGCAGCCTTAAGGAGGAGTGCATAGACACAGATACCATCTGATATTTAATGATCATTATTTTAGGTCTAAATTTTGTGTTTAGGCTGGTTTGGATTTATGTTTTTTTTGAGATGAGATCTCAAACTTAACTGTATAGCTGAGGTTCATGAAACTTTTGATCCTCCTTTCTACTACCTTTTTTTTTTCTTTTTTTCTACTACCTTTTGTTTGTTTGTTTTCTTGCTTTTTTTTTTCTTTTTCTTCCCTGAGACAGGCTCTTCTCTAGACTAGGCTGTCCTGAGACTCACAGCAATCCTCTTACCTCAATCTTGCCTGCACCTCTTAAGCACTCAAGTTACTGACTTGTGTTACCTTGTCAGGGTGATGTGGTGCTGGGGGTGGAACCCAAGGCCTTGTGCAGGCAAGGCAAACACACTACTAACTGAGCTGTGTTCTCAGCTCTGGAATGTCAACTCTTACAACATGTACAGACACATGTGAATTTCCAAGCTAAAGTTAAAAAAAAAAAAAGTGTGGTGGAGAAATGGCTGAGTGGTGAAAGGCACTTGCTTACAAAGCCTGATGGCTGGGATTCAGTTCTCAGTACCCACATAAAACCAGTTGCACAAAGTGGCCAAAGGCCCTCTCACCCATACTATCTACTGACCTACCTACGTACCTCTTTTTCTCAAATAAAGTAAAAAATTTAAAAAGTAACAGATATCAGAATATTGTTTATCAGTTTTTGTTTCGTTGAGGTAGGGCATGTAGCCCAGGCTGACCTGGAATTCATTGAGAAGCCCCAGGCTGGCCTTGAACTCATAGTAATCTTCCAACTTTAGCCTCCAAAGTGTTGGAACTAAAGGTGTGCATCACTGTATCAGGCTCAGAGCATTTATTTATTTATTCATTCTTTCTTTTGAGAGAGACAGGGAAAGAGGCAGAGAGAGAAAAAGAGCAAGAGAATGGGTGCACCAGAGCCTCCAGCCACACAAAGAAGTCTAGATGCATCATGTGTCACCTTGTGCATGTGGCTTATGTGGTGTTGCAATCAAGTTCACATTGCTGGCAGAACTCACCCGACCAAGAACAGCTTGTGGGAAAAAAGGTTTATTTTGACTTACAGATTTGAGAGGAAGCCCCGTGATGGCAGGAGAAACTGATGACATGAGCAACAGAGGGTGGACATCACATCCTGGCCAACATCAGATAGATGATAGCAACAGGAGACTGCCAAACACTGGCAAGGAGAAATTGGCTATAATACCCATAAGCCCACACTCAACAATACACTGCCTCCAGGAGACATTAATTCCCAAATCTTCATCAGCTGGCATTCAGAACACCTAAGTTTATGGGAAACACCTGAATCAAATGACCACATTTTACCCTTGACCCCCATAAACTGATAACTATACATGATTTAAAATACAATGCCTTCAGTCCAACTTTAGACGTCCCCATCGTTTTTTTGTTTTTTTGTTTTTTGGCGGGGGGGTTTCGAGGTAGGGTCTCACTCTAGCCCAGGCTGACCTGGAATTCACTATGGAGTCTCAGGGTGGCCTCGAGCTCACAGCGCTCCTCCCACCTCTGACTCCCCAGTGCTGGGATTAAAGGTGTGCACCACCATGCCCAGCTGGAATACTTATTATTATTAAGAACATGTTTTGTATGGATACATCATGTGTTGGTACCATCTTTTCCCTCCTCCCTGCCCCCATTCCTCAGGGCCCCTTCCTTAGTGGGGCTGATGGTATTCCCCATGGGGCTATGGATTATGTGTTACAGGAGCAGCAGTCAGGGAGGGAGGCAGTGCTGACATCCCAACCTGTGACTCTTATAATCTTTCAGCCCCCTCATCTGCAAAATTCCCTGAACCTTGGTGAGTGTGTTTTAAGTGTACTTCAGTAATGAGCTCTAAGAGCCTCTGGATGTCTGCTTCGGTATGTATTGAGTATCTTCAGCGTCTGATTCCTTCACCCTGGTGCTGCTTGTCAGGCTCACCATGGAAGCAGCACTCTTTCTCATCTCCCCAAGTCCCCTATGGTTGCTCCTGGGTGTTGACTGAGATGCGAGGGGTGATTTATCTCCTCGGGTCTCAAAAAACAGGTTCTCCAACAAAGAGTAAAGTCAGCATAGGTTAAATTGGATAAACATTATTAATTTTTGGGAGAGTTCAATGTATGTAGCCCCACTTTCAGCCAAAGACTAGTGGAGGATTGACATTGGAGAGCATAATCTTTGTCTCCATAGGATTCAGACCTGGTTTTCAGTTCCAGATATGGGTTCCTTTCCACTGAGCAGATATCTTAGCCAGTTAGAAAGCTACTGGTTACCCACCAAGGCTGTGTGCCACCATTGCACTGGTGTGTCAGGCTGATTCTTTCTGAGTAGCTTAGAGCCCTGCTTGCTCCCACCGTTGTTGGTGACTTCCCCCCATTAGCTCATGTAGCGCTTTCTAGAACTACAGGTTGTCTGGGGACTGGCTGTCTTCCAGATTCCAGCCAAGTCTCTTTGTGTTCTGTCAGCAGCATACGATGTCTTCAGAAAAAGGGTCTTACCTTTTATCTCAGGTGGATAATCAAGCTTTGACAAAAGCCTGTTTTGTTTGGGGGTCCTTGTTGGTCTTTCTGACCAACAGCTCAACATGGGTACCACCTATTGCAGGTACTGCAAGTTATAGGTGAGAGCCAAAAGCAGTTGCCATCAGCTAGAGAACCTAGCATCTAAAACACCTAAGTTTATAGGGGACACCTGAATCAAACCACCACATTATGCCCCTGTCCCCCATAAACTGATATCCAAACATGATAAAAAATATAATGTGATGGGCATGGTGGCACACGCCTTTAATCCCAGCACTTGGGAGGCAGAGGTAGGAAGATCACCGAGAGTTCGAGGCCACCCTGAGACTACATAGTTAATTCCAGGTCAGTCTGCACCAGAGTGAGACCCTACCTCGAAAAACAAAAACAAACAAACAAAAACCCAATGCATTCAGTCCAACTTTAAAAGTCCCCATAGTTTTTTATCAATCCTAATGATGTTTAAACATCCCCATCATACAAGGTCTTTTAACTGAGCCATAATACCACCCCTCCCCCGCAAGCCATACTGGCACAAACACACACTGCAAAAGATGGCATTGGGCATAGCAAAGAATTATTCAGCCAATACAAAACTTAAACAGGGAAAACTTCAAACTCTAGCTCCAAGTCCAACAACTGTAGTCAGTGACAAATCTCCAAGTCTGATAATTTCTTTTTTAAAATATTTTATTTATTTATTTGAGAGACAGAGAGAAAGAGGCAGATACAGAGAGAGAAAATGGGCTCTCCAGGGCCTTCAGCTGCTGCAAATGAACTCCAGACACATGTGCTACCTTGTGAAGCTGGCTTACATGGGATCTGGGGAATTGAACCTGGATCCTTAGGCTTCACAGACAAATGCCTTAACTGCTAAGCCATCTTTCCAGCCCAAGTCTGATATTTCTAACAAGCAACAAGTCTCTAGAGCTCCAGTTCTTCCCTCCAGCTAGGCTACTCACAGTCCTGGTAAACTTCATCTGGGGCCAGCAGCTCTCCTTAGCAGCTATTTCATGGTCCTGGCATCTCCACTGGGTCTCCACTGCAATCCACGGTTCATCCTCATGGTCCCATGGGGTCTTCTTCATGTAGGCATCCAGCAAACCTGTTTCACAATGCCCATGGCCATTTCCAAAACACAAGACCGTGTTGCAAACTTAATGACCCTCTCTTTCCTGCATTTTTTTACTCCTTGATACCAGGTAGGGTGCCAGTTTGTTAATCCAGGGGGAAATAAAGCAAACTTTGAAGAACAGGACATTCCTTGAGCACTCGGGCCTTCAAAAGAGTCTACATTCTTCCTGTTGAGGTTGTAATCTCTCAATTGCAGCTGGATGGTCAGCAGTTCACCCAAAGATTTTGTTTTTTCTGTGCCATATCCCTTTGCTCACACCAGTTCATTTCTACACAAAGCAACCCTGCACAACTTCTCAGGGACAGGCATAATAGCAAGCTTCCCACACAAAGTACTAGCCCAGTCCAGGCAAAGCTCTTTCTCACCCTCATAAGCCAAACCTCACAGTCCATAGTTCTTACTGCATTCATGTCTGAGTTTGACCAGAATAGCCCATCAAGCTGTACTTATAACACTGCAAGACATCTCTTAGGCCAAGATTTCAAATCCTTCCATATTCCTCTTGAAAATCAGCTCCAAAAGGCTCAGGTGTCTAGCAGCAACACCACTCTAGGTACGAACATTACTGTTGCAGTCAGGTTCACATTGCTGGTAGAAATCACCCAGCCAAGAGCAGCCTGTGGGATAAAAGGTTTATTTTGGCCTAAAGGCTTGAGGGGGAAGCTCCGTGATGACAGGGAAAACAGTGGCATGAGCAGAGGGTGGACATCACCCCCTGGCCAACATAAGGTGGACAATAGGAGAGTGTGCCAAACACTAGCAAGGGGGAGCTGGCTTTAATACCCATAAGCCTGCCCCCAACAATACACCACCTCCAGGAGACTTTAATTTCTAATTGCCATCAGTTGGAGAATCTAGCATCCAGAACACCTAACTTTATGGGGGACACCTGAATCAAACCACCACAGTATGTATATATGTTTCTGCCTGTCTACATATCAAAAAATGGCTCTGAACAAAATAAACGTTTCCTGGTAGGCAGGCGATCTAAGCATATTGCAAAAATGACCCACATCTGTTTTTCTGGTGGCAAGCCGAGTGTGAAGGTCTTGTCTGAATTGAGATCACAGCTGCCTGTTGTCTGTGCCTCTTGTATGACCTCATTTCTGCTCACAGTCCCTTTTTGCTGGCCTGCACCATGTATTAATGCATTGTGTGCCTCATTCATTCCAGCTCACCACCCACTTAGAATTTGGCAAACTAATTTACTATTGCTAATCCAGGCTGTTCAAGGAATTAACCGAAGCAAACATTTATTCTACTGTATATACACCTATTTGGACCAATAAAAATGTCAGGAAACTATTTCAAAGCCTTGACATTATGCTGTTTGCTAAGGCAGTCTTCTCTCCACACTCCTCAGATTTAAACTATTTCAAACAAAACAAAGCTAATGATTTCATATCTTCAAAAAAGAAAAGAAAAAGTAGATACTGCATATAATTACCAGAAAAAGAGACAAAGAAAAGGATATGAAAAACCAAAGCCCTAAATCACCTAAAACCTTTCCTAATGTTTTTGGCTCAATATGAAAACACTGAAGATGTACACTGCTATCAGTCCCCGCGGTCCTCACCATGCTTCTGCTAAAGTGAATGGCTTTTTGGTTTTGTTTTTTTCGAGGTAGGATCTCACTCTAGCCCAGTCTGACCTGGAATTCACTCTGTATTCTCAGGGTGGTCTCGAACTCACCGCGATCCTCCTACCTCTGCCTCCCAAGTGCTGGGATTAAAGGCGTGCACCACCACGCCTGGCTGAATGGCGCTTTTTTTTTCTTTTTTTTTTTTTATGAGACAGAGAGAGAGAGAATTTGTGTGCCAGAGCTTCCAGCCACTGCACTCAAACTCCAGACGTGCTTGCCACCTTGTGTGTGTCTTACGTGGGATCTGGGGAGCTGAACATGGGTCCTTAGGCTTCTCAAGCAAATGCCTTAACTGTTAACCATTTCCAGCCCAGCAATGGCTTTTGATGAAAAGGCAGGAGTTTTATTTATCACAAGTCCTCAGTCTCTATGTTATGACCTTATGCTGTTTTCTTTAAAGTATCACTCTGAAATAATTTTGTTTATTATCTCCTTTTTCTCAGTAAAATATATTCTCCATACCAGAGACTATTAGCCATTTTGCTTACAAGCCTATGATAGTTCCATGCTAAGTGAAGTAGGTATTTATAGAATGAGTTAATGAATGAAGAAATGAAAGAGTTATGAAGTAATGAGTTTATTTACATATCTACAGTCTTGGCAAGTAGCCAGAAGACATAAAATTAGAATCAGTGTCTATATGGCCTTCTACTCATTTTGATATTTTGATACCATCTGATATCATTCTAAATTTTGATACCATCAGAGTTCAATAGACTCACAGCAATTACACAATGAGAATGAGAATTCTTTTTAAAATATATTTATTTACTTATTTGAGAGAGAAAGATGAGGAGGTAGTGAGAGAGGGAGAGAGAGAATGGGTGTGCCAGGGCCTCCAGCCTCTGCAGATGAACTCCAGACTCATGTGCTCCCTTGTGCATCTGGTTTACGTGGGTCCTGGACAGTCGAACCTGGATCCTCTGGCTTTGCAGGCAGACACCTTAACCTCTAAGCCATCTCTCCAGCCCCACAATGAGAATTCTTAAATAGACACTAGTTAATTTCTTAGAAGCATGTAAAACTTCAAATGAATATAAGGCAAGGATTAAATAAATTTGAGTATAGGATATTGCATTCTTTACAAATTTATTTTTCTATTTAAGAGAGAGAGAGAGTATGGGCACAAGGCAGCCTCCTGCCTCTGCATATGAACTTGATGTATCTGGCTTTACATGAGTACTGGGGAGTTAAACTCGGGCAATCAGGTGTTGAAAACAAGCACTTTTAACTACTGAGCCATCTCTTCAGCCCATGTGTTAGATTCTTGAATGTCTTTATGGTGGTATTTATGAAGGACTTTTTTTTTATCTAGAAGAAAGAAAATAACACACAAAAAGGATAACTTTTTTTCTTTTTGTTATGACAATTCTGATCTGCCCTACACAAGCCCAAAAGGAGTTATATTAGTTTCACTTTCTTTTTTTCTTTTAATGTTTTTATTTATTTATTTGAGAATGACAGACAGAGAGAGAAAGAGGCAGATAGAGAGAATGGGTGTGCCAGGGCCTCCAGCACTGCAAACGAACTCCAGACGCGTGCGCCCCCTTGTGCATCTGGCTAACGTGGGTCCTGGGGAATCGAGCCTCGAACCAGGGTCCTTTGGCTTCACAGGCAAGCGCTTAACCGCTAAGCCATCTCTCTGGCCCCCTTAGTTTCACTTTCTATTGCTATGACCAATTACCCAACATAAATAATTTAGGTAGGAAGGGTTTATTTTGGCTCATGGTTTCAGTGATGTCAGTCAGTCCATCATGGTGAGGAGAATTTGGGGTAAGAGAACAGCTCATGTGTTGACCAGGAAGCAGGCACAACTTCCCTCTTATCCCATCTGGGCCCCAGCCTATGGAATCATGCGCCCACACTCGGTAGATCTTCCCTCTCAGTCAATCCTCTGTGCAACTTCCTTCACAGTGAGATGCTAGGTCATGGCTGTTTTGCTTTGCTTTCAGGATTACCCAGTACACTCCATATCAGCCAGAGGTATCTCAGGGGAGGCTGGAGAGTTTACTCAACTACCAGACCATGGTGTGTGACATCACAGGCATGGACATGGCCAACGCCTCCTTGCTGGATGAGGCAACTGCTGCTGCGGAGGCGATGCAGCTGTGCTGCAGGTGAGACTCTCTCGGGGAGCAGAATACCCTCTCGTCCCTAACTCCCTACACTGGTGACTCGCGACCCGCATGGGATTGCATACGTAAACGTGGAGGTAGAACGGTATTTGGCAAGAGTAAACGTTTTCTGAATGCATAACGACCAAGTTTAATGTGGGATGAGCCTGAGGTGTTTCTAGCTTTGCTCTCCTGTGTTGCATCACGCAGTCTCACTGCGGCCTCAGCTCTGAACACACACAGACGGGCTCGCACCACACACGTGTCCTGCTCCGTGAATGCTGACCGACACTGCCTGAAACACCCTGACCCAGAGTCAGGACTGAAATATATAACTTGTGATATTTTTACTCTACTTCGAAAGTTTTCTACTTGTGTAGAGACAATGATTTTACTGTAGGAAACAGATTTTTTTTTATTTCCTACCATCATTCTCAGCATCTATCAAATTAGCATCTTTTGGATTGTACTGTGTTAAAATGTTTGATTTAAAAATTGCTATTTAAAAAAAATGACAAAAAAATAAAATAAAATAAAAATTGCTATTTAGATTGCTGTCGAATTTCATTAAAAAAAAAAATAGTTGTTTGGGGTGGGGAGATGGCTGTGTGGTTCAAAGCGTTTGTCTTCCAAGCCTTACGACGGGAATTCAGGTCCTGAAAACTTACATAAAGCTGCACATGAGTAACATTTGCATCTGTAATCCCAGCGCACTCATAGCAATGGGAGGCAGAGTTAGAAGTTAGAAGAATCTTGAAGCTTATGGGCCAGCGATTCTGGCATTTGTAGTGACAAACAATAATAGAGATGCTGTCTCAAACAAAGTGGAAAGCAAGAACTGACACCCCAAGGTCATCCTCTGACCTCCACACTAACAAAAAGATCTCATGCTAGTTTTTTTAAAGTCACTGTCTTTTGACATCATATCTTGTTTTCTCTTTCGTAAGTCCAGTGGTGACTTATGATGACAACCCTGTGGTACCATCTAGGCCCTGTGCCCTTCTCTATCTCGTGTCCTGTGCTGTGGCGACTGGTCAGTAGATGACAGCTGGAACCATGACATCTACCCTCAGGAGGAAGCAAAGATGAGGTGTTATGGGGATGTCTACCCAAGTAAACCTCTCTAAAGAGTTGTTTCAAGCCTCCACTCAACAGCTTTCACTCACATTGCATTGGCAATGGCCTGAGGGTGGCCGGAGGGAAACAAGTCTTCCACACTGTGGCCTGGATCCTTAGGGTAGCAGACGAGTGGATAATGGGAATAAATGTCACCTTCTTGGGTTATATTTGGTATATTTAGCTTGCTTTCGTTTCTTCTTTTTTTTTTTTTTCCTTTGCAATTCTAACTCAGGGCCTGTGCATGCTGAGCAAGTGCTGAATTATATTGCTAGCTCCTGGGTGTGTTTGTTGTTGGTGCTGCTCTTTGTTTTAAATTATTTATCTGCATGAGTGTACGCATGCGCATGTGCTTGTGTATGGGTGCATCAGAGTTTCTTGCCACTGCACTCAGATGCCTGTCTGGCTTTATGTGGGTGCTTAGAGAATTGAATCCAGGCCAGCAGGTTTTGCAAGCAAGTGCCTTTGACCTCTGAGCCATCTCCCCAGGCCCCCCCCCCCTTTTTTTTTGAGACAGAGTCTCATGTAGCCTAGACTTGCCTTGAATTCCATGTAAGTGAGTCTGGCTTCTAGCTTCCTACCTCCCCAGGTGGTGGCTTATAGGTGTGCACCACTACACCGAGCGCACGCTGGGCAAGCACCATGCCAGCAGAGCCCCACGCTGGCTCCCAGGGCTCGGCTCCCAGGCTTACCCGCTACGTAGCTGTAGCTGGCTTTAGCTAATGTTCCTCCTGCCTCCCCCTCCGCCGCGCTCCTGCCTTTGCGATGTATTCGCACTGTATTGTGAACATAGCTTCACCCCTAGTCCGCCGTCTACATGAGACTTCCCTTGCGTCCATGTAGCGTGCACAAGCATGGAAGCGCCATGATTCATGTAACCTGTGCCTGTAGTTCACATTTAGTTTACTCTTGACATCTATTGTTAACTGTGTGCATCCACATAATAAATCTGCCTTAGAAATTTTGATTCTTCCCTGAGATCTGTTTCTAGAAGTTACTGGGCCACTGGGTATAGGTAACAGCGGTTCTCCCGTTCCTCCCCTTCTGCGGCCCTCTGACTTGGGAGAAGGTTGCAGCGTATCTTCCTGGTAGAATTCTCACACAGGTTTCATCTGGTTGGGAAATCTGCCCACATTCAGGGTGTGGCTGGCCTAGGTTCTGTGCTTCTGGCCCTGAATTCCCATGTCAGCCTATTTCTTAGCTCCCATGGACTTGGGGGTGGGGAGACGAACTCCTTGTGGTGGATTCCACCCCGAGGCTCTTGCTTCCTCAGCAGGCACAAAGGAATGCCGTCTATACACCTTTCTGGTTGCTCTTCTCAGCTTTTTACTGATTTTTAACTCATTCTGCTTTCTCCTTACTTTTCACCATCTCCCCCACTTCTTTTTCTCAATGATAGTGTTTACTTCACACTTGCAGAAACTAAAAGGTTTCTTTTTTGTTTGAGGTTAGAATGACTTTGAACTTCTGATCCTCCTGCCTCCACCTCCTAAGTACTGAGATTACAGGCCTTTAACACCACACCTGGTTCACATGGTGCTGGGGATCAAATTTAGGACTTTGTGCATACTTGGGTAGGCATTCTACCCATTGAGCCACATCCTCAGCCCTAAAGTTACTGTAAAGCAGCCTAAAGGGTTGAAGTGTGTGTGTGCACATGTGCGTGCGTGTGTGTTTTGGTGGGGTTTTTTTGTTGTTGCTGTTTGTTTTTGTTTTCAAGGTAGGGTCTCACTGTAGCCCAGGCTGGCCTGGAATTCTCTACATAGTCTCAGGGTGGCCTTGAACTCGTGGCAATCCTCCTACCTTTGCCTACCAAGTGCTGGGAATAAAAGTGTACGCCACCACGCCTGACTTGTTTTGATTTTTTTGAGGAAGAGTCTCACTCCTGCCAAGGCTGACCTGGTACTCACTTTATAGTCCAGGCTTGTCTTGAACTCATAGCAATTCTCTTACCTCAGCCTCCCAAGTGCTGAGATTAAAGTCCCAAGCTTTAAGTATATGCTTTTACTAAACCACTGTAAAATGGTGTGGATTTGGTTTGTACCTCAGGTCATTTTGGCTTTGATAGCTCTTTCCTCCAAATCTATTCCGTTTACACTATGGAAAGCACTGTGTGTTGAGCAATTTCTTTTTGTGTATCTTCCCAACTTGTCTTATTCCACCATTAAATTTGTTTATGGTCAGGTATGATGGGGCATACTTGTAATCCTAGAAAGCAGAGGCTGAGGCATGAAGATTACTGGCAAGTTCGAGGCTGCAGAGTTAAGACCCCGACTCAAAAAGACAAAACAAATTTGTTTATTATAGAAGTGTACCTAGTAAAAAAAAAAAAAATAGCCAATAAATTGAGTGGGATATAATTAATTGCAAGCAAGGCTTGCTATTTCCTAGTTCAAGTCTCCCACGGAAGCCATTGCTTTTTTATCTCTCTAGGAAATTAAGTGTATAGCACAATATACAGGTACAAACACCTCCCACACCATTGTATTTTAAATCCAGATATGATCTTGATAGCTGAATTGTTAGAAACCCACATCAGTGTGTTTCCTGAAACCAAGACATGGGCGAGAACTAGAATTGGCCCACTTCATCCCACTGCCTTCTCTGGTTCCATACGTGTTGCGAGGCCTTTACCCTTGTGCTAAGCGAGGACATTGGGCTTAGCAATAATTTCTCAGTGCTTTGAAACTATAGAATGTATTGATTTAGAATATTTTTTATTAGTTATTTAATTTTTCACTTGTACCTAATATTTGCCCTTTCCTCTTTAGTCATGGTATAGGTTTTAAACATTTGAACTATTTGAAGAGTAATTTTGTTAAGTGAGGTTATAACACTTTGATTTCAGTGGAATGGCAGTCACTCAGTATTAGAGTTTTTTATGACTCAGTTTTTTTTTTTTTTAACTAGGCTGAGACTTGCCCTAACTGTCATGTCTGCTTACACTTTCAGAAACTGATTTTGGAAATGCCTTGGAAATGTTCATATTTGATTGTATCTTTTCTTGTTTCCCTTTTTTGATTCTTTTGTATTTTTCTTTTTCAACAGACACAACAAGAGGAAGAAATTTTTTGTTGACCCTCGTTGCCACCCGCAAACAATAGCTGTTGTCCAGACTCGAGCCAAGTAATTGATTTAATTTTTTTTTTGAACCCAGAGTAAAACTATGTTCAACTGTACTATTTCTTTCCTTCTTACCTCCAATCTGATTAGAAGGAGAACTGGCTTTCAATTGAGGTTGTTAAGCTACATTTTTCCTCCCACTTTTTTCTGCCAATATTGAGGGAGAAAATACATGGTTTATTTAGTTGTCTTTGCTTTGTAAGTTACCTTGCTGTTTGGTTGTCTTCTTCTTTTCGGCTTCTGTTTCTTCTTCCTCCTCCTCCTCTTCCTCCTATTTCTTCTTCTTTTCTTCTTTTTTGTTGTTGTTGGAGGTAAGATCTCACTGTAGCCTAGGCTGACCTGGCACTCACTCTTTGTTCCCACACTGGTCTCAAACTCACAGCAGTCCTCCTACTTCTGCCTCCCAAGTGCTGAGATTAAAGGTGTGCACCACCACACCCAGCATGTCTTCCTTTTATAAAATTTAGAATACTGGGCTGGAGAGATGGCTTAGTGGTTAAGGCGCTTGCCTGAAGCCTAAGGACCCAGGCTCAATTCCCCAGTGCCCATGTAAGCCAGATGCACAAGGTGGTGCATGCGTCTGGAGTTCATTTGTAGTGGCCCGTTCTCTCTTTCTATCTGCCTATCTCTCTCTTAAATAAATAAATATATAAGAAATCCATAATACTAAACTCAGCTTGAAATACTTTGATTGTAAGCCCCAGGCCAGCTTGGGCCACATTGTAAGAACCTATCTTGAAATAAGTAACTGAATCAATACATCAGTAGAGTTCCTTCAGCAATGTTTTTGGAAATCTGGCAAAACAGCTCACACCTAGCTGCTGTAGATCCGTGTGTTCCTCCTGCAAACACAGTTTATAGGGAATCCATACAGCACCCAGGGTAGCATGAGTGGACAGGAGTGTCTTACACGTGTTCAGTACGCTAAGTAGGATGTCCAGCTCAACTATGACTGTGTCTGTCCTCTCATTTGGAAATGTTGGACATTCTTTCTCTACCCCACACCACCACCCTTCCAGAAGAGGTTGTCTGACATGGGATCAGTTTTAGAGAGTTTTAGGAATCCACCAAAGTCCTTCCCTGACTTCCTAATGCTTTTCTGCTTACCTAAAACTGATCCGAGGTGGAAGTAGTAATGGCGGTATTGACTCAGCCACTGCTTCCTTAGGAAGTCATGCTCTACTCTTCTCTGGGGAGTAGGAGGGGGAAGTGGTAAGGACGGAAGAGAGGAGCAGAAGCTGGGGTGTGTGTGAGTTGGTGTGGACCAGGTACCACAGAAGGGTCAGGTGTTGGATAAGGTGAGGATGGGGGTGGAGCTCTCACTGAGGGAGAGCACAGAATGTGAGCGGTACTTCACTGAAAACAAAAACTGTGATTAATTGTAGTTTCCCTGTTCTTTCCAGATATAGGGGAATCACCATTGAGCTGAAGTTACCCCATGAAATGGACTTCAGTGGTAAAGATGTTAGTGGGGTGTTGTTCCAGTACCCAGACACAGAGGGGAAGGTGGAGGACTTTACAGAACTTGTGGAAAGAGCACATCAGACTGGGGTAGGTACACCCCTGTGGGAGTCCTGGCTTTTGTCTGTCTCTTGGTATATGTTAATTTCTTTACAATGATCACAAGAAATGGTGAACCTCTCTTCCTTACTCTCTACTCTTCATCTGTTTGGTTCATTAATTCCTAGCACACACTAGGCACTCAGCAGATAGTTGTTGAATAAATGAACAAGCAAAGGAAATTCACCTTTGCCAGTCTGTCTGGAATTGAGAAGATCCACTGTGTGCTCTCTCTGTTATCAGGGAATGAAAATAACTGACCCATCTCTCATTTCCTTTCCAGAGCCTGACCTGCTGTGCCACTGACCTTCTAGCTCTGTGTATCTTGAAGCCACCTGGAGAGTTTGGGGTAGACATTGCTCTAGGCAGCTCACAAAGGTTTGGGGTGCCGATGGGCTATGGGGGACCACACGCAGCCTTTTTTGCCGTCAGAGAAAGCTTGGTGAGGATGATGCCTGGCAGGATGGTAGGGGTAACAAGGTAAGCAGGTCTCCTCCCCTTCCTTCATTGTGACCATGATCTTCCGGGTTTATTTTCTTTATCACAGACACTGAATTCAGTTGGGTCATGTCAGATCAGTTAAATATATGTACAAAGTAAAAAATCTTGGAGAGGTGGTTTAACAGTTAAGGTGTTTGCCTGAGAAGCCTAAGGATCCAGGTTCGATTCCCCAGAACCCATGTTTGCCTGAGAAGCCTAAGGACCTAGGTTTGATTCTCCAGAACCCATGTAAGCCAGATTGCATATGGTTGCACATGTGTCTAGAGTTCGTTTACAGAGGCTAGAGGCCTTGGCACACTTATTCTCTCCCTTTCTCTCTCTCTGTCTCTCATACATCCATAAATAAATAAAAATAAAAAAAGAATCTTGGGGTTAGGAAGATGACTCACTGGGTAAAAGGACTTGCCACATAAATATGCATGCCTGAGAGGGTATGAGTCCCCCTGAGTTTGATTCCCCAGCAACCATATGATTACCTGGGTGTGGCCACTCCTCTAACTCTGTAACTTCAGCCTTGTGGAGAATGAAGACTAGAGAATTGCTGGAGCTTGACCAAAAATAGCAGCTCTGAGATCAATTAATAGGAATGAGAGACTCCATCTCAAAGAAACACACAGATAAGTAAAAGAAAAAAGAGGACCTCTGGCATCTGCATACAAGATGCATGTGTCTGCATGTGCCTACGCATGTACCACACATAGATCATACCCCTAAAGTATAAACTAATACTTCTCAAGCACCATAAATATTTACATTTGAAAGGTGTGTATATACATTATAATGTACTAGTTTATAGTCATATAATATCATTTATTTTGGATGATGAAAACTGTGAGAGATATTTTAGTTTATTTTTGTGTCTGATCAGTTTTTTTTTTTTTTACCCCAAAGTATCACCATGCCAGATAGTTCTATTAAAACCAGTGCAGTGAGAGATGACACACACTAAGAGGCTCATGTCACACAGCCTTTTGAGTGATTTCCAAATACATTTTCTTTACTGCTTTCAGATTGAGAATTTAGAGGAATACCCGAATTGTGACAGGGTAAATATAGCATAATTTTCTTGCTGAAACTTGGAATAGTAACATAACTCAATAATCTTTACTGGCAAATGGTCATATAAAGTTTTGAAACTCTAAATTTGTGACATAGTACATAGTAGCTTTTGTTTGTTTTGTTTTGTTTTGTTTTTTCGAGGTAGGGTCTCACTCTAGCCCAGGCTGATCTGGAATTCACTATGTAGTCAGGGTGGCCTTGAACTCATGGTGATCCTTCTACCTTTGCCTCCCCAGTGCTGGGATTAAAGGCGTGTGCCACCACACCCTGCTCAAAGTAGCTTTTTTATAGTGTAAAAATAATAGTTTGCCCAGTAATCTCTCGACGGCTTGTTTTAGTGATTCTCTTCACTAAGGAGATGAGGAAGCGGAGGGTTTCCCATTCAAAAAGTTCAGCATGCTAATTACTCTTGGCTGATTTTGTGAACTTCTTTTTTTAAAGTTTTAAATGTTGTTTATTTTTATTTATTTATTTGAGAGTGATAGATCGAGGGAGAAAGAGCAAGAGAGAGAGAATGGGCACACCAGGGCCTCCAGCCACTGGAAATGAACTCCAGACACATGCACCCCCTTGTGCATCTGATTAACGTGGGTCCTGGGGAATTGAGCCTCGAACCAGGGTCCTTAAGCTTCACAGGCAAGCGCTTAACCACTAAGCCATCTCTCCAGCCCTGAACTTCTTATTGTCTTTAAAAAGTAGACTTCACAAACAAAGATTAAGACTGAATCTAGTGAGGATGAGACAGGAGGATCAATGTGAGTTGAAGGCTGTCCTAAGCTACATAGCAACTACTAGCCTATCCAGAGCTACAGAGTAAGATGCTATTGTTACAAAAGGGGGAGTGGGAAGGGATAAAAGAAGCTTTCACAAAAATTTTCCATTGTATTACAGAGGGAAAAGTTTTAGAGACAAGTAAGACTTAACATTCTTTTGTTGTTGTTGTTCATAGCCAGTTAGTGTCTTTGTACCTCTAGTACAAAAATCCCATTTTGTCAGGTATTTCCTTTTTCCTTGTGTTTAGTCAAGAAGCTCAGAGCGAAACTTACTCCTTATCACTATTATTCCATCAGTCAGGCACGGTAATATCTGTTCACTAGTCCTACCGTTATATTGTGTATGTCTCAGGCCTCATAGTCCAAACTGAAAACCAGTAGTCCTATGTAGAAAAGAAAGATCTGGAAATTGTTTCTTTCTCCTTTTCTAACAACTTTATTTCAGAGAGAAAATGGAGAGAGAGGCAGGTAGAAAGAGAGAGAATGGGCCTGCCAGGGCCTCTAGCCACTGCAAACGAACTGCAGATGCATGTGCCACTTTGTGCATCCTGCTTTATGTGGGTACTGGGGAATTGAACCTGGGCCTTTGGCTTTGCAGGCAAAGCACCTTAACCATTAAGCCGTCTCCCCAGCCCTGGAAATTGTTTCTTTATGAACTTGCACCCAAGTAAGCATGCTGAATTCACTTCAGCTGAGAATGAAGCTAGTTCATCTCAAGTCTCCCCCGTGCTCTTTGTCCGTGCTGACTGGATGCGTTGTCTTGGTCAAGGGATGCCACCGGGAAGGAAGTATATCGTCTTGCCCTTCAAACCAGGGAGCAGCACATCAGGAGAGACAAAGCCACCAGCAACATCTGCACAGCTCAGGTAAACCACATAGCCAACCTGACCACTGAATGCTTGAAAGTCCGCGGAAGCGAGGCACTCATTCAGTGACCCACGTTCTTATTCTTCGCCACATCCTGAGCCATGCACGCACCAGCACTGTGATGATCTTCTTGACGCTTTCTGCACGGTCATTTCATCACTAACAAAACAACAATAAAAAGGCAAAGCTCATTAATTGTTAGTTTTAATTTTACCTAAAATAGCACCTTCAGCTCCTGAAGTAACTAAGCTAAGAGAAAAGCCAAGGGGTGGGAGCATGCCTTACTTTCATTTACAGGTATTTTTAGTGTTTGTAAATACGTTGGTCTTTAGCAGTGATGGGTGTGGGGTGGTTTACGTGGTTGGAGGTTGGGGCACCCTCTCTTAGGGCTAAGACGAAAGCTCTCCAGGAATGGGCATGGAAGGCAGAGGCTGTTGAGGGGACTGGTGGGGGGGAGTTGTAGACGATCAGTTACTAGTAGTTGTGGGCACTCTCTTAGAACTTGAAAAACATCCCTAATATTGATGAGATAAAGGAAGATAATCTCTTGAGCCTCTGATCATCCCTGAAGTATTTTAGAGCTTGCATTCTGAGGGTTTGGAAACGCAGCCAACCCTTAGAACGAGTTGGGGAACTAGTTCTAGCAGAGAACCCATTCTAGGTACACCAATGGAGTAAGAGTCAGAGGAAGTGAAACTCTTAACAATTCAGTGGGAGGTGTAGTGTTGTCTCTGTGGGTATCGGCTCCAGGAACCTACCTCTTTCCAGAGATGCGGTGGTTAGTAAGATCTTTGTATAGTTGGTCCTGCAGGCACAGGTCTTTAGAGAAATTTTCTCATTCGGTTTTCTTGTACTGCTTTTGCCTCAGAAAGTAATGTAAACCCAGCCTTCTAGTGGTATAGGAAGGATACTACCTGATTTTTCTCATGACCTATTACAACCTGATCTTGATATGACGCTTGCCTTTCTATGGTCTGCCCTCCCTCTGTTCACTTCCCTGCTTGAGCGAAGTTACCCCTTCCTTTGTAGCTGACTGCTCCTGTGTTGACCTTTCTGCCCATGTCTTTCCAGAATGTATCTGTCTTACTGTAAATCCATTCAGGGCCTCAGTTTTCTGTGTTAGGGTTTGATTTTGTTTTCCAGGTGAGCTTGGGCTGTCTGCAAGGACAAGTTAGTTCGCTTATTCTAGCTCAGTGTAGCACATATGTCATTATTTGTAGCGTTTTTCAGCAGTTACAAATAGGGTGTTTGTCCTGAGGGTAGCCCTACTGTGTCTTGTCTCATTTTTATCTTTTTGTTTTGGTGGTCAACTAGTAGTTCATAGTGTATCTTATTTTATGGTTCTTTGTCATTGCTGGTTCTGTAAATCAGTCATTCATATAATTCCTGTATTTTTCTCTTTGTACGCATGGAGTTGTTCCTTTCTTAAGGCAATGGCTACAATTGAGTTCCGCTTTTTTTTGTGCTGTACATGTTTGACTCTAGCCCTCTACCTCTTACAAAGCCTGCTCCATATTCTTCTCAACCACACATTTTTCTTCTTGGCATTATGGAGTTCACAATGGACTTCTTTTTGTATCACTGATAGATATTTTTTAAGAATCTCTGAAAGTCTTTTACTTGATTACATATTTAAATCTTTCCATAAACCTGAAGTATTATGAATGTAAAAATCCTCAGCGTGTTCTATCTTTGTTTGCTTTTTTGAGAGACAGTCTTGTGTCCTTGGCTGGCCTCAAGCTCACTTTGTAGCTGAAGATAACTTTGAACTTCCAATACTTACTGACTTCACTCTGAATGCTTGTATTTGAATATGGTTTTTTCCCCCATTTCCTTATGTGTATGCTTTCCTTTCTCTTCAGCATGGAGGATGCCTTCAAGTATTTTCTATAGAGCTGGCTTAGTGGTCACATATTCCTTTAGCCTGTTTTTGTTGTGAAATGTCTTTATTTCTCTGTGAGTTTGGATAGATAGCTTTGCTGGATAAAATAACCTTGGTTGACAGTTGTTATCATTCAGAACTTAGAATACCTCATTCCAAGCCCTTCTGGCTTTTAAAGTTTGTGATGAGTAATCTGCTGTAATCCTGATGGGCTTGCCTTTATGTGTGTTTAGTAGTATAATTATAATATGGCAAGGAGGGGTTATTTCCTGGTGGTATCTTTTTGTGTTCTAAAGACTTCCTGTATCTGTATTAGCATTGCTTTCCCTATTTGCTTCTGTGATTTTGTTGCAAACACCTATTATACCTTTGGAGTGAAATTCTTCTTCTTTTACTATACCCTGAATTCTTAAGGTTTATCTCTTAATAAACTGTCCCGAATTTATTAATTCCTTCCTATTTGTCTTTTTCTTTGTTAGGCTATATTAGATCTACCACATGGTCTTCTAGTTTAGGTATTTTGTTCTCTCCTTCATCCATTCTATTGGTAAGACTTTCTACAGAGTTTTTAATTTAGCTTACTGTTTTCTAGTATTTCTGATTTTTTTTTTTCAGTATTTCTATTTCCTTACTCTTATCTTGTGTTGACCCCCTTGTTTCATTAAGTTGGTTTCCTGTGTTCTCCTTTAGGAGTTTGTTTTCTTCTTTGATTTCTTAGAATGTAATTATTATCATTCTTTTGAAATTTTGTTCAGGAATTTTTAATTAATTAATTAATTTTTATTTATTTATTTGAGAGCGACAGACACAGAGAGAAAGACAGGTAGAGGGAGAGAGAGAGAATGGGCGCGCCAGGGCTTCCAGCCTCTGCAAACGAACTCCAGACACGTGTGCCCCCTTGTGCATCTGGCTAACGTGGGACCTGGGGAACCGAGCCTCGAACCGGGTCCTTAGGCTTCACAGGCAAGCGCTTAACTGCTATGCCATCTCTCCAGCCCGAATTTTTAATTTAAATCAGTCTCTTTGGAGGTCATTTCTGATGGATTTATTATTTTGGTAGAATTATATTGTCTTGATTTTTTTGTGTTTCTTGTGTTGCAATGTAGACATTTTTGCATCTTGAGTTAATTTGATGCTTAGGCTTTCTTAATATCTGCAGTATTCTTAGACATACAAATCTAACATTGTATATCTTAAGGGTAGGAGCTTAAGGTGCCAGATTTGGCTCTTGTATTATCCCGAGCAACAGTAGAGATGGAATAGAATAGGTGTTGAGTTTTCCTACTATGCAAGTGTTCTAGTAGGCTGGGTGGAGCAAAATATAAGCTAATTCTAAAATTCAACTGAGCAATATGCACACTCAATGAAAACCAGTATGGAGTATTTCTGGAAGATTAGATATTAAAACAAGCCGGGCATGGTGGTGCACTCCTTTAATCCCAGCACTCGGGAGGCAGAGGTGGGAGGATCGCCATGAGTTCGAGGCCACCATGAGAATACAGAGTGAATTCCAGGTCAGCCTGGGCCAGAATAAGACCCTACCTCAAAAAATGAAAACAAAACAAACAGATAATCTAACAATGCCAAAGTCCTTAAGGGTGTGTGTTGTCCCACACCCTTAATCCTGTCAACTGGGAGGCTGAGATTTCTGGTCTGTAAAGGGTTCCAGTTCAGCCTGGGGCCAAGTGAGACCCTGTCCCAAAGAATGACAGAAAAGGAAGACAAAGGTGCTATAAATCAGAAAGCAACAAAGGACAACCCCAAAATACAGCTTATTTAAGAATGGCAAAGACAACCATCCATCAAATCTAACACATAACCTGCCCTAACATAGAAGGTGTGATTCGTACTCCAGTACAGGTCTGTATACCAGGCTTTGGGGCAGCTACTGACCCAGGGTAAGTAGGCCCTGTTACCTCTTGGGATGGTTTTGGCCTCACCTATGCCGTGTGCCCGCCTGGACCCCTCTTTGTTGCACTGTGGGCTTGGCTAGGCTGGCTGGGCTGGTGTCCACTGCCCTGTTCGCCTGTGCCGGGTGCTGGGTAGCTGAATTCTCTTCCCCAGGTCTCCAGAAGTTGCCGTTGCTGCTGGCTTTGACTTCTCAAGTACTGGGATTACAGGTTTCTACTCCACCAGCTTGTATTTTCTCAGTATTTTAATATATTTATTAGAGAGAGAGTGAGCGCACACGCACGCACACATGCACGCACACTAGGCCCTCTTGTCACTACAAATTCAGATACTTAAGCTACCTTTTGCATCTGGTTTACTTAGGTTATTGGAGAATTGAGCCTAGGATTTGCATGTAAGCACCTTTAACTGATGAACCACCTCCTCAGTCTGTCTGACTTGTCAGAGGAATTTGGATTTTCTTTTTATTCAAATCTTTTGATATCTGAATGACTTTCTAAGGTTTTGAGGGTTTTTTTGTTTGTTTGTTTTTATTTTTTATTTATTTATTATTTTTATTTTTTTTAATTTTTATTAACATTTTCCATGATTATAAAAAAATATCCCATGGTAATTCCCTCCTTCCCCACCCCCACACTTTCCCCTTTGAAATTCCATTCTCCATCATATTACCTCCCCATTACAATCATTGTACTTACTTGTATACAATATCAACCTATTAAATATCCTCCTCCCTTTTTTTTTTTTTTTTTTTTTTTGTTGTTGTTGTTGTTGTTCTTTTCGAGGTAGGGTCTCACTCTAGCCTAAGCTGACCCAGAACTCACACTATAGTTCCAGGCTGGCCTCAAAATAATGGGTGATACTTCTATCTCTGCCTCCCACGTGCTAGGATTAAAGGTGTGTTCTACCATGCCCGGCTTAGGTTTATAGTTTTTTACATTATCTTTTTAAATTTAATTCAGTTTCTTTTTGCACTGCTGGGGAATTGAATGCAAGGCCTTTTTGTCTGCTCCACCTGCACTCTACCACTGAGCTCCACCTGTCTCCATCCTTTCTTGATAACTGAAATTTAGCTTCAATTTGTTATTTAAAGAACACCTTAGGAATATCATATTCTTTAAGCTTCTGATTGTTTGAAAACTTCTTATAGCTTTCATTATTTTTTGAGGTAGGGTCTTGCTCCAGCCCAGGGTTACCTGGAATTTACTATGTAGTGTCAGGGTAGGCCTTGAATTCACAGCAGTCTTCCTACCTCTGCCTCCCAAGTGCTGGAACTAAAGGCATGTGCCATCATGCCTGGCCGCAGCTTTCATCCTTGAAGAACTATTGAGCATAAAATGTTCAGGTCTCACCCAGTCTTGATCACTCCACCGCCTTCCAGCATCAAATGTGGCTTGTTGGCACCTGTGCTTTCCCTGTATGGGTGTCATGATCATGTTGCTCATGGCGACACCTTTTTAAAATTTTTTAATTTATTTTCAAGTAGAGAGTGACAGAGAGAAGAGAGACAGAGAGAGAGAGAATGGGCTCACCAGGGCCTGTAACCACTGCAAACAAACTCCAGATGCCTGTGTCCCTTGTGCATCTGGCTTACGTGCATCCTGGGGAATGAAACCTGGGTTATTTGGCTTTGGAGGCAAATGCCTTAATTGTTAAGCCATCTCTCCAGCCCAGGAACACCTTTTATAATGGCTAAATTTGAAGGTTTAGTATAGTGTTAGATGTTCTGTTTATCCTCAGGTACTCAAGCAGGTTATAAATAGTCCTCAGCTGTCAGAGAGAGTGCAGGGAAGTGAATGATTTTGGCTTAATCTCAGTTTTCCATTTTGGTATCCTAAATCAGTTATTTCTTCATGCCACCAGTTGTCTTTGCATATGCCTTGCATATGATTGGCTCATGTTTAAATGATCTTTGTCATCGTAGGCCTTGTTAGCCAACATGGCTGCCATGTTTGCTGTCTACCATGGTTCCCACGGGCTGAAGCATATTGCTACAAGGGTGCATAATGCCACTTTGATTTTGTCTGAAGGTGAGTGGGTTATCTGTTTGGCCTAACAAGACTGATACACATGAGTAAGGACCATGAAGACTTCTAGAAATACATCTATTTTAAAAAATTGTTTATTTATTTATTTGACAGAGAGATAGAGAATGGGCACACCAGGGTCTCCAGCCGCTGCAAATGAACTCCAGACGCGTGCACCCCTTTGTGCATCTGGCTAACGTGGGTCCTGGGGAACTGAACCTGGGTCCTTTGGCTTTGCAGGCAAATGCCTTAACCACTAAGCCATCCCTCCAGCCCATGTCTTTTCTTTTTTTTTTTTTTTTTCTTTCAATCATTTACTTGTTTATAAGCAGAGATGAAGAGAAAGGGCTGTGGAATAGATGTCAGGGTCAGAGATTGGTGAGTTTCCTATCTTGTCTAGGTCTCAAGCGAGCAGGGCACCAACTCCAGCATGACTTGTTCTTTGACACCGTGAAGGTTCACTGTGGCTGCGCAGTGAAGGAGGTCTTGAGCAGGGCTGCTCAGAGGCAAATCAACTTCCGGGTCTTCGAGGATGACACGGTGAGTCAAATATTTGGTCTTTTTTCCCCAATTTATGTTTTCATGAATTTTTCTCACAAAAGCTTTCATCACTGTTTAAAAAACATTGAGACATTGAGCACATTCTTTTTAAAAATAAACAACCCTACTTTCCATCTTGCTATATACTATGACTTTTTCAAGTAAAAAATAAATTGTCCTTTTTGTCCTCAAGCCTTTATGGTTTCATGTATGAAACTATATTGTTATAGTGTCATTGCTGGGACAGAATACCTGGGAAAAAAATCAGCTTAAGGGAAGGAGGGTTCATTTGTGCTTGCGGTTCAGAGTTATTCTCTGTCACGGCTGGGAAGGCATGGAGGCCACTGGTCACAGCGAGGAAGCAGAGCCATGAACAGCGCTGCCTAGCCCGCTCGCCATGTTACTTCGTGTAGGACCCCAGCTCAGACAGTGGTGCCGCCCTCACCTGAAGTGCATCTACTCCCCTTAATTAAACTAATAGGCTAATCCTTCACGCACATGCACAGAGGCTGACTGTTGCAGCCCAGTTCACATTGCTGGTAGAAATCACCTACCAAGAGCAGCTACTGGGAAAAAGAGATTTATTTTGGCTTACAGACTCAAGGGGAAGCTCCACGATGGCGGGGAAGATGATGGCATGAGCAGAGGGTGGACATCACC
Organism: Jaculus jaculus; assembly: GCF_020740685.1. Classification (NCBI taxonomy): domain Eukaryota; kingdom Metazoa; phylum Chordata; class Mammalia; order Rodentia; family Dipodidae; genus Jaculus; species Jaculus jaculus. The sequence continues at coordinate 51,225,665 of NC_059102.1, forward strand.
CCCTGGCTAACATAAGGTGGACAATAGCAACAGGAGGGTGTGCCAAACACTGGCATGGGGAAACTGGCTATAAAGCCCATAAGCCCGCCCCCAACAATACACTCCCTCGAGGAGGAATGAATTCCTAAATATCTATCAGCTGGGAACCTAGCATTCAGAACACCTAAGTTTATGGGGGACACCTGAATCCAACCACCACACTGACCTAATTTACATACTGCCTCACAGGTGATTCTAGGTCCTGTCAGATCGACAGTCACTACAAACCATCACACTGTTCATGATAAGACTCTGATAAGTGGTATGATAAAGTGAATCAAGGAAAGAGAAAGCTAAACATACTTAGTTCCAATAGGAGTCCTGAAGCCATCAGCATTCACAGGTGATTTACAAAACTTCGAACTTTGTGACACATGGGACTGATTAATCTCTAAAGGACTCACTTGGACATAGTGGTACCCTGATATTTTGGAATGACTGAGATTTTTGACCAACACCTTCTCCTGCAAGAAAGACCACAGAGGCTAAAGGACAAGAGAGGTGCCTGGAGCATGCCTCAACATCCAAGCTCACTGTGGCTACACTACAAATCAGGCAGAATGAATACAGGATGATCTCTTAATATTTCCTCCAGTGATCTTGGAGTTCAGAGCTGATGTTTTCCATTGTGTCTTCCTTTCTGCAGCTTGGTATTTCCTTGGATGAAACAGTCAATGAAAAAGACCTGGATGATTTACTGTGGATCTTTGGATGTGAATCATCTGCAGTAAGTACAATAATGACATGCATTCCCCCCAATGACTATTAGAGATTGTGCCAAAGATGGCTTTGCCAGGGATGGGGAGATGCCTCAGTTTGGATCTCTAGTACCCACGTAAATACTGGTCGGGCATGGTAGCTAGCCTGTAATCCCAGTGCTTGGGAGGCAGAGACAGGGATCCTAGAGCAAGCTGACTAACCGGACTAGCTGAATTGCTCTTGAAGCTCTGGGTTCAAGTGAGAGACCCTTTCTCAATTGAATAGGTTAGTATATGATCGAAGAAGACACTCACGGTCAACCTGTGACACATACACACACACATGTAAGCAAACACCCAGATACACACAGACACCACTCATAGTACATGTATGCACATACGTGCACACATGTAAACACTCAGGTACACACATAAACACCACTCATAGTGCACATATGTGCTTGCAAACACACACATGCATGCCCACCCATGAAAACACTCAGATACACACATAAACACCACTCACAGTACACATGCATACATGTGCACACACACACAAGCACAGACACACATACCCACACACGTGAACACTCAGATACACACATAAACACCATAGTATATATACATTACATACATGTGCTCACACATGCCAACACTGAGATACACACATACACACAACTCATAGTACACATGCATATGCACGTATGCACAAACACACACACTCAAGTAGCTTTGCCTCTTGTGGGCTTAAGTGTGAGGGAGAAAAGGCCCAAGTGTGCTAGTGACATTGGCCAGCCTTCTGGTCACGTTAGGCTCCTTACTGTCTCTTGCTCCTGTAACTGCTGACACCAAAAGTTCACCATCATGGGGCCCTAGCCAGGCATACTGGGAGGATTGTTAATGTGTTTACTTGACACTCTCTGTAATACATATCTTAATGTGTAGGTCAGTTCTGTAATTATTAGGACCTACTACATGCCAGGTATTGCGATAGGCGAGTTATCCTAGACCCAAATGGCACACTAGAGGAGGAAGATGGGTTTAGAAGTCTTCATACCCTGGGGAAAAGCCACAAGGCCAGGACAAGATAGATGCCATGTGACAGTTAAGTGTGATGGAATTGGTTCCTAAAATAAAGAAGTAAGGCCGGAGAGATGGCTCAGCTGTTACGGTACTTGCCTGCAATGCCTGACAACTCAGGTTCCATTCCTCCGTCCCCACGTAAAGCCACATGCACAGTGTGTATGCATCTGGAGTTCGTTTGCAGTGGCTAAAGGCCCTGGTGCACCCATTCTCATTCTCTCTCTCTCCTTGAAAATAAATAAATATAATAAAATAAAGATACTTTAGAATAATGAGGTGAGGCGTAAGTGAGGAGCAAGCATGATTAGTGATCTGTGAGGTGGAAGTGAAAGACGGAGCAGTCAGCAGCTGCTTAGACATGTGGCAAGATGTTACAGCAGTCTGCATTGTCGCTGCCTGGGAATTACTCGGAATGTTTGTTGGATGAGTCAGTGAAAGAAAGCATTTAATGCGGAAGGGGAATGCCCTCCACAGTGTTGAGTGGCGCCATCTTAGTTGTGTGCACTCTGAGAGAGGAATTCAGCAGTAGATACCAATTGTCAATTACCAAGACGCTTCACAATGCTCCCTTTTGAACTTTATTTTTTTTAACTGAGTGGGATTGTAAAACTCCTTCCCTGTAGAATACTTCACCGTTTACTCATAGGTACTGACCTCTGCATTTTAGGGTTGTTTCTGGATCCTTCCAAACAGGACTCACAATGGCCATACTAATAGCTTGGGTAGGAATGAGGAACAGGCCAGGTATTTAATCCTGTATTCTAGATAGCAAGCCCTTAGGATTTGTAAATAGTTTTCTCCATTCTGTGAGCTGTCTTGGCTCTCTTGATATCACTGATTAACAAATATTTTTATTTTTGCTTATATATTTTTTGTTATGCTAGCAGTTGAACCCAGGACCTCACACATAGTAGACAAGTGCTCTACTACCAAGGTATATTCCCCCACTTGTCACCTCTTGAGGGTGTGTGTGTGTGTGTGTGTGTGTGTGTGTGTTGGATTTAACCCAGAGCCTGTCAGGTAGGTGCCTAGTCCTGAGCTATATTCTTATTTCAATTATTTTTATTTTAATAAAATAATTTATAATTTTAATGCACTGTTTTCTGTTGCTGCTCATGCATTGGGGCTCACATTTAAGAAACCACTGCCAAATGAAAGGTCATGTATATTTGTCTTTATATTTATTTTCTTCTAGGAATTTAATAATTCTGGTTTTGTTTTTTTTTAAATGAACATCCTGTATTCATTCTGCCTGATTTGTAGTGTAGCCACAGTGAGCTTGGATGTTGAGGCATGCTCCAGGCACCTCTCTTGTCCTTTAGCCTCTGTGGTCTTTCTTGCAGGAGCTGGTGGCTGAAAGCATGGGAGAGGAGTGGAGGGGTATTCCAGGGTCTGAATTCAAGAGAACTAGCCCATTCCTCACACACCAGGTCTTCAACAGGTTGGTGTGCCTCTCAGTAGCCTCTGTGTCTTGTGTAGTGGCTGGGAAGCTAGGGGGCTGTGTTGACCATGATGGGGCCTCGTTAGGGACCCTGGTCCTGATATGGGCCAAGCACACCTTATCTCCTCATAGCCGGCTATGCTATCACTGTCAGGGAGAGGGGAATTTAGAAGTGTATTTGGTCAGTTGAAGCTCATCCCCAGGAACCCTAAATCCTTCTCCCAAGCCTTCTTCTCATGTCTACAGGCAACATCTTGCATCCTCTGAGCTCCATCAGTGTCTGTCCCTCCCCTATAATGTACAGTTCACACGTTTCCCATGGCCAAAATTGTTCTGTTTTGAAGGTAGAACTCATTGCTTATTTTCCATGAGTATGAGTATGGCTCTCATGTAATTGGCTCTAACCATGTGTTTTGTGTTCACAGCTATCACTCAGAAACCAATATTGTCCGGTACATGAAGAAGCTCGAAAACAAGGACATTTCCCTTGTTCACAGCATGATTCCACTGGTAGCTTCTAGAGACCTTTCTTCTCTTGTCTCTCTCGACCTTAATCTGACTCCTTTGGGTCACATCTAATACACTGAAGAGGGAAGAAAGGGTGGTGTGTGGGGAGACACGAGGGTGGACAGGCAGTAGGAAACCACTAATGCAATGCGTTTTCGCTGTGCTTCTTGAAGGGATCCTGCACCATGAAGCTCAATAGCTCCTCCGAACTCACAGTAAGTAGGTCATTTCTATGCAAAGGTGCTTAGTAGGAAGATCCCATCCCAGCTTTTAATCTTGGAGAAATCTTGATTTTTTTTCCCTTATATCTTGATGAGTTACATTTCTGGGTAAAAATATTTTTTCATCAAAGCCTGGCATGGTGGCACACGCCTTTAATCCCAGCACTCGGGAGGCAGAGATAGGAGGATTGCCATGAGTTCGAGGCCACCTTGAGACTCCATAGTGAATTCCAGGTCAGCCTGGTCTAGAGTGAGACCCTACCTTGAATAAAAAGAAAAAATAAATATTATCATCATCAGGGCTTGTTACATTGCTCAGGCTAGTTTTGAACTCACATGTTTAAGCTTTCCTGCTTCAGCCCCCAGTAGTTGGGCTTGTGCCACTATGACTGGCTATGTAAAATTAGTTTTTGACATTAAAATAATTAGGCAAGTAGTATCTATAACTTTTCTACCTTTCTTTTTTTTAAATATAAGCTTATGGAATACTCACTTTATCAATATGCAGTTGTCAAGCTCACAGGTAGAAGTCAGACGCCTAAGCAAGGGTAAGAAAGGTTGCTCAGTGGTGGAGCATTTGCTTTATATTCATGAGGCCCTAGATCTTTTACAGTCAAAAACTTCATGGTAGGAGGGAATATCCAGAGGCATTGCCCTACCCCAACATTGACTGATTGCTGCTGTCACAACTCATAACCCACAACCCCATTGTGAATATCAGCAATCCCACTAAGGAGGACCCTCAGTGGACTGGGGGCAGAGAGGAGGGGAATCATGGTAACAACACAAAATGTTTCCATACAGAGTTTCTACTTAATGAAAAAGGGCTAAGAGGCTGGAGAGATGGCTCAGTAGTTAAGGTGCTTGCCTGCAAAGCCTAAGGACCCTGCTTTGATTCTCCAGTCAAGCCATATGCACAAGGTGGCACATGTGTCTGGAGTTTATTTGCAGTTGCTAGTAGCCCTGGCATGCCCATTCTCTCTCTCCCTCTCTCCCCCCCCCTCCCCCCTCTCCCCCCTCCCTCTCTCTCCCCTCACTCCACCCCTCCCTCCCTCCATTTTCTCTCAAATATATATTTTTTTTAAAAAAAGAAGGGCTAAATCACGATTTTGACAAGTTCATGCCAGCCATTCCAGCACTAAGGAATCTAAGGGAGGTCCTCACAGACTAGCTACATAGTAAGGCTTTCAGAAAAACAACAGAACACACTTATTTTCTAGAATCTTATTCATCATGGCACAATTGCAGGGATTTGAGGTTTAAATTTATTCCTTGATTTAACGGATGATTTATGTAACCAGGCAGTGTGTTGGACTCAGCTCCCTAAGGCCAGGGTTCTTTTTAGCAAAGTCAATGTACTTTTTTACTTCTTAGGATTGATATGAGGTAACAAATCATATTTCATATTTTGTTAGGAATGTTTTTTCCTATTTTCTTTTGCATTTGTGAAAAAACTCATATCCATGCATGTGAAAGTTTGAACAAACCCACAGGGATGATGGGTATGGCTCTATTCTGGTGCTGTTTTGTTCTTGAAAAAGCAGTCTTTTTCTTTCTTTCTTTTTTTTTTTTTTTTTTTTTTTTTTTTTTTTTGTAGCCTTTATGTCCTTCTGGTGCAGTCATGGTACTCACTTTATGAGCTTGGTGAGGAGTGCCTGGCGCATTGGAGGCACCTTTGGTCCTAGATATTGTCACTGTTGTCTTTGTTGTTGTCATTGGTTTTAATGTATACACATGCATTCTTTCTCTCCCCTTCTGTTCTTTAGCCCATCACATGGAATAGATTTGCAAACATCCACCCTTTTGTGCCCCTGGACCAAGCTCAAGGGTACCAACAGCTTTTCCAAGAGCTTGAGAAAGATTTGTGTGAACTCACAGGTTATGACCAAATCTCTTTCCAGCCTAACAGGTAAAGGGATTTCTTTCCATCTTGTTTGTTATCGGTGTGGGACACCCATCCCAAGCAGTAATTTTGTACTTTCATTTGTTAAATTGGGTTTATTGTTCTGTGTCACTCAGGGAGGTAACTGGACATGTGCACTCGACTGGGTGGTATTGATGGAAGACTTTAGGGTTTGGAAGGGGTCTCCCAGACTTGTGAATCCCAATAGGTCCTTATCCTATTTTAAACTTATTTTTACTTTTATTTATCTATCTGAGAAAGAGAGAATGGGCATGCCAGGGCCTCCAGCTGCTGCTAATGAATTCCAGACACCTGAGCCACCTTGTGTATCTGGCTTACATGGGTATTGAGGAATAGGCTTAAGATGCAAGAGCCTTAAATGCTAAGCCATCTCTCCAGCCCCTATTTTTTAACAGTTGATAAAAATGGACTCAAGAAGGATAAATGAAGAATTATTGAGGCTAGGGAAAATTGGGATCTAGGAAAAGGATGGAGCAGTTCACACATGTGGAAGACAGAATTTAGGGACCCATGCAGAATGATTTAGAAGAAACCCACATTCATGTGGGAGGGACAGTATCTGCCCTGAGCCTCTACATGGAAGAAAGTTAAGAGATTAAATGGTGGTGGCTTAAGGAAGAATAGCAGAGGGATGGTACCAAAGTAGAGACTGGGCAATTTGGATGAGAAATGGATAGTTAAGAGAGTTACAACCATGGTTACCCCACGTTGAGAGAGATTACACAGGTAACAGGCCCACACCTTAGAGGACATACCCACATGGTAAGTTTAATGAAAATACACGTGTGATAGGCTCAGAAGTTAGAGACAGTCATACATGTAATCAAAGTGAGAAAGTCATAAAGCAGGCACAAGGCAAGCAGAAAGCTACCGAGGCCAAGAAGCGGTGCTCTGCTGTCTCCTTCCCAGCCTGGCTGCAAAGCCAGGGTTACATGTATCCCCATGCAGTTACAGGCCAGAGAGAGGGCAGAGAGCAGCATGGACAAGCCTTTATAGTCAATTAAACATCAATTTTTGGTCTGGAGAGATGGCTTAGTAGTTAAGGCACTTACCTGTGAAGCCTAAGGACCCAGGTTTGATTGCCAGATGCACACGGTGGTACATGTGTCTGGAGTTCATTTGTAGTGGCTGAGACCCTGGCATGCCCATTCTCTCTCTCTCTGTGCCTCTTTCTCTCCCAAATAAATAAAATATTTTTTTTGAAAAATAATTCTTTCATCAGACTTGGGTGTGTAAGGGGACGACTTGATTGGTTCACAGGTTCAGGAGACCAACCCAAAGGCTAGCCCACCTAGGTAGTGTGCTAGATTGTGGGGACAGGAGAGGGTGCTGCAGCCACTGTGGATCAAACCAGATCACACAGGACTTCCATTCCTGCCGAGGTGGGATGACATTCTCTGGTTCCCTTTTGGGGCTCCTGTCCCTATCTAAAACTATCATCTAAAAGAAGTTAGCTTTCTTCCATGTCTCCATCAGTATAGCTCAAAGTCCAAGGTGGCCTCTACATAGCTGGAAAGTTAGTAATGGTTTGGAAGACCAAAGCCAAAGGGCCCAGGTTCTATTCCCCAGGACACACATATGTGTCTCTTTCTCTCAGAAAATTAAATAAATAACAAAAAAGAAATATATCTTTAAGAAAAAGAAATTTTAAAAAAGAATAAGAATCTAGCCAAGTGTGGTAGGGTTAATCTATAATGCCAGCACCCAGCACGCTTTTAGGCAGCACGATAATGTGTGAGGCCAGCCTGGGCTACATAGTGACGCCCTATCTCAAATACACAGGAATGAGGATGATGGTGGCTGCCACACACATACTGACTCCCAGAAGCAGGCTCTCGGTCCAATAGAACCACAGCAACGTGGATGGGTGCTACTTCAGTTCTGTCACCAACTTTAACAGGTCCCTTCCTTTCTTTTGCCCTAAATTTCTCCCTCTCCTTCCCATCCTCCAAGGTTTTATACAGTAGCCCAGGCTGGCCTAGAGCTCGCTATATATAGTCCAGGATAGCTCACACTCGTAGCAGTCCTTCTACCTCACCTGTTCCAGTGCTGGGATTATAGATTTGTACTACCATATATACCTAGCTTCTCCTCATTTTCTTCACCTGTAATATAAAAAACTTTGAGGAAGTGTTTTTCAAAAGCAAAGGTTCCTAGCAAAATCCCCTGGATAATTGTTAAAATCTCCTGGGCCGTTTTTGTCACACCAGGGGCTGGATGAAGAATCTTTATTTTAAATATCAAGCACGCGATTCAGAAACAGACACAGAGAGAGGTGAAGAGAGGCAAAGAGAGAGGAAAGAGGCAACCGTGATCAGAGTGTGAGGTGGCAACCTCGGGGTCTTCAGGAGAGGAGCCTGGGCTCTGCCCTCCGGTTCTCACCTCCGACTCTCACAGTGTGGGTCTCTGGGAGGGAGGCTCAGCAATGGTACTTGCTGGGTGCTGTTTAATAATGCAGAATTCCTGTTTCAAAGTAATGGAATCAACCCATTTTAAAAATTTAAAAATGATAATTTTTGTCTCAGAGGAATGACATCTTAATTATATATAGCCAGATCCTGCTTCCTTTGTAACAGCTCACACAGCAAAACAAGCACCTGTAAACCCTTTTTAAAGTAAGGCAAGACGGCAAATCACAGGACGGTACTTTTACTGCCCTCCCAAACACTCATCCCATAAATAAGAAGGAATGAATATCATAAAAGTCAGGCTTTATGTACCTTTGTTAAAACTTCATCAGTCAGCTTTTTAAAAAATTGTATTTATAACATGTTCAAAATGAAGAAATATCGCCCTCTAGTGATGGAATATGATCCCACCGGTGTCATTTGGGAAAATAATTTTTCAAGACTTCTAATTCTGTCATTAGCTCTGGCCTTGAGTTTCAGTCTCCGCCAAGATCCCAGAAGTCTAACCCCAGAAAAGGACATTTATCTCCTATTAAAGCAGTGTTTCTCAGTAGGAGGCTAGTCACCTGGTGACTCTGGAACATGCCTGAGACACAGATCACAGTCATAGACTGAAGTATATTCTCAGTGGGGAATGGCTTCGGAGAGGGAAGAGACTCAGGTTGGCGTGTTTTTAAGTCTCCCCAGGTGATTTCAGCTTTCAGCCAGGATCAAGAACCACAACCTGAGCTCCAGTGTACCTCATGCTCTTTGCTTGATCCTAATATTCTTACACCTGTGACTGTGTTTTGACTCTTAGTGTTTCCTTTTTTTGTTATCTCATGAAAGAGCATAATTTTTAGGAAGTAGCTTTAGCTGTATGTAACAATTCTAATTTTTTAAAATGCTGTTTATATTCTTTTCTCTTTTTAAATTTTATTTATGTATTTATTAGAGAGACAAAGAGGCAGAGAGAGAATGAGCATGCTAGGGCCTCTAGCCACTGCAAACAAACTCAGATGCACGTGCTCCCTTGTGCATCTGGCTTACCTGGGTACTAGGAAATTGAACATGGGTCCTTAGGCTTTTCAGGCAAGTGCCTTAACTGCTAAGCCATCTCTCCAGACCTATTTTTTTTCATTATTGGCAACTTCCATAATTATAGACAATGAACCATGGTAATCCCCACACACGCACTTTCCCCTTTGCAACTCTACTCTCCATCATATCCCCTTCGCCTCCCAATCAGGCTCTCTTTTATTTTAATGTTGTCATCTTTTCCTACTATGATGGTCTTGTGTAGATAGTGTTAGGCACTGTGAGGCCATTTTGTGTCTGGAAGAGTGCATTGTAGAGAGTTCTACCCTTTCTTTGGCTCTTACATTCTTTCTGCCACCTCTTCCTCAATGGACCCTGAGCCTTGGAAGGTGTGATAGAGATGTTTCAGTGCTGAGCACTCCTTTGTCACTTCTCAGGACCATGGTGGCTTCTGAGCCATCCCAAGGTCACCACCATCTGAAAAGAGAAGCTTTTCTAGCCAAAAGTGAAAGAAGCATTGACATATGGGTGTGATTATTAAGAGAAGTGCTTAGTGTGCAGTTTGGTTAGCATAATAAATACATTTAGCAAGAAATCAGCAGACATTACCTCCCTAGGGCTCACGGGTTTCCCCTGTCAGAGGTTTTCAGTATCAGGCATATATTTCCTCCCATGAACCGGGCCTCCAGTCCAATTAGAGCACGGTTTGTTTCCCCCATACCAGACATGCTACTATTGCACCCATTGGCCCATTTGGCCTGGCTGGCCAAATTTAAGGCTTGCAGTGTCCACTGTTGTTTATATTCTCTGCTGACTTCTCTCTCTCTCTCTCCCATGGAGCTGCATGCAGCATAGTTTTTTCCACCTTTCTGTCAGCTGGTCTACATGGAGTAGGTTTTCAACTCAGCTTTGCAGCCCAAGTATGTAAAATCTTCAGCAATAAGGTCTTACATATATTCCTGGTGGAAAACCAAGAACCTTGGCAATGGCCTGTAATGTTTTGGGGGGCATTAGGGACCTCCCTGGCCAATAACTCACTGGAAGGTATCCCATATCTGGCACTGAAAATTTTCAAGTAACAATCTATGGCTTCTGGGTGTGCCATTACCAAAAATGTAGGTTTCCATATGACTTATTCATACCCTATTAGATTTTGAGTAACTCCCCCCCACCCGAATCTTTTCCTTTACTCATTGTCTTCCTCTGACCTCACCTAGGCCTTTCCACCCTCCAGTAATCTGTTCTTCTACTTACATATATACAATGCCATCCCCATAAGTCCCCCTTCCTTCCTTTATAGCCCTGTTCTAGCTTACTGGCCTATGCTCCTGAGGTTGGTTGGTTGGGTTGTTTTTGTTTTATTGAGATAGGGTCACACTCTAGCCTAGTCTGACCTGGAATAGTCTCTCCAGCCCTTGACCATTTTTTAACTGAGTTGTCTGGAAGGGTGTTGTAGCTGGGAGTTATAAGAATTACTTGTGTATTGTATATATTAACCCCTTATTAGGTATATGCTTGGCAAATATTTTCTGCTAGCCCATGTATTATTTTCCTTACTTTGTTGATAGTATCATTTGACACACAATACTAAACCTTTTGCTTCATGTCATAAAGAATGTATACCTTGTCTGATATGATGTACCCATGGCCTTGCTCTGTAAACATTATGTTTTTGTCTACACGGATGGTCTTTTATCCATTGCTGTTATTGTGATCTACCATGGTGTAATTTCAACTGATTTTCTTTCTGTCTGTCTGTCTTTTTTTATTTATTTATTTTTTTTTTTTGGTGTTTTGAGATAGGGTCTCACTCTAGCCCAGGCTGACCTGGAATTCACTGTGTCGCCTCAGGGTGGCCTCGAGCTCATAGTGATCCTCCTATCTCTGCCTCCCAAGTGCTGGGATTAAAGGCATGCACCACCATGCCTGGCCCCTCAACTGATTTTCTTCCATGTTATCTGCCCTAACATGAGACTTGGGTGTTCAGAAAGGGAGGCTTTGTATTGGAAATTTGGTGCTATTGGCCCAGATACTAGTTGGCCCCATGCTGGCAACCATTGTCAAACTATCATTTGTTCCTAAACATGCTGTGTCCTTTGGACTTTCCCAGAAGCAGACAGGGAAACATACTTAAGTATAAGAAGTTTGTTTGGCATTTGGTCCCAGAAAGCACAGAGAGGAAGTTTGGAAGTGACTCAGCAGTGAGCAAAGCCAGAAAGTGTCACTTTATAAAGCAAGTTTTCACTGTCCCTGTGGGTTTTTAGAGTTCAGTCCCACTGGGGACACCATGAGAGCCTGGATGAACCATGCTACGTGGTTGTCCTAATGAGAAGCAACCAACTGGAGTATTTACCAACTTCTGTCTTTAGCTGGCTGAGGATTATCGTGGGAGTCTTAACTCCCTGGTACGCTGTATTTGTGACCTTTCCCTCCTCAGGCGGAACACATGACATGGATGCCTCAGTGTAGATACTTTCCTTGAGTATCAGACCCATCCCAGGAGAACTCCAGGGTGAGATAAAGGGCGGTGAGCAGCAGCATGATGCCTGCTGCAGCCTGGTTCCGGTAGGCACGGCCTTTTGCACGTAGATATGAAGTACTGCTGGGAGGCCAAGGAAAGACAGGGGAAGCTAATGTGTTTTGAGGGAAAGTGGAAACTTGAATGCCTCTGAATGGAGGAGTAGACCAATAAGTGGAGAGGATCTGGAAGCAGAGCCCTTTGAGATTATTTCCTAGTATAGCCATAATATGGTTCCATGGGAGCTTGAGGGACTGTTAATTTCAGTTTATTATTTATAGCATATCCTCCACTCCTGTGTTCAATGTTTTTTTTTTAAAAAAAACTTATTAATAGTTTTCATACATATACATAATGTATTTGATCATAATCCTCTCCCCTTACTTTCTTTTGCCCCTACCCCCTTTCCACTGAACCCTTTTCTTTCCATCCAACCCCTCTTCTGTTTTGATGTCTTTTCTTCCCCTTCTCCATCATCCATGACCACAAGTTGATCAGTCCAATATTATGCAGGTCGTGTGCAGTTAAAGACAGCTGTTGTGAGATTGTGAATGCACTGGCCACTGTGTCTGGAAGACAGCTTTCCAAAGCACTCTTCCCCATCCTTGGGCTCTTAAACATTCCACAGTGGGTCCTGAGCCATAGAGGGTATGACAGAGATATCTCAGTGCTGAACACTCAATTGTCACTTTTCTCCTGAAAAGAGAAGCTTGCTTTCTCAGGATCCTGCAATCAAAGCATGTGGTGTCTTCAGCAATAGTGTCTTACATGTAGTTGTGACGGGCAATCCAAAAGCCTTGGCAATAGCCTGTATTGTTTGGAGGCATTCAGGGACCTTCCTGATGAACAACTCACTGAGAAAGTATCTCACCTCAGGCACTGGGATTTTTGTTTAACAGCCTACGACTTCTGGCACAACATACCTACCCCAAAGGTACTTCTGTCTAAACTCTTTCTTCTAAAATTTACATGTTTTTTTAAAAAAAATAGCTAACAAAGAAGTAGGGTTCCATATGGCTTATTCATAACATTTTTAGGGTTTTTTTTTTAAATTTATTTATTATTTGTGAGCAGAGCGGGAGGAAATGGGCACACCAGGGCCTCTTGCCACTGCAAACGTGCTCCAAATGCATGCACCACTTGTGCATCTGGCTTTATGTGGCTACTGGAGATTCAAACCTGGGCCATCAGGCTTTGCAAGCAAGTGCCTTAACCGCTAAGCTATCTCTTCAGCCCACATCTTTAGTTTTTATTAACCCTCCTCTCACCCCTCCTTTTCTCCAGTCACCTCCCTTGACCCCACATAGACATTCCCATCCGCAGTATTGTTTTATTTATTCGTGTGTGTGTGTGTGTGTGCCACAGCACATGTGTGGAAGTCAGAGGACAGCTCAAGGTGGTCTCTTGTCACTGCAAACACACTACCAGATTGCAGACGAGCATTAGAGTAGCTGCTCCATGCCTCCGGGTTCTCCTGCTTCTCCCACCCGTTGTCGTAGACACTTTGGGATCACAGATTTAATGTGTGTAGCATCCACTTTTCTGTGGTTGTTGGAGAATTGAACCTGTACCAACAGACTTCACAATCAAGTGCCTCCAACCACTGAACAATCTCCCTAGTTCCTGTAACATTTTGTATATGTAGGAAACATATAGAACTATTTCTTCTTTAAAAATATCAGCTATGGGCTGGAGAGATGGCTTAGCGGTTAAGCGCTTGCCTGTGAAGCCTAAGGACCCCAGTTCGAGGCTCGGTTCCCCAGGTCCCACTTTAGCCAGATGCACAAGGGGGCGCACGCGTCTGGAGTTCGTTTGCAGAGGCTGGAAGCCCTGGCACGCCCATTCTCTCTCTCTCCCTCTATCTGTCTTTCTCTCTGTGTCTGTCGCTCTCAAATAAATAAATAAATTTTTAAAAAAATTAAAAAAAAAATATCAGCTATGGGGGCTAGAGAGATGGCCCAGCAGTTAAAGGTGCTTGCTTGCAAAGCCTGATAGCCTGGGTTCGATTCCCCAGTAGCCACATAAAGTCAAATGCACAAAGTGGTGTGTGCATCTAGAGTTTGTTTGCAATGGCAAGAGGCCCTGGTGCATCCATCTTTTCTCTCTCTACAGCCCCCTTTTGACTCTCTCCCTCTGTCTGCTTGCAAATAAAGAATAAATAAAAATATTTTTAAAAATGAAAGGAACAGTACAATAACCCATATCCAAATATTCCATACCAGCTCTCATCTGAGAAATTCCTATGATATCTGTAAAATTAGCCACATCTTCTTTATACACAAGTGTGTGTGTTTTTTTTTTAATGACTGCTCAAAGATTATGTGTACCATCACCCACAAATGCATGTGGTAACTTCAGAAATGTCTTCTGTATGAGATACAATTAATTTTATAATCATATTTTATCTTTTTATTCTGCTTGGGAAGTGCTATGTTTTCTCTTGTAAATCCTAGTGAGCCTTTTCTGCACCCACCATTGATAAGAGAGCAGGCCAGGCCCTTTCTTCATGGCAATTACACATAGCGTCTGTAGTCGTTTTTAAAATGTAATAGAAGGTCCCATGTGCTCCTTGTGTCATATTGCACTAAAAATTTGTTCTGAAAACTAAAACTTTAAAACCTTCTACATAAAACTAAATTGAATATGTCACAGCTATTTCTGAATCTCAATGGTTTTGTCTGTGTTTCCTCGCGTAGGCAAAGAGGAATTAACTTTTTAAAAAGTCATTAAGGGGTTGGAGAGATGGCTTAGCGGTTTAGGCGCTTGCCTGCGAAGCCTAAGGACTCAGGTTCCATTCCCCAGTACTCACATAAACCAGGTGCACAAGTGTGTTTGGAGTTTGTTTGCAGTGGCTAGAGGCCCTGGCGTGCCCATTCTCTCCCTCCCTCTCTCTCTCTCTCTCTCTCTCTCTCTCTCTCTCAATTAAATAAGTAAAATATTTTATTAAGTCATTGAGGTTCATTACATCCTTAAGCTCTCATTCCATTCCTAGGAAAAAGAATTTTTGTTTTTCAGTCGAAATCTGACCAGTAAGCATCAATGATTCTCCTGTCTTCACCCTCCTCAGCACTGGGGTTACAGGCATGGGTGCCCAGCCCTTGTGAGAGTGTTGGCACTCGAACTCAGGTCCTGATGCTTATGCAGTCAGCGCTCTAACCCATGGAGGCATCTTCCCAGCCCTAAGACGTTAGGGG
This sequence comes from Jaculus jaculus, assembly GCF_020740685.1. Classification (NCBI taxonomy): domain Eukaryota; kingdom Metazoa; phylum Chordata; class Mammalia; order Rodentia; family Dipodidae; genus Jaculus; species Jaculus jaculus. Next base: position 51,240,715 of record NC_059102.1, read on the forward strand.
AGGGGGGTTACTGTAGTTCAGTTTTTAAATTTAAAAGTCAAAAGAAAAAGACAGTTTAGCTCTTTTAAACTGTCACCCTATCTCTGCTATACTATCTAAAATGGTTTTAATTTGAATCTTTTTTCCTAAACTCACATTGTCTGCTGTGCTGTCGAGCACACCTGTAACCACAGACGGAGCCTGGGATTGCCTGGGTGAGAGTTGTCCACAGAACTCACTTCCACCCTGTGGGTTCTTGACCACTTGTTCTCGTTTCATCTCGCCTGTTGGATTTCTCATGTGTTCTTTGTAGAATAAGTCTGGATTTTAGAGGAAGTTGTCTGCTCGTTTTGTCTCGTTTTGTATTCAGTAGAAAAATGCACAGCCGTTCATGTCTCAGCACGGGTGACTGCCGAGCACAGGAGGGAGTTGTTTTCTGAGACAGTTAAGCTTGGCCTCCCCGGCACAGGGCTCTGAAATGCTGTTGCCTCCCTGCAGCTCTAGATCGCCACCACTTCATTTCAAATACATGCCACAAAACGACACTACCTTTGCTCTCACATGTAGTAGTTTTCTGATGGTCTTCCCTCTGGGTTTGTATGGATAAGCAGTTTTTATACTACTTTTCTACCAACAGGTGGCACTAATATTTCTCCTTATTTAATAAAATTCCCTAGTGGCAAGCCTCATGTAGCATTTGCCATGCTTGCGTTTTTTAAATATACCTGATTGTGAAGAGTAGGAACAGTATCTATGGAAGAATCCTTCCAGCATTGCTAGTCGTCAGCATCTTGCCTTCCTCACAGATTAGTGTCTCATAAGTCCAAGTAGTCTGTTTGATTCCTAGCCTGTGCCTTGACTGGCACTTCAATAAAACAAGAGAAACAGAGATTTTGGGCGTGGGGGGGACTCTAAGGGTCTGGGGAGAGGCTCGATTCCTCAGGTCCCATGTAAGCCAGATGCACAAGGGGGAGCATACATCTGGAGTTTGTTTGCAGTGGCTGGAGGCCCTGGCGCACCCATTCTCTATCTATCTGCCTTTTCTCTGTCTGTCGCTCTCAAATAAAGTAAACAAAAAATTTAAAAACAACCTTCTAGGGTAAATATGGAATATTTAAATTTTTATTAAATATTAAATTTTATAACTTTTTATTAAAATGTCTATAAATATTTAAATTTTACTTTTTTTTTGGCTTTTCAAGACAGGGTCTAGCTCAGGCTGACCTGGAATTCACTATGTGGTCTCAGGTTGGCCCTGAATTCATGGCGATCTCCTACCTCTGCCTCCCAAGTGCTGGGATTAAAGGCATGTGCCACCACACCCAGGTAAATTTTACATTTTTTAAGAAAATGTTTTTATTTATTTGACAGAGAAAGAGGGGGGAGAGAGAGAGAATGGGCATGCCAGGGCCTCCAGCCACTGCAAATGAACTCCAGACATGTATGCCCCCTTGTGCAGCTGGCTAATGTGCATCCTGGGGAATTGAACCTGGGTCCTTTGGCTTTGCAGGCAAATGCCTTAACCTCTAAGCCATCCCTCCAGCCCTAAATTTTATAGTTTTAAGTCCCTTACTGTAGGAAAAGGGATTCATTGTATATTAATTGCCTGGACTGAAAAGTGAAATTCCATTTTGAACAAATCTGCTGACCATCCAGTCACAGATCCTGCTCAGGGCTTACACTTTGAGATGAGACAGGCACACAGGTGTAAGCTTTGTGATAGCTCTCCTTGTTCAATACATGCTCAGGTTGGTCTCGTCAGCCAAGCATGCGGAGTAGAATGCTCTGAACGTCGCAGAGGCCAAGGGGCATTTATCCATCAGCCAGAAACCATGGTATACCACTTACATTCTCTGTATTCTTAGCATAGAAAATACAGTTATGAACAAAGTGCGTGAGATCTTTGCCTTCAGGGAGAGTCGCAGGCTTCAATACTGAAAAGAAGTCAGACATGCTAGAACCTAAGGAAACTGTCCAGCAAAAGGAACTTGGGGCAGAACCCCACTGAGGGAATGAGCTTGACATGTTTCAAGGTAGAAGGAAGGCCTGGGCAGCCAGAAGATGGTAAAAGGTTTAGAAAGGCCATAGGACTGCAGGCGATGTGTCCCTGGCAAAGAGCTGACTGGTGGCTTTGGGAAGGCTTTGCAGAGTTGGAAGTACTGAAGAGTGAGCAGAGCCTGGATGATCTGTACCCTCCGTGCCTCACCCCTCCTCACATGTGCCCGAGGACTGCTCAGCTCCGCGGAACAGATGAGGACACAGTGGCCGAGGCTCCATGTGACTAGGGCTGTTAGTGGTTTGCTGAGGCATGGCATTTTCGATTTCTGTCTTGAAATAGAAGGCAATGAAGTGCTAGCACTTGGGTTCCAGACGTCCTTGAGCAGTGCAGAGCCCCTGCGCTGACCCCCGAAGGAGCCGAGAGAGGCATGGCTGACTCACTGCGCAGATAAACTGCTGATGTTCTCCTGGGACATGAGGGTTGGTTTGTTTTGTTTTTCTGCGTTTAGCCAAACCTCCCAGTTCAGTGAGGGTCTGTGAAGGAAAATTAGCACCCCCTCCCTTCCCTCTCTGTCTCACATGTGGTACTGATAATCAAAGCTAGGAACGCACACATGCAGCACACATGCTTGTGCTCTGAGCTGCCTCTCCTTGCTCTCATGACTCTCAGTCCTTGGCGAGCACGTGTGCTCCAAGGAGCAGCTTTGGCCGGGCACACTCTGACCTGAGTCTCTTCATGTGCTAAATAGAGGTGAAAGCATACATCTCAAGAGAGGGGGAAAAAAAGAGGGGAGACGTTACATCATTGTGAATGACACCAAAAGACCTCTTCCTCACTTCCCTTCCCTCCCTGGATGGGATACTGAGGACATTAACTCATCTGCAGTTGACTCAACATTTGCTCACAGGAACCGTAGTCACTAAGAATGCTCTCAAGTGATGCCTGTGAGGGAGGCTGGGAAGAGTCTAGGAACCTCCAGTAGCCACGTATGGCCTGGGAAAGTTGACCAAAGACTGATGGGAATGGTGCCAGGCTCAGCAAACAAAGTTCCCTTAGGGATAGTCTGCCTTTGACTCAGTATTTGATAATATTGGGAAATTATTCTCGGTCTAATAATTGTGTTGCAGTGAAAGACACATGTTGGTTTGAACTAATAACACATGATGCCTCGGGCTTGTTTCATCATGATCTAGTAGAGCATGCAGGGGGTTAGTGAGGGACGTGCTCAGAAGCGAGATGGACCACAGACTAACCTTAGAAAGCTGGTGATAGGTACACAATGGTTCATTAGGTGTTCTCCCTGCTTAAGTGTGACTTTGAGAATCAAGTTTGTTCGGTGATGGTCTTTGGGGAGGAGTGAGTGAGCATTAGTGCCAGGATGTTGGCTTTGCTTTGTGCAGAAGTCCTATATGAGCTGGGACCATGATTGGGTAAGTGACCATGTTGCACGCACGGTTGATCATGTGGTCAGTGCCCCAGTGAGCACTAAATGAGTCAACGAAAGCCCAGAGCTCAGAGGCCTGATTGCTTTCTTCTTGTCTTTGCAGCGGAGCCCAGGGGGAGTATGCTGGACTGGCCACTATCCGAGCATACTTAAACCAGAAAGGAGAGAAGCAAAGAACGGTGAGGATGGAAGGGGGTCGCGTACTCACCACAGGGCAGCAGCAGGCTCAGCTTTGGGGGGATCCTCACTCCCAACCTGCTTAAAGTAGATGGGGAGCATGTAATAAAAAAAAAATTTCAGCCAGGCGTAATAGCACACACCTTTAATCCCAGCACTCAGGAGGCAGAGGTAGGGAAATCATTGTGAGTTCAAGGCCGCCCTGAGACTACACAGTGAATTCCAGGTCAGCCTGAGCTAGAGCGAGATCCTACCTCAAAAACAACAACCACAACAACAAAAAAAAAATCTGTGAGCTGACCTTATGGTGCTTGTCTCCAAGACATCACGTGTAACCATTTTGAAGGAAAACATTCTGAGATGAAAGGCTTGTGCACAAACACCAGCATGTAGGAGTCAGCAAGTTGGCGGTGGAAATGCTCTCTAGGGAGCCGCGGGAGGAGGGGTTGCCATTGCAGCCTCCATCCTGGCTTAGCCCTGGCCCTGGGCGTGGAAGAAAGGCTGAGGTTCGGTGTAACTCCTGCTGTGCCTAACATGGATTTGGTCATATGTTTGCTCAGAAGATAATGTATCAAATAAAGAAGTCCCCATTAGATGATTCCCGGCCCTAACAACAAAGACGATGGGAGCAAATTTAGTGTTTCTGTTTCTTTGTTTGATTTGGGCATGAATCAAGTCCCCAGAACCCACTTTGTCTTTGGGGAATTTTCTGGAGACCAACAGGTGTTACTTGGTTCCCATTAATTCCCAGAAAAGGAACTTTATGATCTAACACAGGTCTCAGGTTTTGATGAAAGGAGGCCTGTGTTCCAGTGTCCTTCATTTTGGTGGTCACTGTTATGTCCGTTTTTTTTTTTTTTTAATTGACAGCTTCTATAATTATAAACAATAAAACATGATAATTCCCTCCCCTCCCCACTTTCCCCTTGAAAAATCCATTCTCCATCATATCCCCTCCTTCTGTCCATTAGTCTCTCTTGTATTTTGAGGTCATCATTTGTTCCTTCTATTATGAGAGTCTTGTGAAGGTAGTGCTGGGCACTGTGAGGTCATGGATATCGAGCCCAATTTGTGTCTGAATGATTGCATTGCAAGCAGCCCTCCCCGTCCTTCAGTTCTTACATTCTTTGCTCCATCTCTTCCTCAATGGACCGTGAGCCTTACAAGATGTGATAGAGATGCTTCAGTGCTGAACACTACTCCGGCACATCTTCTCAGCACTATGGTGCCTTTTGGGTTATCCCAATTGTCAACATCATGTGAAAAGAAGCTTCTCTAACCAAAAGTGAGAGTAGCATTAATATATGAGTATGAACATTGAGTAAAGTGCTCACAGGGCAGTTTGGTGAGCATAATATATGCATTGAGCCAGACAAGAGCAGGCATTACACTCCTAATGCTCATGACCTTCCTCACCATAGGCTTTTGATTAGGTTTTCAGTATCAGGCATAGAGCAAGTCTCCGTTCCAATTAGAGAGCAATTGGTTTCCTCCATAAGGTAGAATCCAGGCCCAAAGAAGGCCAAACACCCTGGCCATCCCAGGAGATTTCCAGAAAAGGCTGCCTGGTGATTCTGGGCTGCCCAAGTAAGAATCTGAGGTCACTTCTGACTTTATTAAAGCTGAATGATTGTTTATGGATAGTCACCTGGGCTTTGCAGTGAGGAATTCGGAAACTGTTTCACTTCCACCTTGAAAGAAGGAAGATTATCTCCTTCCTTGCCTATCCATCCATGTCTTCTTAAGTCTTTGTCTCACTCTGGTCCAGGCTGACCTGGAATTAACTCTGTCGTCTCAGGGTGGCCTTGAACTCATGGCAATCCTCCTACCTCAGCCTCCCGAGTGCTGGGAATAAAGGCATGCACCACCACGCCTGGCTTAGAATTGATTTTTAAAGTATCTTTGGAAAACAAGCCACTAATGAATTCAGTAAGTTGTTGAATCCTGGCCACACACAGGGAGTGTGCTGTAGCCAGACAGATCTGGTGATGGAAAAGAAAGATACAGAACCCAATACTCTAACATGCGCTTGTTCACTCAGATTTTCTCATGATTTTGAATTCTTAAATTTCTTAAAGAAGGGTCACTTGGAGTTCTGAGTGCTCTTGAGGTCTTAGAGGTTCATCAGTTTCCTGGAATCAGAAAGGAACTTTGGAGTTCTATATATGTTCAGTACTCTTTCTTGGTGTTCCTTCAGGGTTTCCAAATACTATCAGCCTTGAAACTTGTCATTGCCTTGCTTACCATAGGTGTCCAGTGATCCTTGGGACCCAGGAAAGGGAACAGGTCTTCCTGTGTGACCATCCACATTGTGCTGCCACTGCCTGACAGGTCGCCAAGATCCATGTTGTTTGTGGAAAGTCTGGGACTAAGTAATGAGGAAGGGCCAGCTGTAATCCAGGTTCTTTCTACTCTGTGATGCTTCCCAGCCTGTTATATTTTCCCAGCTTCCTAGTCTGACACCAGACTGTGCAGACCCAGGAATTAGTGACCAAGCCAGAGAAATCAAAGTGAATTAGAGAAAATTTGATTTGGCCTGGGCAGCAGTCTTCTATACTAACTGTTGTTGGCTCCCATTCTCACCCTCTGAGTAGGAGGATTGCCATGAGTTCAAGGCCACCCTGAGATGACAGAGTTAATTCCAGGTCAGCCTGGACCAGAGTGAGACAAAGACTTAAGAAGACATGGATGGATAGGCAAGGAAGGAGATAATCTTCCTTCTTTCAAGGTGGAAGTGAAACAGTTTCCGAATTCCTCACTGCAAAGCCCCATCTCTCTCTGCCTGCTTTGGCATGATGTCTGTCCTGGAACTGTTGTACACGCTGCTATCACAGTGTTGTGAGAGGTCCTTCATTCCCAAGGGCAAAGACAAGCAAGATTCTGCACCTCGGGGACAGTGAGGAGAAGGGAGAGGTAGGGACAACCACCCAGCCACTAAGCTTGTAGACATACAAGTCACATATGCCTGGAAATGGTGTCTCTTTGGACCAGTGGTTTTAATTAAATCTTAATTTTTTCAAGAAGAAGAAAATGACCTGTTATCCAAATAGTCAGGGAGGCTGTTCTGGAAGTGATGTCTGAGGCAGCTGTTCCCACACAATAGGCGCTAATGGAACTCAGTAAAATGTATCCTTCTCGTTTGAAAACAAGTTGGGGAAATCATGTGCTTAGAACTGCCTGGGTTCCTGCTGGTTTCTCCCTTCAAGCTGTTTTTTGGAAGTTGTTTTCACATTTGCTTTTAGGTTAAGTGTCAGAGAATCCTAAAATAGAATGCCTGAGTTCTTGATTTACCAGTTTAATTTCGGAAAATGGCAAATTTATCTAAGAAGAACTTATATAGCCGTCACTGTTTGTCAGACACGTTCTTAAATACTTTACAAACACTATCTCCCTTGCTAGTCAAATGTTAACTTGAGTTTGCTAACCACAAAGCAAGTTTGGTACAGAAAGGGAAAACATTTACCTCTGCACAAACATCTAATGTCTATATGTATATATGTATATGTGTGTGTGTGTGTGTGTGTGTGTGTGTGTGTATATATATATATATATATATATATATATATATATATATATATATAATGTGTATGTATGTGTGTATGTGTGTGTGTGTGTGTGTGTGTGTATTGTGAACAAGAATCTTTTCTTCTGAACTGTCTGAAGCAAATAGTACCCTTGAGTCATTGGATTTTCACATGTGGAAAAACAGGCCTCACTTGCACAGAGAGGCCCCCACCCTTGATCCTCACTCACTCAGGAAGGTCTCAGAGGACAGTATCTGCTGTCTATGCCAGGCTTCCTGGAATTTAGGAAAGCAGAACCCACCCAGGTAGCTATAAATCCAGCAAAAACTGGACTCAATTTGGATAAACCAAAGTATCAAATCTGTCCCTTTATAACAGTGTTTTAAAAATATATATGTAAAAAAATATATATATATGTATTCATTTATTTGAGAGAGAGAAAGAGGAGAAGAGAGACAGAGAGAGAGAGAGAGAGAGAGCGCACAAGAGTCTCTTGTAACTGTAAATGAACTCAAGACACAAGTGCCACTTTGTGCATCTGGCTTTACATGGGAACTGGGGAATCAAACCCAGGTCATCAGGCTCTATAAGCAAGCACCTTTACCAGCTGAGCATCACCTCAGGCCAACATTGTAATTTTATTTATTTATTTACTTACTTACTTACTTATTTTGGCTTTTTTGAGGTAGGGTCTCACTCTAGTCCAGGCTGACCTGGAATTCACTGTGTAGTCTCAGGGTGGCCTGGAATTCACCGTGATCCCCCTAACTCTGTCTCCTGAGTGCTGGGATTAAAGGCGTGCACCACCACACCCAGCCCAACACAGTAATTTTTAAAGTAAGGGAAAATTAACTTTGTTTGGTTTTCAAGGTAGGGTGTCGCTCTAGCCCAAGGTGACCTGGAATTCACAATGTAGTCTCAAGCAGGCGTCAAATTCATGGTGATTCTCCTACCTCTGCTTCCCAAGTGTTGGGATTAAAGGTGTGCACCACCACATCTGGCAACATTTTAAAAATAAGTTAAGCTCATTAAGTCTACATAGTAAACAACATCTTCTCACTGCCCCCATACCATGGTGTGTCCTAGTTTCCCATGACTGCCGTCACAAATACTATCATCTCATTCCTACCTCACTGATATGTTCTCTCATGAGTATATTTATAAACCTATTCAGAATAATCTTCCCATCTCATGATCCTTCCTAAACTTAATCATATCTTCAGAGCCTCTGCTGCCAGACAAAGTCCTACCCACAGATTCCAGGCATTAGGAAATGGGTATTCTGGGGCTGGTACTCAGCCTACCACAGGATAGTTGACATTTTTAGCTTGTTTGTTTTGTTTCAGAAAACCTCCTTGGTATGAATTCTCATGTTGGCCTGTTAGGAACATTTCATATTTGTTTTTAACATTCTCCTTTTCCTTCCTTTATCAGTATTCTACCCCAAAGCATTTCTTTTAATCCAGTGATTCTTTTGTCTAGTCAAAATATTTGTGAGAGAGAATGTGCCTTTAACTTTGATCCTGAGAAATTTTTTAAAAAGCTAACTACAAAAGGGAAGCATTTAAACAAGATTTTCAGACAATATGACATAACTGACACGTGGCTCCTAAAAGTTGCACAAATCAGGGCTGGAGGGATGGCTTAGCAGTTAAGGAGTTTGCCTGCAAAGCCAAAGGATCCCAGTTCAATTCCTCAGGACCCATGTAAGCCAGATGCACATGGTGGCACATGCACCTGGAGTTTGTTGCAGTGACTTTAGGCCCTGGCACGCCCATTCTTTCTCTCTTTCTCTCTAAAATAAATAAATAAAAGTTGCACAAATCTGTCAGTAGAAGGCTGAGAAAAAACTTTCATTACATTAGGTCTATTTTGGACATGTGATTTTTTTTTTCAAGTAGATTACATTACTGTTTTGGAGGAAAGCACTAGAAGCCAAGTTTTCACTTCATAAGTTGATTTTTTTTTTTTATAATTCTTTTCAAAGGGGTTGCAATACTGATTCTGTTCTTAGTTTTGTTTTAAAAAAGACAACTTTGGGCTCAGTTTGCTTCTTTCCCCTCTTGCATTCTGTGGGGGGAAGCGTTGTGTTGTCCTCTCCTGTGGTAGTACCCCAGATCTTCTCAAGTGTGTTTCCATGTGATGATGTCAAGGAGGGACAAAGGCCAATGGGACTTCCGTAGCCTTGTCCCTACTGACCACCTTCCATAAACAGCCGGTGCTGGGATGTAGCTGTGGTACAGCTCGTGCCTAGCATGTGGGAGGCTTTGGGTTCAAGCCGAGTATCACAGAACTACAAGAAAACCCAGCACCTCTTTAAGTCACAGTGTAGGCTGTGGCTCTCCAGACACCTTTCTTGTGGTTTGTTCAGCTTGAGGCTACATCCCAGCCTTTTCAAATTACTACTGTACCTTGGACAGGAGGCATTCATTTGTGCATGCGTGTGTGCTAGTGTTAACAATGAGTCATGTGAGCACATGACAGGGGTTGATCACTTATCTGCAACCAACCGTTCATAGCAGAGAGAGCACCCACTAAATGTGGGCATAGCTGGGCGTGTGGGCACTAGAAGGTCCGTGGTTATGTCTTTCGTCTTCGTCTGTTCTGAATAAGCTAAGAGAGGCACCAAAGCTGTGATGTGGGCATGTGAGTCCTGAAGTTCAACTGCCAATCTTGTTTCTTTATGTTATAACTAAGATAAAGGTAGAACAAGAACAGGCCTATTTTTAATGCCCTGGGGTAGGGGGAAGACATTCTGGACATCTTTAGGGAAAAATATTTGGGGATTCAAATGGAAGCTCCTCTTTTGGACATTGTTTTGTGGTAGCAATCATTATATCAGATTTTAAGGCATTATTGGTTAGCTTAAATAAAAGCATGTGGTACCTAATTTGTGCTACAAGCATGTTGTAAGACTTTTCTGTAATAAACTAATAGTCTTCTGATTCCCCCCCCCCCCCCACTTCTTCCTTTCTTTCCATTTCCAAGGTCTGCCTCATTCCGAAATCAGCACATGGGACTAACCCAGCAAGTGCCTACATGGCAGGCATGCAGATTCAGCCCGTGGAGGTGGACAGATTCGGGAACATCGATACTGCTCACCTCAAGGCCATGGTACTCACCCTCCCTTCCACAGATGGGGTGGGCCAGACCGGGAAGAGATAGATGGTGGGGGAGCAGGGGCCTGATGGACCGTGTAAACATCATCTTCTCTTGAATTCTAATGAAAAGATCACAAGACCTCCTCTGAGTGAGTCTTGAGGAAAAATGAGTTAAATCTAAAAACCTAACAATCTGTAAGAAAAAGAAAAATGAAAAGCAACAGTCATGTTATTTGACCCCAATAAAAATGACCATGTCTACTGTATCCTGTCCTTCACCAACATCAACAGAGAGAAGGTCCCTTACACCGAGATCCCCACCTCCTGACTCCATTCTGCTTGTGTAAGGCGCTGGATGAATTATTCATGCTGTAGTAAGAGTCCTGTGGGGCCTGTGAGCAGCTTCCCAACCTCACCTTCTCCTTCCTCATCTTCCCCTATTAGTAATTAAATTGGCAGTCACCGTTATACTCAATCGGTGTGTTAGGAATTAAGTATACATGTAGATTTTTGCAAATGTTTGCAGTGATCTCAGCCATGCTGTGCTGGATTCCAGACAGCATTCGACTGTTTCCTCCATCACCACCCCCTACTTCCAACCTCCCAACCTTCAGGAAGAGGTTGCTTAGCAACCGTATCTGTTTTCCACCAGTGGACTGGAGGCTGCATCTTAAAGAGGGATGGAAATCAGTGGAATAGCAATGTGCTTTTTTGTCGGGGCTATTAGGCATGGAGGCTGGGAACCCTCATGTAAGCAACAGCCTTCAACGCAAGCTGAAAGGATACAATGCTGTTCATCTCTTCCTTCCTCACATTCTCTTTTCAACAAATATTCTGAACCAGTAATTAAGTCTCTCTAATATAGAGTATGACATTAGTTTCTTGCTGTTACCACATGGTTCTCATCCGACTTGCTGGCACGTGGGTGGGGGAGTGGTGGCTGGTGACGTAAGCACCAAGGGCGCCAGGTGTGGAAGCGCACATACCTGTAAGACCAACACTTGAAGGCAGAGACAGGAGAATCAGAAGTTCAGGGTCATCCTCAGCTATATGACAAGTTTAAAGCCAGCCTAGACTACATGAGACCCTGTCTCAAAACGAGTGAGGAAGATCTTTTTTTAAAATCAAAACAGTAACACCTTTTGTGGGGATAAGAGTCTGAGGGAAAACAAAATGAGCAGAGAGAGATTAACTCATGCATAGAGCCCCAGAACTCTGGGATAGCTTGTGAGGGGACTCAAAATACTCAAAAGCCTTCTCAACAGAGTCATGGTCTTCTTTTTTGCTTGCTTTTTGAGACTTAGTCTTATGCAGCCCAGGCTGGCCTCATACTGACAGTGTAGCCAAGAATAACCTTGAACTTCTGATCTTCTGCCTCTACCTCCCAGGTGTTAGACTACAGGCATGTGCCATCATGCCTGGCTTTTTATTCTATGCTGGCGATCAAACCCAGTTTTTCATACATGCTAGATAAGCACTTTACCAACTGAACTACATCCCCAACCCAGTCTCTTGGCCTGACAGGATCACACCATTCCTTCCAAATGATTTGTAAGGAGTAATGGCTGTGAGTCTTTCTGCTGTTGCTATATATTTAAACAGGGCCAGTGATTCAAATACTAAGGTTTTATCTTTCAAAATTAAAGCCAAGGGTTTGGCCAAGTAAGAAACACTTCTTCCCTTATCCCTTCTGTACCCCACAGGTTGATAAATACAAGGAGAAGCTGGCTGCTATCATGATCACATACCCATCTACCAATGGTGTGTTTGAAGAGAACATCAGTGATGTGTGTGCCCTCATCCATCAACATGGGGGACAAGTGTACCTGGACGGGGCAAATATGAATGCTCAGGTGTGGACCCTTAGAGGGGCTTTCTTAGCACCCATGAGAACAATGGATAAATTAGAAAATGAACATTTTGCAAGGCTCTGAGTTCCAGCACAGGAAAAAAAAAATGCCCTTCTGGCTTCTTGAGGATTTTTTTAAAATCTAAGTTCAGAACTGAGACAGACTTTTCCTTTCCTGTCCTTTCTTTTCTGTGCTCTGTTTTCTGATGCTGGGGATCAAACCCAAGATTTTGCCCATGCTAAGCAAGCATTCTGTCATTGAGCTAGATCCCAATCCCAAGGCTGACTTTCTTTAAATTTTTTTTTTTGTTTATTTTTACTTATTTATTTGAGAGTGACAGAAAGAGAAAGAGGCAGATAAAGAGGGAGAGAATGGGTGTGCCAGGGCCTCCAGCCACTGCAAATAAACTCCAGATGCGTGTGCCCCCTTGTGCATCTGGCTAACATGGGTCCTGGGGAATCGAGCCTTGAACCCGGGTCCTTAGGCTTCACAGGCAAGCGCTTAACCACTAAGCCATCTCTGCAGCCTAAGGCTGACTTTCTTGACTGCCAGTTCCCTACAAGGCTCCCCAATGTCACTAGGGCTATAGATTTTAGAGGAGGTGATGGGGGTTTCTGAGAACAAGGTAAAAAGGGTGGAACAAAGCAGGGTGAGATTGATTTTCTTAGATTGTCAGATGGTACCATCCCTCTGAGGGTTCGACAAGACAAGGTCTCCTGATTGCCTGGCTTATGGAGTATAGACCCAGATCCTGCTGCTGGTGGATGTTGAGCTCCCATGTCTCTGGACAAGCCACTTCACCTGGGTTTAGCTTTATCAGCTATAATAACAGGGGGACAAGGAGTTCCATCCTGATCGCTTGACCAGTCTGAAAATGTCTGTAATGTGAACCTCCTGGAAAATGCTTCCCTCACTCCTCTCTTTCCTTGCTCATATCTGACTCCTTTCACAGGTGTAGTTCAGGAATTGTCTTTTGCCTCAGTAGCCTAAAGCAGATGCACCCATCCACAGTCACAATTAGCCCCAAATTAGCCAAAGTGGCAGGGTTGCCAGTTGCATGTGCAGCTGGTATATGAGTCATCTCTGGAAGGCTGGCAGTCTCCCTGCCTCTCCCTCAGCCCAGTGTTATCTACATCTCACATCAATGTGCCAAATGGGATATCAGCCGTGTGCACAGTGCCCAGAGCTGAGCGTGCAAGGGAAGGTGACCCTGCTGCTATAAAAGCTGCCTGTTTGATGGCAAGGAGGCACTGACCTCCTTGGAGTTAGTGACCCTTCCTTTCCTCCCTCTTGGGGAGGGCAATTACAAGTATAGACTCTGTTCAGATGCATATTTTTACATCCAAATCGGGATGTAAAAATGGTCAGCTGCTGTTTCTGTAGAAACCACAGCTACTCTATGGATTGACAGGTTCTGATTGCAGAACAGTGTGGAAGCCTTGGCTGTGCACACCATGGATATGGCTCTGCCAGCTTTTCCTCTAAGGGAACAGGACAGATGGAACTAAGCACCTTGGTGGTCTGTCTACCCAGACATTTACTTTTGGCTCTTTCCCTTGGGCATAGGTAGGAATTTGTCGTCCAGGAGACTTCGGGTCTGATGTGTCACACCTAAATCTTCACAAGACCTTCTGCATTCCCCATGGAGGAGGTGGCCCTGGCATGGGGCCCATCGGAGTGTGAGTTCTGGGCTATTCCCCATGGAGGAGGTGGTCCTGGCATGGGGCCCATTGGAGTATGAGTTCTGGGCTATTCCCCATGAGGGAGGTGGCCCTGGCATGAGGCCCATCAGAGTGTGAGTTCTGGGCTCATTCCCCATGGAGGAGGTGGCCCTGGCATGGGGCCCACCGGAGTGTGAGTTCTGGGCTCATTCCCCATGAGGGAGGTGGCCCTGGCATGAGGCCCATCAGAGTGTGAGTTCTGGGCTCATTCCCCATGAGGGAGGTGGCCCTGGCATGAGGCCCATCAGAGTGTGAGTTCTGGGCTCATTCCCCATGAGGGAGGTGGCCCTGGTGTGGGGCCCATCAGAGTAAGAGTTCTGGGCTTGGTTTCAGGATGGCTTTGGAAGCAAAATGGCTCCAAAGTCACTGTTCCTTCTATCATGGTCTTCAAATGCTAAGGATATCTTCATTTATACTATTTTATTTATTTATACTATGTGAGAATATCCACAGAAAAGCTAGAGTGTAGTGACCATGGTGTTCAGAGGGCCTCACTGAGCTCACTTCCAGTTGGGTTGTAGAACAGTTTTGTTAATAGAGTGCTGAGTAGGGAACTTTATTTGATTCTTAGGGGTCAGAGGTGGAATATTAGTACCTGGGCTGGGTTCAGTTTTGAACCTCGATTTCTAAGAATCTTTTAGTTTCTTCTCTCCTCTCTTTATAAAAACAGTATCAGCTGGTAGTTGCACTGAAAGAGATGAAAAGCACTGAACACCTTGCAGCCTTAATTTTCATTACATCTAGACAAGTAAGGAAGAAACAAGCCTTATTGCCAGAAGTCCTTGGGTAACGTCCCCGCACAAGTGAAAGAGTGGTTCCTAGTGGCGAGGGCTTTGTGTTAGAGTAAGAACAGCCTTATCCAGAGCTTCTTCAGTTTTCCAAAATAGTGCCAGAGGGGCTGGTTTTCAAGATTCCTGAAAACCTCGCTTTCACCTCTTTAAGAAATCAAATTATTTGCACGTGCACACACGTGCCATGTTATACATACAGGGGAAAATGTCATAGTGTTGGTCCTTTCCTTCTACCTTGTTTGAGACAAGGTCTCCCTTTTTGTTTTTGCCACTGGGAAAGCCAAACTAGCTGTCCCCAAGCTTTGGGATTATCTTAGTTCTGCCTCTCACTGTGCATAGGGACTCTTGGGCATGTGCCACTTTGCGTCTGGCTTTCTGTGGGTGCCTGGGAATATGTGTAGCAAGTGCCTTTAACAACTGAGCTGCCTCTCAAGGCCCTGCTTTCCTCTTGGGATGAGTATTATATGTAGTTAACGAGTGGCGCCTGGTGCTTCAGCTGGAAGGAGTAGTGGAAGGGGAGCCCCCAAGGAGTACCTTCTCATGGGGATCTTTCTGTCTTCGGTAGATAGCTTGGTAGGGTATGGGGGTGCTGCAGGGACTCTGAGGTAAAGTGGGGCTGGAGCTGCCTGCCTCTGTCAAACCCACCACTACAGATCTTGGTTAAGCTGCTGGACATGGATGACCGGTGGAGAAGAAGGGAGGAAGGGAGGAAGGGAGGAACCCTTCCTTGAGTCCTTCTTTGTTGTTGGCCTCTTAGAGGTTTCAGATCCTCACCATGTTCAGAGTTCCCCTGCTAGGAACAGGACACCCTGCAAGCACCTAGAACTTCCCTGTTTGATTGACTGTATCTTTTTATATCATCTCAATCAATGTGCACTTAAAAATACAGGAAGAAACATCTTGCCCCCTTTCTGCCAAATCATCCTATCATTTCAATCAAGCCGAATGAAGATGCCTGGCCTTTGGGGACAGTCAGCGCCGCCCCGTGGGGCTCCAGTTCCATCTTGCCTATTTCATGGGCTTACATTAAGGTGAGGTCTGAAAACTTATGTTGCTGGGGGAGAGGTGATGGGTAGGAGGGCACTGAGACTACAGACTTCCTCGGTGGGTTGGAAGTGAACCAGTTCATGACTTGCTATGAGAACATTCCTGTGGCCTGAGTGGAAGAAGCCTTCTCTTCAGCTCTTGTTTATGTTTCTCTGTGTTCTCAGAGCGGGTTTACATTAGAGAGGCTGATGCTCCAGATGCACTTTGGCAGACACAGCCAAGTTTCCTGAGCCATGGCATTGCTCTGGCCACGTCCACTGGTTTCCTGTAGGATCCCGACAGCCTCTCACCAGTGAAGAGCAGTGTGTATGCTCATTGCGACACTCGGTTGAGTGGGAGACATCTTCGTAATACATCCCACTTCATTTTGTTTCTCTTGGCAGCATGGAGGCCAAGATGAAAAGTAGCGGAAATTTGCTCGCATGGTGGTTTCGAGAAGCTCTGAGCCCTTCAGAGCTTGGGGAGCCACGTCCGCAGGGCTCATTAGGCTTTCCTTGCTTTGTCCTTCTCAACAAAGCAACTAGCGGAAAGGTTAATTTCATACAGCTCTCGTTCACATTCCACTGGGCCACCTCCTAGAGTGTCAAATCTGGATAGGAATGCTTACTTAGCGGCTCATTAGAGAAGCTTCAGCTCATCTGTGGCCTCGTTAAAGGAAGGGTGGCCACAAACAGCGATGCAGATCATTTTGGAGCTGTTATTCCTGAACAGCATGGCATTTGTGATTTTTTTTTTTCCCCTAACCACCTCTTTTTCTTGACTTTGAGATAGGGTCTTGTTATGTCATCCAAGCTGCCTTGAACTTGTGATACCCTTGTAACAGCATACCAAGTGTAGAATTATAAGCATGTGCCATCATACCCTGCTGGTATTTGTGATTTTTTTTTTTAATTTCTGTTTTTTGCTTGTTTGTTTTTGTTTGTTTGAGAGAGTGATATAATCCAGGCTGGCCTTGAAATGAGGTTACCCTTGAATTCCTGATCTTCCTGCCTCTACCTCCCAATTGCTGGGATTACAGGCATGCACCAATACACCCAACTGCATTTATAATTCGTACTGAAAATTATCTTAGAAGGTGGAAAAACAACTTTGTTCCTCAGAGACTCGAAGCTTCTGTTTAAAATGATACTCCGGCTGATTCATGGGCTTTGTAAATAGGGTTTTTTGACGTGGACATATTTGGGCTAGAGATGATTCTCACATACAGAAAATAAATGCCTCCAGGCTGCTTTGGCTGTATGCCTGGGACACCAGACAGCCCAAGTTTAAAAACTAAAGGAATAGTTTTTAGCCAGGCATGATGGTGTGCATCTTTCATTCCAGCACTCAGGAGGCTGAGGGTGGAGGATTACTGTGAGATTGAGGCCAGCCCAGGACTAGAGTGAGTTCCAGGTCAGCCTGGCCTAGAGTGAGATCCTACTGCAAAACAAATTAGTGTTTAAGTGAGCCTTCTTTTATTTCAGACTGTTAATGATTACTTCTTCCCTGGACTCTAGCTGAAGCCTCTTCTCTTTCTGTGACCCATCGTGGAGTCCCTTAGGACATTTTCTCCCTTATATCCCACAAGTCCCTCCTCACTTCCCCTTGTCTTTATTGCTTGTTCTCACCATCATGTGCCTTGGCCTCATCCCACGGAGAATGAACTCCAGTATTATGTGGCTTTGGGCTTCGAGCCATCAGCATTTTGAAAAAGATGCTTGGTGACTGATGTGTAGGTTGAGAAGCAGCGTGTGGCTAAACCAAGTCCTCATCTGTTCTAGTAATTCGGGCTTAGAATATGAGGTTACAGTCCACGTGGCACTTAGTGACTCCCAGGTGACAACTACACTTTGGCTGTGGTCTTTCTTCTCACTTGGAGCGCTTCCATTCTTCTCATGTACAGATACACATTTCACCATTTTTTAAAAGTTTCCAGTCAAGTTTGAAATTTTACTCTATCTTGGAAGACATGTGTCCTCTAATTACTTGGGATTTTGATACCACTATTGTTTTATTTGCTGTTTTATTTAGTTATGTACTTGATGGGCTTTGAACATCCCTTGTATATGACATCCCTTGGTGATGAAAATTGATTTTTTTTCATTGTTTTTTTGAGGTGGGAGTCACTCTAGCTCAGGTGGACCTGGAATTCACTATGTAGTCTCAGGGTGGCCTTGAACTCACAGTAATCCTTCTACCTCAGCCTCCCGAGTGCTGGGATTAAAGGCGTGCGCCACCACCCCCAGTGGAAAATTGATATAATCTTGATTTTAACTTTTTTTGCTGTTGGTGACTTTTCCCCTATATGAGGGTAGGACTTATTCATTACCAGAATAAGAAAAGATTGAACCTGGCAAATATTAAATATAAATACAGGCATGTTTATGTCCTTCACTCTGGACAATAGGAAAACACACGATAAAAACTTAATGACGATACTAACCAAGATCTCATCAGACTCCTAGAAGTCTCCAGTTGACAGTAAAAACTAAGCATGCAAACACTTAGAATAGAAAAAAGTTCTTTTTCTCTTTAGACAATAGTCAGCAGTTAAGTTTTGCCCTGTTTTAGGCTTTGGTATTTATGACTTTAAAAAATGGAAAATTAATACTTAAAGGAGAAAACCAAAAATTATTTCAGGCTTAGTGGAGACTGACACTGTTCAGTGTCAGTTCCATTCATGTTTAGTCCACAGTGGGGGACTGTTGGACTCACCTAGTCAATGACTGATGACGCTTTCTTTGTATTTCAGATGATGGGAAGCAAGGGCCTTAAACAGGCCACAGAAATTGCGATTTTAAATGCCAACTACATGGCTAAACGATTAGAAAAACACTACAGAGTCCTTTTCAAGGGTGCAAGAGGCAAGTATCAACTCATATTTCCTTCCTCCCTCCTGTCTTTGGCCAAAGAAAGTTGTAGATCTGGTTTTATGTAGTTGGGGTAGGAGTAGAATTCCAGGTCTTCACATATGCCATAGTGCAGGGCTCCTAAAACAGCTCCCATATCCTCAATAGTGTCACTATCACAGTGTGTGTAGACTCAATTCAGCAAGGGGCCACACCATTGAGAAATGCATATGTGAACACCATGAGCTGATTACTCTTAGAGTGCTGTAGGGATGCCCAAAAGAATGGAGCAATTCAGACTGGGGAGAGACAGAGTGGGACAGTGGAATGAGCCTTTTGGAGGCAGCTGTTTCAGATAAGCACTAAAGGAATAGCTGGTGCTGTCCTGAACAGAGAAGAGACACGGGAACAAGCCAGGCAGAAGGAGCTTGCCTAAAATGGTGGGTTAAAGGAGGGAAAAGAGGAGAAAGGGCCAATGAGATGAGGTTGAAAGTGAGCCTGAAATCTTGAAGGTCTTAGAAGGCTTTGGACTTAACTGTGTTTTTTTTTTAAATTTTTTGTTTGTTTGTTTATTTTACTTATTTGAGAGCGACAGAGAGAGAAAGAGGCAGATAGAGAGAATGGGCGCGCCAGGGCCTCCAGCCACTGTAAACGCACTCCAGATGTGTGCGCCCCCTTGTGCATCTGGCTAACGTGGGTCCTGGAGAATCGAGCTTCGAACCGGGGTCCTCAGGCTTCACAGGCAAGCGCTTAACCGCTAAGCCATCTCTCCAGCCCTGACCTTAACTCTTGAGCCAGACCATAGCCATTAAAAGTTTTCAAGCTGAGGAGTGATACAGCTGGATTCATTGTGAGACAGTGGCAAGAGATGAACATGCCCTTGCAGGTAAAACCAATTGGATATACTTACTGTTCACTGTGAAGAGAAATTGCAGGTAGGCCTTTTAGGCCTATATAATAGAAGGACTGGTGGTTGGGAGAACAAAGCCACCCTGGAAATGATGGAAGTAAGAACCAGGTAGATATTTAGAGATGAAAATCGAGCAATGAGAGCAAAACACTTCCAGCAGACAGCGACCATGAAAGGGCACACAGGGCACTTGGTGAGACAGCACTGTGTACCTGGGCATTTATCACAGTGCCTCTTCCTGGAAAACTCTCTGCTTGTTCTTCCTGTTTTTGTTCTGACTCTCTACCTCCTCCCTGAAACCTTTTCTTTCCTGATGGTAAGGACCCACCCCCTCCTCTGAGATCTAGGCCATGAAGAAAGAGAGAGAAGCCACAATAGACAGAGGTGGATGGGGAACAGTCACCTTGAGCAGGAAAAGTGGAAGTGGAAGCCCGGTGGCCTCCTGGAGCATTGGCTGTGGGCCAGACTGAGACCTCCAAAGAGATAGGAGCCTCACTGGGAGGGCAGTCAGTCACCAGAGTGCTGGAACTTCTGCGTGGGATCGTGGCTCCTCCAGCCCAGGCTTACTTTGTATCTACATCCTATGATCTCTCATTTAAAGGCTGCCCTGACCTAATAAATATGGACCCAAAGGAGTTTAAAAAGAGAAAAGAAGTAAATAATGAGAAGCCCTGGTTAGGAATTCTCTCCAGAGAGTAGAAAAGCAAGTGGTAGGGAGTATGTCTCCAAGCTACGCAATGAAATGCTTCTGCAATTGGCATAAAAATATGTTAGAATTACTAATTATGCAAATATAGTTCCCATGCTGTGAAATCCATCTTGCTGCATATTTGCTTTAAAGATGGGCTTAAATGTTTAGTATGTTTATATAAGAAATGTATAGTGTTCAACAGAAATTTTGGGAACAAAGTTGGAGAGATGACTCAGTGGTCAAAGGTGCTTGCTTGCAAAACCTAAAGACCTGTGTTTGATTCCCCTGTACCCACATAAACCCAAACGCACAATGTGGTGCATGCATATGGAGTTTGTTTACGGTGGAAGGAGGTCCTGGCACTCCCATATTCTCTCTCCCCCTCCCCCTTTCTCAAATAAATATTTTTAAAAAGAAAACTTGAGGGCTAGAAGATGGTTTAGTGGTTAAGTGCTTGCCTGTGAAGTCTAAGGACCAGAGTTTGAGGCTCGATTCCCCAGGACCCACGTTAGCCAGATGCAGAAGGGGCCGCACGAGTCTGGAGTTCGCTCGCAATGGCTGGAGGCCCAGGCACACCCATTCTCTCATTCTCTCTATCTGCCTGTTTCTCTGCCACTGTCAAATAAACTTTTAAAAAAGTTAAAAAAAGAAAATTTGGAAAAATAGAAAGGGAACTAGGGAGATGTCTCAGTCAGAAAATGCTTTTTGCCAAGCATGAGTTTGAGCCGCAGTACACACAATAATAAAATGTAGTCCAAGCCAGGTGTGGCGGTGCACATATTTAATCCCAGCACTTGAGAGGCAGACATAGAAGAATTGCCATGAGTTTGTGGCCACTGTGAGATTACATAGTGAATTACAGGTCAGCCTGAGCTAGAATGAGACCTTACCTCAAAAAAAAAAAAAAAAAATTAGTCCACACCTGCCGTCCCAACACCGGGACCTGCATAAAAATCTGCTGGTGTGGGACTGCCCAGTGCTACCCAGCACCAGGGAGGCAGAGACAGGAGAATTCCTGGGGCTTGCTGGCTAGCTAGTCCAGTCGAATCTGTGAACTCTGGGTTCAGTGAGAGACCTGTCTGAAAAAAAGAGGATGGAGAGCAGTTGAGGAAGACACCTTGACATCCTGACATCGCCCTCTGGCATACACACACACACACACACACACACACACACACACACACACACTGTATGCATAATAAATGCATAGATAAAAGTGTCATAGCCAACTATTTGCATTTTGCTCCACTCCTTTCCATGTTTTTCTTATTTTTTAAAAAATATTTTATTTATTTATTGGAGAGAGAGAGAGGAGAGAGAAAGAGGCAGATAGAATAGTTGCACCAGGGCCTCCAGCCACTGCAAACTCCACATGCATGCACTATTGTGTGTATCTGGCTTACGTGGGTCCTGGAGAATTGAACCTGGGTCCTTAGGCTTCTCAGGCAAGCATCTTAACCGCTAAGCCATCTCCCCAGCTCCCTTCTCATCTTTTATACAATTAAGATCATGTGCCAAATGCAGTTTTCGTCTCTTATCTCAAGAGCATGTTCTCATGTTATTAAGCATTCTTTAACACTGACACTGACTCCCTGTCAACATAGATGTCCTATCATTCTAGAATCTTCTTCATTGTTTGCATTTGTAACAATGCTGCAATGAGAATCTTTAACTTAAAGTACATATTTTATCAATTTTATTTTTGAGGTAAAGGCTCACTTAATAGCCTGGGCTGTTCTGAACTTTCTTTTTGTTGTTGTTGGTTTTTTTGTTTGTTTTTTTCCAAGCTACACTCTCTCTCTTCTAGCCCAGGCTGACCTGGAACTCACTCTGTAGTTATAGACTGGCCTCGAACTCACAATGATCCTCCTACCTCTGCCTCCTGAGTGCTGGGATTTTCCATGGGAGCCGCTATGCCTGTCCACTCAGATGATTTTTTTTTTTCTTTAAAACAAAACAGCCTGAGACCACATAGTGAATTCCAAGTCAGCCTAGGCTAGAGTGAGACCCTACCTTAAAAAAACACACACAAAAAAAATTTCTGATTATTTCCTTAGGTTGGTCATAGAAGAGAAATTATCTCAATATTGCTTAATTTTTATTTAATTCTTTTTCTTTTCCAGTGATGGTCTAGGAGTTGTGCTGTAGCCACAGTCCTTGATGATTTATATTTTAAACTTTATGTAATTTTTGACAGATTTATTGAGATAGAATTTATACATCATACTACGCAATATACCTATTTAAAATGTGTGATTCAGTAATTTTTAATTTGTTCAGAGTTGTGCAATGCAGAGTTTAATTTTTTAAAAAGAATAGTGTATGTGCATTGAGTGGGGTGCAGGGAGGGGAGAGGCAGCCCAGGAGAGTTCAGAGTTACCATATACATAGCATTTTTGTGGTGGCCTCCACATAAGAAGGTACTGCCTCCCTCCTGGGGAATGTACAGTAAAAAAAAGATGGATGAAATTTCCATTAGCTTTAACATTTTACCCAGAAATAAATAACAAGTAGTATGTTTCATCCTAAGCAAAACTAGATTGGTGGTTGTAGACTTTATTACTCAGTCCCAAAGTCAGTGAAACCAAAAATTGTCTCATGTTGGTCTGATAAACACATTCATTATACAATTTGCGACTTCATATTTTTGGGCCCTGACAAACAAGCACTGTTGTACCTCAGGGCCCAAAATAGAACTGTTCCCAGTCATCACATTGTATTTTCAAATGTCCAACAGCACTGTTAGACTGTGATTCATGTTTATCATGGTTACCAGCTCTAATTCCAACCTCGGAGTTATGGATGCCTATGAAGCAATTCTTTTAATGAACTCCAGGCCTGCCTTTGGGGGCTCTGTCTTTGAGAGATTTAAGTATCAACTAAACTTTTCAGGGCAAAGGTTTTTTAAATATTTTACTTTTACTTATGAAAGGGAGAGAAAGAGAAAGAAAGGAAGGAAGAAAGAAAGAAAAGGAAGGAAGGAAAGAAAGAAAGAAAGAGAGGGAAAGACTCAAACAAGCAGATAGAGAATGGGTGTGCCAGGGCCTCCAGCCACTGCAAACAAACTCCAGATGTATGTGGCTCCTTGTGCATCTGGCTTATGTGGGTCCTGGGGAATCAAACCTGGGTCCTTTGGCTTGAGCAGGCCTTAACTGCTAGGCCATCTCACCAGCTTGGTAATGGTTTTCTAAAGCAAGAAAGTGACAGGGAAAAATTGGATAGGAAAACAATAATAGTATTCATTCTGTTGGGATGAGGGAAGAAAGGAATTTTCTCAGGTAAGATGATTTTTTTTGTTGGTGGTTATTTTTGTTGTTTGGGGATTTTGAGACAGGGTTTCAGTATATAACTCAGGCTGGCCTCAAACTTGTGATCTGCCTGCCTTAGCCTTTCCCAGTGCTGGGATTATAGGGATGTGCCTTCTCAACCAACTATAATTGTATATACTGTATTTATATAAACTATATATTTTTGTGTGTGTCTGATATGGTGTGGTGTGTGTGGCCAATGTACATGTATGTGCCCATGTGTGTACCATGTATTTGCCTACAGTGCTGGAGCAGAATGTAGGTGTCCTCCTTCATTGCTCCTCTACCTAACCATGTTTGAGCCAGAGTCTCTTACTGATCCCAGAACTTGCCTTCCCTCCTCCTCCTCTTCTTCTTCTTCTTTTTTATTTTTGGCAAGTTTCAGTGATTCTTGGATCTCTGTTTCCCTATAGAACTGGGGTTACAGATGTTTGTAGCTACATCCATCTGTTTATGTGAGCCCTGGGAATCAAAGTCCAGCAGTCTCTCAGGCCTCCACAGGCCCTCATCCTTGCAAAGAAGTACTCTACACCACTGAGCCATCTCTCCAGACCTGTAATGATAAATTTATCTTATTTTACTTATTTGAGAGAGCAGGAGACAGAGATATAGAGGGTGACATACAGCAAGAGAGAACAGGGACACCAGGGGCCTCCTGCCACTGCAAACAAACTGTAGATGCATGTGCTACTTCATGCCTCTGGCTTTATGTGGGTACTGGTGAATTGAACCTGGGCCATCAGGCTTTGAAAGCAAGTGTCTTTAACCACTTAGCCATTTCTTCAGACCCCTGAAATAACATATTTTTAAAGGAAGATTTAAAAAAATATTTTATTCATTTATTTTTATTTTTTAAGAGAAAGAGAGAGAGATAAGGTGGTAAATAGGTGTGCCAGAGCCTTTTTCATTGCAAATGAACTCCAGATGCATGTGGTACCTTGTGTGCCTGGCTTTATGTGGGTACCTGGGAATCAAACTTGGGTCCTCTGGCTTTGCTGGCAAGAGCCATCTCTCCAGACCACCCCATCCCCTCAATTTTTTTTCAAGGTAGGGTCTCACTCTAGCCCAGGCTAACCTAGAATTCACTATTACTCACGCTGGCCTTGAACTCATCATAGTGATCCTCCTACCTCTGCCTCCTGAGTACTGGGATTATAGGTGTGCACCACCATGCCCAACTAAAGCAAGAAGTTTTATATTAAAAAAAAATATTTGAGAGAGGGCAAGGGAGAAAATGGGCATGCCAGGGCCTCTAGCCTCTGTAAACAAACTCCAGATGCATGCACTACCAAGTGCCTTTGGCTTACATGGGTACTAGGGAATCAAACCTGGGCCGTTGGGCTTTGTAGGCACGCATCTTAACCACTGAGTCATCTTTTTCAGCCCTAAAGGAAGAATTTTTCAAACTTCATGAGTCTTACCTTGTAGGCAGCTCTGTTGGCCATGTGATGTGAATGGGAACATCAGCAGGACTTTGTCAGTATACCAGTGTTCTATTAATGTCTTAGTTTCTCAGGCAGACCCAACTCTGCTGCAAATTCCTGTCCCTAAAGAGGTTTCCAGGTATCCCTTGTTTTGTGAGTGGGCAGTGGCCTCAAAGAAAGACCCATATACCCATATGGCCCTGCTGAACCTAGGGGCTCATCCTCAGGGGAACAGCCAGAAGTTTTTTTTCTGTTAGTCATGGTGCCTGGGTTGCCACAGAGGAGCTTGAAGGAGTTTTTATTGCCTACCCAAGCTTTACAAAATCCTTAGTCAGTCTAGTGTTCCTGCTCAGCATCTGAGATCATGCTGGGTAAAGCGGCAGTCTCTGCTCTGGAGGAGGATGCCATCAGCACAGCCCTGTGTTTCCATCCTCAGAAGACATGGTGGGAGGTAGTTCCAACTTAGAGACAGGACACTTTGCTTTTCCATTATATCACTCTTCTCTCTTGTGCTTCTTGGATTAAGTATCTTTTCATGCTGGGCCATAATCCTGATCAGGCCCAGAGAAAACAGCTGCACTGATCAATTTATGTAACTTCCACTTTAGATTGCCCCAGTTTACTAAATGCCACAGCAGGTCCTAAACAGCTTTCTCCTGAAAGATGGAAATAAGATGTGAATCTTGGAATCTGGCCTCTGACAGCCACCAAGTTTAAATTTCATCCCTTCAGGGGCTCAAGAAGTGAGATAGAGAGAGAGAGAGAGAGAGAGAGAGAGAGAGATGATGGAATCCCCCAAGTTAGCATGTGAATGTGACAGTATCCATTGATTTATAAAAAAACATCTGAAAGTAAAGAGGAACTCTTCCCTAGCCACTGGCTGTGGTGGGGGCGCCTGCAGATGAAGTCTTGGTATTGGCAGTGCTGGACTGGACGTGGCTAGATAGGTTTCAGCTGTTACCACTGAGCCTCTGCTTGGAAAGTTCTCTAGGCCCGTCAATGAGTAACTCCTCTCCTGCTGGCATACACCTCATCTGCGCCTGGCTGTCTGCATGCCCTTCAGAGCAATAAGCTTCCATAGCTGTCTTTTTCCTGTCATGGTCACATACTCAGGGTGGCGACCAGAGGCTCAGAGGAGAAAAGGGCAGAGGTTGACACTGGACGCTAGAGGAATCCTGAAATTATTAGTTGATAAGGTCTCAAGCACACTTACGATTTTCTAATGGTTACTTTTGTCACTTTTCCCCCTTAATTTACCTGCCCATGAATAGAAGCTTCTTCATATGAATCATATTCTTAATCAACTCCTCTATCCTTGTCAGAGAGCATATTTTATTCTTTCAAAGTAAAATATTAATTTTATTATATTGTATTTTGTCTCATACAGATATTTTCAAGGTTATGGCTGTTTTGTTCTGTATACTTTACATTTTCTGTTTTATATTTTGATTAGCCAATCTTTTATCATATAAGCAAAATTAAACATATTTTAAAATAGGTGGTTTACCTGGGTGTGGTGATGTACTCATTTAATCCCAGCACTTGGGAGGCAGTGGTAGGAGGATCGCCTTGAGTTCGAGGCCACCCTGAGACTACATAGTGAATTCCAGGCCAGCCTAAGCTGGAGTGAGACCCTACCTCAAAAAATAAAGAAAAAAGGTGGTTTAACATATCTTAATTCTCAGACTCTTTTTTTTTAATTTTTTTAAAATTATTTATTTATTTGACAGCGACTGACACAGAGAGACAGAGGGAGAGAGAGAGAATGGGTGCACCAGGGCTTCCAGCCTCTGCAAACGAACTCCAGATGCGTGCGCCCCCTTGTGCATCTGGCTAACGTGGGACCTGGGGAACCAAGCCTCGAACCAGGGTCCTTAGGCTTCACAGGCAAGCGCTTAACCGCTAAGCCATCTCTCCAGCCCAATTCTCAGACTCTTTTAGTTTCAAACAAAAGCAATCCATTCCTGTTTATTCATCATAAGAGAAGTAGTTAGCAGATATCTTCAGGGGCCATTGTAATGGGAGCTGTTCTTTACCAGCTCGAGAGGTTACTTCTGCTGTCCCTGTCAGTGGGTTCACTGTTGTCTGAGAGAAAAGCAGGCTGTGGAGGAGTTCATTGATGTCTGTGTGTATATGCATCTTCATGGGGGTGCACATGGATGTGTGTGGAGGCCAGAGAACAATCCCAGGGGTTAAACTTCAGATGCTATCCACCTTTTTCAATATATGGCCCCTTACTGACCTGGAATTCACCAAACAGGCGAAACTGGTTGGCTACCAACTTCCAAGGGTCCATCTTCCTCCACCTGCCCAGTGCCAGAATTACAAGTGTGTACCACCACACCCACCGTGTGTGTGTGTGTGTGTGCATGGGAGAGGAGGTCTTTGCATGCTGTGGTTTGTGTTTGTATCACAGGACAACTTTAGGATGTAGGTTGCTGCCTACCTCATTTAGGTAAAAATCTCTTGTTAATCACTCTATTCACCAGGCTAAGTGATTCACAAGTTTCTGGAAATTTTCCTTCTCTGCCTCCCTTCTGGCCATAGGCATGCTGGGATTATGGAAGCCACCATAGCTTCCAGCTTTTACATGGGTTCTGGGGCTTTGAACTGAGGCGCTCATACTTGGGTGGCAAGTGCTTTATCTACTGAACCATCTCCTCAGCACTTCTTGAGAGCTGAGGGTTGAACTCAGATTTTCATGTTTGTATAGCAAGTACTTTACATACAGAGCCATCTCCTCACCCCAGCCATACATGAATGTCTTTTTCTTTTTTTTTTTTTTCAGTTTTTTGAGGTAGGGTGTCTGGCCCAGGCTGACGTGGAATTTACTATGTAGTCTTAGGGTGGCCTTGAATTCATGGCAATCCCTCTACCTCTGCCTCCCAAGTGCTGGCACTAAAGGTGTGAGGCTGAATGTCTTATTAGTAGAAACTTTGCCCAGAAGAAACTCATCAGTTGGAAACCACAGATTATGGGAATCTCCCACCCTGATGCACCCATTCTCTCCTCTCTCTGTCCCTCCCCCACCCCCTCTGCTTCTCTCTCTCTCAAAAACAATAATTTTTCAAAAACCTCAGAAGTTCCTTTGAAGAGTCTATGTGTCATGTGGATGGAAGGATGTTTAGCATACATTCACAGATGACCAGATATTGAAAGCAAAGTTGCCAAAATGCATCAGTGGATCTAGAAATTATGTGTATGGGAGGATTATATTTAATTATTGCAAGTAGAATTTAGGCTCTTAGAATACAAATAATCTAAACTACACACAACTCCTGTTGAATTTTCCAGTAATGCCTCCCAACTTCTAACAGCCATTGCCAGGCTCACGGGTGTGCAGTGGATTGATATCAGACACATGTATAATGAGAATAAGTGAAGTCTTTATTGCTAGCTATAACCTTAGTAGGAGCTCTTAGCCTCTTGGTCCATAAGGATATACATAAGGAGCTGAACTGTTCAGTTGTTTGTTCAGTGAAACAAGCTCATGTTCATGTGGCGCTGAAACAACTTTCCTGAACAGGCTATGTGGCTCATGAATTCATTTTGGACACAAGACCCTTCAAAAAGTCTGCAAATATTGAGGCCGTGGATGTCGCCAAGAGGCTCCAGGATTATGGTAAGCGGCCTTTGACATTCATGCAGTTATTCCTGTGGGCCTGGGCCACCTCCTTCAAGCACTAAAGGAGTATACACGTGCCACGGTCAGCTGATGTATGGGATAAATGGGGAGCTTTGCTTACTAATAACCCTTAAAATTATAGTGAAAATAAAAAGCTTTCTTTCATGATTACACTAGATCTTCAAAAGATGCCAAAGCATGCATCTTGTCTGAATAGCCCATCGTAGTTAAGAAGTCTTTACATCTTAACTCCCAAATGCAAAGCACGGCTGGTTTTTGCCTGTGTTTCTGACCAGTTCTTGCTCTGCTCCTGTGCCTCCCACACCCTTTGTGGAAAGTAAGCTGGTAGAATGGAGCTGTAGACAGCTTCAGGTTCACGGAGATGAACTTCCAAACCAGGCACAGTTATGGAGGAAGGGATGCTTATTGAAGATAGAGGGAAAGAAAGGTCCAGGCAGAACGAGAGTCCAAAGCAACAAGCCACCACAAGCAAGCACACACTTGACTCCAGGCAGAACTCTGCGGATCTTTATAGACTGGAATTCCACATCCACCCGCACACCTTACAGCTGGACCCTGTTATCCTCCCAGTGACGCCTCCTCCAGCAAGGCGGCTGCAGGGCTAAATTACAGACTGTAATAACATCCTGAATGTATTAGGGGCCATTTATTTAAACTACCACAGGTAGAGAAGTACAGCAAGCAACCTGGGTAAGTATGACAGGCGGCACTGAGGTTTATGGCCACTAACCTGGGTATGCTGTAGCTGTTTCAGCTGCTCCAAAGATGAAGTGACAGGTGTGTTTTGCACAAGGAGTATACACCATTCTCTGTAGCCCTTTGAAAGGCATGAGCTCCTTGTCTGTATACTCAAAAGGACTAATTTAACATAGCCATTATCAAAATAATGGTGACATTATGAAGAATGTCAAGGATCCCTCAAATCTCAGATATGCTAAGGTGAGTACACGTGGGGGTAGTGTGAATTTTATGACTTGTTTGAAAGCAAAATGTGAACTTTTAATGTTATAGTGTTACTGCTGCATCATAATAGAACTCCTACTTGTGACTCACTCCTCTTTGAAGGTTCTTATTGTGCAATTATATACAATAAGTGGGAAAGCCAGAGAAAAGTGTTCATAATGAAATTAACTATCTGTCCTCAGTCTCCTTCTAGCAGGAAGAACTCCTTCCTTTCTTTTCACTTAACCTCCCAGCCAGGGGCTGAGTAACAGCAGCCCTTTGAGGTCTTGACTTGCAGTTATCAGGTGCTTTATTCCATCATGCACCTAAATGTCACCCATTTATAGAGAGAAGAAGGGCTGGGAATGATAACTGAAGTCACCACCCATTTCCAAGTCAAATTCTTATCACCTGACCTCAGCACTATTTTGGTGTTTGCTGGAAGGATTTCCACACTTGCCCAAAGCCTGGAATAATTCAGGTGCATAAGTGACAATCAGCACATATGTGCTAATAAATAAGATTACACAAATAGCTATTATACACAGAACAGTGAAATTGATAACAGAGGTTTTGGGTCTTAACCAGACTAATTGAACCCCGACCTTCAGGGAAAAGGCTTAGTCATCTGTATAGTTAACAATATAATTATAACTGTACAGTTAACTGTATAATCCTATATAGTTAACACTATGTAGGAGTGTTTTCAGACTTTGAAGTAGACTCTGTTAGGACAGACATCTAAACTATCCATATCTTCCAGGAATTTTTTTCATTTTTAAGACTCAGGCCCTGGGCTTCCTGTGTCAGGGTCCAAATCTAGGTATCTGTTTCTAGACCAGCTCCTTGGATGGTCCCAGTTATAGAGCCACTAAAGCAAAATATGTTGTATTGAATTTGCTCACATAATAAATTGAGGGAAGATTTTTAAAAATATTATTATTTTGGGTTTTGGAGGCAGGGTCTTGCTCTAGCCCAGGCTTACCTGATGTTGCAGTCAGGTTTGCATTGCTGGTAGAAATCACCCAACCAAGAGCAGCTTCTAGGAAAAAGAGGTTTATTTTGGCTTCCAGGCTCGAGGGAAAGCTCCACGACAGCAGGAAAAAACAATGGCATGAGCAGAGGGTGGACATCACCCCCTGGCCAACATAAGGTGGACAATAGCAACAGGAGACTGTGCCAAACACTGGCAAGGGGAAGCTGGCTATAATACCCACAAGCCTGCCCCCAGTGATACACTCCCTCCAGGAGGTGTTAATTCCCAAATCTCCATCAAACCACCACACCTGGGATTCATTATGTAGCCTCAGGGTAGCCTCAAACTCTCATCACTCCTCCCACCTCGGCCTCCCCAGTGCTGGGTATAAAGGTCCACACCACCATGCCCAGTGAGGGTGGATTTTAATGGGCAGTAAAATCAGTTAATTCTTTAAAAACTCTCTTGCTGGTTAGGTGACACAGGTATTTTAGGGCTGTAGAGAAGGCTTAGCAGTTAAGGTGCTTGCCTGAAAAGCCTAAGGACTCAGGTTCAATTCTCCAGGTCCCACGTAAGGCAGATGCATAAGGTGGTGTAAGCACACAAGGTCACACGTGCATAAGGTGATGTTTATGGAGTTTGATTGGAGTGGCTGGAGGCCCTGGCATGATAATTCTCTTTCTCCCTCACACACATAATATAGAAATATATACAAAAAAGGGGGGGAAGCCCTTTAAATAGTTAATATGCATTTAACTGGAAGTTTTATTGCACAAATATGTGAACACTGAACTCTAGTGTTCTGATGACTACAGTGTACTTGGTGATACATTAAAAATGACAGATGAGCTGGGCATGGTGGTGCACGCCTTTAATCCCAGCACTCAGGAGGCAGAGGTAGGAGGATTGCCATGAGTTCAAGGCCACCCTGAGACTCCATAGTGAATTCCAGGTCAGCCTGGGCTAGAGTGAGACCCTACCTCCAAAAACAAAAACAAAAACAAAACAAAACAAAAAAATAGACAGATGAGCCAGATGTGGTGGCTCAGGCCTTTAATCCCAGCACTTGGGAGGCAGAGGAAGGAGGATTGCTCTGACTTCAAGGCCACAATGAGACTAGAGTAAATTCCAAGTCAGCCCAGGCTACAGTGAGACCCTACCCTGAAAAACCAAAAAAAAAGTCAGATGAATGGATGGATATGATAAAGCAGTTACCATTTGTGGAATATAAATAGGGTACATGACTGCTTAGCTAGTCCTTTTGGTCTATCTAGATGTTTGAAAGTTTTTATAATTAAAATGCCTAGAAGCTAATGAGCATGGGGGTAAAGGGCAGCACAAAACTGCACTAGCAAGTACAAGGCCCTAGATTCAATTGCCAGTACTACAAAAAGCAAACAAGCACCACAAGGAAACATAAGAAATGGGGGAAGTTGCGTTCCCTGCCAGTTACCGTGGATCACCTGTAATATCAGCACTAGGGAGGCAGAGGCAGGCAGATTACAAGTTCCCAGCCATCCAGTGAGAAACAGATGAACAAACAAAAAATAACTGGGAAAAAATTGTGCCCTTTGCTTTTGTGGATGTGTGTGTGCATGTTTGTATGTACGCACATGTTATGTGCAGGCCAAAGGACAACCTCAGTCATCCTCAGGAGCTCCATTTTGATTTATTTGAGACAGGCTCTCTCATTGGCTGAGAGCTCACCAATTAGGCTAGACTGGCTGGCCAGAGAGCCTCAGAAACCTGCCTGCCTGTCTCCCCAGCACTGGCACGACAAGTGCACACCAGTACACAGGCATTGCTTTCCACGCATTCTGGGGATGATAGTCAGGCCTCAGAGTCAGCACAAGGCAAGCACTTGATTGTGCTATCCCCCTGACCCTGTGTTTTTTGTTTTACAAATGAACTTTCAAAAACACAGAAATACCTTTAAGTATGTTTACACTGTTCACTACAAAGGCAAAAGTTCCTCCCATACTGACCAAGTCCCCATTTCTTCATGTGACAGTAAGATCTGCGGCCACCTCATCAAATTTTGATGGTTCTTAATAACGTGATCAGTACAGAAAGGTTTATTTTATTTATTTATTTATTTTTTGAGGAGCTGGGGTGGTCTCATTACCACTGGCCTATACCTATATCTACACAATGGAATTTCATATAGCAGTAAGAAAAAATGACACAAAGAAATTTGAGGAAAAATGGTTGAACCTGGAACAGATCATTCTCAGTGAACTTACCCAATCACAGAAAAAATATCGACACATAGTCTTACTCATCTACAACACCTAACCTGAATCTACCCAAGATAACCTTACATACCCAGCAAGCACCTCATGGACTAGTCACTAGGATGAATGGGGAGGGAGGGGAGGGCATCGAAGGGGTGGGAAACACTAATCTGGACCCAAACGGCAATGGTACCATAAAATTCTACTTCCTAAAAGGCAGACCAAATGGCTAAACCTTCACTAGACCCTTACAAGACTCTAAAACAGAGTAAAATGAAAATCCTACTCTAATTATGATAACCTGCTAACACTGAATTATATATTCTTCAAAGTATTTTCCCTCATAAAAATATACATGCATGAGCTGGAGAGAATGCTTAGTGGTTAAAGTGCTTGTTTGCAAAGCAAAGGACCCAGGTTTGGTTCCTCAGTACCCATGTAAGCCAGATGCCCAAGGTGATGGATAAATCGGGAGTTCCTTTGCAGGGGCTAGAGGCCCTTACATCCTCACTCTCTCTATCTGCTTCTTTCTTTCTCTCAAATAAATAAATACAACAAAAAATATATATTTATTTGCTTTGTTTTATTTACAAAATGGGTATTATGTTCCGTTAACTGCTCATTTTTGAATTTTTTTTTTTTTTTTTTTTTTTTGGTTTTTTTAAGGTAGGGTCTTGCTGTAGCCCAGGCCGACCTGGAATTCAGTATGTAGTCTCAGAGTGGCCTTGAACGCACAGCAATCCTCCTACATCTGCCTCCTGAGTGGTAAAAATAAAGGTGTGTGCCACCACACCTGGCTCTCATCTTTTAATTTTTACCAAACTTAAAATTTGAGTTTTGGAATGGTTCGTACTTATTTTAAGTTTATTCTATAAAATTTGCTTAACTGATCCCCCACTGTTGGATGTCAGGTTATGTCTAAGCTTTTCTTCTGCAAGTGGTACTGTCATACATATATGTGTATCTATGTGTGTATATATGTGTGCAAATTTATCTGCTTTCCTTATGGTAAATTACTGAAGAGGGGCTTTCCTTCCAGTTTGAGGTCAAAGACAGTGAGGCACGTTCTTCTAATTCCCTTTGCAGGATTTCATGCCCCTACCATGTCCTGGCCTGTGGCAGGTACTCTCATGATTGAGCCTACTGAGTCAGAAGATAAAGCAGAGCTGGATAGATTCTGTGACGCCATGATCAGCATCCGACAGGAAATTGCTGACATAGAGGAAGGCCGCATTGACCCTAGGGTCAACCCACTGAAGGTGAGGTACTGGTAGTGTATTCAAAACATCCCATAGAATAGAAGGTGATGCCTGGACAGTATGCTGGCCATTCCTATATTCTCATCAGAAAGTAAAATTCTTGTCTAGAATGAGACAATTCTGAGAAGCTGTGATTATTTTTCAGCAGTCTAAATCAGCTTGAATGACACAACAGTGGTTAATCAGGTATACTATGATCGTGAAAGCTATAAACTCCCTCTCTATGCAGTTGGTTGCCAAAGATCATCATTCTCCCTGTGTGATATGCTGTACTTAGATGATGGCACCAGTGGAATTCCCCACAGCTATATAAACACAAGTTCTTGTACTAGAACCATGGCCTCACAACAACTGGGCTGATAATTTGATTCAGCCTGAATGTTTTTGTGATGTTTATGACCCATATTGGAGAAAAGACAGGCATTACCCTCACCTCTTACAAAGCATGATACTTTCCTATCTGGTTAAGAGTCCCAAGTTTCTAGTTAGGTCTCTTATGCTGAAGGAGCATAGTTGAGAATAATGTGAAGCCCTGGTTGTGTCTTGACAGCTATAAGCCAGAAAACAAGATGCTGAGACGATTCCAGAACTGCATGGCTAGAGGTGCACCTCAGGGGCCAGCACACAGTAGAAGGCAAGCACCTAGCTTGAATGCAGAGTCTAGTGGAGGAGATTCCTCATAGGGTGATGATAGGTTTCAAAGTGTACCCCAAATATGCTATGCATTAGTATGTATATAATATAAAAATACAGCTGGGCATTATGGCACACACTTTTAATGCCAGCTCTCGGAGGCAAAGGTAGGATGATCACTGTGAGTTTGAGGCCAGCCTGAAACTGCATAGTGAATTCCAGGTCAGCCTGGGCTAGAACAAGAGAACCTACCTTGAAAAAAAAAAAAAAGTAAGACTAGGAAACTAGGAATTGAGGATATTGGTCATCACTGGAACAGAGAACAAAGGGCAGACACACACAGAGAAGGGACATATGGACAGCATCACCTGCAGTGTTTTGCTTTAAAAGCAAGTACACTCATTAGAGCATTACCTTACTTTTCTATTTGAAATATTTCACCATGGTGAAAATTCCTGTCGCCAAAATGTAAAAGGAACAGTAGCTCCCTCTGTGCGGGCTTCCACCAGAGGCTCAGTGGTTGAAGTGTGGAAGACAGCACATTGCTCTGACCTCTGCTACCCGTCTCTGTCTCAGATGTCTCCACACTCCCTGACCTGCATCACGTCCTCCCACTGGGATCGGCCATACTCCAGAGAGGTGGCAGCTTTTCCTCTTGTAAGTTCGCCTCTCCAACAAACTTGCCAACTTGGGTGGTGTTCACGTGGGTAGGCCTCTCTCCTGAGGGGCTCCTCTTCCTGCAGCCTCCTAGAAACCATGTGTGGGATGCCTTGTGAAGTGTAAATTGTGATGAGGAGCAGAGCCAAAGTTGGCTTTGGGAATCTATTCTCAGGTCAGAGAACCAGTCACAGTCTAGATACTCGCAAGAACAGAGTTCTGCAGGCGGAGCAGTGTGGCCCCCTTTGGTTCTATGAAGAAGGCACCCCACATTCCAAGAGGCATAGGGGCAAGGCTCCAGAGTTAAAATTGTTAAAACTGGCTTTTGTTGCGCTACTGGTGTCTTGGGCTGTAAGAATACCACTGCATCCTCCTTTCCCCAGGAAAAATCTCAGAGCCCCCGTCCCCATCCATAGCATTTCCCTCTTTCGTCCTTTCCCAGCCTTTCGTGAAAGCAGAGAACAAATTCTGGCCAGCCATCGCTCGGATTGATGACATCTATGGAGATCAGCACCTGGTTTGCACCTGTCCACCCATGGAGGTTTACGAGTCCCCATTTTCTGAACAGAAAAGGGCCTCTTCTTAGTCTGCTCTCCAGGAGATCAAGGGACTGAACTCTTTCTAGAGCACTTGACAAGAAATTCTTCCTCTCCTGGCTGTGGCGCGGAAGGGTTTTCACAGACTGTTTATTTTTGTAATCTTCCCAGGTAAATGTCAGTACAGCCGGCACACTGAGCAGCGGCAGCTCTTTGGGAGCTGATTCGCTCCTTTATTCTGTTCCCACATGTCCCGGTTGCTGTTCAAGTTGCCTTGATTGGGAGCCGTTTAGTTTTCTGCATATAAAATTTTGTATGTACTAGCAACTTTAAATTCCAGTGTGAAAAGTTTGCAGATGTTAGAGCCTATGCTGGAAATTCAAGGCATATTTTTTGGTCCAAATAAGTCCTTGTGGACTGTGCCCACCTGTGGGGAATCCCACAGCAGATGTTTACATTTTGTGTACACTGAAGAATTTTTTTCCTGACTAACATGACTAATCTGTAGTAGCATTTCTAAGTGTTTTCCTTTTACTGTGTGCATTTTTTATCTGCATTTGTTAGTATTCTAATAAAAATTCAATTTGAAGAATGCTGTCCCATTTTATAATTTTACCCCTATGATGCTGTAGATCTGAAGGGAACCAACCACAGGGCAATGAGAACACCCAACCCAGTAGCCACCAGTACTTTTTGGGGTTTGGAGTCAGTGTCTCAATTCTAGTCAAGGCTGGCCTGACCTAGCTAGGCCAGCCATGAACTCACTGTGGTCATCCTTCCTCAGCCTCCCAAGTGTTGTTGTTAAAGATGTGCAACCATTCTGGGCTATTATTAGTTTTTCTTTAACTAGCTAAGGAAAAAACAACAAACAACCTTTTTATGTACTGATTGTATGTAACTTAACCCCAACTACCCGGGTGCAGATAGCAATTCCTTTGACTCATTTCATAGTAAGCCCAGAGAAAATGAACCAAGGGCTGGATTTCTTCAGTCTTGCTCTTAGCTGTCCTTTGCATATAGCCTCTGCCTTATGATCTCAAAGCTACTACAATAGACAAAAGGTAGTTCCATCTGGAAGCTGGGAACTGCTGCTTATTTTATGTGCTAGATCCTTGCTCCTAGTTATAGGGGAATATCAATTCTACTTGAGCATACTGCTTTGTTAAGTCAGTTTGTTAGAGAATGGACTTCGATAGACAGCTGGTTTGCCTACCACAAGTAACTTCCCCCCAGAATTAGCAAACACCTGTAATATTTTTACCTGACAGTCATTGAGCACTTGCTCTGACACTGAACATTTGGTTCCTTGCACACAGCTCACTGCAACAGTTCACTATGGCTTTATGCTAGGGACCTGGACAAAAGGTATGCATGTCTAGTGAATTCTCTGGAAGTAGTCCACTTTGTAGAACTTATTTTAGCCTATGAGATGACTCCCCCCCCCCTTTTTTTTTTTTTGCTAAATCTATGCTAATAATTAGTACTGTACTATTTGAGTGTCTTGATCCTCACAACATACCACTATGACACACAGAGGAAGCAGAGATGTCTGAGGTCATAGAGCTTGTAAGAGGGAGTGTCAGACTTTGAATGGAAGATGACCAGCTCCAGTGCCAGTCAGCCAAGCAGGATCCACATTGCTATGGGAACAAAGAACTGGGATCTGCCATTCAGGAGTTGTAAACCATTCTTTCAAAATATAGCCCTCGGGGCCTAACAGCCCTTCTTCTGGAAGCACGAGTATGTGGAAATAATCTGGACAAACAGCAGCTTCTTTCCACCTTGCAGTTGAAGTCTAAAGTCATTTCAACGGCGGGTCCTCCACTGTTCTGCTCAAGAAAGTAAGGCAGGTAATTGACAGCCCACATCCGCTAGTCCTTCATTGTGAAATCATCTGCTTACCTAATGCTCGAGCACTCTTCTCCCAGCTCCAGGTTTTGGCCTGTCGGGATCTTCCAGTGTAGAGCACTGCCCCTGGCTGCCTTTGCTGCTTTGTGTGTTCATGTTTCAGCATCTAAGGTGTGACATGGGCAGTCTTTTCTCTATTGGCACTGTTTGTTCCCTCCCATTGTAATTCTTATTTTTTAAGTTATTCAATTTTGTATTTCCACCTCATGGACTGAACACCTTGTGGACATGGATTAGCACTGGTCATCCCCAGTGCTAAATCATGGATTTCTATGTAACGTGTGTTAAATAAACAACATGCTGAGAGAATAAAGGCATGATCCCTGATCTTAAGGAGGCATACTGCCATGGAAACTCATTATTTCCAATGTCTGCTAAGAGCAGTTCTTTCAAAGTTAATGCCAACACCAAGCCCTGATGACAGCCTCTGAATAGGTTTTGTATAGAGCCTTTAACTAAAAATTACAATACACATAATTTGAAAATGCTTAGCCTAATATACCCTGAAGTTTAGCAGTTTAGCCCTTCTTAGCTATGCAACAGAGTATCACTAAGTACAAGGTTATGCATAACATGCATTTCGAACAGCTTTAGACTAGGAATCTTTGATGTCCTGTGAATTGAGTGAGCCTCTCTGTCCTCACGTGCTGGGCTCCAGCCTCATCCATCAAAACAGACCAGGCCCCTCTGGGGACAGCCCTAACCCAGTGGGGTATAGAAACATGGGCCCGTGCTGTCTGGAAACCATGAAGCCTTAGGAAACATCCCTGATCCAGCCAGTCTAATCCAAAAAGTTGTGTCCGTGGCCTAAGAAGCACTAACATTTCCATTTTCCAACTACCATCGTGTGTGGCTTCACGTTTGCACCAAGAGATCCTGTAACCCTTCAGTATGAGGAACTCATTTAATTGGAAGTCTTCACCATTGGAAGACTGCCTTTCAACTTTATTTCAGAGAACTTTCCAGAACTTGAGTTCTTTAAAGGATGGGTCTTTGACAAATATACCCCACACACACACACACACACAGTGCTGATGACCCTTGTGCATGCCAGGCAAGTGCAACAGTACAGAGATAATCTCAGCCCTTTGTTGCAAATTTCACCACTTTGAGAAAAACACTTGTCTTTGCTAAGGATCCTATAGCTGCTCCCAGTTTGGGAGTTGACATTTTTGCTGTGACTGACCTGCTAGACTCAATCCTGCCTGCACCAAGAAGAAGGCTTCCCGGCCCCTCCCCACTCCACCACTAACAACTAGGCAAAAAGATTGGTGAACTAAGCTCATACGAAGGGGCCCAAATCTGAGGTCAAGGGTAGGGAGGTAGGAGGCAGGGGATACATGCAAAGTAAATCCACAGGGCAGCACTTCTGGTGGCAGTGCTGGTGGCCAGGTCCCAGGACTGTCACTATAATCAGGATGGCAGGTGGAGGTGCTGAAGAACCCCTGCTCACTGACAGCTAAGGTTGTGGAAGTGTACCTTGAGATTTACCATTAATGTAGCGGATGTCTGCTGTTGTGAATGTATGATCCCTGCCTGGTGCTGCTTCCTCCATGTATTCTGCATGTAATTCTTGTTCTTGTTGCACTGAGAGCTTAATCTCTCAATTACCCTAGTCCCTCATCAGCACTGTCTCAGCTCTAACTCAGAAGCCCTCAGAAGCATGGTTACTGTCTCCTGGAGCTTTCCCACATCTTACCTCACACACACACACTTCCCTGGGGATGGGAATAAAGCCCTATTATTTTAGAAATTAAGTCCTGCTGTCAAATTACTCAAACCAAGATTAGTTCAGAAAATGTAGTCAGTTTGGGATGTGGTATTTGGTGCCAAGGACAGGCAAAATTTAGAAAAGGAATGCTTTGGGATGGAGAGACTACTCAGCATTTAAGGCGCTTGCCTGCAAAGCCAAAGAACCCAGGTTCAATTCCCCAGAACCCATGTAAGCCAGATGCTTAAGGTGGTACATGCATCTGGAGTTCATTTGCAGTGGCTGGAGGCTCTGGTGCACCCATTCTCTCTGCCTCTTTTACTCTCTCAAAAGAAAATTAAGAAAATAAGAGGAGTGCTTCTAAATTAGTTTGATAGGCTTTGATGAGCCACCATGGTAATTCATTCCTTTCCTCCATATAGTCC
The DNA here is from genome assembly GCF_020740685.1 of Jaculus jaculus. NCBI lineage: Eukaryota > Metazoa > Chordata > Mammalia > Rodentia > Dipodidae > Jaculus > Jaculus jaculus. Next base: position 51,280,436 of record NC_059102.1, read on the forward strand.
TCTGTATTCTTACAGTTACAAATTCTTAAAACATTTCATTTTCAGTTTATATCAAGTCAGTGATCATGGCTTTGATTCCTATTACAAATTAACTCCTACAGTGCAACACGGTATGTAGAGGCTGTGTGTCAGGGGTAGAACTTTTTCCTGGCATGCATAAGTCCCTGGGTTCAATCTAGCAACACAAATAACTACCTACCTACCAAGTAAACTGAAACTGCCTATACCTCCTTTTAAATTAAGTAGAACCTAAAATGTTTGAAAAAATACAACAATTTTTCAAATAGAAAAACATGAAAGGAAGTAATTTCCTGGGTACTATAACAAGCCTAGGACCTTTACACCTGATACAAGAGAACCTTAGTGTGGTTTTAATTTGCTGCATAGTACTTTATTAATAAAAGTATCTGTATACTTCTGGACATGAGTTTTAGTTTCTTACAAAAGTGCTTCTGAAGAACATTTTGTAAAACAAAATCTTGGTGAGTTTCAAGTGCTTTATATAACAGCCAAAGTCATAAACACGCAGAAAACAGGGTGGGATGCAAAGACCCAGGAGTGTGGTCTGTCATCTGAAACATGCACACTGCTCCAGTGGTGCTGCCATGGAGGACCTGACCCAAGCTGCTGCTTGCAGCAGGACGGCCAAGCAGCCAAAGAACCACATGCACACGATCTTCCTTAAATTTTGTTTGGCATAAAGAATTGGGAAAAAAACTTGCTTATGTTTAAGATACTCTATCCAACATGAATAATAAATGGAATGAAAATAGAAAACCTAGATGTTTCAATTGGTTAAGAAGCTGTTTTGAAAGACAACAGGGGACTGGGAAGGTGGCTCAGCAGTTAAAGGTAATTAATTGCTTGCAAAGCCTGATGGCCTGGGGTTCGATTTACTAGTATCCTAGTAAAGCCAGATGCACCAAGTGCAACATGCTTTGACATTTGTTTGCAGTAGCAAAAGCACATCTGTTCTCTCTCTCCCCCTCTCCCTCCCTCCCTTCCTTCCTCTGGCTCTCTCTCTGTCTCTCAAATAAATATAATTTTTTAAAAAGACAATGAGAAAAAAGCTTTTCAAGTACAGGACAATTAAGCCAGGTACAAGATATCAGTTCCTTTAGATTGCTAACAGTCTGGCATGGGGTCCAGCAGCAGAGAGGACAGACAGTAACGTTTCAGTGTAAGATTTATTTTCTCAAATCAAGATTATCCTGAAGCAGAAGGGTTAGGTAAGGTTTGGTCCTTGACAGGGTAACAGAAAACAAAGGCAAGTCAGAACAGCTCTCTACTCAGCTCTTACAGATTTTGTAAAGAAACCCAAAACTGTCAGTGGAATACATCAGCTACAGTCACAGAAGTGGTGAAAGAGCTAAAGGAGTTTAGACACCAGCGTCAAACTCTTAGGTTACCTAATACTCTGTAACATATTAGCATGCATATATTTATTTGATAAATTATATTAACCTCAAGTGGTATTCTGAAATTAGAGGCATGGATTACTCTACAGAGGAAGGGGAAAAAATCCTACCTATTTGAAAGTGGTTGAGGCCTACTAGTAAATAATCACTGTAACCTACTAGATATTTATCCTCATGAAAAGACTCCTCGTTCTGCTGGGTATGGTGGTGCACACCTTTAATCCCAGCAGAAGTACAAGGATCACTGAGAGTCTAAGTTCAGCCTGGGCTACAGGGTGAATTCCTAGTTGGCCTGGGCTAGACTGAGTCACTCCAAAAAAACAAAACAGGAAAAGAACCTCATCATTCAAACTTAAGACTTACATACAACCAGAAAGAAAAAGAGAAGGCTGAGTACAGACATACCAGGGACCCTAGCCACTGCAAATGAACATCAGGATACATGTGTTACTTTGTGCATCTGGGAACTGAGGAACTGAACCCAGGTTTTTTGGCTTTGCAGGCAGCACTGAGCCATCTCTCCATCCCCCTAAGTTGCTTTTTTTTTTTTTTCCATTGCATGGAGGGAGGGAATGACAATAGGCACATCAGGAGCTATTGCCACTACAAACTCCAAATGCATGTGCCATTTTGTGCATCTGGCTTTTGGTGGTGGGGAATCAACCTGGGGCCAATAACCTTTGCAAGCAAGCCTTTACTACTGAGCCATCTCCCCAGCCCCACTTATGAAATCTTGCCTAAGTAAATAAGTAATAAAAAACAGAAATCTGAAGCTGGGTATGCTTTAATTTTACCATCAATTCACAAAAAAAAAGAAACATTTTAAGCTACAACATAAGGTAATTTTATATCTATGAACAGAAAAATTTCAGAACTCAATTTCAACACACAAATTGTAAAAAAGTAAAAAAAAAAAAAAAACTAAGGAGATGGATGACTCAGCCATTAAAGGTACTTGCACAGAAAACCTGCCTGTACCCTTGTAAAGCCAGGTGCACAAAGTGGCACATGCATCTGGAATTTATTTGCAATGGCAAGGGGCCAACTTAGGGCACCACCCATTTTCCATCTGTCTCTGCTTACAAATAAAATGAATAAATAAGTAAATGAATATACAAATTTTAAAAAGAAAAGAAAGATAAAGTTACTGTTTATTTTTTTTTAATACGCACTGGTACACACATTTAGTTCCAACACTCAGGAGGCTGAGGTGGGAGGATCACTATGAGTCTGAGACCAGCCTGGGGCTATAGAATGAGTTCCAGGCCACCCTGAAGTAAGGCCCCGCTTCAAAAACATCAGGGAGGGGGGCAAATTTAATGATTTCATGATACACAGATACTGAATTCATGTCACAAAGTATTTGTGATGCTATTAAGTGTTCCCCAGCTCCTGGTTTTGAATTAAACTCAATGAAGCAAAAGCAAAACACAAAAACTAGTTTATCATTTCCCTAAGGGTAAGAACCTACACAGCATAGAAGCTAAAAACCACCAGTTCTAGACTCAGATTGCCCAGATTTGCCACATAGCCCTAGATGAGTTTAATAATACACCTGGTTCTTAGTTCTTAGATTAAATTAATACACATTAAAATGCTCAAGTTGGGGCTGGAGAGATGGCTTAGCGGTTAAGCGCTTGCCTGTGAAGCCCAAGGACCCCGGTTCAAGGCTCGATTCCCCCATGTAAGCCAGATGCATTTGGAGTTCCTGGAGGACCTGGTTCGCTCATTCTCTCTCTCTCTACCTGCCTCTTTCTCTCTCTGTTGCTCTCAAATAAATAAATAAAAATAATTTTTAAAAAATGCTCAAGTGAATAGTACACATAATAGTAATAAATGTTGGTAATGTGTATGTATAGTTCTGAATCTAGGGTGGAAAGACTAACTTGATCACATTAAAACTTTGAGGAAAATATAGCTATAAAGTTTAATAGAATGGAACCATGTTTTAAAATATTCTCATGACTGAAATCTGAAATAGCACTCAAAATTTTAAAAAAAGAACATAAAGATAGCAGTTATATGTTATAGGTACTACATTCTTATTTTAAATTTTTTTCACTTAGAATTTTAAAAAATATGTAAGACTTCATTCTAGCTTCCCTTACTATAAAACCAGTAAAAACATGTTCCAATAAAGACATTATGCAAAGCAGTGATTCCAAAAACACTCCACAAATATAATAGCAAGAATATAAGAAAATAAAGCAAAATGAGCTGTTTTCTGATCATAAAATATTTATTAAGGTATACTTTAAGGAATATAGTGAATATAAAATTTTGGATGACAATATGAAGCAATTTTAATCTTCCCGAAAGTCTGCACCAGCCCTCAGTACTCTGTAGCTGTGAAACCACTAGTGAGAGTTACTCAAAGCAGTAAGGCGAGCACAGAAGTGGCTTTTCATCAACATTTACAACTAGAGCATCTGAAGAACCTCTTTTATTGCAAAACCACACCACATTACACCAATGCAGCAACAATGCATTCATATTGTTCTCATTACTCATTAGTAGTCAACTTGCATAAAACACCAGAAAAAAAGCACAATGGAGATCACGAATGGGCTAAAAAGTGAGCGTGTCCTTGCAAAACACATTCTGTGATGGAAGAAGAGACATTAAAAAAGTGTTACACATATTACAGAAGCTGTGCTCATTCCAACAATCTCATTTGTCATCTCCTTTCCTGGAAAAGCAAATTACAAGAATCAGGCACAACTAATATTTGGGAGGCAGTGTGTAGCTAAAATCTCATTTAACTAATTATTCAATGACTTTTAAAATCCCCATAAATCTTTTCTGTCCTGAGGTAGTTGCAAAATAAATCATAACTTGGATCAACTACAGCGGAGGCTTTGACTTCTCATTCATTAAGACTAGCTGTTACTGAGAGGAACTACCTGTTCATATTGAAAAGACAGTTGAGGAACGGGCCTCTGACTACACACACGAGATGACAGCTACGTGGGAAAGAGGAGCAGCTGCTTCAGAAAAAGAGATGTGGTCCACCACTGCTTCAGCCCTCCCCATCCATTTTAGATTCTTTATTGTCCAAAAAGCCACAAGGGGCAACACTGAAGTAAACAGATCACCGTCCTTTGCTATAACCAGGGAAGAAAAGGTCAAGTAGACGTTGCAGAATCTCATTGGGAATCATCATGTAATCCTGGCCAAGATCATGCCGACAAGCAGGGCAGGAGAAAACTTGGGCCTTAAAAGAACGCTGTAAACAATCCTAAGAAGAAAAACACAGGGTGAGGCCCAATCTGCACAATAATGGCTACAGTCATGGCTTTACTACCACAAACTGAGAATTCAAGGAAATAACTGAATTAGCTTGTATTTAGATTTTCTCATCCAGTAAAATAGCATTAGAATGTATGTATGTTCCTTAATGGCTTAATCTTTTGGAGAGAGCCCTAAAGAAAAAGAACTCAAGATTCTCTTCTTTAGAACTAAGTTAGTATTGTATTAAATCACTGAATATAAAATGGTTCCTTTAAAATTTTGGATGGGGCCAACTTAATGAAGCACTGCATAAATCAGAATGGTGACACATGCCTCTAAAAAATCCCGACACTCAAGAGGTTAGGGAATGAGGATCAGGGGCTCAAGGTCACCCTCAACTACATAGCTAGTTCACAGCTGGCTTTGGATACACAGGTGTGTGTGTGTGTGTGTGTGTATGTGTACACACATGCATGAGATAGTTGTGCTAAATACAGAGAACTCACTGACAGATGGCTAGGTGTAAACACATATGTAGTTTAGTTTCCTTTGTAAAACGGAAACAAATTTCTGAAGTCAGGTTAGGGCACAAAGTCACTACTTGGTACAGCAAGATTTCAATCTAGCTTGACTAAATTTCACATTTTCCTTTCATAACACATTAATAAATTAATATCTGAGCATCCTACTGAAAGACTCTTTTTAAAGATTTTTTTACTAAATGCAAGAAAACTTACTTTGCCCTGTTATACAATATTTATCAGCTATTAGATAAATAAAACAAGAGGTGATAGCATAGGTTTTTAGTCTGTATTTCAACCCTTCAATAATTCCAGCATATTATCTTAAATGATATGTATTAGAATTCTATTATGAAATTAAAATACACATTTACCACCAAGATAAAATTAAAATGTTTATGACTACCACAAGTTCCATAATTATTATTCTTCGTGGAAAAAAGGTTGATCACATACTAAAGACAGATGCAGTTTACTATGCCATTAGGCCAATCATGGGAAAATGACAGTGGAGTTGTACTTACTTTACAAACATTATGAAAGCACTCTGTTGTCACAGGCTGGTAAACTAGCTCCTGGCAGCAGACACACATAAAAGATTGTTCCAATTTTTTCAGAAAATTCTACAATGATACCCAATAGAAGGGAGAAACAGTGAGCAGTTCATAATAAATATATCAATGAAATTCTAAATGACAAGAGAAAATTTTATCAGTCACATTTAATAGTTTTCTATTAAGAAAATCAAGTAGTGACTAGTTACCTAAGAAAAGCAAACTTCTGCAATAAAAACGGAGGAATCTTCAAAGTTGCCCTAAACTTCATATTCCTGGTAAACTATTTTATTTTGTACCTTCTCCCCACACCGTGTGTGTGCGTACATGTGTGTATTTTAATGGTTTCTGCCATGATTAATATTTTTTACTTAAAAAATATTAGGGAAGCTAGTGGTATGTGTCTCAGTGGTAGAGCACTTGGCACAACATATATGAGGATCTGAGTTCAATCCCAAACAAACAAAAAATACAGACAGGGCTGGAGAGATGGCTCAGCGGTTAAGCGCTTGCCTATGAAGCCTAAGGACCCCGGTTTGAGGCTTGATTCCCCAGGACCCACGTTAGCCAGATGCACAAGGGGGCGCATGCATCTGGAGTTCGTTTGCAGTGGCTAGAGGCCCTCTCTGTCTCTTTCTCTGTCGCTCTCAAATAAATAAATAAAAATAAACAAAAAAATGCATAGCTTGTCTCAAGGCTATTAAATATTCATCCCCTTTCCCTCTAAGTTGCACTGTATATAAAATGCATTATCTAGCCAATCTCTTTTTTAAAAACTTCAATGTTTTTTGAAACTAAAGAACTAGGCAATATTATTATCTAATGTCACAATAAATCTATTTTCCTAAGATGTTGTGTGATATTTTACCTCAAATCCCAAACTCTAGAAATTTTATGCTAATGCTTATTTAAAATCGGATAAAATTAGGGCTGGAGAGATGGCTCAGTGGTTAAGGCACTTGTCTGTCAAGCCTAAGGACCTCAGTTCAATTCCCCAGTACCCATATAACACCAGATGTACAAGGTGACACCTGTGTCTGGAGTTCATTTGCTAGAGGCCCTGGCATGCCCATTCTCTATTGACCCCCTAATAAGTAAATAAAATATTGAAAAACTAGAATACAATTATAAAAAATAGAACTGGGAGTAGAGAAACCTACAGCAGTGAGTATCAAATGGATACCCTATATATTTAAAAGCTGTTACTCATTTCAGTTTACTCTGGGTGTTTGTGTCTCTTTTTTTAAAACTTTACTTTTATTTATTTGAGAGAGAAAAAGAGGCAGAGAGAATGGGTTTGCCAGGGCCTTGAGTCACCACAAACGAACTCCAGGTGCATGTGCCAACTTGTTCAGCTGGCTTATGTGGGTCCTGGGGAATCAAACCAAGGCCCTTTGGCTTTGCAGGCAAACACCTTAACCACTAAGTCATCTCTCCAGCCCTGTTTGTGTCTTTTTAATATTTATTTATTTGAAAGAGAGAGCAAATGAGTGAGCGAGAGGGAGAGAGAGAGAGAAAGGTAGGAAGAAGCAGATAGAATGGGCATCCCCAGAGCCTCTAGCCACTACAAATGAACTCCAGATGAATGTGCCCCTTGTGTATCTGGCTTATGTGGGTCCTGGGGAATCAAATCGAGGTCCTTAGCCATTTCCCCAGCCCATTTGTATCTTTTTTTGTTTGTTTTTTCAAAATACAGTGCTTTGGCCAAGGCTGTCCTGGAATCACTTTGTGGTCTCAGGTTGGTCTAGAATTTACAGTGATCCTTCTACCTCTGCCTCCCAGGTGCTGGAATTAAAGGCATGTGCCACCACGCCCAGCCCATTTGTGTCTTTTTAAAAATATTTTCATGTTTGTATTTGCAAGGGGAGGAAGGCAAAAGGGAAAGAGAAAGGAGAGAGAGAGAGAGAGAGAGAGAGAGAGAGAGAGAGAGAGAGAGAGAGAGAAAGGAGTTAGGTGTGGTGGTGCACACCTTTAATCCCAGCACATGGGAAGCAGAGGTAGGAGGAGTGCCATGAGCTCAAGGCCATCTTGAGACTACATAGTGAATTCCAGGTCAGCCTGGTCTAGAGTGACACCCTACCTCAAAAAACCAAAAGGAGAGAGAGAAAGGGAAAGAGAAAGAAAGAATGGGCATGCCAGGATTTCTTGCCACTTTAAGAATGCATGCGTCACTTTGTGCATTTAGCTATATGTAGGTAGTGGGGAGCTGAACTTGGGCTGTTAGGCTTTGCAATCAAGTGCCTTTAAACATTGGGCCATATCTCCAGCCCCGTTTGTGTCTTAAAGTAGAAAAAAAGTTTGGTTATTTTTAGCAGTGAAGAAATATACTTTAAGGGTTTTATTTGTGATTTTTAACAGTATAACAAAGGGAACAGAAAGGGAGGGATGGGAACTTAATAGGATGGTATTGTATATATGTAAGTAGAAGAACATATTAGTGGGGGTGAAAAGGCCTAAGTAAGGTCAGGGGAAGAGACTGAGTAAAGAAAAGGCAGAGGGAGGGCTAATCAAAACTCTAAGAGGATAATATAAGTAAGTCATATGAAAACATACTTTTTTGGACAATGTAACACACAGGAGCCATAGATTGTTACTAGAAAATTTTCAGTCCGAGGGATAGGATACATTCCAGTGAGTCAGGGAGGTCCCTGATGCCCCCAAAACATAACAGGCCAAGGCCCTTGGTTTCCCACCAGGAATAGATGGTAATAATAATAAAGACCCTATTGCTACAGACTCCACATACTTGGGCTCCAAGGTCACTGAGAAACCCTGCTGGAGCTGAGCTGAAAACTTCTTCCATGTAGGCTAGCTGACAGTAGGCTGGAAATAGCCACAGTGCATGCAGTTTAATGGGAAAGAAAAATTACCAGTGGAGATACTCAACAGTGAACACTGTAAGCCTTATACTTGGCCAGCCAGGCCAAATGAGCCAACGAGTGCAATAGTTGTATATCTGTTATGAGGGAAACCAACGGCCCTCCATGGCAGGGAACATCTGCTACTGTCTGGCTAAATGTATATACTATGCTCACCAAACAGCCCAGTAAGCACTTCTCTTAATGTTCATATCCATGTATTAATGTTACTCTCATTTTTGGTTAGAGAAGCTTCTCTTCTCCAATGGCAGTGACCTCAGGATGACTCAGAAGGCACCATAGTGCTGAGAAGAAGTGACAGAGGAGTGCTCAGCACCAAAATATCTGTATCACATCTTCCAAGGCTCAGGGTTCATTGCAGAAGAGGTGGCAGAAAGAATGTAAGAGCCAAAGGAAGGGTAGGACTCCTTACAACATGCTCCTCCAGACACAAAATGGCCTGGATATCCATGACATCACAATGCCTGACACTACCTACACAAGACCATCATAATAGGAGAAAAAGATGATGACATCAAAATTAAAGAGAGACTGATTGAGAGGGAGAGAGGATATGATGGAGAGTAGAATTTCAAAGAGGAAAATGGGGGGGGAGAATTACTATGGTTTATTATCTACAATTATGGAAGTTGTCAATAAGAATAAATTTAGAGTATAAAACACTTAAATAAATGTCACATTTTAAAAGGTGTCTTGATACTAAGTAATTTTTTTAACTTGGATTATGGAAGTCAAGTGAATTATAAACAAAGCATTAATATAACATATATGCCATTTATTTTTTAAAGATTTATTAGAATGAGAGAGGGAATGGGCACACTAGGACCTCTTGTCACTGCAAACAAACTCTAGATGCATGCACCACTTTGTGCATCTTGCTTTATGGAGGTACTAGAGAAATGAACCCATATGCCATCGGGCAAACTCCTTGTTGGTTTGTGGTGACAAGAGACCTGGTACTTCACAATGTAATTTTGATAGGAACACTGTGTGATTTTTAACAGGCAGAATTGGACATGAAAGCTGAATTAACCTTAGTAATAATGCATTCATAAAAAGGAAGTATTTGCTCTCATTGAGCTGATATTCTACAGTAAACAAAAAAGACAGTAACAAGTGTGAAAATAAAGCAAGCTAAAGAAACTGATTCAAGAGGAATATTTTGTATTAAAAAAAAAAAGGTAGCTGGGTGGAAGGTGGGGGCACTGTTCAGGGGCTGAAGAGTAAGTGTGATGACCTGACCAAACTCATCTCTAAAGCCAGATCCAGTAGTGAATGGCTTAATCCCAGCCTTCCTGCACCAAGATGGGAAGTGGAGAAGGGAGAATCCCTGAAGCTTGTGGGCCAGCCAACCTGGCATTTGTAGAAGTAAACAAGTGAGCCTGCCTCAAACAAGGTGGAAGGAGAAAATAACCTCTGATATGCACAGGTATACCATGGCACACAGGCATCCACCCCACATACACACACAAAGATGAAAAGGAAAAAAGGGTAACTGGGTAAGGCCTTTCTGAGGAGTACAACATTTGTGAAGACTTAAAGGATATGAAGGAGTGAGCCACATGCAGATGAACAGAAGAGAATTATGATCTGTGAAATAGTGTCAAGTTCTAAAATCAGGAAAAGTTGAATGTGCTAAGCAGCATAAAGACCACAGCAACCAAAGTGGGCACACAAGAGCACCACAAGGAAACTACAAAGCCATGTGTGGATGTCAATCATAAAAAGCCTTGGTAATCCCAGCACTCAGGAGGCAGAGGTAGGAGGATTGCCGTGAGTTCAAGGCCACCCTGAGACTACACAGTGAATTACAGGTTAGTGTGAGCTAGAGTGAGACCCTACCTCGAAAAAACCAAAACTCAATAAATTGGGTGTCACAACTGAAAATTGTTCAAAGAAGCACCTTAATGAAAATTATTTAATTCAGCGCTAAAAGCAAATACCTAAGCATACCTAAGAATATTTATTTCCGAAAGGTGATAGAAATGGATGAGAAAAGCAAGGAATGTTTAGATTGACTTTCAAACATTCTCCATATGAAAACTTTGTGGAGGGGGTGGATTTCAAGGTAGGGCTTCACTGCAGCTCAGGCTGACCTGGAATTCACTATGTAGTCCCAGGGCGGCCTTGAAATCACGGTGATCCTCCTACCTCTGCCTCCCGAATGCTAGGATTAAACGTGTGCGCCACCACGCCCAGCAAATAAATTTTTATTATTGCTAGTATTAGGAGTATTATTACTGGGCTGGAGAGATGGCTTAGCGGTTAAGCGCTTGCCTGTGAAGCCTAAGGACCCCGGTTCGAGGCTCGGTTCCCCAGGTCCCACATTAGCCAGATGCACAAGGGGGCGCATGCGTCTGGAGTTCGTTTGCAGAGGCTGGAAGCCCTGGCGCACCCATTCTCTCTCTCTCCCTCTATCTGTCTTTCTCTCTGTGTCTGTCGCTCTCAAATAAATAAATAAATAAATAAATAAAATTTAAAAAAAAGAGTATTATTACTTATTTAAGAAAACTTTGACATACCGGTCCTTCCACAAGAGATGCAAGCACTTCATCCCATAGCTTCTGGTTCTGAGAGTCTTCTCTGATTAGTTGCTGCTGTTGAGGGGTAAGTTGGAAAGCCTCCACTGCCTCTGTTGAATCTGATGCCTTCAACACTTTAGAGGCACTTGGACACTCATCTAGGTTTATTGAAAAAATGTTAGCAGACTTTCACAGTTCTGCATAGAACCAAAGTAACAAAAAGTTCCCTGATACCAGATATGTTTATCAGGAAGATATCCAAATGAAGCAGCACAAAACTTCTCATGAAGTCTAGCTAACTTACATTGTGGTTCTGATATTATTAAAACACAAAGAAATGCATGTCTCACCCCACTCACTAACAAAAAAAATCTTTGCTTTTAATTTCTTATGTATCCCTCAAATTTTTCTCTTGATTAAAATGTATGCTGGACTGGAGCGATGATTTAGTGGTTAAGGCACTTGGCCTGCGAAGCCTAAAGACCCAGGTTCGATTCCTCAGGACCCATGTAAGCCAGATGCACAAGGTGACACATGCATCTGGAATTCTTCTGCAGTGGCTGGATGCCCTGCAGTACCCATTCTGTTTCTTTCTATCTGTCTATTCCTCTCTATCTCACTCTCAAATAAAAAAATAAGTAAAATGTATGCTGTTAGAATATATATTCTACAACATGACGCACCATCTGATGCTGGCCTCTTTGTGGCTTCACTTGTCTGCTTCTTTGCCTGTCCCTTAGTTTTCTTCCCTTCTTTATCTGAAGGGTAACCTGCTGGATACTGAGGAAGGATGGAAAAAGGACAATACAGATTGAAATTTGAGGATATAGATATTGATTTAAAAAAAATTAAGGGGGTAGGGGAGAGGAATCTTTACTTTTCCCACAGTAAATTTGCATACAGTAAAAATATACTTTAAAAGAATTCAAAGACTACTAAATCCTAAATTCTATGTAAAGTCAGTTAACTTTGACTGCCACAATATTTTATAATACAATGATCTTGGCTTCAGATCTAGGAAAAGAAACTATCATGCGCTACGGTGGTGGCTAGAAAGGTTTAAGAAAAAGAGAATATGGACAAGAAAACATGTGAGGATCAACCATGGAACCTAACAGCCAGTATTACAGTAAATTATGCAGTGAATATCTAAGACACTGACAATTTCCCAGCTACTAAAATAGGGGAGCTTTTAGAAGATCGAATGTAACTAAAATACAAACTTTGTATATCCTAGGGGTTAAGTTTAAAGAAATACACTCCACCTATTACCTTTCTGTATTAATGGCTATCTTTGGGGCTGGTCATGATTTTGTGTAACACTCATGTTTAAAAGATCAAGATGTTTCTAGCCTCAACTCATCATAGGAGATAGGCTGGCATGCTTCTGCTCAGTTCCAAATCTAACCTGTCAAGAACAATGCTCTGAATGAATACTAGGATCTGAAAAACATCTTTTGAAAATGGATTTGGCAAGTTTAAAAATACACTTAGTCATAAAAAGAATTAGTTTGACAATAGCACAACAGTTGGTGGATCTCATTTAAACAATTACAGTAGTTAAAAAAAAGACAACAAAAACAGAAACAATTTTGCACTAGATGATACACATGTGCACGGGTAGTCAGACACTGCCCGTAGCTTAGCTCCTACACATGCAGTGTGGGCAGAGCCAGGTAAAATGGCCCTGTTGGATGTTTTACAGGAAGCACAATGGCTGGAAATGATGCGGGATGAACTCAAAACACACACTGAAGGCTGAGTCAGGGACACAGTCTAGAGTATATAGGCAGCAGAAGAGAATACAGCTACAACAGCTAGTATACATACAGAGCCAACAGAGTCCTCTACACGTGAATAGCAGAGCAGGGACAAAGAGGAGAAAAACAAAGCACCCAAATGGGAGCAGGGCAGGGAAGCCAGCTTTGTGGAGGAGAGAGAAAGGGGTGTGGAAAAGTAAGAAGGGGGAAACAGACCACTTCTGTAAGTCACCTTCCCACCCTTCCCTACAAGAAATTATACCTCATGTCCTTTAGGACAGATTTCCCTTCTCAAGGACTTGTAAACCTAAAATCTAAGAATCCTTTTCCTTGAATTTCAAGTACTTTCCAAATCGAATTCGTAGTAGTTTGTGTTCACTACCAAGTGCAGCTTTTCCCAAGCATATCCCTTGATCCTTGGACAGTACTGTGACACCCAAGAAGCCACCTTGTTACTGCTTTCCTTCAGCATACTTGCACACTCTTACCCTTCACCTCTTATTGCCCACTGACGTACTATACATATTATATCCACAAATAAGGTATAACATCATATGGAGATATGCATCCTTACAAACATAGGAACAGCGTAGACAAATGCAATCTAACCTGCAAACGCAGACATAATCTCCTTGATCGTTCTATTCCTTCTGAAGTCCAAGGGGCAGGTTCAACATCATCTCTTCTTAAAAGATAGCGCCAGACCAAGAACCCATGGCTGGATGAAATCTCTGGCCAGTACTTCACCACCTACATCATAATATGTCAATACTACACTGAGACTTGTCAAGTCAGACTAATTCACAATGTCATCATATTTGTGATTTAAATAAATATGACAGAATTAGGTGTAACTTCAGACCCTACTTGCTTTGCTATAGGAATTTTAAATCAAGAAAGGTCACAAAGTCATTGCTTTGATCATATTTCCTATTACGGTAGTTCCCATGTAAGGATATGGATATGGTGCTATAAATTTAATATAGTAACAAATCCTGCTGATAAACAGAATTGTACAAATTAGGTAAAGAAAGAAGATGGTAATTGATGCCTTATTTTTTTCAGTACACACACACACACAAACACACACATATAGGGCTGGAGAGATGGCTTAGTAGTTAAGGTACCTGCCTGAGAAGCCTAAGGACCCAGGTTCAATTCCCTAGGACCCACATAAGCCAGTGGCACATCCGTCTGGAGTTCATTTTCAGTGGCTGGAACCCCGGCATACCCATTCTCTCTATCTGCCCTGCTCTTTCTCTCTCAAATAAATATTAAAAACAATTCTTAAAATATTATTTTTCCATTTTGATATTTTCATACAGGTATATAATGTGTTCTGATCTTATTCCTTCCAATTGCTGTTTATCTGCTTCCTCCTCCCATTATCACACTTCTTCCTTAATCATCTCCATCTTACCTTTTTTCAGGGTTGCTTACATGATCAGGGGTGGAAGGTTATTTACCATGAGACTAATGTCCTTACTTTGTGACAAAAGATACAAATTCATATTTTTATATTTATTTACTTGAGAGGGTGGGAAGGAGAGAAATGTAGGCAAGTCAGGGCCTCCCACAGCTGCAAACACAAACTCCAGACTCATGGGCCACTTTGTGCATCTGGTTTTATGGCAATCAAACCTGGGCCATAAGGCTTTGTAATCAAGTGCCTTTAACCACTGAGCCATCTTTCTAGCCTACAAAGTCATTCTCAGTGTTACAATGTGTTCTGCTATGACAAATCCATTAAAACCATCTCAATTATAGCATCCTGAAAATATCTATGAGTCAGAACTGGAAAGGTCAAGGTCTGCAAATGTGTCTATCACAAAATATATTAAAATCAGATCTGTAACTGCCAAGATCTGCAAATGCGTTTATCACACAGAATATACAACATTTATTGTGAACAATCTGTAGGCTGGGCACATATTTCAGTAGTAGAGTGTCAGCCTACCATATGCATGACCCTGGATTAAACCATAAGAACTGCCCACACACACACAACAGAAAGTCTTAATCCAAATTGTAACAACTCTGCTTTAGCAAGCTTGAAGTTATTTTTGAAAACCTGGAAGTCAAGATTTTTACATCTTTTGTATGTCCATAAAAAGCAGAAATATCAAGTAAGGTGGATTATTCTTTCCTCTAGCCCACCCACACTAGTTCCCTTGGGCAACCCTGTCTTTCAAGCCCAGAAGAATGACTAAGGAGATGTCATGCTAGATAGAGCACCTTATAAATGCCATCGTATCTGTTGCCTTCTTCAGGAGCATACTTGCTGATCTTCCTCCCTTTAAAACTGCGTATCACTCTGACCGGCTTACCAGCTCTCCAATTCCGAGACTCTGCTCCAATTTTATCATCCAATGGGGCATCACAGTTTAGGGCCAATGCCCTAAAAAATAAAACAATGACTTTATACCAAGCAATATTTTTTTCAAGTATATAATCGAGTCATTAGCTCAATTAAAAGGTGAATTATGCCTTACCTGTTAGTTAAGATTCTATGATTCTTTCCATATTATTCCAGATAATAGGATTATGCTTTCCCCCACCAGCAGAGAAGACAAATCAGTTTTCTGATGTCACCCCCAAGCCAGGGGATTGGTTCTCAGATAGCCTGTAGGGTTCTTCTGAAAGTAATAACATCTGTGCCACGTATAATAGAAAACAACTAGAAATACATGGAATTTGCTTTAAATAATGTTTGTTGAGGAAAAGGAGAACGTTGGAAAACTAAAGCAAGTAATTGCTTTAATAGTTAATTTTTGGTAATGGATTAAAGTAAACTGCTGGAACAATGTAGAAAGAGATCCAGAAAAATAAATTTGTCAGCCAGGTACAAATGACTTTTCTAGGTCTACTTTCCACATTCCAGATAGCAGAAATTCTCAAAAGTTTAAAGACTATTATGAACAAGTGCAATATGAGAATACTCTCTAAAAGCTTCCATAAAAAGATTAATTAGGACTGAAGCATCCAAGTCTCTTTGCTAAATCTTGACAATAAAAAATTTTGGTTCCTTGAGAACACTACAGTTTATTAGTGACTGCCAAGGAGGAATATAACATGATTTCGCTCAAGTTTCCCTAGTATGTGAAGCTTATGTGATGTTACAAGAACTACTGGAGAGTATCTAGTTCCAATGAAAATACTACAGTATGTTAGTGTGTTCCTCTGAGGTGCCCATTTCCTAACTTATGTGAAGGGGAAACTCAGAATACATGAAAGGTAGCCACTCTGGTGAAATCAGATATGATACAAAATCCTTTTTCAGGATGTAGTTCTTCTTGTACATGCTCAAATTTAAAATATGCCTGACCACTATAACCTACTTATAAAAAAAAAATCACCTTATCAAATTTAACTTTTTAAAGTAAATAAAAAAGAAAAGTAGGGGGCTGGAGAGATGGCTTAGCGGTTAAGCGCTTGCCTGTGAAGCCTAAGGACCCTGGTTCGAGGCTTGATTCCCCAGGTACCACGTTAGCCAGATGCACAAGGGGGCGCACGCATCTGAAATTCGTCTGCAGTGGCTGGAGGCCCTGGCGCCCATTCTCTCTCTCTCTGCCTCTTTCTCTGTCTGTCACTCTCAAACAAGTAAATAAAAATAAACCAAAAAAATTTTTTAAAAGAAAAGTAGGAACCTTAAACATTTTATTTTTAAAAAATAACTTTTATGATAATTTTAGTGTTCAAGTAATGAAGCTTACCAAGTTATCTTTTTTATCTAAAGGGGAAACACTAAAACTCTTGGAGGTAAG
The DNA here is from genome assembly GCF_020740685.1 of Jaculus jaculus. NCBI lineage: Eukaryota > Metazoa > Chordata > Mammalia > Rodentia > Dipodidae > Jaculus > Jaculus jaculus. The sequence continues at coordinate 51,297,085 of NC_059102.1, forward strand.
AGAATGTAGCCATCAACTTAGTATTGTATCTTTCATGGAATACTTATTAGGTTATGTATTACTCATTTTCTTAAAGAGTTATGATAAATATTATCTTCATGTCACTGAATGACATGCTTTAAAACTCAAAGGTATCTTCAGTCTTAATTACTGGCACCAATAACTGGTACCACCTTTGGCTTCAGATAAGTAAATAGGCTATTCAAGAATATGAAAATAGCCCAGAAGAATTAAACTAAGTAAATCAGTAACAAAACTCTTTTCCATTTCTCTATCTATAGCTCAACCAATCTGTTGTCTCTATTGTCTTGGTAAAGGACAGTGGCCTCTTCAGTTTCTTAAAGTGAAAGAGCTAGGGAGAAATAGAGCAAACTGCAGAAGCAAGGTGTTAAAACTTTCTTTTAGCAGAGAAACAAAACTAAAACCATACAGTACTTGAAAAAGATTATTTTGGGGGACAGAGCTGAAAGCTACTCACTTCACCTTTCATGTTCATAAAACATACAGGTATCTTTGTCTCAGAAGACTTATTAGATATACTCGCATTGTGATGTTTAAAGTAACCAACTGGATGTTAATATCTATATGACAAGTCAATTCCAGACTGTTTTCAGTTAGTATTTCAGTTTAACAAACCTTTTAAAAACAAGCATTTTTACTGGTTGTCAATTATTTTCTAAGGAGACTTATTGGACTGCCTACAAGTTTAACTGGAATCTACCATGTATATTACAGGTATGGGTAGTTATGAAAGCAATATCATTTAAGAAAAACGGCCCATGATTATTAACAAGAACATGTAATTTTCAGATCTGATAACTTTCTAAGAGTCCTTTTGAAAATTTAAGATGTACGTTCATTGATAAAAACTCATCAGGTCATTTTTAACTACTTATAAGAACATTCTTCCTAAAGAGCTGCCTTCTTGATAGGAACTAGGGACTGCACTCCTACCTCAGGAATGTTTCCCCAGCAAATCTGACCTGTCTCCTCTGCTGGTTCAGTAAAATAATCCTACTGTCAGAAATAATATACAAGACATAAAAACAGATTCTTTGTAATTCAGTATGCAATAAAGTCTTAAATAATACTGGTAATATTATTTCACACGATAATCAGAAATTAAGGGGACATTACTTAAAACTAAGTGACTTAGACTCAAAGTGAAAAAATACTCAATTTACTCAATGCATAAAAATGCTCTTAATAGGACAAAAATTTTAACTTTCATATGGTTAATAAAAAATCTTACTATGACAAATTATAATGGGATTTTTGCTATCTGGTAGCTTGGGAGATTTATCTATTATCAACATTAGCACACATTTATAAAATATTTGAAATTAATTTTATATTCAATGGTACCTAGGATATTTCTATTATTAGAGGTCAATACAAGGTGGCTCTTTTGCAATGCCTTAAGGGGATTTAGTTTAAAATATAATTTTTTACTTAATAAATTAGACATTCTCTTTAGTGACACTGAGAAGACATCTTACCAACACAAATCCTAAAAGTACCTGAGTGCAGATTTTTCAATATGTACATGTAGCTCCCAATAATTAGTAATTTACTTCTTTTAAAAAGTTTGACTTTGAAAGATAAATCTATGTTGAGTATGGTACCACGTCAGTTTGACTCATGGAGTTGTAACATGCCACCTTGTCCTCAATTTCAATTAAATTATACAAGTTCCTTTCATTCAAAGGTGTCAACATGATTTCAAATGTATAGCAGATGTATTAAGTAAGATTGGGAATTATGCCATTTAAAAATTAATAGGATGAAGAAATAATGAAGCAATGGGATTTTAACCTCAGATATTTAACACCTAATTTAAGATTTTTCCTACAGTCTAAATAATAAATTGTAACCACAGAATCAAATGTTTATGTAACAGCCAAATTCTAAAGTCTTTACTAATAGTACCTGTTCATGTTTGTTAATGTTTGATCAGCTGATGGTGCACCAATTCTTTTATTACCAGCAAGATTTTTACCACCACTTCCAGTGTATGTGAATTCATCACCTCGGTCCTATAGGAAAAGATTTTTGCATCAAGATACCAGAACCCAAGTATAATTTCACCAATTCTTACTACCACTACTACGGCAACACTTTCCTAGCACTTACTAAGTATGTGGGTTTGGCTAGGCATTTTACATATGATTAAGTCATTCAGCTTTCACATCAACCAACAAAGTAACTATATAAACATTATTTAATTCTTACTTTAAAATACAGTTTCAAAATATATGTGTTAAAGGCTTTCACAAAGAATTAACCATGAATATTTCCATTTTCAATTTCCTCTGCAATATTAATACAAATATACTGTCAAATTTGCCTACCAGAAAATGGTTAAGACTTTCAATTCTTGTCTGAAAACACACAATTGTGCTCTCTACATCTATTCCAATTCATCTTTTTATCATCCCTAGAAAGCAAGTAAATAGAACAGACCATGAGAAAATACCTGCAAATACTTATCTGTTAAAAAGCAGAAAATGCCAACACACTAAGTAGGGTCAGAGGAGAGGTTGGGAAAGGGGAGGGAATGGGAAGAGGGTTAATCAAAATTAAAGATGTTATGAATAAGCCATATGGAAACTTACTTCTTAATTAACATATACATACATCTATATATTTTAAGAGTTTGAGCAAAAGTATCCCATAGGAGTGGATAAGACGCTCAGAAATCATATTGTTACAAGACATTTTCAAATGCCAGGGATTAGAAAACCTCTAGTGAGTTACAGGTCAGGGAGGCCTCCAAACAATACAAGCTATTGCCATGGCTCTCAGCTACCTAACAGAGCAAGAGGGTAAGACCCTACTGCTGAAGACAGCAAGTGCTTGAGCTCCAGGGCAAAGGGAGGTCAAACCAACACCCAACTGAAAGCTTTCTCCCTATTGTTTGCCAGTAATGGTGCTGGAAAGTACTATGCAGCCTGTTGGGGGAGAGAAGTCAGCAACTGCTTAACCAGCAGTAGACTCTGCAAGCTACATGGCTAACCACCCAGGTCAATGTGCCAACTGATGCAATGGTGGCAAGTCTGTTATGAGGGAAATCAACTGCTCTCTGATGGGACTTAAGGCCCACCACATGGGAGGATATTCATACCTGGTACTAAACTATGGCTAGGGAGGTCATGAGTCCTAGGGGGGAAGCTACTATTGTTTGGCTAAATAGATATACTATGGCCAACAAACTAACTGCCCTCTAAATATTTATATTTATACCTATATATTAATTGTACTTTCACCTTTGGCTACAAAAGCTTCTGTTTTCAGATGGTGGTGACCACTGGAGAGACTTAAAACTCAGAGTGCTGAGAAGTAGCAGTGGAGTGCTCAGCACTAAGGAAGAAATCTCTATCATACCCTCCAAGGCTCAGGGACCATTGTGAAGAGGTGGCATAAAGAATTTAAGAACAAGAAGGAGGAGCAGAGTTCTTTAAAGAACTTCCAAGCCAGGCATGATGGCACATGCCTTTAGTCCCAGCACTTGGGAGACAGAGGTAGGAGGACTGCTGTTAGTTCAAGGCTACCATGAGACTACATACTAAATTCCAAATCAGCCTGGAATAGAACAAAACCCTACCTCAGGGTAAAAAAAAAAAAAAGAAAGGGAAAAGGGAAAGGAAAGAGAAAAAAGTTCCTTCAGACATAATGTGGTCACTGTATTCATGACTTCAGTGACTGATTCTATCTACATAAGATCTGCACAACAGGAGGGCAAAAGCATGCTAACATCATGCAAAGTTGGAAAACGGGGTTCAGTGGAGGGGGAATAAAAGGTAGTGGGTGAGGATTATGATTAGTGTACATTGTGTAGATGAATGTAAACTGTCAATAAAGGGTTAAAAATGAAACAGCAAACACAAGGAACTCAGGGCATGACTCAGTGCTAAGTTCCCTGCCCAATGTACCCAGCCCTAAGTTCCATCCCCAGCACATGCCCCACTAAACAAAGAATATATAATGATAAACAAATGAATGTCCAATACCAGTAACCATTAAATAAATGATGATTACAGTGAGATATTACTATGGACCTGTCATACCTAAAATAGGAAATAGCAACAACAGTAAGTGCTAGAGAGAGACACTGAAACAGAATCACTCATTCACTGCTGACACAAATGTAAAATGGTACAGTCACTATAGAATCCCCAGGACCCATGTTAGCCAGATACACAAGGAGGCGTACGCATCTGGAGTTCATTTACAGTGGCTGGAGGCCCTGGCACGCCCATTCTCTCTCTATATGCCTCTTTCTTCCTCAGTCTGTTACTCTCAAATAAATAAATAAATAAAATTTAAAAAAATGGAAAATCACCCAGATATTCTTCATCAGGTAACTGGCTCAAGAAATTGGCATAAACATTACGATGGTCTCCTCAATAAACTAAAGAATAAACTACTAATTTCAGAGAGTCATGCTGAGTAGCAAAAACCATTCCTAAATACTACAAATTACAGGATCTATGTATAAAAATTTCTGAAGTGATACAGTATGATGGGTGTAGCTATAAAAGGTAACATAACAGAATCACGAGAAAAGAAATGTTCATGATCCTGCTTCTGTAAATGTCCAAGATCCTGGCTGTGATACCTTTTATAAAAATTTTACAAAAAAGGGGCACATATCTATTATTTCTAATGCTATAACTATTACTTATGAATCTACAATTATTTCAAATGGGTTTAATTACAAAAGTTTCACAGAGAACCTATTTTCCTTAAAAATTACAAAATATACTTATACATTAAATTGGTAAATATGAAGACTAGACACTGTGGGCTGGAGAGATGGCTTAGCTGTTAAGGCGCCTGCCTGCAAAGCCTAAGGACCCAAGTTCTATTCCCCAGGACCCACATAAGCCAGATGCACAAGGTAGCGTGTAGTTCATTTGCAGTGGCTATAGTTTGCAGTGGCTAGAGGCCCTGGAACACCCATTCTCTCTCTATCCCTTCTTTCCTCCCACTCTGTCTCAAACAAATAAAAATAAATTTAAAAAAGATTAGACACTGTAAAATCTTATAACTTAAACAGAACCAATCACTTTAGCATAAAAACTATGCCAAAATGAAACAGTAACATCTGACATATCTTAGACAAAGCTTTCATATTTTATGGAATGATCAAGACAGGTTCCAAAAAACAAGGTCATATTATCACTTACAACTTCATCTGCAAATCCACCAGCCAGGACAAGAGAGTAAGCCCCATCGTTACTGCGACCATGAATTCCACCGACATGAGGCCTATGAACACCTGCTTCGCTCACCTATAAAATAATTAAAAGAATCTCTCACAACAACTGAGTTATACCTAAAAAATGCTTTCACATGTATGAATGGACCCAAAAAGCCAAAGTTGTTTTTAACCCAGAGTTTTATCTTTTGCTCATTCATTTTATTTCTCCCAAAAACTAACTGAAGTGATAACTCTACAACTGACCAGGCCTAAACTCTAGGTTTCACAACTACTAAATAATCATCACCTTATGTAAGTGAAAGCTCCACTTCAAATCTACTAAAAAAGTATCATCAGTCCAGATTTCTCCCCCTTTGTATTGTTTAAAAAAATTTTTTTTTAATTTAATTTATTTGAGAGAGAGAAGACGACAGAAAGAGAGTATGGGCAGGTCAGGGTTTCTTGCAAATGAATTCCAGATATATGTACCACTTTGTGCATCTGGCTTTACATGGGTACTGGGGAATCAAACTTGGTCCTTATGCTTTGCAGGCAAGCAACTTAACCACTATGCCATCTCTCCAGCCCCCTTTGTACATTTTTTATTTTTTAGGCCAGCTCAACAGACTGACCTTGTTTGTGTGTATTTCAGAGAGAAAGAGAAAGAAGAGAATTAGCACACGAGAGCCCCCAGCCACTGCAACTGAACTCCAGATGCATATGACCTCTTGTGTTCATATGCAATCTTACATGCTTGCATCACTGTGTGTCTGGCTTATGTGGGACCTGAAGAGTCAAACATGAGTGCTTAGACTTCATAGGCAAGTGCCTTAACAGCTAAGCCATCTCTCCAGCCCCCGACTCCTTGTATTGTTTAATGGTCGTCCTCCACCCAGTTTGTCAAGTCCAGTATGTAGATATCCTTGAATCACATGCTTCTACAATATTCCTCAAAGCTATGTGATCACAAGGACTGGTTTATCTTGGTTCCATCTCCCAAACCCTTTGAAATCTATCTTCTTTTATTTCTGCTGCTCAATGTCACTTCCAGGCGTGAATCCTTACAATAGACTCTCTATGTACTGCCAGGCACTACTTTGCTCTTTAAAACCCATTCTATCATAAGCAGAATGGTCATTCTGGTTTTGTCTTTTGAGACTGGATTACGCTATGTCATCCAGTTAGTCTGCAAGTCCTCATGTAATTAGGCCTCAAAGCTGCAGAGACCTCTGCATCCCAAGTGCTAGGATTGTAGGAATCATGTTCAGCTCAGAATGATATATTTATTTACTTGAGAGAAAGAGAAAGGGAATATGTGTGTGTATGAGCATGCGAGGATCTCCTGCTACTGCAAATGAACTCCAAATGCATGAGCCATTTTGTACATCTGGCTATGTGTGGGTACTGGGAAATCAAACCCAGCTCTTCATGCTTTACAAGCATGTGCCTTTAACCACTGAGCCATCATCTCTCTAGACCGTCAGAATATTTTTTTAAAGAGTATTTCTGTGTTGAACTGTTAAAGTGTCTCATGGTAATAAACCCAAAGTAAGCATCCACCCAGTATCTTTTATTCATGTCTATTTTCTGGGCTTTTTCGCCAGCTGAGGTTCCAGCCAACACTACTCAATGTTCCCCATATATGCTATCCACTGTGAAGCTCAGTGATACTTTACGTCAATGGCCTACTGCTTTTCTTCATTATCTTAAATTCTGATTCACTGAAAAAACTGTCCTGTCTTTTTATGTCTTAATTTATGTTTACTATAAATTGTTTTAAAAGAAAGCTAAAATTCATGCTAAAACACTGACTTTGACAATATAAAGCCTTGAGAACCTGAAAAGAAGCTAATGAAAGGAAAAGAACAGGGAAAGTCTTGGGCCTTAGAAATTCCAGTCACTTTAGAAATAGACTAAGCCACCTGATTCTCCGACTTCACCAACTCTGGCAAAAATAAATGTTCTCTATTGCCTTTTTTCATTCCTCAATGACAAATCCATTGCTCAGGAAGAAAACCTCATAGTTATCTTAGACCTTATAAAGAAACTTTTCAAAGTTTGGGAATGAGAGGCTGAGGAAATGGTTCAGTGGATAAAGCACTTACCCACTCAAGCTTGAACACCTGAATTTGGTCCTCAGATACCATGTAAAAAGCCAGACGCCATGGCAGGCTTCTATAATCCCAGCATGCTGACTGCAGTATGGGAGGCAGAAACAGGAGAATTCCCCAGAAGCTCTTGCCAAGCATAGCAAAACTAACAGCAGAGCAAGATCCAGAGAAACCTTGCCTCAAATGAGATGGCATGAAGAAGATGGACTTAAAGTTGTCCAGACCTGCACATGGGCGTCATGGACTGTGCATGCCCACACACATATGCATACATAAATAATTTTTTTTAGTTTGGGAATGTAACTGGTGACACAAATCATGAAATACATTAAAAATATTTACAGGTTTTCTTTTTTAAAAAAATAGATCCTAGATCACAACCTTGAGCTTTACAACCTGCATTAGGATGATGGAGACAGACACTGAGGGTACTCAAAATGTACCAATGCAAAAATCCAGAAGCTGCTGAGAGCTCAACTAAAGTAGACTTAAAGCACACCCACTAATTTATTAACAGGGAATTTTGAAGAGGGGGGGCAAATATAAGAGCCACAGGGTGGGAAGGAATACCAGAGGAATTCCTGGTCCCACTATGAAGACTGCCAGTCTCACAGCTCTCACAATCCCACTGAGGAGGGCCCTCAGTGGAGTGGGGGCAGGGAGGAGGGAAATGATGGTACCGACACATGATGCATCCATAAAAATTTTCTACTTAATAAAAAGAAAAAAAGAGGTAAAAAGAAAATAGTTTTAAAAACACTCTTGATTTTATGCCTTCTTTTTCCCTAGCAAAATAAAATAAAAAGATAATTTGAAAAGGTAATTTTTAAATCAATTCAGCCAAAATTATGATGCTCATAGGAGGAAAGCTATAGATGTAAGTTTATAAAACTAAAAAAAAAAAATGAAGGAACATATGTTATTTAAATTTTAAACAGGGCTATAGAGATGGCTTAGCAGTTAAGGTGTTTTAACTGCAAAACCTGAAGAACTGGGTTCAATCCCCCAGTACCCATGTAAGCTAGATGCACAAGGGCGCACATGTGTCTGGAGTTCATTTGCAGTGGCTAGAGGCCCTGGCACACTCTATGTGCCCCCCTCAACATGCAAATAAAATAAAAAGTAAAATATTTTAAAATTAAAACAAGTAAATTCAAAGGAAATAATTAAAATTCTCTCTTAGAAACGGGGATAAAAAGCGGGTTGGGCATCAAAATATAAAGCAAGATAGAGAGATGGCTCACTGGTTAAGTGCACTTCCTGAACAAGTATGACAGCCTCAGACCAATCGACCCAGAACCCACCCCATGGAAACAGCTGAGCTGGGTGAGGCCAGGTATTTCTATAACCCCAGTCCTGTGGAGAGCACAGACCATTCAGTGGAGCTCATGAACAGCAAGCGCTGGGACCAATAAGGTAAAAAAAACAGGCAGGTGACTAAATCAGGGGACAGCTAATGTTCTATCCTGACCATCACAGATGAGTGGATGGGGCGTCACATCAATGCATGCATATAAAAAATACACACACAGAGTTAAAATATAAGTCATATACTATTACTTATTTTTTCAAGCTATGTGTGTACGTGTGTGTATGTATGCATGTGTGTGTGTATGTGTGTATCTAAATTTTAAAATTATGCTAAATAGGACCAGTACCACTCAATATACAAAGTAAAATCTCCTTTAATTAAAGTCCAGAACCCAAGGTATTACTAATTAGAAACTGTTCTACACTAGAGATTTTAGTGGGGTTTTTTTCCATATTAAATTTTCTATAAGAAAGTTAACTTTCTAAAGAAATTAGGAATAAACAGAGCAAGGCATTCCCCAATGCATTAAATAATTCACCACATGATTTCCAATTCAGTATTTCAAGAATTATTTTTTTATAAGAAAAACTAAGAGCTTACAGCTCAGTCACAAGCATAAAGACCTGAGTTTGATCCCTAGAACTCATGTTTTGAAAAAAAGCCAGAAAGGGGCTGGGGATGTATCTCAGTAAGTAAGAGTGCTTGCCCTGCATTCACAGAGCCCTAAATTCAATCCCCTGTACTCCATATACTGGACATGGTGGAAGCATACACTCAGGAGGTGGAAGCATGAGGAGTTCAGGATCAGAAGTTCAAGGTCATCCATCCTCAGATACATAATGACTTCAAGGACAGCCTGAGATACATGACACCCTGTTTTAAGAGGGGAGGGGAAATAAAAACCAAGAATGGAGTTATCTGCTTGTCATCTGGGCACTAGGAAGACTGAGGCTGATGTATTACTAGGGCTCACTGGTCAGTCAGTTTAATCATCTTGGCAAGTTTCAGGCCAGTGAGAAACCCAAGGTGAACAGAAGCTAAGAAGCATCCAAGGAGGGCCTCTGGCCTCCATATACATAAAACACATGCACCCACACAAATGGCAACAAACGTGCATACATATGCACTTTAAAAGAAAGAAAAAAAGAAAGAAAAAGTAACAAAGTGATAAAGAGGATAGGTGATGCCTAACTCTGCATGTATGCTGTTCTTTCTGTCTTAATCTCTGAGTAAGAAGATGCCTATCCCAAGAAAAAATCCTTCATTTTAGCAAAGAATGACATGTGCTACTTGTGGAGGCCATTTAAACCAACAGATGTTAATACTGCTTCAATTTTAACTAGACCAAATTTTATCCTTTCATCTAAGCCAATTTCAAAACATACCTGAACTCTAAATCTCCATGTTGACCCAACAGGAATTCCAGGAATAGGTCCATAATGATTAGAAGGAACAATAGTGCATTCTTTTGTACGACCAACACAAGCCATTCCCTAGAAGTCACAAAACAAGCTATATTTATAAAAATATAGAAAGCAACTATATAATTAACAATGATAGAAGTATTGCTGATAGTGACAATTATATTGCTTAATCTTTTATATCACTTCTACTACTAATATTGAAGAATTATTGGTATAAATTGCTACTAAGAACTACTAAGAAAAAAAAAATAGGAATTTCTTTTTTACCCTGCCCCAGTCTCTCCGGCTTTCAGTACTAGCAGATGGCATCTTTGCTTTCTTTTTACTCATCTTCAATTTTTCACCAGCCTTTACAACCTCACTGGAATCAGTTTTACAGCAAGGACAATACCTTTAACGGAATAAAAAAAGAACAAAAAAAAATTGACAATACCATATTAAGGCCACTAACAGTACCAGAACAATGGCCTGTACAGATTAGGACAAGTTTTAAAATGTAGTGGGTTTATAGTATAGAGCTTCTACTGTCATTAAAGTCTTTAAAATTTTTTTAAAATACCTCTGCGTGTGTATGCGTGCTCACGCAAGCGTACATGTGGTGCACAAACATGTATGTGTCCATGAGGGGTCCAGAGGGAACACTAGGTATCCCCTTCCATTGCTCTTCTGTCTGTTCTTTCTTGAATCTGGGGTCTCTTACTGATTCCAGCGCTTGCAGTTTTCTCATGAGGCCTGGACATTCTCCAGTGTCTGCTCCCCACAGGACAAGTATTACAGATGCACTCAAACCACCCAGCTGTTTATATGGGTCCTGGAGATTGAACTCAAGCAGTTTCTCTGGCTTCTTCAAGCCCTTACACTTGCACAGGCAGTGATCTTAACTACTGAACATCTCTCTATCCCTCATGTCATTCTTTTACAGACCTTAATGATTTTAGCATTATAGATCCTCAAATTTAGCTCAAAAGCCAGATAAAATACAAGTGGCACTACAAACTTTATCACCAACTCTGAGAACATAAATTATTAGTTAGAAGCAATGAGCGTATTAAGGTGCTTTCTTAGACAACTGACAGCACATCAATATCACGAAATACTTAATAAAACAAAAGTAGAAAGAACCGATGGATGCTTCTAGATGCAACACAGAATGGTGCAATGGGTACATCTCCCTATCTATCTTGATTATGAGCATTATCACAATAAAAAAAAAAAATGTAGTCTAGCTGACGATGCACCTCAGTGTTAGAGAGCTTCCCTAGCAGGACACAAAGCCCTGAGTTCAATTACCAGCACAATAACAAAAATGTCATCTATTTGAATAAGTATATGGGACGTCAAGGATGTTTGTTTATATCAGCTTTCTCCCAGCTCCATCTTAATGCTCTGTACTAGTCTATCTTCTCATAAGCTACCTTAAATGTTACCTAAAAAGTAAAGTATGCATCCACGGAATGAGATAAGGCTCTTGTGTCACCAAGAACAGGAAACCCAAGAATATTTCAACAAAGACCTAATGGCCACCACATGATTAAGTTTCAATCTGTCAAAATTTTCCATTTCATGTACATCCCACATAACGTTCAGAGAGAAGACATCTATCTCCATTAATCAATCCCAATTATGAAGTTAACTTGGCATTACAGAAGAATATGCAAATAATTCAACTTTAAAAAAATATTTTAGGGCTGGAGGAATGGCTTAGTGGTTAAGGCACTTGCCTGCAAAGCCAAAGAACCCAGGTTCATTTCCCTGGGACCCATGTTAGCCAGATGCACAAGGGGGCGCACACATCTGGAGTTCGTTTGCAGTGGCTGGAAGCCGTGGTGCACCCATTCTCTCTCTTTCTGACTCAAATAAATAAATAATTAAAAAAATACTTTATACATTTGGGTACTAGAGAATCAAGCCTGGGTCTTTAGGCTTTGCAGGCAAAAGCCCTAACTGTTGAACCAACTCTTCAGCCCCAAACAAAGTCATGTTTTTTATTTTTATTGTTTGGGTTTTTCCAGGTAGGGTCTCACTCTAGCCCAGGCTGGCCTGAAATTCACTACATAGTCTCAGGCTGGCCTCAAATTCACAGCAATCCTCCTACCTCTGCCTCCCAAGTGCTGGGATTAAAAAACTATACCCAGTTTAATTTAAAAATTTATTTGAAAAGGCACCAAATACAAAATTTAAAATCCCTTCCACCATGTAGGTGGATTTGCCTTTTAGAGGAATAGGAATTAAACTACACTGAAACAAGAATGGACAAAAATGAAACCAATGGAAAACATCATTATTACTGATAATAAAATTCTGATTATGACCATGAAAGGTATCCGAAAAGACTGACAGAGAGTTATTATTCCTTTGCCTTTTCTCTCACCTCTACAGCTTCTGTAGAAATAAAGCTACCACCTTTTCAACAGGGTAGGAAAAGACCAAAGCAATGGATAACAGCATTGCTGATAGCAGCTACTCACTTGTGACATCAGGATTTCTGACTATCATACCCCCTTACATAAAAACCTTGAATAGTAGCAATATAGCCCATATTTTTAAAAACCTCCTTTATAGGATTATTAAAAAGTTTTTGTGAGCTAGAGAGATGGCTTAGCAGTTAAAGCACTTGCCTGTGAAGCCTAAGAACCTGTGCTCAAATCCCCAGGTCCCACATAAGCCAGACATACAAAGTTGCACATGCGCACAATGTGGCACACACGTCTGGAGTTTGATTTACTGTGGCTGGAAAGCCCTGGCATGCCAACTCTCTGTCTCTTTCTCTACCTCTCTCCCCTGCCAACCTGTCATTAAAAAAGTTTATTACAAGCTGCGCATGGTGGCACACACCTTTAACCCCAGCACTCACTTGGGAGGCAGAGGTAGGTGGATCACCATGAGTTCAAGGCCACCCTGAGATCTACATAGTGAATTTCAGGTCAGGCCGAACGAGCATGAAACTACCTCAACAAACAACAACAACAACAAGTTTACTGTAACTTGGTGTACATTTTTCCCAGTCCCTGTTCTAACTGGTTTTGTTTTGGTTGCAACTATTACTATACATAAGTTTAGGCTCTGGAAAACATATTTGCTCTTGGAGTCTTATTTCAGTTAGCGGCTTAATAAATAGGTATAATATCCAAAGAAAGCACTGTCAGTACTTAGTCAATGTTGAATACCTAATAATTATCAAATACTATTGAACACAACTAGATATCTAACATAGTTGGGAAAGGTGAGCAATCATAAAGGTTTATTGAAAGAAAATATATTTAAGACAAAAACTGAAAGATGACTATCACTCCATTATCTTGGAGTTAGGGAAAATGCTGCTAAAAATATCATGAGGCAAGTGTGAAAATGCAGAAAAGAACATGACTTATTTAAAGAGCTGAAAGATACTCATTCTAGCTAGAATGCAGAGTATTTGAGGAAATACAAGAGGGCAGTAATATGACAGTGTTAGAAATGCAACTAAAAAGTATCCTTAATGACAACTTAGTTTCTAACAACCAAACTTGTACTTTTGAATGAATATACACTCCATACTGGATAATGATTACAGGGTTTAAAAGAGTTAGAACCCAGCTCTTAATTGTTACAGTATTTTGTTTTGTTTTGTTTTGTTTTTTCAAGGCAGGGTCTCGCTCTAGACCAGGCTGACCTGGAATTCACTATGTAGTCTCACCGTGGCCTCAAATTCATGGTGATCCTCCTATCTCTGCCTCTTAAATGCTGGAATTAAAGGTGTGTGCCACCATGCCTGGCTAAAGGTTAAGCATTTTAATGCACACAATGTATCAACAGAAATCCACTTTTGGTGATTCAGATATATTTCACATTTAATATTTATAAAATAAGAACAACAAAATTCTGATCTAAAGGTATCTTAGCATACTACATTAGAGAAATAGGTAAATAACATGAGATTATTATCTGAAAAGGCACTAAATACAGTAAGTTAAACCCCTCCCACTATGTACATGGGTTTGCATTTTAAACAAAATGGAATATATATGCCATTAAAACAAGGGAGAACAAAACCATGAAACTTATAGTGATCATACCAGTATTCCTCTTCTGGAACTTTATCCAAAGGTGGGTTTAGGCAATAAATATGATAGGCCATATTACATTCATCACATAGAAGTTGCTTGTTAGGGTCCCGCTTCTCTCCACACTTATGACAGGAACACATGTGGCATTTCTTATCTGGGTCTCCACCACACAGGTCACATTCAGGGTCATTTTTCCCTAAAATAAATAAATAAAAAAAAAATATATATATATATGGAATATTTGTCTTTTGACATCTACAAATATCATAAAGAAAATCCAAGCTGAGGAGATGGCTCAGTGGGTAAGAGCACTTTCCACACAAGTAACAGGGCCTGAAAGGACCTGCTTCCTTTGATTCCCCAGCACCCACCAAAAAAACAAAAACAACAACAACAAAAAAAAAAAAACAGCTGGGTTTGGCTATGCAAGTCTGCAACCCCAGTCCTGTGGAGGCAGGGACCAGAGAACTGCTGTGGCTTGTTGGTCAGCCAGTATGACAAAACGGTAGCTCCAGGTTCAATGAAAGACTCTGTCTCAATGAAACACATAGAGCAATAGCGAGGACACTAATATTCCCTGGCTTGTGCTCAATACACACATTTACAACACACACACACCAGGCACACACATGTAAAAGAGACAAATAGGAAAACCTAGGGAAACAGCATACAGCTTCCCCACCACCATCAGTGCAAAGAAAAAGTGCCAAATGGAATAACTAATACAAGGTTTAAGAATAAATGACTAATCCCACCACAGTGGCCCATGCCTTTAAACCCAGCACTCAGGAGGCAGAGGTAGGAGTATCACCTTGAGTTCAAGGCCACCCTGAGACTATATATTAAATTCCAGGTCAGCCTAGGCTAGAGTGAAACCCTACCTCAAAAAAAAAAAAAAGAAAAAAGAAAAAAGAAAAAAATGCCTGAGCCTTGTCTGAGACTTACAAAATTAGAATTTCAGGAAAAGGGCCTAATTGTATGCCAGTGAAAAATGCAATGACCATTAAGCATGAAGATCATTATGTTAATTTTTGCCTTAAAAATTGTAATACAGACCTATTGATCCAAAGAGTTCCCCAAATGTGCAATGGAGAACTTATTGGGATATCATAGATACTTAGGTAAATCTTTTATTTCATCCAAAGAGGTAAGTTAAGTCCTTGGGCCTTTAGTTCTGTTAAAGTAGAAAAGAATGAGTAACTGGCACAACTGTTGGTGAGGTGCACATGGACATACATTCACGGGCCACTCGACAACACTCAGCAAAGTTATTAGAAGGTAGTCACTCTTCCTTTTCTGTAACCTTGAAAACAAATGTATACAGTGTGGACTTTGACAACTCTCCCAAGTTATTCAATGGCCAATAAAACTAAATTTCCATCAAGTGCAACACAGTGGGTTTAAGAAGTTCAAAAGAAAAATCCATACTTAAAAACTTTCCATCTGCAAAGGAAAGAGGATGGGCTCCAGGCTTCTCAATCTTGAAGATTTCATCTACAAATACTACCCTGCAGTCATTTAATGTGCCTTCAGAACCCCTGTTTGAAAAAAGGAAGAAAGGTTAATTTCAACCTAAAAAATATAAAACCATGTGCAAATAATAGTAAAAACTAGAAGACACTTTGGAAACACTGAATTTTTCCTACTTACAAATTGAGGTTATAGTTTCTCTAATTTGAACTCTTGTTTCTAGTAGTAGAAAAAGTCCAAGAGTGTTTAGTTAGTGATCAAAATTAACTGTAACTTTAGGTAACAGGAGAAAAAAGAGAAATTCAGAGGCTTCACTATTTAAATTATCTGGTAAGAAGTATCTCTTTTAATACTACCCTGCCAATTAAAATGAAACATTAAGATATATTTCCAACAAACAATATGTTTCTGGCAAAAAAAAAATAACATGACCTCTTATTAAAGTTTTCAACTGGGAAGCCATATATAGAATATATATATATATATATAGATATGTATGTGTATATATGTGTGTGTGTCCTTATACTTTGTGTTTTTTTTGCTGTCTCCATACCTAATTTCACAAAATACAACTACTAGATATAAAGTCAGAGATTAACCCCAACACAATATATATGGGAAGCCATATATATATATATATTGCTCTTTATACCTTGTTATTTGTTGTCTCTAAGAAACCTACCTCAATATGAAAAACAGACACTATTGTAGGGTAAAAAAAGGATAGAAAAGATATTCCAAGCAAACAGAACCAGAAAACAAGCAGGTGTCACTATTCTAATATATGACAAAATAGATTTCAAACTAAAATAAATCAGAAAAGACAAGGAAGGCCACTACATACTGATCAGGGGAGCAATCCATCAAAGGACACTACAATTCTAAATATGTATGTACCAAACTGGTACACCTAATTTCATAAAAACAAATCTACTAGATGTAATCTCAGAGATTAACCCCAACGCAATAGTAATGGGTGACTTTAATATCGCACTCTCACCAATGGACAGGCATCTCCACAAAAATAAATAAATAAATAAGCATTGCATCTGTGTTCATCAGGAGGTTGGCATACAATTTTTTGTTGTTGTTTTTATCTGGTTTTGGTATGAGTAATAGTGGCTTTGTTGAATGAGCTTGATGAGTTTATATTTTATGGACTAACTGGAGAAGTAAAGGTTTTAGTTCTTACTTAAAAGCCTGGTAGAAGTCTTCATTGAATCTATCTGGACCAGGACCTTTTTTTGTTTCTGTTGTTGGAAACCTTTTAATTACTGCTAGGTCGTATACTTAGAAATTCACTGAGTTCCTTTAGATTACCCACTTTGGTGGAATGCAGATTTTTTATTTATTTTTTTTTTTTTTTTAAATTTGAGAGCAACAGACACAGAGAAAAAGACAGATAGAGGGAGAGAGAGAATGGGCGCGCCAGGGCTTCCAGCCACTGCAAACGAACTCTAGACACGTGTGGCCCCTTGTGCATCTGGCTAACGTGGGACCTAGGGAACCAAGCCTCAAACCGGGGTCCTTAGGCTTCACAGGCAAGCGCTTAACCGCTAAGCCATCTCTCCAGCCCGAATGTAGATTTTTAAAGTATGTCCCTGTGATTTTCTGAATTTTTTAATATCAGTCTTCCTTTTCATCTTTAATTTTATTAATTTGTGTCCTCTATTTTAGATAACTTGGCTAAGGGTTTGTAAATGTTATTTTTTTTCCAAAGAACCAACTCTTTGCTTCATTGATTATATTTTTTCATTTTCTACTTCATTAATTTTGCCCTTATCTTAATTATTCTCATCTATCTATTGTTTTTGGAACTTGGTTCTTGTTTTTCCAAGGCCTTATGGTCATTAAGCTGTTTACTTTAAGACCTTTCTGATTGTTTAAAAGTATTATTTATTTGCAAGCAGAGAAAGAGGTAATACATTAATCACTGGGTTTTGCTCTTTATGTATAAATACAGCAGCTCGTGTACTGCAGTTTTTCCACCTATACTTTGTGTTTTTAAGTAGATGTGTGCTTCCAGATTTGTCACCTAGTGACACTAATCCAGTTATATAGAATTTACAAGAATGTATATTTAACTGACTCCTTTAACAAAAGAAATTTGTCAGTGTCTTGTTACAGTCCTCAATTGCTCAATACAACAGATTTACTAGGAATTCATTATAAAAAAAAAAAAAGAAATTCACAAAAATGAATGTGAATGAATTTAAACATTATTTGTAATCAACCTGGAAATAGTTTGATCCTATCTTTTTTTAAAAAAGCAAAAAGAACAACTCAGCTAACAAACTATTTAAAAGAAGCAGAGAGAGAGGTGGTAGTAATAATTTTTCAAGTGCAAAAGCTAACTGTGAAACATTGCCTACTACTTTATCACCTGAAGAAAATAACAGTATCATTTAAGTGCCAGGCGTGGTGGCACATTCCTTTAATTCCAGCACTCAGGAAGCAGAGGTAGGAGGTTTGCCCTGAGTTTGAGGCCACTACATAGTGAATTCCAGGTCAGCCTGAACTAGAGTGAGACCCTAACTCAGGGAAAAAAGAGAGAGAGAGAATCATTTAAAGAATTAATGAGGGAATGTTCTGAGACATTCATCATTTCAGGTGACTTTACATATACTTGGTGAAACTTAATCTATATCCATGATTTGAAATTTTTGATAAATACTGAAAATTGGAGAAACTAAATAAAATTCAGCTAGTATTAGAAGGCTAGCAGACAGAGGTTAGGCAGTCATCTTGTTCTTATACTAATATAAATATTAAATACTTTTTGTCACTTATGTTACTTTGTTTTATCTACAAGTATGAATTCCTTTAGTAAGGTTTACTTCAAGAGTTTTAAAAATAGTATCTTTAACCTCACAGTTGAAGGTTTATTCAGTCTCAATAAAAATTCTCCTGAATTTGTAGAAACACTCTTATATAGTATGAAAATTTCTATCTTATTCACATCTTCTTTACTAGGGACATATGCTTCACACCCAAGAACTGCATTTCTTAGTCCAGTAACCAAGGGTCACTGAAACTTACCCCAGGAAAATTTTCACACGAACTTCCTTTTTGGTCCTTGAGATTGTCTTCAGTGCAGTAATTTCTGCATCATACCAAAATCCTCTTTTTCCTGGATTTTCTACATTGTAATTAACCATGACCACATCACCAACGTTTAGTTCATTCCATTTCAAAGTGGTTCTAGCTCGTGGTCGAAGATCCTTAACACTCATTTCTAGTGTGCCACTTTCTGGATATCTGAGGAAAGTAAAGCACATAGCAATGCTTATGAGTATACCAAAAGTAACTACGTAATTTTCAGGGCTAATCACCGGAGGAAAAAAAGTAGAATAAACTGCAACATACTAGTAATGGACACATTTTTTGCTGGCCTCTTATCAGTATTGTGATACCTACACGTCAGTATCTAAGTGTGAACATGTTTCAAGCTGGTGATATATATCTTTAGTTCTAGTACTAGGAAGGCTGAGGTAGGAAGACATCCATGAGTGCAAGGCCAGCCTGGACTAAGGAGTGAGTTCCTGATCAACTTGGAGCAAGCTACCTTAAAAAAAGTGACCCCCCCCCCAACATATATTTTCAAATGGAAGAAATTAGATATACAGAATGTCAACATTTTGAACAAAATAGAGAAGCCAAGCAAAATTCTTCTTGTTGCCTGGTTGGCTTGTGCTTCCGAGATAGGGTCTTGCTAGGTGGCCCAGACTGGCCGTCAACTTACAATCCTGAATACTTGGCTCTAGAGATTCCAGGCATGTGCCACTACCCTTGGCTCCTCTAGGCATATTTGTACAGAGACAATTAAGGAACTCTGAGCACTAACAAGTTATGTGATATTAAGAAATCATTAGATTGTTATATAAGCTTTGCTATTATAATTTATATGCCAGGGTTCCTAAAACCATCTCTAGGTTCCATGACTCACTAGAACTCAGAGGACTCCTCAGAAGAAAGCATCCTTGTGGCTATGATTTACTATGGGCACAGGATACTAAATACACAAAGGGAAAATGTACAAAGTGACCACAAAAACTAGACACACTAGACAGGTCTGAAAGTCCGGTTCCACAAAGGGCATGCTTCTTCCAACCTCAAACTGTGACAACATATGCAAAATATTATCTAGTAATACAGTTATTAGAAGCTAGTCACATAGGTATTTTCAAAGTACAAAACATACCAAAATTCCAGAGTCCCAGAAGCCAGTGTTCAGCACAAGCTATACTGAAAAGCCTCCTAAAAAATCTAAGTTCCCACCCAAAGATCAATCAATTAACAGATATTTTTAAGGATATTATGTATATCAGTCATTTCCTACAAACTCTAAAAAGAATAATTTTACCTATTTTGTCAGTTGAATGTTTGGGGAAGATGTTAGGATGAAGGTGACACCTGTAAGATAAAGGACCAGACCTAGATGTTAAGGGCCTTAGACTATGTGATGCTGGTCAATGGGAAAGGACAGAAGGAGCAAAGAACAGGAAAAGTCTCAGAGACCTAGAGAAGTCTTTGTCAACCCAATACTGAACTCAGGTACGGAAATTCATCAGGGAGAAACTGAATCCCTAGAAATCATGCTATATACTTCATCACTGGCTGAGGGATGCCAGGAAAGGGCATAACCTCTGTTCAAACACTGCTAGATCTTAAAAGCAGATGGAAAGTTATCAGTTAAGTAAACTTTTTGAAGCTACAGAATTCTTTCTTGGTAATCCAAGTAGTAAACCTACCACACCACCAATAAAACCACACAGAAGGACATTTCATTCATCCAAATGGGTTTTGTCTTCCAAAAAAATTTTTTTTCCACCCAAGCATAATGCCAAACACTTTTCATCACAGCACTTGAGAAGTAGAATTGCTTTTGAGTTCAAGGCCAGCCTGAGCTAGAAGAAAACCCTGCCTCAAAAATAAATAAATAAATAAATCAAAATAGGGCATGGTTGCACACGCCTTTAATCCCAGCACCAGGAAGGCAGAGGTAGGGGGATCACCATGAATTCAAGGCTACCCTGAGACTACATAGTGAATTACAGGTCAGTATACGTTAGGGCAAGACTCTACAATAAATAAATAAATAAATAAATAAATAAATAAATAAATAACAACACCCGCCCCCAAATTTTGTTGCTTTCACTTATGTTTTGACAACTGTTCTTATTCCCCTACTGGTGGAGATTATGTATTTATTCTTTTTTTAAAAAAAAATAAGTTATTTGCACATGTGTGTATGGACACACCAGGGCCTCTTACCTCTACAAACACCAGAGCTTATGCTATTTTATACATCCCATTTTAGGTTACTGGCTTGGGAATTGAACCTAGGCCAGCAGGCTGTGCAAGCAAGTGCCTGTAACTGCTAAACCATCTTCCCAGCCTTGCATTTATTCTTTTACTACCTTCTCGTTGCTAGGATAAAACACCTAACCAAAAGCAGCTGATGGGAGGAAAGGTTTTTATTTGGTTGATAGTCTCAAAGGGTAGCTTCATGGTGGCAGGAGAAGAAATGGCATGAGCAGAGGGGCTGGGCATTACCTCAACCACAGCAGGCAGAAGATAGCAAGAAGAAGAGTGAGCTGAATTCTAGCAAGGGGGAGCAGGCTATAACACCTCTAAGTTTGCCTCCAACAACACACCTCCTCCAGCAAGCCTCCACCTCCAAACCTGCCATCAGCTAAGGACCAAGTATTCAGCACACAAGAACTTATGGGGTCTACCTGATTAAAACCACACACTACCTTCTAGGTGTAGATAAGAACAAGTGTGTACCTACTCTCTATGTTTAACTGGAAATACTTATTGCAACATAGCCCAGGCTGATCTGCAGCTCATTATGTAGTCCATGCTGGTCCCAAACTCATGATCCTCCTGCCACAGACTCCAAAGTGCTAGAATTACAGGAATGGCCCACAATGCCTAGTAACTTTTCTTTATCTCTATTTTCATTTCTCATCACAAACCCTCTCTAGTCATACTCACCTACTTGACCCTCTAGTTCCTGCTTCTTTATCCTTTGTATTCACTGATTTTCTTCAGAACAAAACAGGGCCTTGGAGAGATGGCTTAGCGGTTAAGCGCTTGCCTGTGAAGCCTGAGGACCCTGGTTCGAGGCTCAAGACCCACGTTAGCCAGATGCACAAGGGGGCACATGCATCTGGAGATCGTTTGCAGTGGCTTTAGGCCCTGGCGCACCCATTCTCTCCCTATCTCTCTCTCTCTCTCTCTATCTGCCTCTTCCTCTGTCTGTCGCTCTTAAATAAAAATAAACAACAGGGCTGGAGAGATGGCTTAGCGCTTAAGCGCTTGCCTGTGAAGCCTTAGAACCCCGGTTCGAGGCTCGGTTCCCCAGGTCCCACATTAGCCAGATGCACAAGGGGGCGCACGTGTCTGAAGTTCGTTTGCAGAGGCTGGAAGCCCTGGCGCTCCCATTCTCTCCCTCTCCCTCAATCTGTCTTTCTCTCTGTGTCTGTCGCTCTCAAATAAATAAATAAAAAATGAACAAAAAATATTAAAAAATAAAAATAAACAACAAAAATTTAAAAAAAAAACAGGGCCTTGACATTGTAGCTCTCAAAGGTAAAGGAATGTTTTTGTTTTTTTGTTTTTTCTTGGTTTTTCAAGGTAGAGTCTCACTCTAGCTCAGGCTGACCTGGAATTCACTACAGAGTCTCAGGCTGGCCTCAAACTTAAAACGATCCTCCTACCTCCACCTCCTGAGTGCTAGGATCAAAGGCATGTGCCACCACACCCGGCAAGAAACAAAATTTTATCATAGAATTTACAGTGTAAAAAATAGCAATTTTTGCCAGGTGTGGTGGCACACACCTTTAATCTCAGCACTTGGGAGGCACAGGCAGAAGAATTGGCATGAGTTCAAGGCCACCCTGAGACTACATAGTGAGTTCCAGGTCAGCCTGGGATGAAGTTAAACCCTACCTTGAAAACCCCCCCCCCAAAAAAAAAGCCATTTTTCATTGAGGACTGAGTACCCTGTTTAGACTTTAGGGTGTTTGGGATATGTAAGACATACAAATGTTTAAAAACATGCCTAACCCATAAAGTAGAGATGTCTGTTCTTAATAATTAAAGCTCTTCACCAAATATAGTAAGCTGTAACCACTTTTGAGAAAGATCCCCTTGGTTCTGATGTATCTCTTCTTCCTGAGAATACTTTGCATAAATAACTGGTATATTGGTCTGTTTTGCATCACTGAAACAAAACAGATGAGGATAGACAACTTTATGAAGAGAAGGAAGAGGTAATGGTTTTTGTTGTAGTGGCATTTTTGTTTTTGTTGTTTTGAAAAACCCACTCTGTAACCCAGGCTGTCCTGAATTCAATATGTAGACCAGGCTGGCCTCTGACTGCATAGTAATCAGCCTACCTCGGCCTCAGTTCTACAATTACAGGTGTGATCTGTTGTATAGTGTATACAATGACGGCAGCACATGTAAGCTCAAGGATCCAATCCCACAGCACCTTTCCAGAACACACCACAAGTGATCTATGGACTTTACAGCGCCCTCCTTTGTCACAACGAACATTTAGATTTCCCCAGCACCATTCCAGGGCACACCACTGGTGATCTAAGGACTTTACAGTGCCCTCCACTGTTACAATGAGCACTTAAGTTTCCAGCACACGAATCCTTGGATAACATATTCAAGACACAAGTGGAAACAGAATTCCAGAGGTAATAAGAAATGTGCTTACATAAGGTTATCTTTTTAGTCCTCTTATAGACAAGAACAACAACAACAAAAACACAACTATAGTTACCAATAGTTAATTATACCATACTTTAAAAGAAGTCTATTCAAGTGTAGGCAGTCACTAACATAAAATTCCCTTTCTTATGAAGCTTATGGGACACTTGAAGCTACTGAAAATTGGGTCAAGTAGCTGATTTTTTAGCACTTGCACTGAGGAACACCAATTGTATAGATTGTATGAAACATTCTGGGAGAAGGAGAAAACTTGAACGATTTCTGAAACAAGGCTTAGGGTATGAGCACTGACAAGCAGGAATCTATTAAGATCAACTTTACATACACTTACTACTGTACCACAGGCCAACCTCTGGAAGCAAAATTCAGTCCTTTCTCTTAATTTGAAAGCATGACTTCCTGCTTCTCAGAATATGGAAGTCAAAGTACTTTTGACTACAGGTACAAGTACATCCTTGAGTTTATCTTGCTTTGGTGAAATAAAGTCTAGTGTCCCAATAAGCAGTGAGCATATCTAAAGCTCAGATGTCCCCAATAAAATGCGTATTGCTCCAAGTGTACGAAATTCACTTAAGTTACCCTTTAGAATATACGTTTGGTTATCCTTAGCTAAATGCCATCTTTTACAGTTAAAAACAATTTTTTTTTTTTTTTTTTTGCTAACAGCAAAAAATAGGGCCCATAGAATTAAATTTTAGGGAAATGGATTAAATTCTTTTTTCAAAATAGGTCTATATATGGCAATAAAACTATACTTTCATAAGTGGCTTGTAAGCTAAAAATTCTGAGAAGACTCCAATTGTAATATGCAAGGCAGAACCAATGAAACCTTGCTCTTCGAAACAGCTTTTCTGAAGGTGATGTTTAAATGAGGACACAATTCACCTCAGGCATGTTCCAATTTCTTAAAATCTTTAATGTTATACCACATGCAAAAGAAAGCATTTCTTATTCTAGTAGGTAACATCATGAAGTTTTACACCTTAAATTTAGAGCTACTCAATAGCAAATATAGGTTACTTAAAATCACTTACCCTGGGGGTTTAAAAAGTTATATACAAATACATAGCAGTTTAAAACACATTAGCAGTGGCTGGTAACTTTTCATTAAGTGTAAACATACATTAAAAATACCTATGCTGGGCTGAAGAGATGGCTCAGTGGTTACATGAGCTTCCTGTGCAAACACGACGGCCTAAGAAGGCCCAACTTCAAATCTCCAGAACTTATGTAAACAGCTGGGCATGGCCATGTTCGTAGGGGAGCAGAGACTGAAGAATCGCTGCGGTTCATGAACAGCAAGCTCTAGAATGAGTAAGACTCCTACACAGGGGGTAATGAAGGGGGACACCCAATGTTCTCCTGAGCTGCTGCAGGTGAGCCCACAGGATGCCACATCAGCGCGCGCGCGCGCGCACACACACACACAGTGGACATACACCAACACCATCTGCTATGCACATGCCAAAAATCAACTGTGCTAAAAATGAAATACTTCCAAGTATTACTTAAGAATACTAACTAAAATAACCTGCCTTTGTCATTTAGCTAAAAAGGGGAGCAGGCAGGGGAGACAGTTAAGTCAATAAAGTTCTAAGTGCCAGGCATGGACGCACATACCTGAAATCAAAGCACTGGAGAGGCAGAGACAGGTGGATCCCTGGAGCTCACTACCCAAAAAACTAGGTGGTTGGTGCTCCTGAGGACAAACTCAATTGTCATTTCCCAGGAAGGTTGTCCATATTTTTTCTTTATGAGACAGGGTCTCTCACTGGCCTGAAGCTCTTGCAAATTAGGGTGACTGGCTGGCCAGCAAGCCCAGGGATCCTATCACTGCCCCTCCCCCAATGCTGGGATTCCTAGTGTGCAGCACCTCTCACGCCACCATGTCTGGCATTTCCATATGGTCTAAAGATCAAACTCAGGTCCTCATGCTTGTGAAGCAAGCACTTTATAGACAGTGATCTCTCCAAATCTATTATGTATTTTCCAAAGTTAAAAGAAAAAAGATACATCAAGTAGATATTTATGGGAAGAAATTAAATCGGACAGATTAAAACAAAACAAAATCTTACCAATAAGCTGAAGACCTGAAATTCAAACCAAATTCCAACATGGTGCCTAATAGGTTATAAGAGAGCAACTGTTCTGTATAACAGGCTTCTTGGGTACCTATTTGAAAAACATATTGCTGAGCCCTACCAAAGGCCTACCTAATAAAGGACAAGGAACCCCATCAGGAATCTACATTCTGAACACCTTAACTAGGTAAAATGCAGTGTTTCTGACAAAAAAAAAAAAACAACAAAAAACCACTAATGCAATGGAATGATGCATATTTGAAAAGTCAAAATCAACTGATATGCACAAAACCATTTTTTAAGGATCTTGTAAAACACAGAAGAACAAGAGGGCTGCATGTGTGCCTCACTGCTCCCATCCTCCTGGTAACCATCTACTCAAAACCCTTTGGGCGATTAAGCACTGGAGAAAAGACTTGCAGTCTTTGACAAAGGCATGAGTAAAACACAAAAGCAACAAAGCAGACTGATTACCATATCAGATTCTGAAATAAAATTTACATTCTAGCTCCATAAAGATCAGTACAATATAACTTCATTTAAGAAAAATCTTGTCCTCCTATCAAAACAAAAAGTTAGTATTTGACAATGCTCAAAATCTTCCTGAGTTCCTTTTTAAAGAGTTCACTGCCATAAGTATTCTCAAGAAAATCAGTTCTGCTACTTTAAATTCATTTATTTATTTGCAAACAGAGAGAAAAATAGGAAGGAAGGGAGGAAGAATGGGCATGCCAGGGCTCCTAGCTACTGCAAATTAACTCCAGATGCATGTGCCACTTTGTGCATCTGGCTTTACATGGGCACTAGGGAATGGAGCCTGGGCAATGAGGCACTGCAAGCTAACACTTTATTGGCTGAGCCATCTCCCCAGCCCAATCTTGCTACTTTATAGCAAAGTTGTTTCCATCTAAAAGCACAACTTGATTTTATTCATAACTAACTCATTAACATCTATTTGCAACAGATATAACTAAGACTACTTAGGCCCAGAATAAGCTCACAAATTATAAAGAACACTGGAAGCAATGATAAGCACTAGTTCAGCTCCTTTTATTAACATGGTTATAATTAAC
Source organism: Jaculus jaculus (assembly GCF_020740685.1). Taxonomy (NCBI): domain Eukaryota; kingdom Metazoa; phylum Chordata; class Mammalia; order Rodentia; family Dipodidae; genus Jaculus; species Jaculus jaculus. The sequence continues at coordinate 51,323,554 of NC_059102.1, forward strand.
CTCTACTTACTAATTCTTTCAATCCTTCTTGCTCACAGCACTTACAATGAAAAAATATTAAGACACATATAACTTTGAAAAAGACCAAATATGGTTGGTCCTCACATAAAACCCATCACTAATTCAATAAAACCATCCATCCAAGAACTACTATGAAGCTAGGCATGGAGGTACATGCAAGCTTTAACACTTGGGAAGCTGGAGTAAGAGAACTGAATTCTAGGCCGGGGGGGGGGGGGTGTCTCTATGGCAAGACCTTTTCTCAAGGAAAGAAAGAAAGAAAGAGAGAGAGAGAGAGAGAGAGAAAGAAAGAAAAAGAAAGAAAGAAAAGAATCACTACAACCACCAAATTAATCCATCTTTCACAATAACATTGACTTTAGCCCCTATGTTCACCTTTTTTTTTTTAAATTTTTATTTATTTATTTGAGAGCGACAGACACAGAGAGAAAGACAGATAGAGGAAGAGAGAGAGAATGGGCGCGCCAGGGCTTCCAGCCTCTGCAAACGAACTCCAGACGCGTGCACCCCCTTGTGCATTTGGCTAACGTGGGACCTGGGGAACCGAGCCTTGAACCGGGGTCCTTAGGCTTCACAGGCAAGCACTTAACCGCTAAGCCATCTCTCCAGCCCATATGTTCACCTTTTTAAATGAATCCCACTACTAATACCTCAACTATTAAATCATATAAATACAGTAATTTTATTAATCTTAGCCATATCTAGCCTTGTGGTCTACTCTATTCTCTGTTCAAGATGAAACTAAAATTCAAAATATGCAGTGATGGGACCACTTCAGGCCATAGCACAGATAATTTCATATGAAGTTACCCTAACCATTATTCTAATAAATGGATCACTTCCCTATCAACACTTGCCTCCACTCAAGAACAGAGTGGGCCGGTCATGGTGGCAAAAGTGAAACCCTACCAGAAAGAAAGAAAGGAAAGAAAGGAAGGAAAGGAAGGGAAGGAAGGAAAGGAAGGGAAGGAAGGGAAGGAAGGGAAGGAAGGGAAGGAAGGGAAGGGAGGGAGGGAGGGAGGGAGGGAGGAAGGAAGGAAGGAAGGAAGGAAGGAAGGAAGGAAGGAAGGAAGGAAGGGAGGAAGGGAGGGGACTGGAGAGATGGCTTAGTGGTTTTAAGGTGTTGGCTGCAGGTTCAATTCCCCAGGACCCATATAAGCCAGATGCACAAAGTGGTGCATGCATCTGAAGTTCATTTACAGTGGCTGGAGGCTTTGGCAGCCCATTGTCATTCTTCTCTCTCTCTCATAAACAAAAAGTTTTTTAAAATACCACACTATTTATACCATGACCACAAGCAATAATACGATTTATTTCACCATTAGCAGAAACTAGGCTCCTTTTCACTTGACATTAGGTGAACCAGAACTCATCTTGGTCTTCAAGGTTGAAGAAGCCACAGGTCCACTGGCTTTATTCTTCATTAGAGTACACTACTATGATAAATGCTTTGTTTGACAACAATCATTTTCTTAAATTCATTTATAATCTTCATATTCCAGAAAGTTTTAATACTAATCTTATTACCAAGGTCCTGTTTGTGCTGAGTATGGCAGTGCATGTTTTTAATTACAGCACTCAGGATTTGAGGCAGAAGGATCTCCAAGTTATAGGACTGCATGGGATTACAAAGGCTATACAGTGTTTGTCTGCTTCATTCCTATGAACCCAAGTATTCTCAATTTCAATATGACCAACAATGCTTGTGGTGGAGCAAGCAGATAGGACACTACTGAAGAGGCAGAGGCAGAGGCAGGAGAATCACAAATTCAGTACAACCACCTTATACATTATGAAAAAAATGTTGGCTAAGCCCTTAGGCATGTAAATTATTTTATACCCATATTTTATATTTTATATCCACACACATTAAAAAGTCTGATAAGTTAACAGAAGCTTCTAACTTCTTTTTATTTCTAGAATTATAAGAACTAAGCCTACAACAACTATAATTGTAATGCTCAGTTTACATCATTCCCATACTATCTATCTGCTGCAGTCAGATCCACACTGCTGAAACCCAACCAGTGTATGGAAGGAAATGGGTTTATTTCAAGTTTACAGATTCAGGGGAAGCTCCATCAATGATGGAAGAAACTGGCTCACTTTTACAGATCCAAGAAAAAGAGAACATCAAACAGCCAGCACCACAAGCAAGGACAGTGCTAGAATTCAAACTGCTCTCCAAACACATGTTGGATGGAATCCAGATCTACCCTCAAAATGAACTTAGGGCTAGGCTCTTAAGATCTGCCCCAGTGACATGCCTCCTATAGCAGGAGTCTGCATACTAGATGAAGTTGTAAACTCAAGATGCCAACAACAGCTATTACATATATGCTTTATTCAGGTCAATGGGCTAGCATTAAGAACCACAGCTTAAGCATCTAGCATTGCTTATGAAAACAGTGCTAGCCCCATTTCACTGCCAATGCTAGAATTAACACAGAATGGCACTTACATCAATAATAATCCTATTAACATGACCGACATCAGAACTCATATCAATTCTATTTCAAATCTCACGTTAATTAAATTAACCCAATTATAAATCCTTACTCTAGTCATATTATCTCCCCTAGGAGACAATTGAGGGGTACTTAACCACACTCAATTATGAAAAATATTAGCATATTCATCAATCACTTCTTTAGGATGAATACTCGCTATCAAGTATAACCCACCGGTAATACCTCAATCTATCCATATTATATTAACTGCTACAATATTACATTTAACTTAAACTTTAATGCCACCACATTGTCAATACTTCACATAAAATTTATAAAAATATTAATAATCTGCAAAACACTTATTCTCTTATCTCTAACAGGTCAATCACCATGACCACTCACAGTATTTCTACCTAAATAAATTATCATTCAAGAAGTAACAAAAAAATAACAGCATTATATAACTAGCTTATGCAGTCCTAGGGTGGCTGCCAATGCACTATGTAGCTAAGGATGACTGTGAATTTCCAATCCCTCTGGTTCCACCCCCTAGTGCTGAACTACAGGCATGTACCACAAAGTCTAGTTTTACACAATGCTAGGGATCACCTCAGGGCTTCATGCTAGGAAGGCATTCTACCCACTGAGTCATAACTAAGTCAATCAAATATTGTAATTAAGCTAAATTCTTAGTAGTTGATGGGACTCATAAAAATTTAGTTAAAAACTAAAGTGATTTCAATCTATTTCTCCCTGCCCCTTAAAAAAAAAAGAAAGGTTGGAAAAGCCCCTTCTTGCTCTAGCATTTACCAGATGAATTCTTAATTACAGCCTAGTGTAAGATAACCCCAAAGTTTAAGTAATGCTATGACATTTGCATTTGATCTCAAGCCCATGACAAATCTCAGACACGTAATGAAAACAGCAGTGCAAGATATTTGTTTTAAGAAAAAAAAAAAAAAAACTCCTGATTTTTACTACTATTACATTCTGGGTCTTTTCCACAGGAAAGTGAAGATGCATTTATAGGCAAGTAAAGAACCTCTGGCTTATAGAATCTGTCCTGCAAAAACATTTTAACTGAAAATTAAGTACAAAAAAACAACTTTTAATACTATGTATGCAGATCTATTTGCTACATAATGATGTCGATAAAAAAAAAAAAAAAAACAGAACCAGTGAAATAGGCCTTTGATTTTAGCTTCAAAGAGGCTGAGGGGCTGGAGATATGGCTTAATGGTTAGGGCACTTGCCTGCAAAGCCTAAGGACCCCAGTTGGACTCTCCAGATCCCACATAAGCCAAATGCACAAAGGGGAGGCAAGCGCAAGATCCATTAGGTGGCACAAGCATCTGGAGTTTGACTGCAGTGACTCAGGCTCTGGCTTCTCTCCCTCACTCTCTCTCTCTAAAAAATTAACAAATAAAAAAGAAGCTGAGGCAGGAGGATCACAGAGACAATAAGACTCTGTCTCAAAAAATGGGCTGGAATATAGCTCAATATAATAGCTCTTGCTTAGCACACACAAAGTTAGTTCTGGGGTTCAATTCCAAATATTTTTTTTAAAGTTAATAAAAAAAATTTAAAGAAATTTTGGGTAGAAAACTCACTGGCTGACTATATTGCAATGAACAGAGGTTGACCTGCTTCTTCCATTAACAACATTTCAAAGACAAGCATTTTACAACCAGGAGAATTTGAGATCTCCTTCAAACCTTAACTTCAGGACGCTTGTCTCACAAGGATTAACTGGCGTATGAGTTCAATTAAAGGGATTCTAGGTATGGGTGAAGTGCTGCAAACCCTAGATTTGAATGCTTGGCACAGGAGGATGTAGGGAGAAGAGCCCATTTAGGAGGGAAAACACAACTAGACAACTAGATCTCAGAATATTCAGCTATTGGGGTATTTTTTTCCTACTCAAAAAATTAATACATTCCCATAAACACATTATATTATTATATCTGTCAAAGTTACTATGAATAATGACTGCACAATGGAGAAATGGTCCCTCATTAAAAATTATTCCTACATCAATTAGCCTGAATAAAATATCTCTTTTCACAAAACCTTTCTAGGAGTTCCAGCAATTTTGTCTATATACAAATAAAATGGGCCAAAAGTAGAGATTTATTCCTTATGTCTGTATAGAACCAATGGATTTACATTTTTAATAAATGATGCTGATACTCACAGTCAATGAACATACTTTGAAAACCACCAGTCTAATGCAGTGGTTCTCAAACCATGACTGTACATTCAAGTTATGAGGAAAGAACTTCAGAAAGCACCAAGGTACATAGGACCCCTCAGACCTGTAACTACAGTTCTGATGAGGTAAGTCTGAGACAATGACATTTTTTATAACTTTCTAGAAAACAGCAGAAGATTCAGCAACCATTAATCTAGTTAATTAAAAAGAATCTGGGGCTGGAGAGATGGCTTAGCGGTTAAGCACTTGCCTGTGAAGCCTAAGGACCCCGGTTCAAGGCTTGGTTCCCCAGGACCCACGTTAGCCAGATGCACAAGGGGGCGCATGCATCTGGAGTTCGTTTGCAGTGGCTGGAAGCCCTGGCGCGCCCGTTCTCATTCTTTCTCTCTCTGTCTCTTTCTCTCTCTCTCTCTCTGTCACTCTCAAATTAATAAATAAAAAAAGAAAAAAAAAAAAAAAGAATCTGCCCTAGGAGCCAGGTGTGGTGGCACACGCCTTTAATCCCAGCACTCAGGAGGCAGAGGTGGGAGGATCACCTTGAGTTTGAGACTACCCTGAGGCTACACAGTGAATTCCAGTTCAGCCAGGGTTGGAGTAAAGTCCTACCTGGGGGAGGGGAAAAAAATCTACCCAAATCTAATGAGAACAGATGTTTCTTAATACCAAACATACCTTTTAGCATCTATCTGCTGATAAATCAGCCAAGTAATGAGGAGGTAGAATTTGATGGGGCAGTCTCAATCACTGACACATCTATAATTTAACTCAAAAAGAAATTACAGGGGCACCACATTCTAAAACAAGTCTTAAAATCTTATTTATTTATTTATTTATTTGAGAGTGACAGAGAAAAAGAGGCAGATAGAGAAAGGATGGGTGTGCAAGGGCCTCTAGCCACTGCAAATGAACTCCAAACGTGTGAGCCCCTTTGTGCATCTGGCTAATGTGGGGAATTGAACTTCAAACCGGGGTCCTCAGGCTTCACAGGCAAGCGCTTAACCGTCTTTATAGTTTTTTTTCTTTTACTTTATTTTATTAGCATTTTCCATGATTATTAAAAAAAAATCCCATGTTAATTCCCTCCCCCCACACACACACTTTCCCCTTTGAAATTCCATTCTCCATCATATTACCTCTCCATCACAATCATTGTACTTACATATATACAATATCAATCTATTAAGTGCCCTCCTCCCTTCCTTTCTCCTCCCTTTATGTCTCCTTTTTAACTTACTGGCCTCTGCTACTAAGTATTTTCCTTCTCACGCAGAAGCCCAGTCATCTGTAGCTAGGATCCACACATGAGAGAACATGTGACGCTTGGCTTTCTGGGCCTGGGTTACCTCACTTAATATAATCCTTTCCAGGTCCATCCATTTTTCTGCAAATTTCATAACTTCATTTTTCTTTACCGCTGAGTAGAACTCCATTGTATAAATGTGCCACATCTTCATTATCCACTCATCAGTTGAGGGACATCTAGGCTGGTTCCATTTCCCAGCTATTATAAATTGAGCAGCAATAAACATGGTTGAGCACGTACTTCTAAGGAAAAGAGATGAGTCCTTAGGATATATGCCTAGGAGTGCTATAGCTGGGTCATATGGTAGATCAATCTTTAGCTGTTTTAGGAACCTCCACACTGATTTCCACATGGCTGGACCAGATTGCATTCCCACCAGCAGTGTAGAAGGGTTCCTCTTTTCCCACATCCCCGCCAACATTTATGATCATTTGTTTTCATGATGGTGGCCAATCTGACAGGAGTGAGATGGAATCTCAATGTAGTTTTAATCTGCATTTCCCTGATGACTAGTGATGTAGAACATTTTTTTAGATGCTTATATGCCATTTGTATTTCTTCCTTTGAGAATGCTCTATTTAGCTCCATAGCCCATTTTCTGATTGGCTTATTTGATTCCTTATTATTTAACTTTTTGAGTTCTTTGTATATCCTAGATATTAATCCTCTATCAGATATATAGCTGGTGAAGATTTATTCCCATTCTGTAGGTTGCCTCGTGGCTTTTTTCACTGTGTCCTTAGCAGTGTAAAATCTTTGTAATTTCATGAGGTCCTAGCGATTAATCTGTGGTTTTATTGCCTGAGCAATTGGGGTTGTATTCAGAAAGTCTTTGCCAAGACCAATATGTTGAAGAATTTCCCCTACTTTTTCCTCTAGCAGTTTCAGAGTTTCAGGTCTGATGTTAAGGTCTTTAATCCATTGGGACTTAATTCTTGTGCATGGAGAGAGAGAAGAATCTATTTTTATCCTTCTGCAGATACATATCCAGTTTTCCCAACACCATTTGCTGAAGAGGCTGTCTTTTCTCCAATGTGTATTTTGGGCATTTTTATCGAATATCAGGTGGCTATAGCTATTTGGGCTTACATCTGGGTTCTCTATTCTATTCCACTGATCTATATGTCTGTTTTTGTGCCAGTACCACGCTGTTTTTGTTACTATGGCTCTGTAGTATAGGTTAATATCAGGTATGGTGATACCACCAGCCTTATTTTTGTTGCTCAGTATTATTTTAGATATTCGAGTATTTTTGTGATTCCAAATGAATTTTTGGATTTTTTTTTATTTCCATGAAGAATGCCTTTATAATTTTGGTAGGGATTGCATTAGATGTATAGATTGCTTTTGGTAAGATGGCCATTTTCACAATATTGATTCTTCCCATCCAGGAACAAGGGATGTTTCTCCACTTTCTAGTGTCTTCTGCAATTTCTTGCTTGAGTGTTTTAAAGTTCTCATTGTAGAGATCCTTTACTTCCTTGGTTAGGCTTATTCAAAGGTACTTTATTTTTTTGGATGCAGTTGTGAATGGGAGTGATTCTCTGATTTCATCCTCTGTGTGTTTGTTGTTAGCATATATGAAGGCTACTGATTTCTGTGTATTTATTTTGTATCCTGCTACATTGCTGTAGGTTTTGATCAGCTCTAACAGTTTGCTAGTAGAGTCTTTAGGATCCTTTATGTATAGAATCATGTCATCTGAAAATAATAACTTGATCTCTTCCTTTCCAACATGTATCCCTTTTATGTGTGTCTCTTGCCTTATTGCTGTGGCTAAGACATCCAAAACTATATTAAATAAAAGTGGGGACAGTGGACACACTTGTCTTTTTCCTGATTTAAGTGGAAAAGCTTCCAGTTTTTCCCCATTTACTACTATGTTGGCTGTAGGCTTGGCATAAATAGCTTTTATTATATTGAGATATGTTCCTTCTATTCCCAGTCTCTGTAAGACTTTTATCATGAAGGGATGTTGGATTTTGTCGAACACTTTCTCTGCATCTAATGAGATGATCATGTGATTTTTGTCCTTCAACCCATTTATATAATGTATTAGATTTATAGATTTGCATATATTGAACCATCCCTGCATCTCTGGGATAAAGCCTACTTGGTCAGAGCAAATGATCTTTTTGACATATTCTTGTATTCTGTTTGCCAATATTTTGTTGAGAATTTTTGCATCTATATTCATGAGGGAGATTGCTCTGTAATTTTCTTTTTTTGTTCTATCTTTGCCTGGTTTTGGTATCAGGGTGATGCTGGCCTCATAGGAGTTTGGTAGAATTCCTTCTTTTTCTATTTCCTGGAAAAGCTTAAGAAGCAATGGTGTTAGCTCTTTCTTAAAGGTCTGGTAAAATTCAGCAGTGAATCCATCTGGGCCTGGGCTTTTTTTTTTTTTTTTTTTAAAGAGCTCAAGCTCACCATGTAGTCGAGTATTACTTTAACTCCCACCCACTCCCCCTCGACCACCTCGGTGTTCAGATTCTAGGACTGTACCATCACACCCAATTTTATATATAACTGTTGATCTTTGAAAGAAATTAGAGGTACGGGCTACTACCAATCACAAACTACCCTGTTTGGGTTGAACAGCAATATAACAATACTGGTTAACTCTTGGGCTCACGAGTCAATTTCATGGATGCAACCTTTGGAAAATTACATGAAGCCTGGTTTCCTCTTTTGAGTTCATATGACATTATTGTGCTATAGGTTGTATGAGAGTCCATTTAAGAAGTCATCCCAGAGCCAAGTTGGACATGGAGGAACATGCCTCTAAAATCAACAATAGAAGGAAAAGGCAGGTACATCACTGCAAGTTCAAGATCAGCCTCTCTAATGATGAGTTCCAGCTAGCTAGTCAGAGAGAGAGACTTTTCATCAATAGTTTCAGAACCTTTATTATCCCCATAACTATATTCAGTTTTGTAAGTTTACATGGAGGAGCCATGCAGGTTGTCTAACAATAGCATTTGAATTCTAAATAAGCAAATATTAATCTTGCTGGGTGTGGTGGCAAACACCTTTAGTCCCAGAACTCAGGAGGCTGAGGTAGGATCATCATCATGAGTTTGAGGCTACCTTGGTCTTATAGAATGAGGTATATAGGTAAGCCTGGATTAGAATGAGACTCTACCTCGAAAAAACAAAACAAAACAAAAACGAGTTAAGCTTAACCTTTTATGTGTGTGTGTGGGAGCAGGGTCTCACTAGCAGTCTTAACTTTTAATATCTATTTTAATATTTGAATAGAACTTTTCACATTGAAGAAGTTATAAAAGTAAAAGTGTACAAATGTGCCAAAATTGATAGTGAATCTTTTTTTATTGAACATTTAACAATTTGTATTTTGTTTATATTCCCTTGACATTTGCTTACTCATTAATCTTTCTTCATTTTATTTTCTGCACAAACTGCCATTAAGAGAAGAGTTTAGGGGGCTAACGTAATGTAGCATGGACAATGTCCTGAATTGGATCACAGCACAGCATAACCCATATAGCTAAAAAATATCCTAAGTTTGCAATACCTAATTCTATAAGCAATTCTATTTTATATTTGAAGCTACTGGAAACATTTTTTACAAAGGACTAAGTTTTGTAAAAGCACCTGCCTATCTTACTAAGACCCCAGGTTCCATCTCGAGCACTGGACAAATAAAAAAAAAGAAAAAAGGCCCTTTCATCTAGGCACTATGATATACCTACAATCCCAGCACTCCATAAACTAAGGCTGAAAGATCACCTGAGTTCAATGACATAACACCAGCCTTGCCATACACAGTGGTCCATGCCTTTAATCCCAGCACTCAGAAGCTAGGGAAGGAGAATCATTTTGAGTTCAAGGCCAGCCTTACTACAGAGTAAGTTCCCATGCCAGCCTGGGCTAAAATAAGACTCTGCCTCAAAACAAACAAGCAAAAATCCTGCCTAGGCAACACAAGACTCCATTTTAAACCAATATAATTAAATAAATTTATTGGTTAGGCTTTGAGATGCTCACCTTTAATCGCAGCACTTGAGAGGCTGTGATAGGAGGATCACCATGAGTTCCAGGTCAACCTGGGCTCAAGAATGACCCTGCCACAAAAAATATATGTATTTTAAACAATTTCACTTTAAAGTGGCGATTGCTTACCTTCTAAGAACATCAAAAGCAAGATGCTTTATCCTATATGTATATCTTCCTCACTTTTTCTACTTAACAGTTTGTTCACACTACACTGCACCACTCAGAGGTTTAGATAGGACTATACACAGGTTTGCCAAATAGGTAGATTTTTTTCAACTTATTTTGGGTAGGAAAAACAAAGTTAGTACATTGAGGGAAATACATAGTACTTACTATCAAGATTTAAATTTAGAAATTTATTTTGGTCTTTACTTAAAATATGAAACATAAAAAGACTTTATAAAGTGTTTTAGAAATAAAAATTATATTGAATATTGAAGTCATCTAGTACAACCACTGACTATAGAGATTCTCTGCAATGTTTCAAAGTTGTCCAGTCTACAGCTAAAGATTAATATTCATTTACTGTATACTTTTCAAGTCAAACCACTCTCCTTAAGGCTTTTGACTAGTGGAGAATTTCAGGTATTCTTGAAACTCACCACTGTATTATACAGAACTTCCTTCCAGACAAAGCTTTGACAATGAGAACTATCATGACTCAGATCCTTCAGATTAAGTATTTGGTTCTCTCAACTGCTCCTTATTATGCTTTTATATACTCTTATATCTTTTAAAAATAAATATAACTTATTTATTTGCAGAGAGAGAAAGAGAGAGAGGGAGAGGGAAATGAGAAAGAGTATAAGCACTCCAGAGATTCTTGACACTGCAAATGAATTCCTGGCACATAAGCCACTTTGTGTATCTGGCTTATATGGGCACTGGGGAATCAAACCCAGACCATCAGGCTGTATAAGCACGCACCTTTAACTGCTGAGAGGTCTCTTCAGCCCACATCCTTACATTTTAAGTTCTACTCTAAACAAGCATTTGGTTCAAGTAAGCAACAGCCAGTCCAGCACAACTATAACATCACCTATTTGATGGCCACATTATTCTGGCTTACCTTGGATCTCTCTGTTCTGCAAAAACGATTTATAACAGCGGGGTACAATGCACAAACCTGTAGCTCCAACTACTTGGAGGTTAAAACAGAGGAATGCTTGAGCCTAGGAGTAAAAGAATGATCTCATCTTGTGTTTTCTTTTTATTGTTGTTTTTAAGACAGTCTCACTCTGCGCCTTAAATGCATAATGTTCCTTCCTCCCCCTCCTCACTGCTGGTATTACAGGTACATACCACCATGACTGCCTGACCCAAAAGAAAAAACAATATATGGGCTGGAGAAATGGCTTAGTGGTTAAGGCACTTGCCTGCAAAGCCTAAAGAGCTAGGTGCAATTCTCCAGTACCCACGTAAGCCAGATACACAAGGTGGCATATGTATCCAGAATTCCTTTGCAGTGGCTACAGGCCCTGGAACATCTGTTCTCTCTATATCTGCTTCTATCCCTCTCTCAAATACATAAAAGTAAATAGTTTTTTTTAATTATTATTAAAAAGAGGAAGAAAAAACAATACAAAACCTGTATATCACTATCACCAAGTTCTTCAATGCAATCTCTATCTAAAGAACTACTTGAATGACTTACTACAACCAACAGAATGGTCACTGATCACTGTATTTTATTTTCCAGTAATGGTGAAAATGAAACCCAGGGTCTTGGACATGTTAGGCAGGTGCGTTCCTGAGCTACAGCCCTGCCAAACTCATGAAATTTTTAAATTTACTTTTGTAGTGACCATAAAGCTTGGGCAGAATTTGTCATCATATTCACTGCTGTATCAGAATGATCCACTCTACGTGTATATACCAGCCTACGACCAAGAATGCTGATCCAGGTTCTCAAGTATTTATACATTTTATTCTATACTTTATGCAGTTCTTTTCCCATGGGGGGGGGGGGGAAATCACCCTTGCCCAGGCTGACTGGAATTTACTAAATAGCCTCAAAGTGGCCTCAAACTCTGGTGATCCTCCCACTTCTGCCTCCTGAGTGCTTTTTTCCATTTTTAAAGATTTAAGAGACATTAATCACCACTAAGCTTCTGTTATCTTTCTTTTATTTCTCAAAGGAAGTTGGGCTATTGAATCTTGAATTGCCAGCAATAAAACGTTTAATTCCATTATGAGCAATTCCTTTAGACTTCTTATGCATGGTGGACTTAAGACTCTTTTTTTTTTAATTTTAAACTTTTTATTAACATTTTCCATGATTATAAAAAATATCCCATGGTAATTCCCTCCCTCCCAAGACTCTTTTTTAATAACATTCATTCTAACCCAAACAAATTTTTCCATTAACAACAGGAGAAAAAAAAAATGGGCTGGAGAAGTGGCTTAGCAGTTAAGGCACTTGCCTGTGAAACCTAAGGACCCAGGCTCAATTCCCCAGAACTCACATAAGGCAGATGATGCACAAAGTGGCACATGTGTCCAGACTTCATTTGCAGTAGCTAGAGACCCTGGTGAGTTCCCATTCTCTCTCTCTAATAAATAAAAATTAAATTAAATTTTAAAAATAATTTACAAAAGAAGAAAAAGCAGGGCTAGAGAAATGGCTTAGCAGTTAGGGCACTTGTCTGCAAAGCCTAAAGACCCAGGTTTGATTCCCCAATACCCACATAAGCCAGATGCACTTGGTGGCACATGCATCCAGAGTTCATCTGTGGTGACTAGAGGCCCTAGTGTGCCCATTCTCTCCCTCTCTGTAATATGTATGTATTTATAAAATATAATTTTTTAAGTATTTAAATAAAAATGTATCATAAAATTTATATAAGCATATGTATTGTAAGTATATTTATACAAATAAATATATAAATAAACAATAGCAGCAAAAAAAAAAAAAAAAAAGGAAAATTTCTTCTCTGCTCTTAACAACCCCAGGTCAAGTATTTTTGCCAAATAACTCTAAAATTGGCCGGAATGAAGACCCAAGGAGTTTTCCTATTTTTTCACTTTAGCAGAGAAAAAACTCAATCAAAACTTAAATACTCTATTTGGTGGCAACAAGGAATACAGATAATAGCTAGCCACCTGTTGTAGTCAGGTTCACACTGCTGGCAGTAATCACCCAACCAAGAGCAGCTAATGGGAGAAAGGGTTTATTTTCGCTTAGAGACTACAAGGGAAGCTCCATGATGGCAGGTGAAAATGATGGCATGAGCAGTGGGTGGACATCACCCCCTGGCCAACTTCAGGTAGAAAAGGCAATAGGAGAGTGTGCTAAACACTGGCAAGGGAAAACTAGCTATAATACCCTTAAGCCCACTCCCAACAATACACTGCCTCCAGGAGGCATTAATTCCCAATATCCAACAGTTAGTAAGCTAGCATTCAGAACACCTAAATTTATGGAGTACACTTGAATCAAACCACCACACCTCCCAATATTATAATAACTTGCCTCATGCTATGGCATTTATTACATCTGCTTATTATCAATACACTGATTTCACCTTTTCATTCTCACCCCAACTCATCAACAATGTCAGTCTTGGGCAGCCTATCTTCACATACATACTCAACATACGTCTACTATGATAAAAAGTAGCATGATGGCTCATTTAAAACAAGCATCAAAAAAATAAAGATTGAAAGGATTTTACTTGTGATCCCTTTCCAGTAGGGATGAGATGCTACAAGTTGTCTTATAACCATCTTATGCTATAAAACTTCAACAATCAAAGATGTTAAACTCTTAGACTTGGCAAGAATTTAGAAATATATTTTCATTCATTCTAAGATATCATTTGAGTGACAATGTATGTTCTCTTTTTGTGGTTAATAATAATTAAATTGGGGGCTGGAGAGATGGCTTAGCAGTTAAGGTACGTGCTTGCAAAGCCAAAGGACTCAGTTTCAATTCCCCAGGACCCAAATAAAACCAGGTGCACAGTGGCACATGCATCTGGAGTTCATTTGCAGTAGCTGAATGCCCTGGTGTCCCCATTCTCTCTGTGTCTCCTCTTTCTCTGCTTCAAATAAATAAATGAAATGAAAATATTAAAATAACAATAATAATAATGAAATCTGTTCTAACAATGAGATGCTGGGATTTTTGTTTTGTTTGGTTTTGGTTTTTTTGAGGTAGGGTTTCACTCTAGCTCAGGCTGACCTGAAAGTCATTATTTAGTCTCAGGTAGGCCTAAAACTCACAGCGAGCCTCCTATCTCAGCCACCTGACTGCTGGGATTAAAGGTGTGTGCCACCACACCCGTCTCTATGATGTTTTTAATGGATAAAGAAAATTCACTGCTTAAAATCTATGATCTTAATAACAAGATCCACCTAGTATTTCAGAACATATTTTATCTGAGGAAAAAGCAAACTAGGGTATTATTAATAGGCATGGAATTTCTTTTGGGGGAGGTGACAAAAAAGCTCTAACTTAAGTTTGTGGTAATGCACAATCCTGTGACTGTGTTAAAAAACCAATAATGACTTATACCCTTCACATGATAAATTGTATATAAATAATCTATATAAAAAGTAGTTTAAAATAGTTTTGCCTTGTTCTAATGGCTATTACACTACAGATTACAAAACAATTCTTAAAATTAATACATAACAGAAAACAATGTAATAGACAAATAGAAACGTGAATATCCTAAAATAAGTCAGATATTAGGATGACAAAATAAATACTTAAAAGCCAGAGATGACTGACAGTGACAGGGGCCCTTACTTATTAGATAACAATCACTAAACAAACAAAAACAAAAAGAAATTAAAATTGAGCATGACCGCTAAACAATTTCTTTAGAAAAACTATTTTCAATAATCTTGAAAGGTAAAGTTTTGCTTCTATACACAAAACATGAATGAAGTCCTCAATAACATGAGCACTTACTCATCATACTCGATTTGATAAATAACGTCTTCATCAGCAGCAACAGAGTCTGAATTAGACGTAGAGGGAACAGTGTCCAATTTATTTGTGTTCTCTTTGGAATTATGATTTACATTTCCATTAGTCCTTTTATAAGAATTGCCATTCTTCAGTGGAGTTTTGCCACGTGAATGTCCATCAGAAGCTCTAGTAACACTATGTATATGTGCTTCAAACCAAGCACCAAGGCCGACATCTCTGGCATCCACCAATTCATTTACCTAAAAAGAGTTTAAAATTAGTTAATGAAGCTTAATTTCATCTATTGCTTCAAAAACTTTACTATTACTCAACTTGTTTGAGAGATATTATGGTAAGCAATAGTTGCAGCTACTCATGTTTAAAGTGATTAGAGGGCTTGAGAGATGGCTTAGCAGTTAAGGCACTTCCTTGCAAAGCCTCAGGACCCAGGTCTGATTCCCCAGAACCTACATGAGCCAGATGCACATGTGGTGCTTGTGTCTGGAGTTCATTTTCAGTGGCTATAGGGCCTAGCCCATCCATTCTCTATGTCTATTTCTCTCTCTCTCTCTCTCTCTCTCATAAATAAATAAATAAAAATATTTTTTAAACCTTTAAAAATAAAGTCATTAGAGATTTGGTCAAAACTATTCTTTCTACATTATACTATGCTATCTTAAAATTGGTGTTTACTAAAAAATGAGTTAATTTTCCAACTTTCTCTAATGACACAGGTGTTTTTACCTACTTCATATCCATGTCCACACTACACTTTTGAAATTCTTATGTACAAGTCATTCTTGCACATCATCCAATAAGAATGTCACTAATATAAAAAAATCATTCAAACTATCAAGACATCAATTTGTTCCATTAATTTTTTCATAATTCTAAAATAACTTACACTATCAGTCCTTACACAAGAAAAGAGTTTTAAGAATTAAGTACAAAACAAAACTTGACATGAGAGAACTGTTTACAAGAGCAAAGGCAAGAGTCTACTTCACTCAGGTATACACACTGGTAAGTTTTGCCATGGGTTAACAACTCCATAAGCAAATACATTTATTTATCACTTCAAAGAACGAAGATAAGAGTAACAGAGCATAAGACACCAAATACATACTGATGATCCAGAACCAAGTTATCTGACATATAACTAGTACTAAAACCTAGGTAAATCTGAGAATTATGAAATAGAGACAAGAAGTTGTGGAGATAGCCTCACAAACATAAAGATCTTAATTTAATCCTAGTACCCACATAAAAATGACAGGTGTTGTGGTGTGTGCCTTTAATTCCAAAGCTAGGGAAGCAGAGACAGAAGGATTCCTGTAGCCATCTAGTCAGTTGGCAATGTTCAAACCAATGAGATTCTTAAACAAGGTGGGTGACATTTCTAACTTCACAGGCTGTCCTCTGGCCTCACATGAAAGCACTCACAGGGGCTGGAGACATGGCTTAGCGATTAAGGCACTTGCCTGGGAAGCTTAAGGACCCAGGTTCAGTTCCCCAGTATCCATGTGAACCAGATACATAAAGTGGTGCGTAGTCAGGAGTTCGTTTGCAATAGCTAGAGGCCTTGGTATGCAGAATCTCTTTCTCTCTCTCAAATAAATAAATATATTTTTTTTTAAAAGCACCCATGGGATGGAGAGATGGCTTATACGTTAAGGAACTTGCCTGTGAAGCCAAAGGACCCAGGTTTGATTCCCCAGGGCCCACATAAGCCAGATACACAAGGTGGCTCATGTGTCTGGAGTTCATTTACAGTGGCTGAAGGACCTGGCACACCCATTCTCTATCTGCCTCTCTCTTGAAAAAAATAAAAAGTTTAAAAAAAATTAAAAAGCACCCATATAGCCAGGCATGGTGGTGCATGCCTTGAATCCCAGTACTCAGGAGGCAGAGGTAGGAACACTGCTATGAGTTCAAGGCCACCTTGAGACTACATAGTAAATTCCAGGTCAGCCTGGGCTAGAACGAGACCCTGCCTTGAAAAACCAAAAGAGCACCCATATATACATAAGCATGCACACATGAGTAACACACACACACACAAAGAAAAGGAAATGGAGGCAGGTAAAATAAAGACCTCTCTTACAATGTGATGACAGGCTGTGGAGATGGCTCAGTAGGTAAGAAAGGACCTGATTTGCAATGAGTTCAACTTCTTAGCATCCATGTAAACAGCAGGTCATAGCCACACATGCCTGTTAACCAGTCCTGTGGGGAGTTGGAGATTAGAGAAGCCCTGAGGCTAACTGGTCAGCCAGTCTGACGTAAAAGGCCAATTCCAGGCTCCATGAGAGACTTCATTTCATGGAAACATGCAACAGAGGACACCTAATGTTCACCTCTGGCTTCCATATAGGTGTGCAAGGAGCATGTGCATCTGCACACATGCATATACTACACAGAAAGAAAAAAAGTGGGGGCTAGAGAGATGGCTTAGTGGTTAAGCGCTTGCCTGTGAAGCCTAAGGACCCCGGTTTGAGGCTCAATTCCCCAGGACCCATGTTAGCCAGATGCACAAAGGGGGGGCACGTGTCTGGAGGTCATTTTTGCCATCATACAAAGTAACCTGACATAGTTGATATGTAAAAATGAACTTCAAAGATAAGTGATCAACTTAGAAAGATTAAAAATAAAAGATTTCAAATCACTAAGCTAACAAAGTACAGACAAGCCCAAATACATGAATTTTCACTACCAGAAGAGACACAGCATTTGACCAAAAGGCTGCATACTTTATGAACACCATAGCCATTAAACAGTTTGAAAGACACAGTTGAATGTAGCAGAACGAAGAGTCTAGAGGAGAAGAAAAAGAAGTAATTTCCAACCAGATCAGGCATAGAAAAGAATCAGAGAATGAACATGTTATATATATGCTACATGAACTAATTCACATATGAAATGAACACAGGCTCATTTCTTCTGTAGCAGTCACTGACAGATTTAAAGACAATTTCTTGCAGGCAACACAGCTGAAACAAAAAATAATCAATGTTGGTCTGGAGAGATGGCTTAGCAGTTAAGCACTTGCCCATGAAGCCTAAGGACGCCAGTTCAAGGTTCAACTCCTCAGGACCCACGTTAGCCAGATGTACAAGGGGGCGCACACATCTGGAGTTAGTTTGCAGTGGCTGGAGGTCCTGGTGTGCCCATTCTCTATCTATCTATATCTGCCTCTTTCTCTCTCTGTCTGTCACTCTCAAATAAATAAATAAATAAATAAATAAATAAATAAATAAATAAATAAAATCCAATGTTGAGGTTTAAAAGCCTTTAGAAAATAAATGGAAGCTACTACTCTTTCACAGCAAATCATAATATATGGTTTCAGCTGAGCATAGTTGCTCACGTCTTTAATTCCAGCACTAGGGTGGCTGAGGTAAGTGGATCACCATGAGTTCAAGGGGGAAATATACATATATTGCACTATGCCCTTTGTTGTAACTTGTGACAGAATACAACATGTAGTTGATACTAAAACAACGAAAATACCTTAAGCCCTGAAAGTGATATATACCTAGACTTCCAGCACTCCAGAAGCTGAGGCTGGAAGGTCACAAGTTCAAAGCCAGCCTAGGCTACAGAGGCAGAATATATTTCAAAAAGAACAAAAAGATAAAGCCGGGCGTGGTGGCGCACGCCTTTAATCCCAGCACTCGGGAGGCAGAGGTAGGAGGATTGCCATGAGTTCAAGGCCACCCTGAGATGACAGAGTTAATTCCAGGTCAGCCTGGACCAGAGTGAGACCCTACCTCGAAAAACCAAAAAAATAAAGATACAGGAATACAAACCTAACAGTGAATCAGTAAGTGGTACAAATGAAATGTTGAAATTCACCTACCATATGTAAGAACTAGCAGGTACATTTGGATCGATCTAAAATATTGCTAATGGGGCTTTAAAGGTGCTTTCTAGAAAAGCCTAACAGCTTGAGTTTGATACCCCAGTACCCACAAAAATAGCCAGATGCATCTTTAGTTCATATAGCAGTGGCAGGAGGCCCTGGTGCACCCATAGAATCTGTCTGCCTCTTTGTCTCTATATCAAATAAATAAGCACTTTAAAAAATATTGTCAATATTTACATACACAAAGGTAGGGCATAGTTATTTGAATGAGTAAATCTACACTTATAACTAGAAATAAGAACTCTAAATTTGACTATTATCACAGGAAAACATTTTAAACATATATACACACTAGGGTGGAGATGCTTTTAAATTCTAAAGATTTTATACAATGCACAAATACAAATGCCAAGGCCAAATTTAAAATGTATTAAAAGCTGGGCGTGGTGGCGCACGCCTTTAATCCCAGCACTCGGGAGGCAGAGGTAGGAGGACCGCTGTGAGTTCGAGGCCACCCTGAGACTACATAGTGAATTCCAGGTCAGCCTGAGCCAGAGTGAGACCCTGCCTCGAAAAACCAAAAAATAAAAATATAAATAAATAAATAAATAAAACGCATTAAAAGACAAGCTGTTTATAAAGCCTGGATTTAGATGAGAGTTCAGAACAAAAATACTTAAGCCAATATAATTAACATGAAAACATGATACTGCCCTAGCCCTTCTAAGGAATAGTGGTAATTGGGTTCTTAGTTTGCTAGAAAGGAGTAGCAAAATTTAAGAGACAGCTGGGCACATACAATTCCAGATATTGGGAACCTGAAACAGAAGGATCACAAGAGTTTGAGGCCTGCCTGGACTACATAGTGAGACCCTGTATCAAAAAAAAATTAATAAATAAAAATAAAATGAAAAGACAACATGGCAAAAAAAAAAAAAAGAAGACAATGCATATATGAGTGGAAGTGTTTCAATCAGATACACAAGAGTTTTAATTTAGCAGAGAGTTAATGTTATTAAAAAGAAGACTTCCTTAAATGTTTCCAAGAACATTTAAGAGAAGGCACTCAAGGCCACACAGGAAAGCACCAGGTTTAGTCAAGAGGCAAAAGAAACTAGGAAAAAACACAGCCCAGAGCTTTAATGTGTCTCCCAACAGAAAGGTAAAATAGGTCCAACAGAGCAGATAACCTATATCCTACGATCTATCACACCATTTTATTGGATTTACACGTAAACAAAATAAAGTTAGGCCAGGCATGGTGGCACACACTTTCAAGTATTTTATTTTTATTCATTTATTTATTGAACAGAGAAAGGAGAGAGAGAGAGAGAGAGAGAGAGAGAAAGAGAGAGAGAGAATGGGCGCACCAGGGCTTCTGTCCACTACAAATGAACTCTAGATGCTTGAGGCCCCCTTGTGCACCTGGCTAACATGGGTCCTGGGGAACTGAGCCTGGGTCCTTTGGCTTTGCAGGCAACTGCCTTAACTGCTAAATCATCCCTCCAGACCATTTTAAAAAATATTTTATTTTTATTTATTTATTTGACAGAGAAAGGAGGAGAGAAAAACAGAGAGAGAACGCACACACTTTTAATCTCAGCACAGGGAAGGCAGAGATACAGGAACATTATGAATTCAAGGCTAGCCTGGGACTACAGAGTGAGTTCTAGGTCAGCCTGGGCTGCAGTAAGCCCCTACCTCAAAAAAAAAAAAAAAAAGTTACATGCACTCATTTATATCAAATTCAGAAACGACCAAATTAGGTTTGCATAAGCAGGTTAAATATTATTAAGAAGCTATTTGAACAAAGAGAAGATAAGCATAGAAATTCGGGTAGCAGTTACAAGGAAAGAAGACATGAGAAAGAGGTACATGGGAAATTCCTAGGATGCTGGTAAGAGTGTCACTGTTTGTTTATTTAAGGCAGGGCTCACTCTAGCACAGGCTGGACTGGAATTCAATCTGTAGCCCAGGTTGGCCTCCAACTCATGGTGATCCTCCTACATCAACCTCCTGAATGTTGGGCCCATAGGCATGATCCACCACACCACGCCAGACTCCTGTTTCTTAATTTGGATGGTGTTTATAAACACTGATGGACAATACTTCTTCTTCTTCTTTTTTTTTTTTTTCTTGTCTTTCTGGACAGTACTTCTTTAAGCTGCTCTTTTGATGTTGTCCATTACATTTTCCAAATTGTACTATGAACAAAAGACCTAATAGAACATGATAAAATATCACTAATTTTACTCAGATTATTAATCAGTTTCTCTTTTTCTTGTGTTTCCCATTAAGCATGAAAAAAAAAAATGCAAAAAGCTCAACTGCCACACACTTGTTGAAATGTAAAAACAACACTAAAACATATCACTTTAGCTAGATGACAACCATTTCAAAAGTAGGACCTTAATTAAGACATATAAAGTTCCCACATTCAAAAACCAAAATTAGGGCTGAAGAGATGGCTCAGTAGTTAAAGGTGTTTGCATGTAAAGCCTGATAGCCTAGGTTCAATGCCCCATATAAAGCCATATGTACAAAGTGGCACATGCATCTGGAATTCAACATAAGCTCAATGACCAGTTGGAATGGATGAACCCAGTCCCTGTTTAATCTCCTACAGACCTTCTTCAAATGTGAATAATGATGAGTAGTTTTTCTCAACAGCAACAATACTGCTCAAAGTTAGCCATCTTGATATACTATTTGAACGCTATTCTATAGAAATTATGAATAAATTTTTATCTGTTTTTCTATTTAATTTTTATTAGAGAGAGGAAAGGAGAGAAGGAAGGAGGGAGGGAGAATGGATGTGCAAGGGCCTTCGGCCACTGCAAACAAACTTCAGATGCAGGCACTACCATGTGCACATGGGTACTGGGGAATTGAACCTGAGTCCTTAGGCTTAGTAGAGAAGTGCCTTAACTGTTATGCCATCTCTCCAGCCCAAATTTTTAAAAATTTACCTTTATGCACCACTTATCTTGATGTTCAAAGAATAGCATTTCAGTTAAATGGGAAGAGGAAAACAAACAAATTCTTTGTTTACACAGGAAGTAATTTTAATTATCAAGCTCTTCATTTATAAAAGGAAAATCTGGCCAGGTATGGTGGCACTCACCTTTAATCCCAGCACTGAGGAGGGAGAGGTAGGAGGGTCACTGTGACTGTGAGGCCAGCCTGAGACAATGAATTCCAGGTGAGCCTGAGTTAGAGTGAGTCCCTACCTCAAAAAAACAAAAATAGTCAGGCATAGTGGCACACACCTTTAATCCCAGCACTCAGGAGGCAAAGATAGGATCACCATGAGTTCGAGGCCACCCTGAGACTACATAGTGAATTCCAGGTCAGCATGGGCTAGTATGTGACCCTACCTCGAAAAAACAAAAATAAGTAAATGAATTCAAAATAAAAGGAAAATGTGGAGCTAAGTTATAGGTCAGTACTAAATAAAGTGCTTAGTATGCAAAAGACCACAGGTTGGCCTGGAGAGATGACTTAGCGGTTAAGCGAAGCCTAAGGACCCCCATTTGAGGCTCAATTCCCCAGGACCCACATTATCCAGGTGCACAAGGGGGCACACGCATCTGGAGTTCATTTGCAGTGGCTGGAGGCCCTCGTGCCCCCATTCTCTCTCTGTGTCTGTTGCTCTCAAATAAATAAATAAAATAAAAAGAAATTTAAAAAGAAAAAACCCACAAAAAAACAAAAGGTCTCAGGTTCAATTCTTAACATTATCCTCCCCCCCAAAAAGAATGCTTACAAAGCAAAATTACATAAGTAAGCAGTCAAGATAAAGGAAAAATTTCCCAATTTTTACCTAAAAAACAAAATAATTGATAATAAAACTTCCACAATTTAAAAAAATGAAACTCAAAAACAATTCAAGAGTAGTTCCTTTTAAACCGTTTTCAGTTCAGCTAGATTAATAGAAGTTCCAAGAACACAGGGACAATATCACTTTGTTTAGTCATCTACCTTTAATACCAAGTACAAGTCTATACTATATATACAAATGTTCATAAGAGGAATTAACTGAAAATAACCCATTACACAAACTTTCAAATACTTATGACAATAACTTTATCAACACAAAAAAGCAAACAAATCTGTTAGCTTCTTCAACCAAAAAGGAAGATTAAATGTAGCTTTAAAAATATTAAAAGGGGCTGGAGAGATGGCTTAGCGGTTAAGCGCTTGCCTGTGAAGCCTAAGGACCCCGGTTCGAGGCTCGGTTCCCCAGGTCCCACGTTAGCCAGATGCACAAGGGGGCGCACGCGTCTGGAGTTCGTTTGCAGAGTCTGGAAGCCCTGGCGCGCCCATTCTCTCTCTCTCCCTCTACCTGTCTTTCTCTCTGTGTCTGTCGCTCTCAAATAAATAAATAAATAAATAATAAATAAATAAAAATTAAAAAAATAAAAAAATATTAAAGTACCAGGCGTGATGGCGCACACCTTTAATCTCAGCACTCGGGAGATAAAAGTAGGAGGATTGCTGTGAGTTCGAGGCCACCCTGAGACTCCATAGTGAATTCCAGGTCAGCCTGGGCTAGAGTGAGACCCTACCTTGAAAAACAAAATAAACAAATAAATAAATAAAAGTACAGAGGCAGGAGAGATGGCTCAGCAGTGTGCTTCCTAAACTAGCATAGGGTCGGAGGGGAACTGGGATAGCTTGAGCTCAATTCCCCAGCACCTAGGTAACCAGCTGCATGTGGTAACCATGCATGTAATCCCAGTCTTGTAAGGAACAGAGACCAGAGCATAGCTGAAGCTCATGAAAACAGCAAGCTCTGGAATCAGTGGGAGACTCCCTCAAATGCAGATGCACGATAGAGGTGAGGCACCCAGTGTTTTTCCGCTCTGGTCTTAGGAAACATGTATCTGAGCCGGGCGTGGGGGTACACTCCTTTAATCCCAGCACTTGGGAAGCAGAGGTAGGTGGACTGCCGGAGAGTTCAAGGCCACCTTGAGACTACACAGCAAATTCAGGTCAGCCTGGGCTACAACGAAACCCTATCTTGAAAAACCAAAAAGATAAAAAAAAAAAAAAAAAAAAGGAAACAGGTATCTGCACACACACCACTCACCACACTATCCATCCATCATCCATTTTTCCACCTATCCATATATATTATATATGAAATGTGTGTGTGTGTGCGCGCGCGCACATGTGTGTAACAACACAAGTAACATTAGTCTTTTTAGAGTTAAGTGATGGGTTCTAATGTGTTCCTAAATTGAGTAAATTATCTTCCAAGTATTATTGAAAGATACAATTTACCTGGAATTTGAAACCAGGTTTGATAACAAAGCTTTAGTCTTTTTTTTTTTCTTTAATTTTCTCCAACTGCTAGACACATAGGAACATAGTGAAGATCTGTAGCATCTATACTATGTAATTGTATGAAATACAGTAACCATTAAATAAAGGCAGGTGGGGCTGGAGAAATAGTTTATTGGTTAAGATGCTTGCCTGCGAAGCCTAAGGACCCAGGTTCAATTCTCCAGGACCCAAGTAAGCCAGATGCAGATGGTGGTTCATATGTCTGGAGTTCGTTTGCAATGGCTGGAGGCCCTGGTGCGCCCATTCTCACTCACTCACACTCTCTCTCCCTCCCTTTGTCTCTAATAAATGAATAAATCTTTTAAAAAATTCTATTAATAAGGCCAGGCATGGTGGTACAAGCCTATAATTACAGCTCTTGGGTGGGAGTATCACAAATTCAAAACCAACCTGGGGCTGCAGAAATGGCTCAGCAGTAAGTTTTTGCCTACAAAGCCTACCAACCCGGGTTCCATTCTCCAGTATCCATATAAAGCCAGATGCACACTGTGAAGTTTGTTTGCAGTGGCTAGAGAACCTGACGTGCACATTCTCAACCTAACCCCCAACTTACAAATAAGTAAAAATATTTACAAATAAATAAATAAAACTCAGTCAGTAAGCCACTAATGATACATTCAACTTTGAAGCAAACACCTTAATCAAACGAGCCATCTACCCAGCCCTAGCCAAAAGATAACTGATATAAAACAGCATCAAAAATATAAAACTACCAGAAATGAATCAAATAAGATGAAGAGAGCCCTCACTAAGATGTCAAAGATCTAAACTGAGAGATCTACTGTGTTAATGAATTTAAATTAACAACGAATGTTAATAAAGTTGATCTTTAAATGCGATCCCCCACTGAAATCCAAGCAGGTTGCTTGTAGAGCTTTGTACAGCCACTTCTAACAATTTTTAATTTCAAGTATTTACAATCATAAACCAAGACATGCTTGAAAAGGAGCTAGACTTCATAAATGAGAGGGAGACAGCGAACTCTGTAAGGCTACAGCACTCAGAACAGCATGGAAATATGGTTAAACAAACAGAACATTAGCATAAGTTACACGGACAGTCCAATGAAAAAGAAGTCTGACATTATGCTCTGAATGAAAAACCAGCACTTCTATCTTTGAGTAAAAATGTCTAAACAAACAGCACTATTAAAAACAGCTGATGTTGGAACACAGCCCAGACATCTATTAAATATAGTAGTATGTTAATAAAGTACAATGTACTAATATAAAGGAATAAAATATGGCTATATTCATGAGAAAAACTGATGTTGAGAAACAGTAGAATCCCATCTTAAAAAAACTTAACTGTACACAAAACAACAGATTGTTTAGAGAAGTAAAAATTTAAGAGTAAAACTAAAGAAATACAAGGAAATTATCATAAAAGTAGCTTACTTCACAAAAGAAAGAGCTATGTTTGGTAGGGTCACATAGAAAATTTTTTAAAGATTGGCATCATTCTATTTCTTAACATAAATGGAATTCCACAATGTTCGCTTTATTGTTCTTTGAACTGTATGTGTGTGTATTTGTCTGCCACAGCAATATTTAAAAACTACTTTTAACAGTTAAAATAACACTTCAATCTTTACTTTCAAATGCAAATTAATATTTACAAATTCGCATCCTAAATAAAAAGAACATACATCTGCATTCTCACAAAGTAGTAAGAATTGTGAAAAGGCCATACCTTATACAATCCAAAGCCAGGATCAACCAGACAAGCACGAGCTGATGCAGATGGCTGCCGGGAAGATCCCACCCTTGCAGTTTTCTTTACTTTAGGCGGGCTATTAGAACAGGGCTTAGCCTGTACATCAGTCTGTTTAGATGTGCTAGGAAGATCAGAGTCTGGACGAACAAGCAGCTGAATTATATCATTCAATCCAACATCATAGTCAAATAAAGTATATCCATTTTCCAACTAGAAAAAAAAAGAGAAATATATACTGAAATGCTTATCTCAAAACTCCATTTCTACAACTTTAGGTATCTAAATATCCTAGCCCAACTATTAAACTCATACCATTGCAACTTAATGATATGAAATCATTCTCAAGTATATTGCAGCCTCTAATGTCAGCACCTTTCCTGAACCCTAATAAAATCAGAAGAATCTCTCCAGATGAACCACAGGGAAAACTGCTTTCCATTAAAATAAAAATCTGTATCCTAGCGGCTGTGATCTTAAGACTGAGCCAAAACAAGACAAACAAACCTCTAAGCTAATTTAACCTCTCACCAATTTTGTTTGTGTCCTCATCCTTTTTTATTTGCTGGGGAAGGGGAGGGATTGCCATCTAGCCTAGGCTGATGTGGATTTCGCTATATAGTTTCAGGCTGGCCTTGAACTCACAGTGATCTTCCTGTCTCTGCCTCCCAAGTGCTGGGATTAAAAGGTGTGTGCCAACACACCTGGCTGTCCTAATCTTTTGATTAGTCTTAAATTCATGATCTTGGTGCCTTTGCCTCTTGAGTGCTGGGATTACAAGTATGCACCACATAGCTTTCTCAAAAAAAAAAAAAAAAAAAAAAAAACTTGCTTATTTTAATCAAAAGTACCTTGATTCTACTGAAGAAAAAAGTGAATTTTGAAAACTGGCTGTTTTATATATATATATTTTTTATCCATTATTTATTTATTTGACAGTGACAGACACAGAGAGAAAGACAGATAGAGGGAGAGAGAGAATGGGCGTGCCAGAGCTTCCAGCCACTGCAAACGAACTCCAGACGCGTGCGCCCCCTTGTGCGTCTGGCTAACGTGGGACCTGGGGAACCGAGCCTTGAACCGGGGTCCTTAGGCTTCACAGGCAAGCACTTAACCGCTAAGCCATCTCTCCAGCCTGAAAACTGGCTGTTTTATAGCCTTATGTTTATTAAGACATTAGGTCAATTACTTTACCTTTCTGACACACTGTTGATAATTTAAGTAAAGCAGGAATAATTACAACTCTTGCTTATGCTATATTTCACACATCTAAAGTTCTCTAATTCGGTCTATCAGCAAAGATTATCAAGTTTTATCATAAAGTCTTATAGGATAAATTCAAATAAGCTGTACTATACTGCAACTCACCCATATTTTGTGGGGTTATGGAATTAACTAGATTCCTACACACACACACAAAAACACAAACAAAAAGATGTGCTGAAGTTCTTACTCCAAAGTACCACGGTGAGCTGAAAGTAGTGATAGAGTACCTAGTTATTACACAAGGCCTAAGTTCAAGTCTCAGCATCAAACAAACAAACAAAAATTCAGAATCTGACCATATATGGATATAGGCTCTTTAGAGGAATCCAGAAAAACACTTGAGAAAAGTGCAAACCTATTGTTTTAGACTGGGTTGTGTACGCTGAACATTTATATACTGAAGACCAATGCTCAGACCTTGTGGACAGGGTCTCTAAAAAGAGGTAATAAAATTAAAATGAGGTCATTAGGTAAGCCTCTGTGTGAGTTTTCTTTAGAAAAAGAAAGATGGAAACTGACAACAGGAAGACCAAATAAAGATGCAGAAAAGAGGCCATATGACTACAGTAATATAAATTCATTAAATAGGAGCTGGAGAAGTGGTTCAGCAATTAAGGTGCATGCCTGCAAAGCCTAATGACCTGGGTTCAATTACCCGGTACCAACAAAAAGCCAAATACACAAAGTGGTGCACACATCTGTAGTTCTCTGCAGTGGCTAGAGGACCTGGTGCGCCCATTCGCATGCTTTGCCCGTGTTTGCATCGCGCGCTCTTCCCCCCCACACTTGCATATAAATAATTGATCAATTAAAAAAGAAATTCAGCTAATAATTAAGAATTTCCTGTTTATTACAGGAAGGACTACCCTACAGCCAGACAGCAAGTCCATAACTAACTGATACCATGAATTCTATCCTCTACAACTGATACAAATTTCTAATACTTTAAGCCAGTTTTGGAACTTTATTGCATTAATCCTATGAAACTAAGTTTCTACTCTTTGTTTCTTTATAAATTTCAGTTGACTATTTCACACTATTACAATAAAAAAAACCTGTAACTCTTTAAAAATACTATTACCTTGTAGTTTGCCTGTTATGTATGTATGTATGTATGTATGTATGTATGTATGTATGTATATGCATATATGTATCTAGGTACACAAATAGTCATCACTAAGAACTACAAACAAGCCCAGGCATGGTGGTGCACACCTTTAATCCCAGCACTTGGGAGACACCCTACCTCGAAAAAACAAAACAAGAACTACAAACAAAAATAACAGTATTTAAGAATTCAAACAAAGAGAGTAAGTAAATATATCCATTAATTAAAAATTTACTAATGTTGGGCTGAAGAAATGGCTTAGTGGTTAATGTGCTTGCCTGCAAAGCCAAAGGACCCAGGTTAGATTCCCTAGGGTCCAAGTAAACCAGATTCACAAGGTGGCACAATCATCTGAAGTTCGTTTGCAGTGGGGGAAGGCCCTAGCATGCCCGTTCGTTCTTTCTACCTATCTGCCTCTTTCCTCTCTCAAATAAACAAAATTTAATTTTTTTTCTTTCCTAATGTCTTAGATGAGTGATTTTTATTCAGATGACCCCAAAACACACCTAGCTTAACTCCACATGTTACAAGTATTCACATTTGCTAAATGAAAATGATAGATCAAGAGTTTCACGAATTTCCCAGGTACTATCTCACAGGTTAGTTATACTTGACCACAATAATAGAGTGCTTGCCTACCACACACAAGACCTGGGTTCAGTCCCCAGCCAGCCAGACACACTACCCCACCTTAGACACAAAAACAAAAAAATATCATACTTAGCCTACATAAGCCTGAGAAATATCCCAAGGCAGAAACCAGGTAAGTCCTTACACAGACAGGAATCTTAACATAGCATATATTAATTAAGAACTCCTCCAGTCTTAAACCCTCTATGCAGGGGCACACAAAATGCAAAACTTGGCTGGTGAGATGGCTTAATGGTTAAAACTCTTACCTGCAAAGCCTAAGGACTCAGGTTTGATTCGCCAGTACCCACGTAAAGCTAGATACACAAGGTGGTGCATGCATCTGGAATTCATTTGCAGTTGCTAGAGTCCCTGGCATGCACATATTCTCACTCTCCCCTCTCTCAAATAAATGTTTTTTTGTTTGTCTGTTTGTTTTGTTTTGTTTTTTAAGGCAAAAACTGGGCTGGAGAGATGGCTTAGCAGTTAGTGCTTGCCTGTGAAGCCTAAGGACCCCGGTTCAAGGCTCGATTCCCCAGGACCCACATTAGCACAAGGGGATGCACGCATCTAGAGTTCGTTTGCAGTGGCTGGAAGCCCTGGCGTGCCCATTCCCCCCCACCCCCCTGTTGCTCTCAAATAAATAAAAATAAACAAAATAATATTAAAAAGGCAAAAACTGCTGAGTATGGTGGTGCATAATCCCAGCACTTGGGAGGCAGTGGCATAGGCAGGAGGATCGCCATGAGTTCAAGGGCACCCTGAGACTAAAGAGTGAATTCCAGATCAGCCTAGGCTAGAGTGAAATCCTACCCCAAAAAAAACAAAAGAACAAATAAACAAA
The DNA here is from genome assembly GCF_020740685.1 of Jaculus jaculus. Lineage (NCBI taxonomy): Eukaryota > Metazoa > Chordata > Mammalia > Rodentia > Dipodidae > Jaculus > Jaculus jaculus. The sequence continues at coordinate 51,353,253 of NC_059102.1, forward strand.
CAAAAAGGCAAAAACTGTACAGTTATACCTTCATTCTGGCATTCTCAAACAGCCAAAAACAAAACAGGTACACCCTAATTCTAGGAGAATTGAAAATATATAAAACATATAAACTAATGAACCTTCTGACAGCTATTTAAAATGTTTAAGGTTAAAATAGGAAATAAACTCTAAAAAAGCATGAAATATCCAAATTAACTATGTTAAGTCATTCCCTAAAATGAAGACAACTGTGAAAACATCAAAGTTAACATGAGTATGTGGTGAATGGCTATAAACAAATCCTATCACTCAGAAGGCTGAAGAGAGAATCCCAAGTGGAAGGCCAGCCCAAGTTACACAGCAAAACCCTTTCTCAAAAAAAGGGTAAACGAATTAAAAATTGAACATGTTTCCATAACATTTTTCTATTGAAGTTTGTAGCTTACATGTTAGAAGAACCTTGGAGACATTCCTATACTCAGCCCCTCACAAGTTTCTACCAAATGACTGTACCAAATGACTGTCGAGAGTAAATACAATTCTTCAAGTGGTACTCCAAACTTTGACAGGCAAATAGTATCTCAAGTAAGTATGCAGCAGTAAGTGTATAAAAGCATGAAACTAATAATTATAACCATCTTTCCTCATGCTGGCTTTGCCAGGATATTTTCCCCAAAATTATAAACTCAATCCTAATTTATACATATTCTGACCTTTCTAAAAGGGTCACTATTCTCTATTGCATAGCAAGATCCCTTTTTCTTTATTTGTTGCAGGTTTCAAGGTAGGGTCCCCCTCCCTCCCTCCCTCCCTCCCTCCCTCCCTCCCCCTCTCTCTCTCTCTCTCTCTCTCTCTCTCTCTAACCCAGGCTGACCTGAAATTCATTATGTAGCATCAGAGTGGTCCTCCTACTTCTGCTTCCTGAGTGCTGGAATTAAAGGTGTGTACCACCAAGCCTGGGCAAGATCCCATTTAATTTATTATTTATTTGAGAGAGAGAGAATGGGTACACTCAGACCACTAGATACTGAAAATGAATGCCAAAAGCATGCGCCACTTTGTGCATCCAGCTTACATGGGTTCTGGAGAGTCAAATCTGGGTCCTCAGGCTTCACGGGCAAGTGCCTCAACTACTAAGCTATTTCTCCAGCCCAAGATCCTATTTTATTCAACAAATTTTCATATTTTGTGAAGAACTATTTAGAATTCTGGAATGGGGACAGGGGAGATGGCTCACTGGTAAAGCATTCATCACTCAAGCTGGAGCAACTCAGTTCATTCTGAAGACTCTCATCCCCAGATCCCACACACAGAAAAACAGACGACATGACGGGCTCTGTCAAAATTCCCCAGAACTTATGGTGAGCACGGCAAAGAACAGCAGAACTAGAATCCAGAGCCAGAAAACCTGCCTCTAAAATGAGGTGGATAGATGAGGACTGACCCAAAAGTGGTCCTCTGACCTATACATGTACTCCATGATACACACATGCCTGCACTCACATGAACATGTACACATACACAAACATGTAAGACAACATGACCAGCCAGGCTTTGACCCCAGCACTTGGAAGACAGAAGGAGGAGGATCACTGTGTGTTTGAGACCAGCCTGAGACTACACAGGGAATTCCAGGTCAGCCTGGGCTAGAGTGAGACACTACCTGAAAATAAATAAAAAATAAGAAGACATCATAGCCAATATTTAAAAACAAACTGCAGTTATGTGTGATTGGTGGTACACATCTTTAATCCCAGCACTCAGGAGGCAGAGACAGGACTGTAAGTGTGCACATACATGCACACACACAATGCTGCTGAATGGTTTACCTGAAGAGTACTTTAGGTCTACTATTAAATAACGGAAATAACGATTCAAAGTTACTCAAATATGGCTTGAGTGGGGAGAAAGGGATGAGACCATCGAGAACCCTTTTCTTAGAGGCAATTTTTATGTTTATATATAATGATTTTGATCATAATTCCCTTCCATTGCTTTGTCCATCTCCTTCCACTGAACATCTTCATCATTCCAACTCGTCCCTCTTCTATTTTGCTATATGTGTATATATTGCCCTCCTCCATCACCCATGACATGCTGATTATACAAGTATTGTGCAGGTAACAACTACTACTTGTGAAGTCATGAATGCAACCACCCCCTTGTGTCTAGAAGACAGAATTTCAAAGCCCTCCTCCCTATTCTTTGGCACTGCCACCTTGTCCACTATAGTCCCTAAGCCACTGGGAGATGTGATAGGTATGACTTATTTGGTGCTAACCACTCAACTGTCACTTATTCTCAGCACAATGATGAGTTTTTGTGTCTCATCAATAGCCACCACCATCTGAAAAGAGAAGCTTCTCTAACCAAGAGAAAGCAGCACTAACATACAGAAATCACCCTGTAGCTCAGTAGTTAAAGACACTTGCTTGCAAAGCCTGCCAGCCTGAGTGGGCCATGATTTGATTTCCTAGCACCCTCCACATAAAGCCTGATACTAGTGGAACATGTATCTGGAGTTCATCTGCAGGGGCAAGAAAACTCTGGCGTGCCCATTCATTCACAATTCATTCTTTCATTTTCTGACTCTGCTCTCTCTCTCCTTGAAAATGAATAAAATATTAAGAACCCATCCTACTGTGATCTGTCATTATGGGGCCCTTATAACTGAATGTTGGAAGGAGTAGCAATTACCTTTTCATTGCTAGGACAAAACGCCAACCAGAAGCAGCTCACAGCAGGAAAGGATTTATTTCAGGCTTACAGTTTCACAGGGAAACTTCATCTTGGCAGAGGGAGAGGGCTCACTTCATCTCACATCCCCGGATGAGAGCAGCAAGCACAAGCTGGCTCTGAGCACACACACAGTAGGCTGGACTAATCAATCCCAAGGTGTACCCCTAGTGACATTCTTCCTTTAGTAAGCCTTCACCCCACAAAGACTAACCAGCTAGGGACTAAGTAAGAAGCTGAAACAAATATTTGAGGTTACGGGGAGACATTTACATTCAAACCACCATAGCAGATCACAAAAATTTGACAGTAAGAAAACATTTCTGAATATACAATGACAAAAAAATTAATTCAAAACTAAATTTATGATGAACCCAAGATATTTCTGGCAGCACTCCTAATGTGTGACTTCACTGCAACCTTGGTTCTGAAAATATACTGTGCACTCTGCACTACACCCCATGCTGCCATGAACAGTGCCTGATGTTTAACACCACAGTTCAGATTTGACTACTGTGTGTCTTGAACTGCAATGCCACTGTACATACAAAATTCTTTGCTCTTATACACATACTGGGATCTCTGGCCCAGGTGAAGCAGGCAGCTGGGCTAGGACGGCATGATCTGCATTGGAACTGCTCATCCTAGAGCACTAGGTACAGGGGCTGAACATTGCCATCAGGGTCTGGCTCCACATACAGTTCTTTAGGAGGACAGAGACCCCAGAGAATTCCTCATGGTGGATGAGGAAAGCAAGCTTCATCCAAGCAAGTTCCTGCAAGTGGCTGAGGTTAAGTAACTGGTGAGTGATTGGTGGGGCCACCAAGATTGCTGGCTCAATCACTGCACCACTGGCTGAGCACCACGTATATGATATGTGCTGGTGTTGTCCATGCACCTCCACATTTACTGTAGAGTTGGCAGGGACCTGTGCCAGTTACCCAGAGGTGATACCAGCAATGACTTTCCCAGCACCTACCATGGCTCCAGCTCTACAAAGCATCATACTTGGAGAGCCCTCAGAACAACCTGTGTCCTCACACTAGATGGAGATGCTGCCTGCCATCACCACTACCCTTACTGACATCCTTTCTTACTCACACAATGTCCCTAAGGAGGAATCTCCATGTGATCCTGAACCCAGCTCTATCCTGTTCTCCACCTTTTTCCTCATTGAGGGTTGTGTTTCCATCATTATGGACGCAGAAATGTGGGAAATGTTCTCCGGTGACTTTCTGCTGATCAGTCCACTGGGGAGCTACAAGATGAAGCACACTACAGAACAGTCCCTGGGCTTCAAGGAAATGTGGAATCAAGTTCCAGATCACAGGTCATTGTCTAGAGCTGGTATCTCTACCAATGTCATCAGCACCTTAATCTTCAATACTCCTGAGAGGGGGGGTACAGTTAGAGTGACTGGACCCCTGAAGGTAAAAAAGGCAGAAAAGTTTGCACTTGCTAGAAATCAGATGATGTGACTTCTTATCTCTTGCCTACTTCCCTAGACCTGTTTTTCCACACACCAGGACCCCTTCTGGGGGAGAGGTCTTTCACAGGATTTAAACATTGTGATTGGTCAAGTTCAGCCCCTGGAACTTGGTGCCAGGGCTAACCGCTTCCTGAAACAGCCCCTAGACCTAACCAACCAGCTGTCCCTCTGGTTCACTTGAGCCTGAAAACAGCCCACCACTAAAAGGTAATAAGAAAGGGGAGGACAAACTGCACTAGTAACAAGCATGGTATTTATCTTGTATTGAAAATAAAACAAAGTTTTGATAACTAAAAAAAAGGGGGGGGGAGGACAGGTTCTCTGACCACTTGGGAACTTCCAGCTGTGGATGAGTTTTTTGTGGGTTGGCTTGGCCCAGGCCCAGCCAGGAGGGGCTCCTAACTCTTACTCTCCACAAGGGTTCCTTTATCCCCTGCAGCTCCCCACATGGCACGAAAACCTTGAATTTTCTTTTCTCTTCTCTTTCCATGCTTTTTTTCCCCCCAGGCCCTTTACGTGGGATATCTAGTTGCATGGGTGCCTTTCCTTGGCTCTATACTTCCCTCAAATATAATAATTATCCTTCTTAGTCTTCTTTATTCTTTGGTTAAAATTAGAAATGAACCTAGGGTTTGGGGTTCAAGGACTTTCCTGGACCCCATAACACTCCATTATACTCCCTTGTGTCCAAGGACAGGATCAGCATCATTGAGATACAGTGGCTCATAAGGAGCAGCTGACTCCAGCTCAACTTCGCCCCTGGGCTTCCAGAAATTTCTTTAAGATATTTCCTGAAGCTCTGAAATGAGTACCTGATCCTGGCAGGGAGCACTCATTCCACTGTAACCTGCATACATGTGTGGCTATCTTGGACAGGTATGTGCAACCCCAGGTGCTCTTGCCCTGCTGCATCTGGCTATGCTTTGTGGAACTCCCAAGCAAAGCATTTTTACATCTTTTTATTTTTTAAGGCAAGCACAACAGACTGACCCTTTTTTATGCAAAAGAGCTAGAGTGAGAGTGAGTGAATGATAGAGAAGGAAAGAACTGGCACACCAGGGCCTCCAGCCACTACCACTATTAAAGACTTGATGTTGACCCCACCCCCAAAAAGATAATGATTTAATTATGCTTAACAAGCTTTCAATATTCCCTTCAAAAACTTTAGGGTCTTGGGCTGGAGAGATGGCTTAGCGGTTAAGTGCTTGCCTGTGAAGCCTGAGGTCCTCGGTTCCAGGCTCGATTCCCCAGGACCCACGTTAGTCAGATGCACAAGGGGGCGCACGTGTCTGGAGTTCGTTTGCAGTGGCTGGAAGCCCTGGCGCGTCCATTCTCTCTCTCTCTCTCTCTCTCTGCCTCTTTCGCTCTATGTGTCACTCTCAAATAAATAAATAAATAAATAAATAAATAAATAAATAAAACTTTAGGGTCTGGAGAAATGGCTTAGCAATTAAGGTGCTTGCTGACAGAGCCTAAGGACCCAACTTCAATTTCCCAGTACCCATGTGTCTTGAGCACCCATTCTCTCTGCCTCTCTCTCAAAATAAATTAAAAAATAAAATAAAAATGTTTGATTTTTTAAAAAAAACAACAATTTGGACTGGAGAAATGACTCACCAGTTAAGGGTGCTTGCTTGCAAAGCCTGCTAGCCTGAGTTTGATTGCCCCAGTACCCACATAAAGCGAAATGTACAAAGTAGCACATGTCTGGAATTCTTCTGCAGTGGCAGAAAGCCCTGGCACATTCATCCTCCCCTTTCTCACTCTCTCAAGTATACATACACACATAAATAAAAGAAATATATAATTTTAAAAAATATTTTATTTAGGGCTGGAGAGATGGCTTAGCGGTTAAGCACTTGCCTGTGAAACCTAAGGACCCCGGTTCGAGGCTTGACTCCCCAGGACCCATGTTAGCCAGATGTACAAGGGGGTGCATGCGTCTGGAGTTCGTTGGCAGTGGCTGGAGGCCCTGGCATGCCCATTCTCTCTCCCTGTCCCTATCTGCCTCTTTCTGTCCCTCTCAAATAAACAAACAAAAATAACAAAAAAAAATTTTTTTAATATTTTATTTAGAAGTGGGGGGGGGGTTAGGGAGGAATGGGCACCCCAGGACCTCTTGCCACAGCAAACCAACTACAGATACATGTGCTTCTTTGTGCATGTCTTTACAAGGGTTCCAAGAAAATGAACTCAGGCTGTTAGGCTTTGAAAGCAGATGCCTTTATGCACTAACCCATCTCCCCAGCCATGTGTGTATGTGTGTACATACATAAACATGTATGCTGGGGCAAGCCCAAGAGTCTGGCCTTGTTTTGTGAGACAAGAGAGGCACACCAGGGCCTCCACCCACTGCAATCGAACTCCAGACATATGCGCCACCTTTTGCACAATGTGTAACCTTGTGTATGCATCACCTTGTGTGTCTGGCTTACATGTGATCTGGGGAGTTGAACATGGGTTCTTAGGCTTTGCAGGCAAGCACCTTAACAAAAATCATTAAGTCTGGGGTTCATTAGACTCTCTCCTCCAACTATGTACACATGTCTCTTCTTTAATGATTTCCACCATATTTTTTGAAACAAGGTCTCTTGTACAACCTAGAGGTAACCAATGGCTTGACTAGCCAACCCATGAGTACTGGGGACTTCCTAGCTCCACCCAGCACTAGTATTACAAACACACCACAAGGCCCAGCATTTTATAAGGATGCTAGGGATCTGAACTCTGGTCCTCATGCTTGTGTGGCAAGCACTTCACCACTAAGCCATCACCCCCCTTTCTTAAGACACAATCTCTGTGTTACCCTGGCCCCTCAAATACCTGGACTCCAGGGATCCTCCTACCTCAGACATCAGAGCAACTGAGAATATAGTGCCCAGCTTGTGTAAATTTGTTTTATTTATGACATGTTTCACTCAGTGAGTGACAGTAAAGCATCTTGAGAAAGCAGTTTTTGTCTAAAGAGCATAAAAGCATTTTATAGGATAGGGACAGCCCATGTACCACTATATGCTCACTTTGCTCTTCTTGGACTATAGAGCTCCAAAGGCAAACAGAGAACATCGCTGCTGTGGCCACTTCTCTGTTGATAAGGAAATAAATACAGAAGCAATACCTTTCTTTTCTCTCTCCAAGTCAATGCTTGGCACCAAAGTTCTATTTCTCATCCCTACTGGTTTATCAATTAGCTGAAGAAAAAGCAAAGCAAAGCAATGTTATTGACGAACATGGGGAAGGGCAAAGGTTCCTATCCCCTACAGTTTTTCCCAAAAACCTGGAACCATCTTCCTGGTTTACTGAAAGTCTACTTTGTAGACCCTGAATCTCACCCAATCTCTACCTTCTCCTGAAAACAACCAGGGGAACGTACTTTAGCATATTTGATACTACGCTTTTGGAATGTTGCTTAGTAACACGTTCTCATCTTTCATTTCAATCCCTAGTGCTGAAGTATCCTGGGAGTTCATTTATGTACTATTATACCTACCTAGGAAATCAAAGCCGAAAAACTTCATTACGTGGTTTTCACCTGGGGCCAAATAAAAAGTTATCACTCCCTTGAAGCACCAACAATAAAAAGCTACAAAGTATTTAGTATAGATACAAAAATTTCCACATACAAATCAAACACTAAGAAATCAATATAAAACAAATAGAAAGTGCTATTAGAACTTTATGGGGAGGCAAAACCTCAGCTTTCTTTTTCACATAGTACAATTTGTTACTCTGATATTTCTGGATAGCCAAAGAGTAAGCCTGTATTTCTTCCAGACTCTTTGCAGCTTAAAAGCTACTGTAAAGGACTGCATTCATTTCAAATCCCAGGATTGGAGCCAAACTGTGGTCTATCAACTACAAGATGCCAACTTTTTAGCAGACTAACAACAATACAAAGACCAGAAAAACGAGGGGTCTGAATGTCAAGAGCCTTGAGGGATTCGAAACAGCAAATGGACTGACCAGATCATGGCCATATCTACAACTAACAGAGATGCCCACAACCACCTTAGCCATCAAAATCATTTTCTGCCTTCAAGTTAACTGCTGGTTAGGCCGCAATGCTGAGTAAAAAGTTCTGCTGAAGGAAATATTCCAAAGTGAGAGGGAAGGAAGTCCTCTGGGAATAGCCTGGTCCTATGCCGACTCCGGGTTACATGCATCGCCCATTCAGCGCAGGTCTCTGAACCGTCCGCTAGATTTCCAAACCTAGGGTAGGCAGCGAAGAAGAGGAAGCAAACACTGAGACGCTTCGACTCAAACCCTTCCCACAGTGAGGTGGCCAGGTCTAAGGTGTTTGTGCCTCAGTTTCCATCTTCTATCTGAGAACCAGGAACACGAAAGCAACGCAGGTCCTCAGCCGTGTCAGCGCCACCAGAGATGCCAGCTGTGCCCCTATTCCTTCCCGTGCCGTTGGCATGGCTGCCCTCCCCAGCCTCCCGGGCCCAGGCTCGTCCGAGCGCGCGAAGAGAAAGAGAGAGAGAGAGACACTCACGGGGCCTCCTCGCCGGTGCCCGCGGCCGCTGCCCCAGTCTCAAAACACAAGGCGAAGCGTCCACGACCCGCCGCCCAGGCCTGAACCCGCTAGATGCACCTGTAGTGGGGGACCGGCAGCACCCCGCCCGGCCTCCCGCAGGCCCCGCACCCGCTGCTGCCTGCCGCGGCCCGCCCGCCCGGGCTCCCCGCCTCACCTGCTTGCCCCGGTAGAACAGGCGCTGGCACTCGGGCCGCACGTCGAACAGCGCCCAAACCCGCTCGCGTAGCTCCTCGATGGTGGCTTTGCGCGACACGTCCTCGATGGTGCGCGTCTGCGAGCCGTCGATGGTGCGAACCTGGATCCACATTTTGGGAGGCCGGCAAACCCCTTTGTCTCGCCCGGCCCGGCGCTGCGCCCGCGGCCCCGCTCTGCCAGGCGGGTCGGCGAACAAGCCGTAAGCGCAACGCGCCCCGGCCGCGGAACAAACCCCGGCAGACTCGGGCCGGAGCCGCCTCCGCCGCCGCCGCTGCGGCGCCTGCAGGCCCGGCCCGGCGGGGGGAAGCGGGGAGGAAGGAAACCCGAAGCTGCCCGGGGCGCTATAGCAGCCTCCGCCTCACAAATAGGAAGAAGCCATGTCCCGGGCGCGCGCAGTGTTTACTTATAGAGCGGAGGCTCCCACATGGAGGTCACGGCGCCAACCCGGATCTCGCGAGATCCACGCGAGGGTGGGGGGGGGAATCCGCCTTAAAGAGGAAGCGGCGACGGAGGCGGAGGGGGTGACACACCCCGCGGGGGCTAAAACTGGAGGGGCGGGGCTTCCGAGAGCCGTTACTCGCGCCACCCCTGCGCCTTGGCCCCCGGCGCCCCGGTGATAGGCTGCCGATGCCAGCTGTCCTTTGAGGGCTCTGGCTTCGGAGCCGCAGAGGCGGGGGAGCAGGCCTGGGGTACGTGGTCTCGAGGACACCCGCCCCCAAACAGCCCTGATGCGCGCCTGCATGCTCCTGAGCCCACGAGGACGAGGACGTGAGCGTGCTCCACGGCGCCCTCGCGACCTCATGGGAGCGGGCCGGGACCCCACGCGCCTGCCGTGCGCTAACTCGCTTCCCGCGTGGCGCAGCGGAAACCGCCTTCGCGGGGGCCTAGTGGCCGGGCAGGAAGGTGGCGGTCCCCAGGCCCAGGCCCAGTGGCCTTCCTGCGCCTCGGGCCTCCGCGCTTCCCGGGACCTGACCCCCGCCTGGGATCCTGGGTTGGCCAACCACGGTTGCGAACCGTGCAGAATTGCGCACCTCCCGAGAAAGAACGCCCGAGAGCCTGCACCGCCTTACGGGGCCTGCTTAAACACGAAACTCTGTCTTCGTACGAAGGGAGAAAAGGCAAAGCGAACTTGTACCTTACGGTCGCAAAGATGGTAACATGAGTATTTAGTCTGGTGCTCATTATTCCCATTTGGAGGAGCACCTTTTAATAACTAAAATAATTGAAGTCAAGACCAATAGTATTGAAAATAAGAAGAATGGCCTAACCCGGGAAAGAAAGATGGAATGGCCATTTATTTTGGGGAGGGGGGGTCTCCGTCCTTGCATAAAATTTCACATTCACCTTCAATCTACAAATATAATTTGTGTTATCTGCTCCCGAATTAAATACAAAATTTAAAGACACGCATTCAGTTTTCATAATAATATGTAAATAACACGATAGATACACCGGAACACTTCTGACCTACCCCAAGGAGTAGCTGTGATTATAAAACTATGATATGTTCTTGAGAAATTGTAGATTTTTTTTTTTTTTTTTTAGTTCCAAGCTGACAATGTATACGTGCACAGTATGGACTTAGTTTGATCAGAAAGCATGTAAATGTTTGGTTCATGGATGGAGATACAACCAGAATTGAAATCTCAGTTTTGCTGTTCAGTTAAAATACGATCTTGGACAAATTACTTCCCCCAATTTCCTCAATGTAAATTGGTGCTTACAAACACCTAATGAATGTAAATATCTTGGCTTGGCGCTGGACCCGAGTAGAACACAAGTATGTTAGCGCTATTGTTATCAAGAGGACTTACGTAAGCAGGGAACCACCCAAAGAAAACAGGATGCTTAGGAAAACACTGAAAGTATGCATTCTCACAGATCAAGAGACTGCATATCAGAGGAAAGTTGACTAAATAAAGAAGGGCAATGTGTGAATATTAGCATTCAAAGCAAATTTGTGTAGGCCTCCGGGAGAAACCCAGGCTTTTAAAGGAGTGCATTGCTGTGATTAAGCATTTAGAAGGACAGTTGAAGGAGTGTAGAAGGATGCCTTGGGGAAAAAGTGGTGCTAAAATGAGGTGGAGAGATTATTGTCTGAAATTTAGCCAAGAGGCAAATCGTGTCCAGGTTTTTTTGTTTTGTTTTGTTGTTTTGTTTTTTTTTTTTTTTTTGTAGCCAAATTAGTGGCAGTGATAAGACTGGAAATGATATATTCCAAAGTGTTCTAGAAAATTGAGCTTCTGAAGCCTGTAAGATGTGAAGGACAAGGAAAATGTCATCAGTAATTCTCAAGAAAGCTTAAATGGATAGATGGGATAAATGGTGCTCTTAACTAGAACAGGAATCATGTTGGAAAGACTCAGTGAGTTCCATTTGACTTGTTGTATTTGAAACACATCCAAAATATACTTAGATGGAGATGCCTGCTGTTGCAAAATACATATCCAAAATATTAAAGAAAAGAAGTAGGAAAGTTCTGAGAAAGGACCCTTGCCTTCTTTGGAGATTTATCCTTCTGAATATAGTGTGGTTTGAGTGAAGGAATTGGTAGCATTGGCTGGGAAAGGCATAAGAAGATCTGAGTGCTGGAAATGTTATATATTATGACCTCTGGGCAGTGGCCATGGCAGAGGAGGTGGATATATATTGAACTGTGCACCAATTATTACATGTTAAATTTTATATGTGCCTACAATCATGTGATAATGTAGATGAACTTCTTAGTAAAAATTGATTTTATTTTTTATCTATCAAGGCCATAAATGAAAATATCAATCCTGTCTCTGGCCTTAGGGTTGATCCATACAGGTATTACAAAGAGCTCTATGCATTCGACTCTTCCTTCCTCCTCCCTCTTGCAAAGATTAATTAGAAAGAAAGCATAATGTAAGAATTTGACCTGGTCAAAGGTAAAGAAAAGCTTTTGAGATAGGGTCACATGTGTCCCATGATGGCCACTGTGTAGTAGTGAATGACTTAAAGGGGCTGGAGAGGTGGCTCCGTGGTTAAAGATGCTTGCAGAGACTGATAGCTCAGGTTCAGTTCTCCAGTACCCACATGAAGTCATATGCACAAAGTGGTGCATGGTCTGCAGTTTGTTTGCAGTGGCAGGAGGCCCTGATGTGCCTGTACTCACTCTTGTTCTGTCTGCCTCTTTCTCTCTGCCTATCTAGCAAATGAAAAAATTTTTTAAAGGAATTACTTTGCCTCTTCCTAAGTTCTTGCATCACAGGCATGCATCTTCCCACCCAGCTTGAAAAGCTAAATTCAAAATTTGCAGGTTATGCAATTGAAGATATTGATAAAAGATTGATTCCAGGTTTGAAAAGATATGGAAGTGTATATGCATGCTTTTGTACATGCATAAGCATGTTGTAGTGTATAATCCATATGTGTGCACATGCCTGAATGTATGTGTATGGTTTCAAAAGCATAAGGAAATAAGTGAAGGTTTCATGGCACAGTCAGGCTTTCAGTCCCCGAAATTCTTGAACTATTCTACTGAAGCTTCTGGGTATTGTCACTTTAGATACAACATGAAGATTTGGAAATGTGCTGCTAAAGATGGCTTGCTCTAGGGGAAGGTGAGACATGTGGACCAGAATCTAGAACAAACATATCATTTCTGTATCAGAGAAGAAGGTATTTCTAATGTGGTCATGTATAATCTTACTGTGAAGTTATACAAGGTTCCCTATAATATGGTGAACGTTGAAAAAAGAATGTAAAAGCAAGTCTAGAAACTATAAGGGATCCCTATTAGAGACGTTTCTCTTCCTTTGGATCCATAGCACCTGGTTGTGTGCTTTTGCTTTTTGGTTTGTTTAGTTGTTTTTAAGATTTATTTTATATTTTTAAATTTTGTTTTGTTTTATTTTGTTTTTGGTTTTTCAAGGTAGGGCCTCACTCTAGCTCAGGCTGACCTGGAATTCACTATGTAGTCTCAGGGTGGCCTCGAACTCAGGCGATCCTCCTACCTCTGCCTCCTGAGTGCTGGTATTAAAGGTGTGTGCCACCATGCCCAGCTTAAGATTTATTTTTATTTATTTATTTATTAGAGAGAGAGAATGGGCACACCAAGGCCTCTAGGCACTGCAAACGAACTCCAGATGCATGTGCCACCTTGTGCATCTGTCTTACATGGGACCTGGAGAATCTAACCTGGATCCTTAGGCGTCACAGGCAAGACCCTAACCACTAAGCCATCTTTCCAGCCCCTGTTGTTGTTTTTATATGCAAGATATCACTTTGTAGCTCAGGCTGGCCTGAAATTCATTATGTAGCTCTGACTAGCCTCAAATTCTCAATTATTTTCCTGCCTCATCTTCCAAGTACTGCAATGACAAGGGTAAGCCACCGTGCACACCCAGCTTTATGCTTTTTCTAATACTTTTTTTCTTATTCACTGTAGCTTTTCTCCTGTTTTTTGTTTGTTTGTTTGTTTTCAGGAAAGTGAATTACTCATTCTGCAGCCTTCTTAGTTGTTGTGGAATTGAAAAACATGGCAGAAAAGAGCAGGGCACCCTCACCCACCTGTCCGCATCCTTGAAATAATGTATTTGAAACCACATGGTGTGCAATGAAAAGATGGTGACAGTATACAATTCACAAGGTCACCAGGTGTGACGTGAAATGAACGTCCTTACACAGTGACAGTGAGGAGCTGTGTGACCAGACTGCCACAGCACGGGCAGCTGCAGATGGGAGAGAGGGATTAATCCTTTGAAGGGAGGAAAGGATGGAGAAAGTGGAAGAGTGAGTTTGTCTTACAGTGTGTTTTAGGTACTTTGATAAATAGCCTAATAGGACATATGAATGAAAAGATGAGAAAGAATAAGACCTAGGGAATTTTTTTTCTCCATGTGTTGAGAATATCTCATGTATAATTTTTTAAAACCAAAATAAATAACCAAAAACTTATTTTTATTTATCTTTCTGAAACTATGAGATTTAGGGAATAAACATATTGAAGCAAGGTACAAAAATAATTTTTTTTTTTTTTTGGTTTTTCGAGATAGGGTCTCACTCTAGCCCAGGCTGACCTGGAATTCACTATGGAGTCTCAGGGTGACCTCGAACTCACAGCAATCCTCCTACCTCTGCCTCCTGAGTGCTGGGATTAAAGGCGTGCACCACCACGCTCGGCTCCAAAAATAATTTTTTGTTGAGACAGGGTCTCATGAACACCATCCTTGCTTCAAACTCACTATGTAGCTAAGGATGACTTTGAACTTCTGATCTTTGTGAGTGCTGGAATTAAAAGCATGTTACCATGCCTAGTTTTAAGGGGTGCTGGTGATCAAATCCATAGCTCATGCCTGTAGGCAAGTACTCCAGGCAGCAGGGAAGGTCTGTGGGCTATTGCTGTGTTTAGGAACTTGAAATTCTAGCTCAGAGTAATGATGCATGCCTTTAATCCTAGCACTCCGAAGGCAGAGGTAGAATTGCTGTGAGTTCAAGACCACCCTGAAAAACATAGGTGAATTCCAGGTTAGCCTGGGCTAGAGCAAGACCCTACCTCAAAAAAAAAAAAAAAAAAGAAAGGAAGAAGAAAAAGAAAAAGAAAGGAAATTCTCTCATCAATCACTTTCCTTTAATAATAGCAACATCAGGGCTGGAGAGATGGCTTAGCAGTTAAGGCATTTGCCTGCAAAGCCAAAGGATCCCAGTTTGATTCTCTGGGACCCATGTAAGCCAGATGCACAAGGTGGCACATGCATCTAGAGTTCATTTGCAGTGGCTGGAGGGCCTGGTGCACCTGTTCTCTCCCTCTCTCTTTCTCTTTCTCTGCTCTTTCTCAAATAAATAAATTAATTAATTATATTTTAACATAATAATAACATATTCCTAAATATAAGAATCAAAATATGAAGAATTAATTGCTATCAAGAATTCTTTGAGGGCTGGAGAGATGGCTGGGCTGGAGAGATGGCTTAGTGGTTAAGCGCTTGCCTGTGAAGCCTAAGGACCCCGGTTCGAGACTCTATTCCCCAGGACCCACATTAGCCAGATGCACAAGGGGGCGCTCATGTCTGGAGTTCGTTTACAGTGGCTGGAGGCCCTGGCGTGCCCATTCTGTTTCTCTCTCTATCTGCCTCTTTCCCTCTGTCTGTCACTCTCAATAAATAAATAAAAATTTAAAAAATTAAAAAAAGAATTCCTTGAAACTACATAGGAATTTAAATTTTACCTTGGGCAAGTATAACTTCAGATTGCTAAAAGCAACTTTGTTGGCCATTTTTCCCCAGAAGCTCAGGTAGCATTTTTCAGCACTATTACAGGTAGACGGTTTTGGAATTGGCTTCCTTCCAGATTCAGCTGGATCGCTCAATGTTCTGCATTGGCAGCATGTGTTTTCTTCAGCAATAGGCTCTTACTTTTTACCTCAGGTGAGTGACAAGTGCTTTGACAGAAGCCAGTCTTGTTTTGGAGACCTCCTAGGTCTCTCACATCATGAGATCAGCTCAACATGAATTGTAACCAGTTTTTGGAACTGGGTTACAAGCCAGAGCCAAACATTTTAGGGTTAGGCTTCATTCCATCCTCACCAGGCCCTTCTTACCAGATCCCTCCGTGCTTCTATTGAGGGTTATAAATCTTTTAATCTGTCTGCTATCCAGGAGAAAGGTTTCTATGGTACCAATTCATTTTGGATTTGGTTTTGTGTATATCTATCTCCCTGGC
The DNA here is from genome assembly GCF_020740685.1 of Jaculus jaculus. Lineage (NCBI taxonomy): Eukaryota > Metazoa > Chordata > Mammalia > Rodentia > Dipodidae > Jaculus > Jaculus jaculus. The sequence continues at coordinate 51,368,879 of NC_059102.1, forward strand.
TCTCCTGCTCCCCTCCCCACAAACCCTTCCATCCCTCTTGTCTGTCCTTGGAGTTGTTTGTCAGATATGCCTGCAACTCAAGCTGTTCCAATTTAGGAACCACAAATCATGGAGAACATGCAGTGTTTGTCTTTCTGTGCTTGTGTGAGTTCACTTAGTATGATCTGTTATAAGTCTGTCCATTTTCCTACAAATTTCATTATGTAATTTTTCTTCTAAGTAGAATTCCATTGAGCATATGTTGCTTTTTAAAATTATTTATTTATTTATTTGAGAAAGAGAGAGACAGAGAAAGAAAGAGAGAATGGGTGCACTAGGGCCACTAGCTACTACAATCGACAGATGCCATGTTGTTGGGCCTTGAGAGGCCCGGACATGAGGCCTAATGGAACTTCCTGAGCCTAACTGCCTCCGCCCAGCTATGACTCAGCAGGGGGCTTGGCCCCTGGCCTGCCATTTCCACATAGGAAATTAGAATTCCTGCCTATGGGCACTTAGAACTCAGCAGGGGGCCAAATGGCCTCTGGCCGCAGGCTTTCAACCAATCATCTCAAAGGTCGCAGTGTGCTATTGGCCCTTACATCTCACCCCACCCTAAAGTCTCCACCTTCTTTCTCAACATTATATAAACACCTGCCTGTAACAATAAAGTTGAGTTCCTGCCTGGAAAGGACTCCTAACTCAGTGTGGTTTTTCTCTGGTGGCCAGGAGAGGTTTCTGGGTCTTCCGACGCTCATCATCCTCTCAACCCCTAGGGAGGAACCAGCAGGCCTGGTTCTTCCCTAGGCACTACCTGTGCGGGAAGGAGCCCAACATCTGGCGCCCAACGGGCGGCTCTGGGACCCCGACAGACTAGTGCACCCCCTGAGAGGCAGTCGTTGAGGAGGTAATCGGTGTTTGCGGGTGAGCGTACCCTCATAAGTTATGAGGTAGTCTTCATATTTACTGCACTAAACTTTGCTTCTACAACCTGTACTTACTTGTCGACATCTCTTCATTCTCTTTCTCTTTCCTTTCACTTTCATTTCACAGACAAGCTGCATCTGCGGCTTTTGTACAACATGTTTACCTATCTTTTGTATCCTTGTGGTTGTATTATACTTGTGTGTATGTGGGTTGCTATTGCCCTAGTTTTATGGACATCTCTCTTTTAACTTTATAATAAGGGACAGTCTACCTCTAAATCCAATCCTGCCTTAGAATCTCACAGGGCACTCCTAAAGAGCAGAGGGCTTAATTTGACTGATAATCAGGCTCGACAGACCTGGGATTGCCTTTTCAAGCTGGCGCCATGGCTACCAGAAGGAAATCTCTTTGATTGGGACACGTGGGATAGGGTAGAGGCCCTTGTTTGTCTGGCACATGTGGAGAAGGGTCAAATACTCCCCTCAGGGGTCCCCCTACGATCTCAGCCCTCAAGGACTGCTTCCCTCCAAGACTAACCAAACATAAACAAAAGACAGAAAGAAAAGATAATATACAGGTTGATCTGGCTACTCTTCCTGGACATACAGCTATAAAAACCCCGAAAGAGGATACATCTTTATACTCCTCACTAGATCCCTTTGAGAGTGCTCCCTGGCCTTCCGGGAGACCTCCTCCATTGACTAACCCTTTCTGGACCCCCTCGGCCCCTCCTTCATATTCAGTTGCCAGCCACCAGAAAATAAAACTACTTTTTTATTTCCTGTCAATCTAAATCCTGGGGGCAATCGCCCTACTGCTTGGTATCCGTGGGAAGCTCAGGACCTTAAGGAGCTTAAAAAGACAGTCTCGGAGGATGGACCCAACTCTCCTTGGGCTGAGACCCTATTACAGGGACTTGCCCATCAACCCTGTACAACCCAAGATTGGAAAAATCTAGTCAGGGCTGTCTTGTCGGGTCCCTTTACGTGGTGTGCCTATTTTAGAGATGAGTGCCATGCACACACAGGCAGAACAAAACCAAAATCAACAGCCCCCTGTGCCAGTAACTTTTGGGATGTTCTCTGGTATCTCTGATCAATATGCTACAGGCATTCAACAGGCAGCTATACCTGGCCTATATAGGGACCAGGTCAGGGCACTGGGCTTGGCGGCATGGAAAAAGCTTGATGAAGGACTCTCTGAAACCCCCCTTATGAGTATTACGCAAAAACCATCTGAGGACTTGGCCACATTTATGGCTAGGGTGGAAAAAAGTCTCCAAAGAAAATTTCCCCCAGGGGCATTACGAGATCAATTTACTAAAATGTTGGTCTGGGAAGGGATGACAGCCAATCACCGCCTTGCCTGTGCAGGTCTCAAGGACAACTCCATGAGTAGATAGATTGTAGCCACCAAGGATGTTGGCACGATCTCCCATCAGGCTAGGGCCATGGCTGCTGCCCTTCAGGAAAATAAACAGGGAGATTTAACTGATATGACCTGCACATTACAGTTAAGTCCTAAAAAGTCAACATGTTTCGGGTGTGGGCATGTGGGTCACTTTAAAAAGGAGTGCCCCAACAAGACAAAGCCTCCCCTGCCCTCTGGGGGGATGACCAATGCCCCTCACACCCACTGCCCTAAATGCAATAAGGGGTTTCATTGGGCTAGGGACTGCCAATCAAAGTTTAACATACAGGGAAAGCCTTTAAACTCCTCCTGGGGCTACCCCCAGCCTCATTAAATAAGGGAAAAGAATATCAAAGCCCATTGGACTGTCCCCCTGGTTCCCGGCCTTAGGCCCAAAATTATTTTAAATATTGGCAATTAAAATTTCAAACTTCTCATCAACACTGGAGCGGACAGAACGGTCCTGAAAAAGGAGAAAGTGCCCCCCTCCTGGCAGCTTGTGCCCGGCCCTCCCCTACTGGGAGTTGGCAGACAATCCACCTCCTGAGAGACTGCCATGTGGCTCCCTTGGACTGACCCAGGTGGAGACAAGGGAAAAGTCCACCCTCTCATGGTGACTGGGCTCACTGCTAACTTACTAAGACAAGACATCCTTGGAGATGCCGAGGCTTTCATCACTACTGACCATAAGGCCTTTTATAATGATTTGTTAAATGAAAATAATATATATATCAACAACAGTCTGAGGAAGGGAGGAAATTTCATCCCAATTACTCCAATGAACACCCCCAATTCTAAGGGCCACCATCCAGTCCCCCCCCATTTAAAATCCAGTGGAGACCGGGGGACCCTATATGGGTTGAGCAGTGGCCTCTCCCTTCTTCTAAGTTACACCAACTCCATATACTTATTGATCAACAATTGGAGGCCGGACATATCCGTCCCTCCATTAGTCCCTGGAACTCTCCTGTCTTTGTCATAAAAAAGCCTAATGGGTCCTGGAGATTTTTACATGAGTAAGAAAGATCAATGAACGCATGATCCCCTTTGGAACCCTCCAGAGGGGACTCCCATGGATCCCAGCTATTCCCAATATATACCATATTACTATCATTGACATTAAAGATTGCTTCTTCTCTATCCCTTTCCATCCAGGAGACATGGGAAAATTTGCATTCTCTGTACCCTCTGTTAATTTTCGTGGCCCAGATAGGAGATTTGAATGGACTGTCTTACCTCAGGGCATGGCTGATAGCCCACCCATTTGTCAATATTACCTGTCATCCATTTTCTCTTCTCTTATCAATCTCCCCAATACCCTGTTTTATATCTACATGGATGATATTATTCTTAGATGCCTAGATTCCTCCACACTCCAAGACCTTACCCACCAATGTCTAACTATCCTTCATACTCACAGCTTTAAAGTAACTCCTGAGAAAGTTCAAACTGTGCCTCCCTTTAAGATCTTGGGCTCGACCCTTACCCTAGATACAGTTTCACCTGTTAAACCACAACTTTATATTCAGGATTCTTACACCTTGCCTCAACTCCAGAAGCTCTTGGGAGAAATTAACTGGATGAGGCCTTGGATACCCATAACTACTGAAGAGCTGTCCCCTTTGTTTGACCTCCTAAAGGATCTTAACTTCTCCTCTCAGGTAATTTTGTCCCCTTGTCATCAATAAATTTTTTATAAGGTACAACAGGCTATAAATACTGCGACTTTAAAGAGGTTCAATCCTAATTTGCCCATCTCACTCTATATATTCCCTGGGGAAACATGCGCCACACTGTTGGCCCAGGAAGGTAAGCCCATCCAATGGATCCACCTCTCAATCGGTGGGATCCCGAGTTTATTCTATAACCAACCAGGTTGCTGATTGCATTATCAAGGGCAGAGACACCTATGTCCGGTTGTTTGGCACAGAACCTCACCTTATTGTCACTCCCTTTAAGATAACTGATTTCACCTGGCTTCAGACAAATAATAACAGAGTTGCTATGGCTCTCGAGGGGTTTCTAGGTAAAATTGATTGCCATTATGGCCCCCACAAATGGATGAGTTCTTTCTCCAGGTTAGAATGGAAGCCCCCCAGGCTTTTCCTGTCTCAACCTAACCCTGACTTTCTTACCGTGTTTACCGATGGAGGGCGCCTGGGGGCTTCCCTAGTTGTTTACCCTCCCTTAAAACAGAAAAAAAGAGCCTATCCCCATAAACTCAGTCTCCCACGAGGTTGAGGGGCAGCACAATTCAAAGAACTATTTGCTGTCGTTCTAGCTTTGGACACTATTCAAGAGCCATTTAACTTATTTTCTGACAGCCTTTATGTTGTTAATTTATTACCCAACCTGGTTGAGGCCCATATTAGACTGGACTCCAACCCTATATCTCCTTTGATGATTCAAGCTCGTTCCCTACTCAAACAGACTCAATCCCATTTTTCTTTAACATCTCAGGGTCATCAAAACTTACTGAGATTTCTCTCTCAAGGAAACAATTTGGCTGATAAAATGGCTTCTATGCCTCAATGCAATACTATTACAGAAGCTACACACTTCCACTTATTGACCCATGTCAACTAGAGAGGTCTCAAGCACAGGTTTCCACAGGTACCAGTCAAGAACCTTAAAAAATTGTCCGGACTTGTAAGTCCTGTCAGCCTTTCCTCCAAGTACCCCCCACTTCAAAATACAGGAAACAATCCTTGAGGGCTCCGCCCTAATCATCTTTGGCAAATTGATGTCACACACTATTCTCCATTTGAAAAACTTAAATATATCTTTCTTTCAGTCGATACCTTCTCCCGCGCCTGCTGGGCATCGGCACATGCCGGGGGAAAATCTAAACATGCCATTAGTCATATGCTTCAATGTTTTGCCACTCTTGGGCTGCCTGATCAAAATAAAACAGATAATGGCCCCTGCTTCATAAGCAAGGCCTTTATAGACTTTCTCCAGACCTGGAAAATCTCACATTCCACAGGCATCCCATACAACCCCAGGGGCCAAGCTATAGTTAAAAGATATAATCAAACTCTAAAGACTCAATTACAAAAACAAAAGGGGGAATCCTTACCCCCACATGACCATCTAAAAAAGGCATTATTTACCCTAAACATTTTAAACTTCCCTAAAGAAAATAAACAGTTATCCCCTTTTCAAAAACATTGGTCCTCATCTGTTACCTACAGTTCTATCTGGGTAAGATGGAGGGACCCAATGACTGGGGCCTGGAGAGGGCCTGATCTGCTCCTCACAGCAGGGAGAGGGTTTGGATGTGTCTTCCCTCAAGATGAAAAAAGACCCATTTGGGTACCAGCGAGAGACCTAAAATATTTGTCCTAACAAGGGGACACTGACAATCACTTCTCTAGGGAGTGTCCCGCCCCTGAGGACTGTTCCTAAAATGGTCCTTTACCCTGCTAACTTGAATAACTCCCTCCCTTGTGGAGGATTGCTGGCTTTGCTTCTGATCTGGGCCTCTCTGGCTACTTGCAGTATAGTTGTCCATATGACCTTAAAAAACTGCTCAGCCACCTTCCCCATCCCCGTCCAGCTTTTCCCAATGTTTCCTCTGGGCATTTGGGCCCCACCTCCCTTAATAATTCTGGTATAGATGCGGGATACATTCATCCTTCCTTCACAACTGAGCCCAATGTTCAACGCTGCCTGCCTTCTGGAATGACTTGTTTGCGGAGGCGGGATGGCCTATGACTTTCTGCCCACCAATTGGACGGGCCTTTGTGCCCCAGCCACCTTAATCCCAGATGTGGATATCATTCCTGGAAGCTAGATTCCCTGGCTAAGGTAGTCCTACAAAACAGAGAGGACTAGACCTACTAACAGCCGAAAAGGGAGGCGTATGTTTTTTTTACAGGAAAAATGCCACTTTAACGCCAATAAATCAGGAATCATCCAGGACAAGATTAAGAAGCTCCAGGAAGACTTGGAGAGGAGGTGACGGGACCTCCAGGACAACCTGCTGCTTACAGGACTTCTTACCCTACCTCCTCCCGCTACCTGGACCTCTCCCCATCCTCCTCCTCCTTCTCCTCCTCCTTCTCTTTCTCCTCCTTATCCTCACTCTCGGGCCTTATGTAATTAAGAAAATTACACAATCTATTCACCAGCGGCTGGAGACAATAAAACTTCATCAGGCCGAAATACATTATCACAGGCTGGCAACTCAGGAATTAAGTTCCTTAGACGACCCACGGCCACCTCCTCTGCCCTCCATGTGACCAATGACAAGTAAGATCCCCAGAGGGGGACAACCTAAGACAGGGGCCATGGTGACTAATGCTCTTACAAAAACAAAAGGGGGAGATGTTGGGCCTTGAGAGGCCCGGACATGAGGCCTAATGGAACTTCCTGAGCCTAACTGCCTCTGCCCAGCTATGACTCAGCAGGGGGCTTGGCCCCTGGCCTGCCATTTCCACACAGGAAATTAGAATTCCTGCCTGTGGGCACTTAGAACTCAGCAGGGGGCCAAATGGCCTCTGGCCTGCCACTTCCGCATAGGAAGTTAGAGTCTCCCGCTCATGCGCGCTTACAACCAATCATCTCAAAGGTCGCAGTGTGCTATTGGACCTTACATCTCACCCCACCCTAAAGTCTCCGCCTTCATTCTCAACATTATATAAACACCGCCTGTAACAATAAAGTTGAGTTCCTGCCTTGAAAGGACTCCCGACTCAGTGTGGTTTTTCTCCGGTGGCCCGGAGAGGTTTCTGGGTCCTCCGAGGCTGGCTTACGTAGGCCCTGGGGAATCAAACCTGGATCTTACGGCTTCACAGGCAAGCTATTTAACCACTAAGCCATATTTTCAGCCTCCACCCCTCCTTTTTTTGTTTTTCAAGGTAGGGTCTCATTCTAGAGTCTCAGGGTAGCCTTGAACTCATGGCAAGCCTCCTACCTCTGCCTCCTGAATGCTGTTATTAAAGGTGTGCACTACCATGCCCACCTAGAATAATTTTTGTTTTTTATTTATTTGTGAACAGAGAGGTAGAGACAGAGAGAGAGAATGGGCACACCAAGACCTCCAGCTGTTGTAAATGAACTCCAGATGTACACATCACTTTGTGCATCTGGCTTTGTGTGGGTACTGGAGAGTCAAACGCAGGCCATTGGACTTTGCAGGCAAGCACCTTAACTGCTAAGCCATCTCTCTAGCCCGGAGAATCTTTCAAATATAGGATCATGTCATCACCAAGTAAGGAGAATTTCACTGCTTCCTTTCCTATTTGACCTTTTTGTTGTTTTCTGTATTTGTGTCTCTTTTATTTCTTAAACTGGCTTTATTTCTGTATCTAAGGCTTCAGGCAGTATATGGAATAAGAGGTGGTAAGTATGTACAACCTAGTTCCCTTCATGAATTTAGAGAAAATGCTTTTATTTGTTTTTATGTTTGTTTTTGAGACAGGGTGTCACTCTAGCCCAGGCTGACCTGAAACTCATGAGGATTTTTCTAGCTCAGCTTTCTGAGTGCTGGGATTAAAGGAGAGTACCACCAGGCCCAACTGAGACAGTGCTTTGAGTTTTCCTCATTCTGTGTGACCCTAGCTACAGAACTATTGTATTGCATTTAGCCTTTTATTATGTTGAGGTATGTTCTTTCTCTTCCTAATTTCTTTCATCCCTTTATCATGATGCAATGTTAAGTTTTGTCAGAAGTCTTTTTTTTTTTTTTTTCTGCATCTACTTTAGTGCTTGTGGTTTATTTGTCTTTGATTCAATTTTATGTGCTGTACCAAGTTTATTCACCTGTGTATGTTTAATGATTCTTGCCTTCTTAGAATGAGCGAACTTGATCATGGTCTGCATCTCTTTTATGTACTGCTAAACAGTTTTTAAAAAATACTTGTATTTACTTATTTGAGAGAGAGAGAGAGAGAGAGAATGGGTATACTAGGGCTTCATGCCACTGCAGATGAACTCCAGATGCATGTGCCACTTTTGTGGATCTGGCTTTATGTGGGCACTGAGGAATCAAACCCAGGTCATCAGGGTTTGCAAGCAAATGTTTTTAACTGTTGAGCAATCTCTCTAACCCCCCCCCCACAGTTTTTAAGTTTTTTATTGAGGACATTTATGTCTATGTTTCGAGTGTTTCTTCCTTTTCCATTTAAAAAAATATTGATTGATTAATGATGTGTATATTGGTGCACAAGGGGCTCTTGCCACTGCAAATGAACATCAGATGCTTGTGCCACTTTTTGCATTTGGCTTTACATGAGTGGTTGGGAAATTGAACATAAGCCAGTAGGCTTTGCAAGTACCTTTAACCACTGAGACATCTCCCCAGCCTCTCCCTTTCTGCTTGATGGTAGAGTTGGAGGAGAAGTGGTATAGTTCTCCTTAAAGTGTCTGATGGAATTCAGCAGTGAATCTGACCAGTACCGTTTCGTTCTTTTGAGGGAAACTTTTTTTTTTTTTTTTTTTTTTTTTTTTTTTTTTTTTTTTGAGGTAAGCCCAGACTGACCTGGAATTCATTATGGAGTCCTGGCTGGCCTCAAACATATGACAATCTTACTACCTCAGCCTCCCAAGTGCTGGGATTATAAGTATGAGCCACCATGTCAGGCTTATTTTATTTTATTTTTTTTTTACAAATTCATGCATGTATATAATAAAAGGTACATTAACCTTTCTTATCCTGCTCCCACTAAATCCCTTCTGGTTCCCTACTCGTCCCCTTTCTACTTTCATGCCCTTAAGTCCTTTTTTTGGTAACTCAGTTAATTAGATTTGTTTATATGAGTTCAGTGTCGAGTTACATACTGGATCATGGCCAACTTAGCAGTGGCTAAACCACTGAAGACCATTAGTCCTCACTCCTCCAGCAAGCATTAGTTGCCAATAGCTCCTCTCTGAGGACTGAGGCCTCATGAACCCCTCTCCCATCCACGATGGAACGCTGATGTCGCAATCTTGCACGGGAAGCCCAAGCAGCTGGGATTTCGTAGGTGGAAAGGCCATGTCATGTCCAAAAGACAGCATTCTACAGTACTTCTTGCTGTACACTCGCCGCTACATTGTTTCCACCTCCTTTTTCACAAGGTTCCCTGAGCCTTGGAGGGAGTGATGTAGATAGATGTCTTACTTAGCACTATACATTCAACAGTCAACTATTCTCTACACTTTGGCCAGATACACATCTCTGCATTAACCTCTGCCCATAGTATAAAATCTCTGGAATTTCATTTACTTTGATATTATTGGGATCAGTTAATGTATACTTGATCACTTTTAGAAGAGTCTTGTTGCTTGCCTTGTTTATTCCTATTTCCTGTTTTCCATATTGAGATTTGTGAATCTGAATTTGAGTGATCAGTATTCTTGCAGTTTAAGTATTTAAGCAAGATAACATAATGGCAGTATTGAGGTAAGGTTTCTGACTCCAGGCTGAGAATGTAAATCAGAAGCTAAAAACCTACCCAATAAGCTCAAGGCACTGATCTCAATCCGCAGCACCACTCAGAAGAGACTAACTATTATCATAACTAGAGCATATAAAGAAACCAGCTATGGAATCACTGTAATAATCAATGTAAAAACAATGACCACAACTCCACAAAGAACAAATGAGGAAAAAAAGCAAAGACTATCGACTATTATGTTTTCTTTTTGTTTGTTTTTTGTTTTTTTGAGGTAGGCTCTCACTGTAGCCCAGGGTGACCTGAAATTCACTATGTAGTCTCAGGATGGCCTTGAACTCATGGGAATCCTCCTTACCCTTGCCTCCCAAGTGCTGGGATTAAAGGCATGTGCCACCATGCCAGGCCCAAAGATTATTCTGAATGAACTAAAAATATATTAAGTAATATACATAGAAAAAATAATGCTGGGCTGGAGAGATGGCTTAATGGTTAAGGGCTTGCCTGTGAAGCCTGAGGACTCCCGTTCGAGGCCCGATTCCTCAGGACCCACGTTAGCCAGATGCACAGGGCGCGCACACATCTGGAGTTCATTTGCAGTGGCTGGAAGCCCTGGTGTGCCCATTCTCTGTCTCTGTATCTGCCTGTTTTTTTCTCTCTCTCTGTCACTCTCAAATAAATAAATAAAAATGAACAAAACTTTTTTTAAAGAAAAAAATAATGCTAAAGAATAATACTAAAACTATGGAAAAGTACAAGAAGAAAAAATAGAAGAGAGAATGAGAAAGAAAGACAGGAAAACCAGATGTGCTGGTTCAAGCCTTTTATAACAGCACTGGGGAGGTTGAGGTAGGAATACCTCCATGAGTTTATGAGTTCTAGGCCAGCCTAGGCTAGAGTGATACCCTGCCTCAAAGAATAGAAGAATATCCAGTTAAATATTCAAAAACCAAAATAAAAATCAGGGCCTAAACCACCAGGATAGAGTGTGAGCCCACCAGACCCAGCACCATCAAAGCTCCCCATCCTTTTTTTTTTTTTTTTTAATCTAAAATGGTGTGTTTGTACATGTCCACATGCATGTGTGTGTGCATGCCAGGGTATCTTGTCACTGAATGGATGCCTATCTGACTTTATATGGGCGACTGGGGAATTGAAAGTGGGCTGGCAAGCTTTGCAAGCAAGGGCCTTTAAACCTCTGAGCCATGTCCCCAGCTCCTCCTTTAAAAAAAGAAATTGGTGTTTATTTTCTATCAAGCTTCTATTTTGCTTAAGCAGAACAATAGCTTGAGACCACTCAGCTACTCACTTGGTTCTTCCTACCCACTCAGTCGCTTGAGCAGTGGGAGCTGTAGTCTGCAACCTCCTGTCTCCAGTCCTTGGTCAGGAAGTGCTGGACAGGCACAGAGGGCACCTGCTCATCTGCAGACCAACTGCCACCTCAGGCTGAGCAGCAACGAGTTCACAAACTGGCAAAATTCCTCCAGGGTCATAGCTTTTTCAGCAGTGGCCTGATCTTCCTTCTCAGTCTTTTTAGGATCTTCGTAGAGATCAAGCATAATCTCTCATGAGTGTTCATTGGAGATGGTGCCATGCTTACGCAGAACTTTGAGAACTTCGTAGGCCAGCATCCACTTCATGTAATCACTGAGTGAGCTCCACTGTTAATTGCTCGAGACAGCGATGTCCACATAGCTCAGAAGAGAAGTGAGTAGTTACTCAGAACAATGATAGCTAGGTGGATGTGAGATGCTTCTGTGAGAGGCTGATGAGACCTTGAGATCATTCACCTCTAGAAGTCAGTGATTCCAGAAGGCTAGTGCCAGTCCCAACTTGCAGTGATTAACTTCAGTACAACCCACTGGCCTTTACTCCTAGAGGAGATGACCCTCACATTTTCAAGGCAACATCGGCACAAACTGGTAGCAGACTCTTCTCCAAGATTTATGATGTAGACACCTACTTTTCCTTTTGTAGATGTACTGTTCCATCTAGAAATCAAAGTATTGCTTCCTGAGTGGATTCCTGCTGTAAAGAATTTGATGACATACTTCTCTTTTATTTGCAGGACACCAAGGGCTCCAAATGTGTGAAAGTTTCCCTCTAAGTTACTCCAGAGAACAAAAACAACTACATATGGACCTCTCTAGATAGTGCAGAAAAGCCCGTAAATCTTTAAGGGCCAGAAGCTGCCCCAGCTCAGTGATCAAAGTCCTGGAAGTAATGTGACCTACCCTTACTGCTAGTCAACCATGGCTGCTCAGTGGTCTCCATGCCAAGAGCTGGGCTGCAACTGAAATGGGCTGTAGGCTGGCACCTTGTCTAGAGAGCAGACCTGTTCTTCCTCACCCTTCCCCTCATCTTTCTTTGTCTTTTCTCCTTCCTCCCATATCCGTCTCTTCCCCCTTGGCCTCTAAGATGGCTTGCTCTGTGCATATATACTGCCCAAATCAACTACCACCTGCATGTAATATCTCTACTTACTCTCTACCAGTTCTGATGTTTTACTCACTAATTTTGCTTTTATATGCATAAAAACCACAGCTCACTTTAAAGATGAGTCCAGTGTAGTTGAGGGTGGTAAACTGATTTGTCTAAGTTAAGTGTACTTGAACAGTAAGTATTCTGAGGACAGGCAGCTTAGTTGGCAAAGAAGCCTGGAGCCAACTCCACAGAAGTGTGTGGTTTTCCTCCCAGTATGCTTTTGCTTTTAAGAGTGTTTAAGTCAAGCATGGTAGTCCTTACCAGTTATCCCAACACTTAGTTGGCCGAGGCAAGATTACTGTAACTTTGAGGCCAGCCTAGGCTATGTTTAGTTCCAGGCAAGCCTGAGTTACAGAATAAGACCTTGTCAGAGAGAAGACCAAGGAAAGAGGAGAGAGACAGAGAGAGCGAGTGCGTGTGCAATCGAGAGAGAATTATTTTCAATCCCCAGTTAGTTCAAGGCCAACCTGGGCTGCACGACACTGTTTCAAAACACAATGAAACAAAAAAACAGAAAAGAAAAAAATATATAAACAATAGAGAGATCTTTTACAAACTTTAATTGACAACAGTTTTAAGTTGGGATATGAAAGCTGTGTGTGGTAAAATATGCTATAATCCTTGCAATGGAGACTGAGGTAGGAGGATCATTAGATAGAAGCCAGTCTGGGCTATATACGGAGAACCTGTCTTCAGTAGTAGAGAGTAGTAGTAGTAGTAATATTTTGGTTTTTTGAGGTGGAGCCTCACTCTAGCCCAGGCTGACCTGGAATTCACTATAGGCTGGCCTCGAACTTCACAATGATCCTCCTACTTCTGTCTCCTAAGTGCTGGGACAAAAGGCATGCATCACCATGCCTGGCTTGTATTATTAAGTTAGCCTACAAGATAATGGTTTTGTTATGATATATTAAGCATATATATCATTGTACTTTGTACATATTCAACCTCCTCATTATTTTCCCTTGCCCTCCCCCTTCCACTGGTCTTCCTCCTTCTGCTTTTCTGTCATATATGCATATATATATATATATATATAACATAAGCAGAAAAAATATATTCTACATATGAGAGAAAAATATGCAGTGTCCTCCCCCATTACCCTCTCTTGTCCCTTTTCATCTTTTCCTTTAGCGCCCTTCTTTTTGCATTTAGTCCTCCATCTACTTTCATAGCCTAAATAGACTGTGTCTTTAAAAACTAAAACAAGCTGGGTTACTGCTTCAGAGACAGAGGTAGGAGGATCGATGTGAGTTCAAGGCCACCCTGGGACTACAGAGTGAGTTCCAGGTCAGCCTAGGCTAGAGTGAGACCCTACCTGGGGGGTGGAGGGAAACTAAACAAAAACACAAATTTAAAAAATTTTAAGGGGAGAGAAAAATGTGGACGAGAGAGAGAGTGATCTAATTTAAAAAGAAAAGGAAAAAAGGAGGACAGCAGGAAGGACTGGAAGGAAAAGAAAGAAAATTAAATGGTAAGTAACTGTTACAAACTGGGCATGGTAGCTCATATCTGCAATCTCAGTACTTGAAAAGCTGATAAAGAAGCCTGGGCCCCAGTGGGAGAACAAGCTTCAAACCTAAAACAAATAGGACAAAACAAGGAAGAGAAAACAAATGATAGGGAAAGAGAAAAGAAACAGAAGCGAGAAAAAGAGACAATAAAAAAATTTAAATGTATGTTGTATACATCTTTAATTCAAACCAATAAGATATGAACAGAAAGGTCTCAGCAAAATATACAAGCAAACAAAAAGTGCAAAATAAAAAGAAAGAAAGAAAAGGAGGGAATAGAGAGAAAGAGAGGGAGGAAGAGAGAGAGAAAGAGAGAGAGAGAGAGTGTGTGTGAGTGTCCAAGGAGGTCACTTGTGGAGGCGGAAGTGAATGATTTCAGCCTATGCTGAATACATCTTTCTGGGAGTACTTTGTCTAGGTGATTTTTGGTGAGAGCCCAGGCTGTGTTTGCCTTTTCTTTTTCATTTGTGTTGTTTGCCTAGCAACCAGAGGGCATGATTTGAGAACAGAACCTTTTGTATTTGTGGGCTGTCCTGCTTGGCAGAGAGGGTGGAGCCAAACACCGAATTTCTGCAGGCTGCTGGAGTCTCCGTGACTTCCTGGAACGGGGATGGGTTGCAGCGAGGCGCTCTGAAGCGGACCAGGGAAGCTACGGCAGATTGTGCGCATGCTCCACAATGTATGCGGGTTCCATTCTCACCTCGATGGGTCAGCCCTCTGCAATTTAGCTTCCGTGTGCAACCGCTCCTTCTCTGCTCGTCCATAAACATCAGCTTGCTTCTCAAGTGGAAGGCTTCAAGTGAAAGGCCCAAGAATTCAGAAGCCCAGAAATACTATCACGCTCCAAAGGGAGCTTAGGCGGGCCCTTGCATACCTCAAACTCCAGGCTTTACTCTCTGTTGGAAGCCCGCTCCTAATATAAAACTAGGTAAAAAGGGCATGAGATAGCCCTCAAGGATGGGAAATGAATAATAAAGTGAACCACTTATTTGGTTTCTGTAATAGCCTGCACCATAAGCCATAGCAGCCTGCCTCAGACCACCAAGGTCATAGGAGACTGATACCTCACTCTGCTACTCCCACCCAAGGACCTGCGCAAATGCTGACCACCAAGGTCATAGGAGACTGATTGGTCCACGAGGGGCTTGAACAAATTAAACTAATTGGCTTAGAAACTATGGAGTGGCACAAACTGACTGGCTCGCACCCCGTGGGCTCCTGATGTTAAAAAAATGATTGGTCTAATACACAGGCTTTGTTAGAAACCCTGTAAAAACTGTCCCGTTCTGCATTCGGGGCTCTGCAGTCCTCTACCCCTGTGTGGTGTACGACTGTGGGCCCCAGCGTGCTTGGAATAAAAATCCTCTTGCAGTTTGCATCAAGACCGTTTCTCGTGAGTGATTTGGGGTGTCGCCATATCCGGGCAGAGCGTGGGGTCCTTGTTCTGGGGGTCTTACACAAGCACATGTGAACTCAGCAACATTTTGTGTCTCAAATCAGCTGCCAGCCATGCGGAGACTTCAGGGGCCCTGGCTCTAATTGTCTTTCTCCTACAGCTAGACTAGTCCTCCCCGCCATCACTCTCTGAATCAGCTAAGATCTTGTTACAGGTGCCTGGAAACAGGAAAACACAGAGACCTTGGACTTCAGAATTCACAATCACAGACAGGACCCATTCAGGAGGGCTCCTCAACATTGCGCCATGACTGAGGCCAGGCAGAAGAGAGGACTTTCCCAATGCCAGTATGCCATTCAGGTTCCAGTTTTCTCCGGGCAGGTTACAATGCCCTTCTGCAGTGATGGGATCTGCCTATGATGTCAGAGTCATTCTTTCACCTCAGTCCTTCCCCATCTGTACTGGAGTACTTTTTCTCTCTCTGGTCTGTTCTCCAAATTCCATCGTTGAAAGGTAAATGCTCTCCACCTGTTTTACTTCTGTTCCCTGGTGAAGCGAACAATGAGTGGGTGATAATTCACCATCCTGGAACCTCTAAACATTTTTTTTGTTTGTTTATTTGAGAGCAACAGACATGGAGAGCAAAAAAGAGGCATATAGAGAGAATGGGCGCGCCAGGGCCTCCAGGCACTGCAAACGAACTCCAGATGCGGGCGCCCCCTTGTGCATCTGGCTAACATGGGACCTGGGGAACCGAACCTCGAACCAGGGTCCTTAGGCTTCACAGGCAAGCGCTTAACCGCTGAGCCATCCCTCCAGCCTCCTCAGAACATTTTTTTAAAAATATTTTTGATATGAGAGACAATGAGAATGAATGACTCCAGGGCCACTTGCTGCTGCAAACTACAGATGCACATGCTACTTTGTGCTGGTGAATGGAAGCCTGGGTTGGCAGGCTTTGCAAACAAGCACCTTCAACTACTGAGCATGCACCTGGAGTTTGTTTTCAGTAGCAAGAGGTCCTGGTGTACCCATTCTCCCCCCTCAAATAAATAAAATATTTTAAAATTTGTAAATATTTTAAATTTAGTACAAATGCAGGATTGATAAAGTGCTTGCCTTTCAAGCATGAATACCTGAGTTTGATCCCCAGTATCCACATAAAAACACTAGATGTGGTGACAAGTGCTTATAAACCCAGCAGTGAGGAGGTGGAGACAGGAGATCTCTAAAGTCTTCTGGCTAGCTAGTCTAACCTAACTGATGAACTCCAGACCAATGAGAGATTGCGTCTCATCTCAAAGATGACACCCAATGTTGATCTCTGGCTTTCAAATACACACACACATGCAGGCATGTGCACACATACACACACACGCATACACGTGAACATGCATAGATATATACACTTGCATACAAAGAACATAAATACATATTCATTTATTAACTTTAATGACCTTTTAAATTTTCTTTTTGGGACCCAAGAAATTTGTTGCTGACAATGGAACCCCTCAGTGAAGTTTCATGAAATACTTATCAGATAAGTGACATCTACAATGAATTAAATTTTTTAGCCTCATGGCTCCTCTTTGAAGATGTAGCAAGAAATCAAAAAATTTCTGAAGCCATCTGAAGATTCAGAACATTCAAAACTCATTCTTCTCCCAGTTGTTAACTCTTACTTTAACCACTGTTGTGTATGTGAGGCTGGCCTCTCAAATCTCTCCAAGGCATTCAAATTACTTTTTACCCACACAATTTTTTTGTTTTCTTTTCTGTACTACTGCTTAAATATCATAATTACAAAATAAATACAATCAGTATTAAAGTTTTTGCTTTTGGGCTGGAGAGATGGCTTAGCGGTTAAGTGCTTGCCTGTGAAGCCTAAGGACCCCGGTTCGAGGCTCGGTTCCCCAGGTCCCACGTTAGCCAGATGCACAAGGGGGCGCACGCGTCTGGAGTTCGTTTGCAGAGGCTGGAAGCCCTGGCGCGCCCATTCTCTCTCTCTCCCTCTATCTGTCTTTCTCTCTGTGTCTGTCACTCTCAAATAAATAAATAAAAAATTTAAAAAAAAAAAGTTTTTGCTTTGCTTTGTTTTGCTTTGCTTTGTTTTGTATCTCAGACTGTTCTGAAGTTTGTGATTCTCCTGCCTCATTAAGCCTAGTGGTAGGATACTAGGCATGTGTCAACACTCCTGGCTTTAAAAATTTAAACACACACACACTTGTTAAGAAGATGATTCAAAATAGCCAGAACAAACTAAAGAGCTCCCTACTGGTTTCAAAGACAGAGTGGGCACTGGCCACACATATAGAAGGAATAGACTGTCAATTATTTTTGTTTTGTTTTGTTTTGTTTTTTAAGGTAGGGTCTCACTCTAGCCCAGGCTGACCTGGAATTCACTATGTAGTCTCAGGGTGGTCTTGAACTCACAGTCATCCACCTACCTCTGCCTCCCGAGTGCTGGGATTAAAGGTCTGCGCCACCATGCCCGGCTTAGACTGTCAATTTATCTGAGACTTGATGCACAGAAGTTTGGGAGAGTTTCTACTACATTAGCTTCCAAGAAAAAAAAAAAAAAAAGTTGTATTAATTTGCCATTTAGTTTTTTACTTATTTTTAAAATTTTAGTTTATTCATTTGCAAACAGAGAGAGAGAGAGAAAATTAATGGGCACACAGGGCCTCTTGCCACTGCAAATGTTCAAAATCAAGGCTCATATGCTACTTTGTGCAATTGGCTTTATGTGGGTATTAGGAAATTGAACCCCAGGCTGTCAGACTTTGCAAGCAAGAGCCTTTAACTGCTGAGCCATCTCCCCATCCCTAATTTGCTATTTTAGAAGCATGTGTGAGTGTTCTTATGCTTCTATTCTAGTTCTCAACCTTTAGTGTACATGAGAATCAGCTAGAGAACTTGTTAAAAATATAGACTCTTAGTTTGAGATCAATCCCAAGAATCACAATAAGCAATGATCAGCCAAGATTTTTTTTTGTTTTTTTTGAGAAAGATAAATTTGTAATGTTAATAAATTAATAAAATCAGTTCCAATTATGAATGAGTATACATTATATTACACCAACTTCCATGTCATTTTCAATGTCCAGTTGAAAAAGATAGCAGTCATAGGGAATGTTATTCTTGAACTCAAACATTCTCATTCTTAAAATTCAATATTTCAATATAACATTTTTTCAAATTGTCTTTTCAAGTACAGTTCCTTCATTAGTTTGTTTATCCAGTGTTCTTGTCACATTTTTATAGCATGGAAAAATGGTATTTCTAAACCTATCTTTCAGACATATTTGACTAGGCTTTTAAAGCAATTTAGAAGAGTGCCTAAATTAAGAAGCTTAAAGTAGAACTCAAATAAAGTGACTTACAGTCTTGAGTTTTGGGGGGAAAAAAGTTTTAGTATAGTACAAACTATACTTCTAAAAGTCTGAGGTTCAATACATATTTTCACATTGTTACATATTTTGTCCAACTACAACCACAGCGCCTCAGTCAGCCAAGATATTTAACTTTAGATGTTATGGTACCGCACTTCTCCTTTGTCTGTGGATAGTTCTCTAACAAAATTTGGTTATGATTACAAGAAAATCACTTGGGTGATTTGTCTGATTTATTATTTTCTTATATCTTAGCATATATTCATCAAAATGTTTTTATGACATTTTCATGCATCTATATAATGCACATCAACCATATTCATTCCCCAGTTATGTTACTTTATTCCCATTTCTCCCTCCTGTTGCTATCCTTTTTCTGACCAAATAAATTCCCATCTATTCCCATTTTTAGTACATATATATGCATATATATATATATATATATTTGGTTTTTTGAGGTAGTCTTTCACTCTAGACCAGGCTGACCTGGAATTCAGTATGTAGTACCAGGATGTTCTCAAACTCACAGCAATTCTCTCAAGTGCTGGGATTAAAAGCGTGCACCACCATGTTTGGTTTAGTATATATATAATTTTGTTTGTATTTATTTATTTATTTATTTGAGAGCGACAGACAGAGAGAGAAAGAGGCAGAGAGAGAGAGAGAGAGAATGAGCACGCCAGGGCCTCCAGCCACTGCAAACGAACTCCAGATGCGTGTGCTCCCTTGTGCATCTGGCTAACGTAGGTCCTTGGGAATTGAGCCTCAAACCGGGGTCCTTAGGCTTCACAGGCAAGCACTTAAACACTAAGCCATCTCTCCAGCCCTAGAACATATATTTTAAGTTTAGATTCTGCATTTGAGAGAAAAATGTACTATATACCTTTCTGATTCTGGCTTATCTAGCTTAACATGATGATTTCCAGTTCCAGTCATTTTCCTGCAAATGGTGAAAAATACTTCATTGTCCATATATGCCATGTTTGCTTTATCCATTCACCCATGGTTTATCAGATCTAAAACTCTTCTCATGGAGGCTGGGGAGATGGCTCAGCAGTTAAAGATACTTGCTTTCAAAGCCTGCCAGCTAGGGTTCACTTCATCAGACACTCATGTAAAGCTGTATGCAAAAAGTGGTGTGAATGTGTGGTGTTCATTTGAAGCAGCAAGAGACCCTGTTGTGCATGTGCGCACACATAAATATATGCAAATAAATAAAATTTATTTAAAAATAAAAATCTTCTGCTGGGCGTGGTGGCACACACCTTTAATCCCAGCACTCAGGAGGCAGAGGTACGAGGATCTCCATGAGTTCGAGGCCACCCTGAGACACCATAGTGGATTCCAGGTCAGCCTGGGCTGGAGTGAGAACCTACCTCAAAAAACAAAATAACAAAAACAAACAAACAAACAAAAAGCAAAAACAAAAAAAAACCTGAGCTGGGTGTGGTGGTATATGCCTTTAATCCTACCATTCAGGAAGCTGACAGACCAAGTTTCACATTGGCCCAGGCTAGAGTGAGACCCTGCTTCAAAAAAATAATAGGGAGCCGGGTGTGCTGGCACATGCCTTTAATCCCAGCACTCAGGAAGCAGAGGTAGGAGGATTGCTGTGAGTTCAAGGCCACCCTGAGACTCCATAGTGAATTCCAGGTCAGCCTGGGGTAGAACAAGACCCTACCTCAAAAAACCAAAATTAAAAAAACAAAACAAAACAGGGGGCTGGAGAAATGGCTTAGTTGTGTTCATCAGGGAAATTTGTCTACATAATTTTCTTTATATACTTTTTTTTTTTTTTTAAATTTGAGAGCAACAGACATAGAGAGAAAGACAGATAGAGGGAGAGAGAGAGAATGGGCGCGCCAGGGCTTCCAGCCACTGCAAACGAACTCCAGACGCGTGTGCTCCCTTGTGCATCTGGCTAACGTGGGACCTGGGGAACCGAGCCTCGAACCGGGGTCCTTAGGCTTCACAGGCAAGCGCTTAACCGCTAAGCCATCTCTCCAGCCTTCTACATAATTTTCTTTTTTGTTTGTCCTTATCTTGTTTGGTATTTGAGTTATATTTGCCTTGTAGAATGAGTTTGGGACTCCTCTTTCTATTTTACGGAATCTCTTGTGAAAGATTGGTGTTAAGTCTTCTCCAAAGGATTCACTCCTGAATTCTACTAACCTTTCAAGTCCCAAACTTGAAATTTAAGGGTTAAATTTTTTTAAATTAACAATTGCCATAATTATAGATAATAACCCATGTTATTTCCCCCTCACCACTTTCCCCTTTGCAATTCTATGTTCCATCGTACCTCTTCCCCTCTCAATCAGTCTCTCTTTTATTTTGATGTCATCATCATTTCCTCCTATTATTATGGTCTTCCATACTCAGTGTCAGGCACTGCGAGGTCATAGACATTCAGACAATTTTTTTTTTTAATTTTTATTTATTTGAGAGCGACAGACACAGACAGAGACCGATAGAAGGAAAGAGAGAGAATGGGCGCGCCAGGGCCTCCAGCCTCTGTAAACGAACTCCAGACGCATGCGCCCCCTTGTGCATCTGGCTAACGTGGGACCTGGGGAACCGAGCCTCGAACCGGGGTCCTTAGGCTTCACAGGCAAGCGCTTAACCGCTAAGCCATCTCTCCAGCCCCATTCAGACAATTTTGTGTCTGGAAGAGTGCATTGTAAGCAGGCCTAACCTTCCTTTGGCTCTTATATTCTTTCTGCCACCTCTTCTGCAATAGACTGTGAGCCTTGGAAGGTGTGACAGAGAAGAGATGTTTCAGTGCTGAATGCTCCTCTGTCACTTCTCAGCACTATGGTATCTTCTGGGTCATCCCAGTGGTCACAACCATCTGAAAAGAGAAGCTTCTCTAACGAAAAGTGAGAGCACCATTAACATATGGGTATGAATGTGGTTCCTGGAAGCCCTGGAGCTGCTGCTCATCAGTCTTCCAGGGGCATCCAGGCAACTGTGGAGCAGGGTCTTAAGCAGATGTGAGTGCAACGGGAAGAAACACCTAGGAGACGGCTTCAGAGAACAGCTCGTTTATTTGCCAGGAGAATGGGTTAATAAGCATTTGTAAAGAGCGGGAAGAGGTACTGATGGGTACGGGTCATAAGGGAATTGGTTAGTTCAAAGGTCCTGTTGATGCCTAATTAGCATGTAGTGCCATCATGGGTGAGTGGGAAAGGGCCACAGGGTATAAGTAGTGGTGGGAAAAAGTATGGGGCCTGGGTCATAGGGGGATTGATTGGCTGTGTGAAGGCTGTTGGATAATACCGCATTAACATATAGGGATGTGCAGCAAGTGGTAAGAGGTCACAAGGCTATGGGGAAAGTGAAACTGAAGTCTTATCAGGACGAACAGGTGCCCCAGGCTGGGGGGAAGGAGCAGCCTCGCTGCTGCTGGTCTCGGGGCTGAGGTTATCAGGGTCTAGGCCTGCAATGATCTCCTGTAGCCTGGGGCTGCGCCTGACAGCTCAGGCCCACTTTAACCTCCAGTGGCGTGGCATGTGAACATTAAGAGAAGCTCTTACCAGGCAGTTTGGAGAGCAAAGTATATACAGTTAGCCAGACACAAGCAGACATTACACCCCTAGGGCTCATGACTACCCCTATCATAGGTTTTAGTTATCAGGCATGTAGTCCCTCCTGTGGTGTGGGCCTCCAGTCCAATTAGAGAGCTGTTGGTTTCCCCCATAACAGACATGCCACTATTGCACCTGTTAGCTCATTTGGCCTGGCTGACCAAATTTAAGGCTTTCAGTGTCCATTGTTGTTTATCTCCTCTGTTGACTTCTCTCTCTCCCATGGAGCTGCATGCAGCATAGTTTTTTCCAGCTTTCTGTCAGCTGGTCTACATGGAGGAGGTTTTCAGCTCAGCTCCAGCAGGATTTCTCATGACCTTGAAGCCCAAGTATGTGGAGCCTTCAGCAATAGGGTCTTACCATCTATTCCTGGTAGGAAACCAAGAGCCTCAGCAATGGCCTGTAATGTTTTGGAGGGTCTCCTCCTAATGATCCAGGTTCAGTTCCCCAGTACCTACACAAAGTCATATGCACAGTGGCACATGCATCTGGAGTTTGTTTGGAGGCCCTGGTGCACCCATTCTCTCTATTTCTCTGACTCTATTCTATCTCTCTCTGCTTGCAAATAAATAAGAATATAAAAAATAAAAATAAATGCTCTCCAGTTTGTCGTATCTTTCTTACTTCCAGCATTCTGGAACAATTGCTTTGGTAAGGTTGCCAATTTACTTGGGAGAGATGCCTCAGTGCTAACAAGGTGCCTTGTTTGCAAAGACTGCTGGTCAGGGTTTGATTCCAAAGACCAATGTCATGTCAGACACCACAAAGTGGAGCATGATTCTAGAGTTAATTTGTAACAGCAAGAGGGCTTGGTATGGGCTGGAGAGATGGTTTAGTGGTTAAGTAGCTTGCCTACAAAGCCCAAGGATCCAGGTTCAATTCCCTATGTAAGCCAGATGCCCAAGGTGATGCATGTGTCTGGAGTTTGTTTGCAGGGGTAAAAGGCCTTGCTGTGCCCATTCTCTCCCACTCTCTCCCCCTTCTTTCTTAAATAAATAAAATATTAAAAAGAGGGCCTGGCGCATCTGCACACGCACTCTCTCATAAATATAAATAAATAAAGATATTGTTTAAAAAGCCACCCATGATGAACCATTTTGTCTGATCTTGCTGATCTTCAGAGACTGATGACTTGGCAACGATCCCTATTTAAGCCATAGCACTGCCACTTCTGTTTGCCTCAGCCTACAGCTCTGTGGGGGAGGGGAGAGTTCCTTACTAGTGTTTTCTGCCAGTAACTTCCCAGTTAGCTAATTTTTAAGACAGGGTCACACTATGTTGGCCAGACTAGCCTTGAACTTCTGTGAACTGTCTACCTCAGTTTCCTGAGTGCTGGAATTGCAGACATATGACACCAGCCCTAGAGGTTAACATTACTGTGGTAGTGAGATAGCATTTTCTTCTACTGTGTTCTGCTTTGTTTGTACATGTGTACAATGCATGTGTTCATGTGTGCAAGTGCATGTGTGCATGTGCTATATGCTCCATGTGTGGAGCTCAGAGAACAACTTTTGGGTATTGGTCCTTGCCTTCCACCTTGTTTGAGGCACAATCTCTTGTTCACTGCACTGTTGCCAAATTGGCTGGTCCAAGAGTTTCTATCAGATTCTCCTGTCTCCACCTCCCTTCTTGTATAGGTGTACTGGGACTGCAGACATCTGCAGTGGCTTCCAAATTTTTATGTGGTTCTGGGAATATGAACTCAGGAACTCAGTTTTGAGCAGGAAGTTTGTTATCTCCTGAGCCATCTCCCCAACTCCCCTATCCCATTTGTTCTAATGGTCCTACCAGACCTAGTTTTTGTACCTTTTGTCCATTCAAGTGCTTGCATTTCAAGGTTCTTGGTTGCTTTTTTTGTAGGAAATCTAGGCCTTGCCTGATCCATCCAGATCCAGTGGATAAGAAAGTACAGAACATTATGGTATATGGAGTAAACATGACTAAAGAAAGGTAGGTGGGAACCAGGAAGAAATCAATAGGTGCATTTCCTTTTAATGACAATGATTTCAGATCACAGTGGCTCGTGTGGGCTTTCTAGAGAGGTTTATGACACTGAGCAGCTGTCTGAAACTTGTGGTCAGCAATACCTACTTCCCTTCTGTGCCTCATTTCCCTCCTCTCTCTTGCTTCCTTGAAACTAGCTCAAATGATTTGCCACCAGCTCTGTGTTGGGGAGGATTTAAAGCTAAAACAACCAATTCAGGGGTTATCTCTAAAAAGCAAACATCCAGGGCTGGAGAGACAGCTCAGCAATTAAAGGCACTTGCTTGTGAAGCCTAAGGACCCATGTTCAATTCCCCAGTTCCCACATAAAGCCATATGCACAAGGTTGCAATGTGTCTGGAGTTTGTTTACAGTGGCAAGAGGCTCTGTGTGCTCTCTCTCTCTATCTCTTTCTCTCTCTCTCAAATAAACAAAATATTTAAAAAATTTATTTATATTTTATTTATTATTATTATCATTATTATTATTTGGTTTTTCAAGATAGGGTCTCACTCTAGCCCAGGCTGACCTAGAATTCACTGTGTAGTCATAGGGTATACTTGAACTCATGGCGATCCTCCTACCTCTGCCTACCAAGTGCTGGGATTAAAGGCGTATGCCATCATGCCAGGCTTTTTGTTTTTTGGTTTTTTTTTTTTTTTTTTTTTCTTTTTTTGGTTTTTCAAGGTAGGGTGTCACTCTAGCTCAGGCTAACCTGGAATTTACTATGTAGTCTCAGGGTGTCCTTTAACTCACGAAGATCCTCATACCTCTACCTCCCAAGTTCTGGGATTAAAGGCGTGCGCCACTACGCCCAGCTGAATAAAATATTTTTAAAAAGGAAAAAAAGACACTTGCTTGCAAAGCCCCATGACCTGGGTTCACTTTCCCAGTACCCAGGTATAGCTAGATGCACAAAGTTGTGCATGCATCTGGAGTTCAGTGGCTGGAGGCCCTGGTGTGCCTATACTCACTCTCCTTCTGTCTGCCTCTGTCTGTCCGTCTGTCTCTTTCTCTTTCGAATAAATAAAAAATATATTTTTAAAAAGCAAACATCCTACTTCACTAAAGGTAATAAGGACTTCAACATTGATTGTGAGGCCATATACCCGGTAGTGAGCTTATAACTGGGGAAGAAGCTTTTGCCTGTAGTTGATTGATGATGAGATACAAGGTTCCAAAAGATCAGAGTAAATGAGAAGTAATAACTGTTAGGGCTGTGAGATGGTGGCTGCTCTTAGTAGCACTGTAAGTCTTATGAAAAGAAAAGGATGGATCTGGGAGATAGTTCAGTTTGTAAAGCTCTCGTCTTGTAAGCATCAGGGCCTGAGTTCACTCCGCAGTTCCACCATGGTAACATGCACCTGTAATCTTGGCACTGGGAGGGATGGGGTGGAAGCAGGAAGCTCACTGGGGCTTGCTGGCCTGTTAGTTTAGCCTAACTGGTTAGTTCCAGGCAAATGAGAGGAGGTGCCTGGGATTCCTAAGGATGATACACAGGTTGTCTTCTGGCCTTCACATATACGTGAACACATATGTATGAATACACGTGCTGAAAGGCCCAAGAAGCCAGGAGCCTAGAAATACCATCGCGCTCTATCGCGCTCCAAAAGGAGCTTTAGCGGGGCCCTGCATACCTCAAATTCCAGGCCCTACCTTCTGCTAGAAAGTAAGTAAAATGTCACTCTTCTTATTGTGTTAGAGCCCGCCCTTGATATAAAACTAGGCTAAAGGGCGTAAGACAGGCCCTTGAGGATGGAAAGTGAGTAACGGATTAAACTGCTTATCTGGCTTCTGTAAACTGCTCGCACCATAAGCCCTAATAGCCTGTCTTAACCACACTTTGTCACCCCCACCCAGGAGCCTGCACAAATGCTGACCGCTGAGGTTATAGGAAACTGATTGGTCCACGGAGCGTGGGCTCGAGTAATTTAAAATGATTGGCTTACAGTAAATTAAAAAGGAGACATAAAGGGAAGAGAAAGGAAGGGAGGAGGATACTTAATAGGTTGATATTGTATATATGTAAGTACAATGATTGTAATGGGAAGGTAATATGATGGAGAATGTAATTTCAAAGGGGAAAGTGTGGGGGTGGGGAGGGAGGGAATTACCATGGGACTTTTTTTATAATCATGGAAAATGTTAATAAAAAATTAAAAATTTAAAAATTAAATAAATAAAATAAAATGATTGGCTTAGAAACTATGGAGTGGCATAAACTGACTGGCCCGCACTGCGTGGGCTCCTGATGCTAAGAAATGATTGGTTTTAATGCACAGGCTTTGTTAGAAATCATATAAAAGCTGTCCCATTCCTGCATTTGGGGCTCTGCAGTCCTCTACCGCTGCGTGGTGTACGACTGTGGGCCCCAGCGCGCTTGGAATAAAAATCCTCTTGCTGTTTGCATCAAGACCATTTCTCATGAGTGGTTTGGGGTGTCTTCATTTCTGGGAGGAGCGTGGGGTCCTTGTTCTGGGGGTCTTACAGTGCATGCATGCCTGCATACACATGTGAACCTGTGTACAACAAACATGCATACACGGACACACAGACAGATGTACATATGTACATAAAAAAGAAAATTTAGGGCTGGAGAGATGGCTCAGTGGTTAAGGCGCTTGACTGCAAAGTCTAAGGACCCATATTTGACTCTAAATACTATGTAACCCAGACTCATAAAGGTGAGGCAAGCACAAGGTCACACATGCCCACTAGGTGACACAAGTATCTGGAATGTGATTTCAGTGGCTGAAGCCCTGGCGTGCCAATTCTCTCTCTCTCTAAAGAAAAAGAAAAGAAAATTTAGAAATAATAATAAAAAAAGCAATGAAATGGGAGCTGGGCGTGGTGGCACATGCCTTTAATCCCAGCACTTGGGAGGCAGACATAGGAGAAGGATTGCTGTGATTTCAAGGCCACCTTGAGGCTACATGGTGAATTCCAGGTCAGCCTGAGCTAGAGTGAGACCCTATCTTGAAAAACAAAACAAAACAAAAGAAGATCTTCTGAAAACTAAAGCTCTTCAGTCAGGTCTCAGAGTAGAAAAGGTTAAAAATGAAATCCAAATTCTAAGGAGAGTAGAGATTAAAAAACAAAAAAAAAAAGCTAAATTTACAGCTAATATCCAGATGGTAAAGAGGACATAAGAGCCTGGAATGAGGACCCGGGATATTTCAATGGATAAAACCAAGAACACTGAACTGAAAATTCCCTCGAACATTTCTGGGCCAGTGAGGAACAGCTTCCCTTTGCCTCTGGTCCGGGAGAACCTCGTCCAAAGTAGGTGCCTGACAGAATGATACTACAGCTCCTCAAAAGCCACCTGCACCTTATCCAACTCTTTCCAGGCCAGTACCCTGGACTGTATTTCAGTACAGCCTGAGAAGGAAGGAACAGTCCCTGCTTAGGAAAGAAATAGCTTACCTATAAAGCAAATAACAGAATCTGGCCATGGTGTATCAGCAGGAATAGGAACATATGTAGGAGTGGATTGTGACGATACCAGATTAGAGAACACAGAGTTGGAAAGGGCAGCGCTCACTGGTAGAAGATAGTCTCCTACGATTAAGGATTCAATGTTCATAGACAAAGAGCTGCTCCAAAGGTAAGTTGGCTCCTTGGAACCTGAACATTACAGTAGTGTAGAGCATGTGAGGTGAAATTGCCATACATCTTAGTGTTGTAATGAGCAAAGGCCACCTGGATCAGGCAAGTAGGAATGTTGGAATGGTTTACTATTTTCCTGGGAAGGAGCCAGGGGACATTCTTATCTCTAAGGGAATAGAAACTACACTAGTATAGGCTGCATTAGTCTCTGTGGGAGGCCTAGGAATACCTGTTCTCTCCAGGCCAGGCTTACAAATGTGTCCATGGAATTAGGCTGCCTGATAACAATGATAAGATTCCAGAATGACAGAGACCAGTGACAGGACCAAATTTTCAGGGGCCAGATGGATATAATCATTAATGGACATCAAAGTCAGAGTGGAAACTGGAGATCACTACATGGGTTTGTGGTAGCTTTAGAGGCAAGACTGATGGAAAACTGACCAGAACATTACTTGATTTGTATGATAAAAGAGAACTGAGATCTGGAAAGTAGAAAGCTGACAACAGAACTTTTAAGACATGAGGCCTCATTGGCAGCTATAGAGGCATAAGGGCAGGGCCTTGAAGGTTATATGCCAGTTCCAATTGCAGCCCAGACTGTTCAAAGTTCTCACAGCAAGAGGAAACCGCCCTCCGGAACTAAATTGATTTCCATAACCATAGTCCATTGACTGAGTTTGAGACCAAATCCCCTTGAGGAAGAACTTGGCAATGCCTCCAAAGTAACTATACTAAGCCTTCCTTGAAAGGACTCTGGGTATCTTCCAGAACAGTTATGTCAGGGCAAGAAGAAATTTGTATGCTTTTTAAAATCTCTTATATTTGAAATCTGTGTTGTCACTGGTATTAGGAGACCCCCAAATGCCAACCTGGCCCTGAAGTCAGAATGGGAGTTAAGGTAGCCAGGTGACAGATAAGGTTTTATCGTAAGTTCACCCTCATAGTAGGACCAATGAGTCTGCCAGCTTGTAGTAAAGTTATTTCTCTAATCTTTTAATACGTAAATGGAATAGGTATCAATTGCAATAGACATAAGACTGATCAAATGAATATCCTGAACTATATGGATTAAGGTCTGCCCTCAACCCCAGTTAAGGAAGGATTATAGCAATTAGAAAGATGATCCGACTTGAAGGATGCACACAGTAGGCAGAGTGAATATCGAGGTTATCCCCATGTATAGAAGAGATCCCCATCCCAATTCCTGTCAACTCACCTCGCTGCTCCTCTAAAAACCAGACAGATCATGGAAGACGATGGTGAGTTGGCACAGTCATCAGAGCTCGTGGGCAGTCGCTCTCTGCTCAGAAGCACAAGTTACTCTCTCATACTTGCCACTTTAGGATTCATTTAATAATTTTTTTTTTTTTTTTTTGCAGTCTCCATTAGCAAGGAAAAATCAAAGCAATACCCCCAGAGAGTTAGTACCAGTGGGTGACATATGGGGAAAACCTGGTTAATTGCTTGTCCTTCAAGTTTTACAAGATGCAGTGATTTTTTTTTCTTTTTTTTTTTTTTTTTGAGGTAGGGTCTCACTCTAGCCCAGGCTGACCTGGAATTCACTATGTAGTTTCAGGGTGGCCTTGGACTCATGGCAATCCTCCTACCTCTGCCTCCCAAGTGCTGAGATTAAAGGTGTGTGACATCACCCCTGGCAAATGCAGTGATTTTTAAGCATACTCTCTGGAAATATTCTAACTGTATTAACTACTTTTCTGGTCACTAAAAGAAGCAAGAAAAATGAGGAAGGATTTGTTTTGGCTTATAGTTTCTTCTGGGGAAAACATGATGGCGAGAGTGGCTCCTTCTCATGGTGGGGAGAGCCCAAGGTGACTTGCCTACACCTCTACTGATCAGGAAACAGTTTGGGCTACAAGTGGAACAGGCACATAACCCTCAAGACCCTGTCCATATGACTCTTCATCTGCTAACTAGGCCCTATGCCCCCAAATATTTCAATCTCCCCCAAACAGTGCCATCAGCTAGGAACCAATTATTCAAACAGGAGTATTTGTGGGGAACATTTCACATCCACTTCCCTTTTAAAAGTGTCATGAGCTTAGGGACTCAGGAGATGGCTCAGAAGTTAAAGGCATTTATTTGCTAAGTGATCTGCTCTTCCCAGGTTCAATTCCAGGTCCAAATCCTTAGCCACCCACATAAAGCAATTCCAGCTCACCAGAGTTCCATGTAGAGCAATTCCAGCCCACCTGGAAAGTCACCCATGTAAAACGAGATAGACATTAGTTTGCAGCAGTAAGAGACCTTTTCGCATGCATATGCATCTCAGACAAATAAACATAAAAAGTGTAGTAAGTTTAATAAGTGAAAATACAATCTTTAAAACTTTTCAATGACAGCTTCCATAATATAATAAACCATGATAATTCCCCCTCTAGCCCCATTCTCCCCCTCTCAAATCCATCCTCCATTAAATCCCTTCTTTCTAATTAGTCTCCTTCTATTTTGAGATTATTATCTTTTCCTCCTTTTATGGAGGTCTTGTGTATGTAGTGTCAGGCACTGTGAGATTATGGATATCAAGGCCATTTTGTGTCTGGAAGAATGCATTGTAAGCAGTCCTAACCTTCCTTTGGCTTTTACCACCATCTTCTTTCCACCATCTCTTCCTCAAGAGATGAGTCTTGGAGGGTGTGATAGAGATGTCTCAGTGCTGAACACTCCATTGTCACTTCTCAGCACCATGGTGACTTTTGAGTCATCCCAGTGGTCATCACTGCATGGAAATAGAATCTTCTTTAACCAAAAGTGAAAGTAGCATTAATATATGAGTATAAACATTAAAAAGTGCTTAGAAGGCAGTTTGGTGGGCATAACATATGCATTTAGCCTGACAACAGCAAGCACTACTCTGCTGGGGCTCATGACCTCCCTAGCCATTGGCTTTTGACTAGGTTTTCAGTACCAGGCATGTATTCTCTCCCACTGAATGGGCCTCTAGTCCAATTAGAGAGCAGTTGGTATCCCCCAGAACAGACATGCCACTATTGTACCAGTTGCATATTTGGCATGGCTGGCCAGTCTTAAGGATTGCAGAGTCCACTGCTGTTTAACAACATTGGTGACTTATCTCTCCCAAAAGGCTGCATGCGGCATAACTCTTTCCAGCTTTCTGACAACCAATCAACAGGAAGGAGTTTTCCAGCTCAGAACCAGCTTGGTTTTCCAGTCACCCACATGTGGAATCTTCAGCAATGAGTCTAACCATCTAGTTCTGGTGGACAACCAAGAGCCTTGGAAATGGCCTGTAATGTGATGGGAGCATTAGGGACCTCCCTGGGGAGCAACTCACTGGAAAGTATACCATGCTTCAAGTTGTTCTAGTAACAATCCATGGCTTCAGGGTACACCATTAGCCATGTCCGTAGGATACTTCTGCACATATGTCTCATATATATACATATGGCTAGTAAAGAGTAGGTTTACATATGGCTTATTCACAACATCTTGAATTTTGATCAAACCTTCTCCCTCCCTTCTTTTACTCTATTCCTTCCCCTGACCATTCCACCCCAAGGGAACTGCCCCTCTACTTACATATCTACAACACTCTCTGATTAAGTCCTCCCCTCCATCCTTTCCTCACAGCCCCTTTCTAGCTTCCTGGACTCTACTACTGACTTTTATTCCAACCTACATACAAATCTAAACATCTGTAGCTAGGAGCCACATATGAGAGAGAGAACATGTGGTATTTGACTGTCTGGGCCTGGGTTACCACACTTAGTGTAATCCTTTCCAGATCCACCCATTTTTCTGAAAATTTCATTTTTCGTTACTGTTGACTAGAACTACATTGTATAAACCGACCACATTTTCATTATCTATTCATCAGTTGAAGGGCAGCTAAGATGGTTCTTCCATTTCCTAGTTATTGTGAATAGAGTGGCAATTAACATGGATGAGCAAGCATCTCTAATGTAATGAGTAGAGTCCTTACGGCATATGACAAGGAGTGGTATAGCTGAGTCTATGATAAATCTATTTTTAGCTGTCCCGTGAACTTCCACACTGATTTCCACAATTACTGTACCAGTTTATATCCCCACCAACAGTGTAGAAGGGTTCCTCTTTTCCCCACCTTTGTCAGAATTTATTGCCACTTATTTTCTTGATGATAGTCATTCTGACAGGAGTGAGATGAATTGACAAAGTAGTTTAAATTTGTATTTCCCTGATGGCTAATTATATAGACTATGTTTGTAGATGTCTATTGACCATGTGTAATTTTTCTTTGAGAACTGTCTATTCAGTTCCATAAACTATTTTTTAAAAATATTTTTATTTATTTATTTATTTGACAGAGAGAGAGTGTAAGAGAGAGAGAGAGAGAGAGAGAGAGAGAGAGAGAGCATGGCAGGGCCTCCAGCCATCGCAAACAAACTCCAGACACATGTGCCACCTTGTGTATCTGGCTTACATGGGTCCTGGGGAGTCAAACCTGGGTCCTTTAGAACCTGTGTCCTTTGGCTTTGCAAGTAAAGTGCCTTAACCACTAAGCCATCCCTCCAGCACCCATAGCCCATTTTTTTAAAGGAAGCTTCAAAGAATTCTATTCGTGGATTCTTTGTTTATTGAGAGAGACAGATAGAGACAGTGAGGCACAGAGAGAGACAGAGAGGACGGGCATGCCAGGACCTCTAGCCACCACAAATGTACTCCAGAATACTTTCTTCTATCAAGTGATTTTTTTTTTTCTTTCAGAGAAACATGTATTGCCTTTAATGCACTCCGAAGATGGTCCTGTGCAATCTTTGGAAATAGAGGCTAATTTAATGCTTAATAATGATAGTATTGGCTTGGCTCTGAATCAGATTAGACATTGATCAAATGTGCCCTCTACCATTTATAAGCTGTGAAGACTTGGACAAATCCTTTGACCTTTCTCATTTCTTTAAGAGTTGCGGTTGATGGAGGCTTAGCGGTAAAGAGTTTGACCATGAGGTTTGTGTGCCATAGCCTCCCCTGTGTGAGGAAGGTGAGTTGTGGCAGTAGCTGGGAGAAGGAAGGACCTATAGACTTTCTGGCTATCACTTGCCCTAAATACCCTCCTGCAGGAATTCAAGATGCTGGGTCTAGCTGCTTAGAAAGTGCTCAAGGTAATTCAAGAGACAGCATCAAGGAGTCAGCATCCAGGAGTGAGAGCATCTAAGACACCATTGGAAGGTATCAGGGAGATTGGTGAAATTCAAGTGCCAAGCAAGGAGATAGACAGTGGGGGAAGCTCAGCCAAAGAAGATGCCCAGCACACCCTGAAGAGATTCCTTCAACTGCTATCCAGAGAGTGGGGGTGGGGCTCAGCTTTTTTTTTCTAGGACTCTCAAGCCCTAGGAGGGAGTCAGCGCCTGGACTTTTTGTCCTTTTGGTTATTTGTTTATTCAGCACTCACTTAATGGCAGACACTGCTTTGAATACCAGTCAATAAAGCTTCAACATATCAATTTTGGGAAAGACACTATTCCACAACAGGTACTGTCAGAGAAAGAATTTAGTTTTTAAAAAATTCTTTAAAAAATATTTTATTTATTTATTTGGAGAGAGAGAGAGAGAGAGAGATAGATAGATAGAGAGAGAGAGAGAGGGAGGGAGGGAGGGAGGGAGGGAGGGAGGGAGAAAGGGAAAGGGAAAGGGAAAGAGAAAGAGAAAGAGAAACAGAGAAAGAGAAAGAGAAAGAGAAAGAGAAAGAGAAAGAGAAAGAGAAAGAGAAAGAGAAAGAGAAAGAGAAAGAGAAAGAGAAAGAATGGGCATGTCAGGGCTTACCGCCACTACAAATTCCAGATGCATGTGCCACTTTGTGCATCTGGCATTACATGGGTGGTACTGGGGAATTGAACCCAATCGTTAAGCTTTGCAGACAAGCACCTTAACCACTGAGCAATATCTCCATCTTTTAAAAAATTTATTTATTTTAAAGGTAGGATGTCACTCTAGCCCAGGCTGATCTGGAATTCACTCTGTAGCCCCAGGCTGGTCTCAAACTCACCGAGATCCTCCTTACATCTGCATCCCGTGTGCTGGTATTAAAGGTATGTGTCACTGTGGTAGTTTGATTCAGGGGTTCCCCCATAAACTTAGGTGTTCTGAATGCTTGGTTCCCAGCTGATGGAGATTTGTGAATTAATGCCTTCTGGAGGCAGTGTAGTGTTGGGGGTAGACTTATAGGTACTATAGCCAGCTTCCCCTTGCCAGTGTTTGGCACACTCTCCTGTTGCTATTGTCTACCTTATATTGGCCAGGGGG
This sequence comes from Jaculus jaculus, assembly GCF_020740685.1. Taxonomy (NCBI): domain Eukaryota; kingdom Metazoa; phylum Chordata; class Mammalia; order Rodentia; family Dipodidae; genus Jaculus; species Jaculus jaculus. Next base: position 51,402,803 of record NC_059102.1, read on the forward strand.
TGATGTCCACCTTCTGCTCATGCCATCATTTTCCCCCTGCCATTGTGGAGCTTCCTCTCAAGTCTGAAATAAACTTTTTTTCCCCCATAAGCTGCTCTTGGTCAGGTGATTTCTGCCAGCAATGTGAATCTGACTGCAACAGTCACCATGCTTGGCCCTTTTAAATTCTTAATTCCTTGAAGGAAGTTTAGAAATCTTTGGAGTTATCCAAATGATAGAAGGGTTTTTTTTGGGGGGGTTGTTGTTGTTGTTGTTGTTTTTCAAGGGAGTGTCTCACTCTAGCCCAGGCTGACCTGGAATTCCACAATGATTCTCCTACCTCTGCCTCCTGAGTGCTGGGATTAAAGGTGTATGCCACCACACCCGGCAAGAGTGGTTTTTTTTTTTTTTTTTTTTTTACTCATGGTGGGCTCCTTGGGCCACATATGGATTTATATTGAGGTGATTTTGTAGTAGATACAGAGGTAGTTTCACAATAGGTTGTCCCTGCTGGAAAGACCAATCATATATCCCAACATATAGGATGGTGGTGGTAGAGCATGAATCTGTTCATGTGGCCCATGCTTCAATCAATTATGCCCATATACTGAAATTCCTTTGTTAACTCAGGATACTTAAAGCTTGGGAAAATTTTCTCATTGGTCATCACACACTAATGTTCTAAGATAGTGATGCATATTTTAGACCATGAAAACATTTATGTTTAGGACTCTTGAAGACCTCATTGTATGTGCCTCTCCATTTGACTGGCCTTGATTTATAACCCTTATGAAGCCATAGTGCTTTCCTGAGTTTCATTAGTTCTAATAGATTGTGTAACTTGAAGGCATTGTGGAATGCGGCTCACTGGTAGGAAGTGTGAGTGATTGGATTAAGGTATAACATAGTCTATCAATATTAGGATATCTGAAATCATACTGTCAAGTAAAAATGCAATAAAATAAAAAGGAACAGATGTGAAGCTAAGAAAACTTACCAAGGAATCAGTTTACTAGGATTTTTATAAGGTTTCCTTTAGGAATTCATTCATGAGTTTGTCTCCTCTTTAATTTCTTTGAACAACATGTAATCAGTTTGTAAAATTCTTTGTAATTTCTTCCAACTCATTCTCATTGGAGTCCATAACTGTGAAATTAATAGTTTTTGGAAGAGGTATACTGCCTTGCTTTTTCAAGTTTCTTACATTTCTGAGATGAGACATGAACATTTGAGCATTGGTGATTGGTTGAAAATGGTTAAGTCACTTTTATTCTTTCAGTAGAAATGTCTGCAATGTTCAAGAGGGTATAGAGTGATGTAGGGGTGGAGTGTCATTTCCTCTGTTAGACTGTTGTTCAAGGAATCAGGCTTGATGCCCTGAGAATATGTCTGCAACAGCAATTACTATCCTTTTGCCAGAGTAAAAGATCCTTGCAACAATGAGAGAAAGTCCAACAACATTCACTGCCCACCTCTTAAGAGTGCGCCCTGTGACCAGAAGCAGTAATCAGTGCCTGAAGTATAGATGTCTGATATTTGGAGGACAGGGTTCTTTTTGCCAACACTGGATCCTATAAGCCATTACATTAGGGATGTATACATTAGTTTGGGTAGCTACTACTGTGCAAGGAATTATGACTTAAGTGAACCACAATTGATAGTATAAGCCTTACCCTAAAAGTTGCAAGTCTTAAATATTTTATTATTTATTTATTTACTTGAGAGAGAGAGAGAGAGAGAGAGAGAGAGAGAGAGAGAGAGAGAGAGGGAGAGCGGGCGCATGCCAGGTTCTCTAGCCACTGCAAATGCACTCCAGGTGCATGTGTCACCCTGTGCATCTGGCTTTATGTGGGTACTGGGAATCAAATCTGGGTCGTTAGGCTTTGCAGACAAGCACATAACCACTGGATAATCTCTCTAGCCTTTGGATAGACTTTAAGAGTTCCAAAATAGTTATATTAGATTGATTCTTCCAGTGAAATCATTTGTTTAAGTCAGTAGATACATTGTGCTTTTCATGACCATACTTTTCTCCAACTTCATTATTCCAGTTTTTCTCTCCATAGTCATTTTGATAATGCTCACTCTGTTTTCTTATATTTGAGTTCAATAAATTAATGATTAATAATAATTAATATCTTAAAATTCCATGTAGTTGGTCTCATTTATTAGCAGCAACAACACATGGCATCCTTGTCTCCTTGATGGGTGAGCCATCAAACACATGACCTAACAGGAATCTGCACAGTTCTGGTCCAGTGGTCACTGCATACTTCTCTGTGGTCCACAGAAGTTATGATAACTTGGTACATTGTAATTGTCATTTCTCTCAAATGTGGCATTTAGCATTTTTAATGAATCTAGAAGCAGAAGCAGAGTGGCATACATAAGTTTTTGGTGCATTTTTTCTGAAAGTGATGCTGTGGCATGTATGTTAAAATGAGGGTTGGTAATGATTTTCCATCCTTGCCAGCACCATGGAGAGTGTTATCTATGTCTAATAGAATCCTTACATCTTAGTCTGTTTAAATTGACATAGTAAAATACCATGAACTGGATATCTTATAAACAATAGGAATTTTGGAGACTGAGAAGTCTAAGATCAAGGTATGAAAATATTCACTGTCCGATGAAGGCCTGTTTCTTGACTTTTAGGTGGTACCTTTTCTTTGTTTTTCCACAGTGGAAAGGATAACCAAGCCTAGGCCTATTTATAGAGGTGCTAATCCCATTCATGGCAGCTCCTCCCTAAAGGCCACAATCTCCCAGTACCATCAACTTGGCAGTTGGGATCTCAACACATGCACTTGGGGAACATGACTGTTTAGGCCATATCCATGTCTCTACTTTCTATTCTAATCATTCCACTCACTTCTGTGATAGAAGCTACCCCCCCCCCGCAGCCTGCCAAAAAAACAAAACAAAACAAAACAAAAAAAAAACTGAACGCTTTGGGGAGTTTTGTTTGATATCTGCAACCAGTACAAATTCCCAGAGTTTGAGCCAAGTTAGCAAAGAACATCTTTGGGTGAACACGTATTCCAGGATCTATTGGAAACTGCATCTTAAAGTTATCAAGTTCAGGCCAAATAGATTGAAGATAGGCTACAAAATCCAAGTAAGCCCTGTTGAGAGAAAGTGATCAAACTATGAAGGTCCATAGGGTAGAAAACTGAGAGCAAATACATGGGAAGTGGAGAAGCAGGTGGAAAAAGAAAAGTGAGAGGAAACCTTCAGACCAAACCCATGTTTGTGAAGGCATTTTAAATGGCACCATGATCAGATATGCTGAAATCTAATAGAAAAGCCAAAGGAAAATGAATGTGTGGCTTATTTCCTAGTTAAACATTCTTACAGTCTTGCAAATTTACCCATCTGTTCTTCCATGTCTCTGGTTCCTCAGTCTGAGAGATTCTATCTCTTAAATATTTCTCCAGCTATTTCTATGGTGACCAGAGTAATCTATTTAAAATACAACTATGACAGTACTTTTTTAAGTGCTTCAACCTCCTCACTTCCTACAAGATTAAATACAAATGTCCAAGGCAGCAATAAGGCTATTTACTGATAATTTTACCCCTGCTTATTTTTACCATACTCATCCCCCACCATCCCTTCTTTTTCTACCTTCAATGATTGACCAATGTGTTTTAGAATATGCCTTTGTAATGCATTCCCTCATGGTTCAGCTCTTTGGGCTGCTGCCTGGAAAACTAGTCCTCCAAGACTTTCTGCCTTTATTTAAGTACTTTTTCTCATTAGACAAAAATCTTACTATATAGCTCAAGATTGGCCTTGAGCTCTTAAATTTTTCTACCTTATACTCCTTTTTTGGTGTGTGTGGGTGTGTGTCATGGCAGGCGTGGAGGTCAGAGGACAACTTTGGGTAATGGTCCTCACTTTCCACGTTTGAGGCAGTGTCTTATGTTCACTGCTGGTTTACCCAGGCTAGCTGGCCCATGAGCTTCTGGAAGATTCTCCTGTCTCCCTTCATACTCTACTTAGACTTACACTGGGATTATAGACTCTAGTACTATAGTATATGGCTTTTCATGGGAGCTGGGGATCTGAACTCAGGTACTCATGCCTGAGGACAGGTACTTTATCCACTGGGCCATCTCTCTAGTCCCCCCATCCCCCGCTGAGTACTGGGTTATAAGTGGATGCTGCCATGACTGGCTGCCTCTATGAAGTCTTTACTGAACTTCTAAGGTAGAGTTGATCTGTTGGTCTGTTCCTCAGGGCTTCCTTTGAGGCACACAGCCTTATTTTGGCACCTATTACAATTTACTTACAGTGATTTGAAAATCTGAGTGTTTATAAAGAACATGGATCCAGTCTATTTAACTTGTGCTCTTGTGGTCTGGCATAACTCAGGACATATAATAGGATTTCAGTAGGTCTTGAGTTTTGAATTCATGTTAATATAATTATCTTGGACCTAAGGTTTAGCAGCTCAAGTACGTGATATTCTTTCACTGATTTAACAAGAATTTACTGAATACTTACTCTAAACCAGGAATGGCAGTATAATAACTGATCAACAAAGCTGGAAATATACTTAACTCCTCTCATGGGGTTTAGAATTTATTGAAGATGTCATATGCAGTGGAGCACTCCTAATAATCCCAGTACTTAGGAGGTGAGGAAAGTAGATGGTGATTTTGAGACCAGTTGGACTATACAGTGAGACCCCCACCCCCATTTAAAGTTTTTATTAAGAAAATGATTATAAACTGGGCATGGTGACACATGCTTTTAATCCCAGCACTCAGGAGGCAGAGGTAGGATGATCACCATGAGTTTGAGGCCAGCATGAGACTACACAGTGAAATCAAGGTCAGCCTGAGCTAGAGAGAAACCTTACCTCAAAAACCCAAAAAATAAAAAAAAAGGATTATAATATTTTATGAGTTATTAAAATAGACTATAGGTTTGGTCCATTATATCAATGTAAAATTATCTATAACACAAGCCTTTCTAAAATATAAGCCTTTGTCCTTTGGGCTACCTTCTCTTTTCACTTGCTTCTGATTTGCCAATTCTCCAACACAGAATATCATTTTAGTTGACAAAAGAATAAATAAATAAATAAATATGTTAGCTTGGGTGCTTGCTTGCAAAACTTGCCAGCCCAAGTTTGACTCCCTAGTACCCTCACAAAGCCAGACACACTAAGGGTACATGTTTCTGCAGTTGTTTGCAGTGGCAACAGGTCTTGGTGCATACACACATACACACACACACACTTTTTCACCTCTCTCAAATAAATAAATACATAAATTTTTAAAAGGAGAAATAGGACTGGAAGATGGCTTAGTGGCTGTGGTGGTTTGATTCAGGTGTCCCCCACAAACTTAGTTGTTCTGAATGCTAGGTTCTCAGCTGATGGAGATTTGGGAATTAATGCCTCCTGGAGGCAGTGTATTGTTGGGGGTGGGCTTATTGGTGTTATAGCCAGTTTCCCCTTACCAGTATTTGGCACACTATCCTGTTGCTGTTGTCCACCTGATGTTGGCCAGGAGTTGATGTCTACCTTCTGCTCATGCCATCATTTCCCCCCTGTCATCATGGAGCTTCCTCTCGAGTCTATAAGCCAAAATAAACCTTTTTGTCCCACAAGCTTCTCTAGATCTCAATTCTCTTGATTTCTGCCAGAAATGTGAACCTGACTGCAACAGTAAAGTTGGTACTGAGAGTGGCATTGCTGCTAGATACATGACTGCGTAAATTTGGCTTTTTGGAGCTGATTTTCAAGAGGAATGTGGAGGGATTTGAAACTTTGACCTAAGAGACACCTTGCAGTGCTCTAAGTACAGCTTAATGGACTATTCTGGTCAGAATTGAACGACCTGAATGCAATAAAATGTATAGACTGTGAGGTCTGGTTTTTGAGGGTGAGAGTTTTGCCTGGACTGGGCTAGAAGAAGTTTGTGTGACAGGCTTGCTGTTATGGCTGTGTCCTGAAAAGTTGTGCAGGGCTGCATTGTATGGAAACAGACTGGTGTGTACAGAGGGATAAATCATAGAAAAAAATGAAATCTTTGGGTGAAACTACTGCCCATTTAGCTGCAATTGAGAGATTACAACGACTGAGATTGGGCCAGCTGACCTGCACTGGGACAACAGGAAGAATGTAGACTCTTCTGAAGAGGCCTGAATGCTCAAGGAGTGTCCTGTTCCTCAGAGTCTGCTTTATTCTCCTCTGGATTAAAAAATTAGCTCCCTACCTGGTATTATGAGGTATAAGAAATGCAGAAGAGGGTCATTGAATTTGCAACATGATCTTGTGCTTTGGAAATAGCCACGGGTAGTGTGAAGCAGGTTTGCTAGATGCCTGACTGGAAACCTGATGGATCCCTGAGGATGAACTGTGGCTTGCAGTGGAGACACAGTGGAGATGCTGGGACCACGAGATGGCTGCTAAGGAAAGCTGCCAGCTCCAGATGAACTTTTCCAGCCTAGCTGGAAGGGTGTAATTGGAACTCCAGAGATGTGTTGCTGGTTAGAATTTCAGACTTGGAGATTTGTCACTGACTAGAGTTGTTGGACTTGGAGCTAGAGTTTGGTGTTTGCCCTGGTTTTAAATCTTGTATTGGTTGCATATTTCTTTGCTATGCCCAACGCCATCTTTTGCAGTGTGAATGTTTATTCTGTGCCATTATGGTTTTTTAAAATTTTATTTATTTGAGAGCGACAGACAGAGAGAGAAAGAGGCCAATAGATAGATAAGAGAATGGGCATGCCAGGACCTCTAGCCACTGCAAAGGACCTCCAGACATGTGGGCCCCTTGTGCGTCTGGCTAACGTGGGTCCTGGGTAATCAAACCTCGAATCGGGGTCCTTAGGCTTGACAGGCAAGTGCTTAACTGCTAAGCCATCTCTCCAGCCTTGGTTTTTTTTTTTTTTTGGTGTACCTTTTGGTATTATGGCTCAGTTGAAAGATCTTAGACTATGGAAATATTTGAACATCATTAGGATTGATAAAAACATGGGGACTTGGGCTGGAGAGATGGCTTAGCGGTTAAGCGCTTGCCTGTGAAGCCTAAGGACCGCGGTTCGAGGCTCGGTTCCCCAGGTCCCATGTTAGCCAGATGCACAAGGGGGCGCACGCGTCTGGAGTTCGGTTGCAGTGGCTGGAAGCCCTGGCGCGCCCATTCTCTCTCTCTCCCTCTACCTGTCTTTCTCTCTCTGTCTGTCGCTCTCAAATAAATAAATAAATAAAAATATTTAAAAAAAAAAAACAAACATGGGGACTTTTTTTTTTTTTTTTTTTTGGTTTTTCGAGGTAGGGTCTCACTCTGGCTCAGGCTGACCTGGAATTCACTATGTAGTCTCAGGTTGGCCTCAAACTCACGGTGATCCTCCTACCTCTGCCTCCCAAGTGCTGGGATTAAAGGCGTGTACCACCACGCCCGGCAACATGGGGACTTTTTTTTTTTTTTTTTTTTTTTTTTTTTTAAATTTTTTATTTATTTATTTGAGAGTGACAGACACAGAGAGAAAGACAGATAGAGGGAGAGAGAATGGGCATGCCAGGGCTTCCAGCCTCTGCAAACAAACTCCAGACGCGTGCGCCCCCTTGTGTATATGGCTAACGTGGGACGTGGGGAACCGAGCCTCGAACCAGGGTCCTTAGGCTTCACAGGCAAGCGCTTAACCGCTAAGCCATCTCTCCAGCCCCAACATGGGGACTTTTAAAGTTGGACTAAATGCATTCTATTTTACATCATGGATGGTTATCAGTTTATTGGGGCCAGGGGTGGAATGTGGTGGTTTGAATGTTAGGTTCCCAGCTGATGGAGATTTGTGAATTAATGTTTCCTGGAAGCAGTGTATTATTGGGGGTGGGATTATGGATATTATAGCCAGTTTTCTCTTGTTAGTGTTTGGCATACTCTCCTGTTGCTATTGTCCACCTTATGTTGGCCAGGGGGTGATGTCCACCCTATGCTCATGCCATTGCTTTACCCTGCCATCATGGAGCTTCCCCTTGAGTCTGTGAGCCAAAATAAATTCTTTTTTTTTCCCCCACAAAGTGCTCTTGGTTGGGTGATTTCTTCCAGCAATGTAAACCTGAGTGCAACAGTGGTTAAGGTGCTTACCTGTGAAGTCTAAAGATCCATGTCTGACTCTCTAGGTCCCATGTAAACCAGACACACAAGGTGGCACACATGTCTGTAGTTTAATTGCAGTGTCTGGAATCCTTGGTGTGCCAATTCTCTCCCTCCCTCTCTATCTGCCTCTCATAAAGAAAAGGCTAGTCTGTTGGGCTTGCCTCAAAAAAAAGAGAGAGAGAGAGAGAAACATTCAAAAAAGTTGTTCATCTTGTTTTAATCCAAGTAAAACTTTTGTCTTCAGGAATCTGTGGAGGGGTGGTATATATCAGTTGCTTTATAGTTTACCGAGTACATTTGCATTGATAGCAGTATTTAGTTTCATTTGTAGAAAAATCAAAGGGATGTTTTAAAGAGGAGCATTCAAGAATAGGTAAAACAGGATCATATGGTTGGGGCTAGTGGGGATACTTATGAGGTTATTGAAATGTACCCAGGTAAATAGGGGACTGCTGAGAGCCAATGACACACAAGTATCTATCTCAGGTAGTGTGACTGGAGGAAAGAAAGAAGCTTCCAGGTACTGATATTTTGAAAATGGAAAAATCAAAGAAACAAGAGACAAAAATAAACCCCACAAAAAAACAAAAAACCAAAACGAAAACACCATGGAAGTTTGAAAAAACTCACACCAAGTTCTTACAGGTTCCCACTGACTTTATACCTCAGGATGGTTAGGTTCTGCTTCCTTCTCAGTTGGAGTTAGTTAAAAACAAAGGCAGGTGTAGTGTCAAGCACAGTAGTGATGAATATTCAGTTAGGTCCATGCAAAGGCATAATCATTACAGGGGGCTGGTATTCATTTTAAAATGCTAAACTTATCTTTATGAAACCTTGCTACACTGTTTCCATCCTACCCCTTAGCTGGAGGTAACTGCTAACTGGAAATTGCTACAGAACCAGATGCAATTTTCTTCCCTTTAGGATGCATGGTTCTGTGGCAGAGACATGCTGCCACGAGTTAAAGCTATTAACCTTTTACTTTAAAATATAAAGAGATTAAGAGTACAGATAATGTCAACTAGCAATTTCTACTAGAGTCCATAATAGGAGTAATCTCCCAAACTAAAGCTAAGTTGCTTTGCCGAGTTGGCCACTAAAAAATATAACCTAAATTTTTATAAAATTTACAGTATTAGAACAAGATTCAGTCACTGCTAATATTTTTCCCCCTTCCTGGGAAGCTCAAAGAATATGGGAAGTTTTCTTGAATCATCTTTTTAAAACAAAATATATAGGGCCAGGTATGTAGCTTGGGAGTAAAGGATTGGCACAGTACATGTGAGTTTCTGAGTTTCTTCTCAAGCAGTAAAATAAAATATCTATAGTTTATGTAGGGCTTTCAAGGTGATTTTCCTTTAAGATTTGGGAAAGCAAGCAAATGAAGAGAATTTAAAACCGGATTGTTTCATACCTTTCCCTAACCCTGAAATCTACTTTGGCCTTTTAACAGAGTACTTTTCCAAAAAGAGTTTGAGCATTGGCCTAAGACCCTTCTGGAACCATTTCCCTCCTGTCCATCAAAAACAACCTCAGAAAAGCTAGCACAGAGACCCATTTCAAGCACTAACTTTAGTATAAAGTAACTAGGTACAAAACTTTGGGTTCTCTCTCATCTGAGAGCAGCAAATATCTACACACAACTGGGCATTATTTTTCTTAAAAATAGACTATGTCCATTTCTGGAACCAGCTTTAACATCGTGGCTTGGTTGCTTGTTTTTGTAGGGCAGAGTTACAAGTGTCCCAAAGGAAGGGGGTTTCTGGGCTGGTTTGGCGGCCAAGCAAGGTTTGCAAAGGGCTTACTATGGCTCCAGGACAGAGAGCTGCTGGTCTCCAAGCTGTGGTGCAGGATGGTCCCCACTGCCTGGAACCGAGAACGGGTCACTGCCCCTTCCCGGGGAAGGAAGGCAGTCACTGTCGAACTCTCTGCCACCTCCAACTCTTGACTTGATCGTCCCCATCAGACCTTCAAAAGATCTGAAGGTGGACGACTTCCTCATATCTTCGAACTTCCTGCAGATGGCAGTGCCCACGGTGGACAGGGCAGTTGAAGTCTTCTGCTTCATGTAGGCATTGGAGACCTGAACATCGTGCCAGCTTTTGGACAGATTCTGCCTCAGCCCCACCGAGGCCACCTGGCCCAGCTTCTTCTTGAGCTCCCCGCAGCGCCTCTCTTTGGCCGCCAGCACACCCCGTAGAGTTAAGATCTCTGCCTCCAACTTAGTGAGCTCCGACCTGAGCTCCACCTGCTCGGCCGCTGTGGGATCTTGTGGCTCCGAAGATTCCAGCATGCACAAGGAGGTCTCCATCACAGCATCGGGCGTGGCCGCGTAAAGATCCTCATCTAGGGAGTCCAGGTCCAGTTCTTGGTAGGGAGAGTCCAGTTCTTGGCCTGCGGAGAAGTAACTATGGCCGGCAGAGTAGAAATCTAGAGGCGCGGGCTCAGACTCCTGGCCAGGGGGATGGGACTCAGGGCCGGACAGGGCCATATCTGGGCCAGCAGCACTCATGCCTCAGCCGGCGGGGAGTCTGCGAGCAAGCGAGAGGAGAGGACGCCTGGGCAGCGGCCCACTTCCGGGCGCTGGGGCAGAGGCGGAGGAGGCGGAGGAGGGGAGGCGGAACTTCCGGTACGAAGGGCTGGGCGCTGTGCCTCTCTGGGCATCGCCAGGACCTTGTGAAGAAGGCAGGGCCTAGGTTACAAAAAGGTGTGTGTGTTTAAAATTTTTTTTTGTTTATTTTTATTTATTTATTTTAGAGCGACAGACAGAGAGAAAGAGGCAGAGAGGGAGAGAGAGAGAGAGGGAATGGGCGCGCCAGGGCCTCCAGCCACTGCAAACGAACTCCAGACGCGTGCGCCCCCTTGTGCATCTGGATAACGTGGGTCCTGGGGAATTGAGCCTCGAACCGGGGTCCTTAGGCTTCACAGGCAAGCGCTTAACCGCTAAGCCACCTCTCCAGCCCTGTGTGTGTGTTTTGAGGAAGTTGTCTTGCTGTAGGCCAGGCTGACCTGGAATTTCACTATGTAGTCTCATGTTCAGACCAAATCATCTTGCGCTTCTTTTTAACCACACCAGGGTTTCCAAACACGTGAAAACCAATCGAGCCATGGTGTTGACAAGAAATTTGAAAGAAAGCCCAGTGCATAAAATAAACAAGTACCTCATGAGACGACAGGCAGCTCAAAACTCCTAGCCCTGCCCCCTTCTCCATCTTCCCTTCCCAAGTTTTGGAAGGTGCCCAGAGAAACTCTCAGCACTCATATTTCTAAAAGTATGTTTTCCCACATTCATGGTTACCAATTGTAGGGGGTAGATTACCCAGTAAAGTTGAACAAGGTGGATGGAGTCTGTCAGAGTGTCAACCCACCCATTGTCTCCGCCAGTTTATCCAGACTTTGAAATTAGATTGAGAAGCATGTCAGGTACCATTTAGCTCAGTGTCTGCTTGCCTATTCTCAGGGAACACCCTTGAGTAAGATTTAGATCCTAGTGATTTTGTTGTTTATTCTGGTCATCTTTGCAAACATAACCTTGTGGGACATAATAAAGTCCTTCACACATTTCAGCAGTTTATTGGACTCAGGCTACATCCAAACCAACTTGAGCCCTCCCTTGAGTTTATATTCAACAATCCTTTCACACAGCCTACTAGTGTTTATTGTCTTACCCTAAAGGTGTGTATCCCTAGATTTAAAAATGAGAAGCATTCTTACAGGAAATATGAAGCCCAGTGGGGGATTTGGTTGTGTGTACTTAAAGACCTGAAATGAGCAGCAAGGCCTCTCTAGAAGCCAATTTATTCTGGAGTAGGCTTTTCTCACATTTCAGGAATATCTTCAGACTCTGACCCCAAACTCTTCTTCCATAATTGAGAAGGTTAAAAAGAACAGTCCCTGAATGAGGTTAGATAACATGGAACATACATTGTTCATTCAACATTGATAATCCAAATTACTGAATCTGTAGTTGCACATGATTTTCCTTCTCTGGGTTGTTTTGGCCATCTCCCTTTCTGTTACTCTTCAATGAAAAATAGTAATAATTTGTTAAACTTTGATTCCTTTTGATAATGTTCTTTTCTCATAGCAAAACTGTGGGGCCTATTTTAGAGACTTGGTTTCCAGATCCCAGATCAAGACATGATGTCTCAAAGAGGGCTTTTAGTTGACATTGTAAACTTCCTGAATAAACCTAGGTAAATGAGTAGCACAATGGAACAAAATATATTACTGGGCATATGTTTAGCCATGCCTCAAACATTTGTATTTTGAAAATACCGATCTGTCAAATGAAACTTTTTTACTTTTATTGTTTTTATAAGCTATCCTTTTAAAGTATAAAAATATCAATTGAGGGCTGCAGAAATGGCTTAGCAATTAAGCGCTTGTCTGTGAAGCCTAAGGACCCCGGATCCAGGCTCATTTCCTCAGGACTCACGTTAGCCAGATGCACAAGGGGGCACATGTGTCTGGAGTTTGTTTGCAGTAGCTGGAGGCCCTGGCACACTCATTCTCTCTATTTCTCTCTATCTGCCTCTTTCTCTGTTTGTTGCTGTCAAATAAATAAATAAAATTTCTTAAAAAATCAAATGATTAGAGGGTAACAGGTGGATAGGATCAAAATATATTATGTACATGTATGAAAATGTCATAATCCCATTATTGTATACAACCAACATCAAATAAAAAACATAAATGTACTCCATAGTTTTATAATTTCCCATCTCTAGATCAGACAGTGAAATATTCTATATGATATGAAAATACACAGAATTGTTCAGCTGAAACAGAAAGCTTTTTGAGGCTATTTGGCCACTAAAAACAAGCCAAAAAAATTCAATTCAGAAACCTATGAAGAAAAAGCTTGAGAATTATTTGTAATCTTATAGTGGTTTACTGTTTTGAAGAACAAAGTGAAGAAAAAACTTTTGTAAAGGTGATGGATTTATACTTAAACTTTGTAAAGTAAAAATAATCTGTATTTTTAAACTTTTGGTTAGCATAAGAAGTGTTCAGCTTCATCATGGCATACTCATTATTTTTGTTTGTGTTTTTGAGGCAGGTTTGCACTTTAGCCCAGGCTGACCTTGGAACACACTCTGTAGTCCAGTCTGACCTAAAACTTACAGCAATTCTCCCTCCTCAGTATTGTGAGTGCTTGGATCAAAGCTGTGAGCCACCACCCATGCCCACATGATGGCATTTTCAAACAAATTTTTTAAAAATTATTTATTATTTATTTCAGAGAGAGGGAGAGACAGAGAGAGAGAGAGGGAGAGAGAGAAAGAGAGAGAGAATGGACACACCAGGGCCTCCAGCCACTGCAAACGAACTCCAGATACATGTGCTACCTTGTGTATCTGGCTTACGTAGGTCCTGGGGAATCGAACCAAGGTCCTTTGGCTTTGCAGGCAAATGCCTTAACTGCAAAGTCATCTCTCCAGGCCTCAAACAAAATTTTTGATGTTGATTCTTCTGCCTTTTTTCTCTCTGTTCCACAACCCATATGCTCGCTACCTCTAATAGCTTCATTTCCACTTTCTTTTTTTAATGTATAATTTTATTATTGAGAACTTCTACCCTTGCAGACAATAAACCATGATAATTTCCTCCCCTCCCCCGCTTTCCCCTTCATAACTACACTGTCCGTTATATCCCCTCCCTTTCTCTGTTAGCCTCTCTTTTATTTTGATGTCATTGTCTTTTTTTCCTATTATGAGGGTCTTGTGAAGGTATTGCTAGGCACTATGAGTTCATGGATATCAAAGCCAATTTCTCTCTGGACAGTTGCATTGTAAGGAGTCATACCCTTCCTTTGGATCTTACATTCTTTCTGCCACCTCTTCTGCAATGAACCCTTAGCCTTGGAGGGTGTGATAGAGATGTTTCAGTGATGGACATTCCTCTGTCACTTCTTCTTAGTACTATGTTGCTTTTTGGGTCATCCCAGTGGTCACTACCATCTGAAAAGAGAAGCTTCTCTAACCAAAAGAGAGCAGCATTGATATGTGAATATGAACATTAAGTGTAGTGCTTACTGGGCTGTTTGGTGAGCATAATATATGCATTTAGCTAGATGAGAGCAGGCTTTAGACCACTAAGGCTCGTGACCTCCCCTGCCATAGGCTTTTGAATAGGTTTTCAGTATCAGGCATGTATTCCTTCCCATAGAGCAGGTCTCCAGTCCAATTAGAGAGCAATTGGTTTTCCCTTGAGCAGACGTGCCACTATTGCACCCATTCAGTCATTTGGCCTGTCTAGCCAAACTTGAGGCTTCCAGTGTCCACTGCCTTCACCTCTGATGACTTCTGTCTCCCATAGGGCTGCATTACATGCAGCCTTTTCCAGCTTTCAGTTGGCTGGTCTATAGGGAGGAGGTTTTCAGCTCAGCCTCACTTGATTTCTCAGTGACCTTACTCTGCCTAGGCATGTGAAGTCTTCAGTAATAGGGTCTTACTATCTGTTTCTGATGGGAAACTAAGGACCTTGGAAATAGCCAGCAACTCACTGGAAGGTATGCCATCCCTGTCACTGAAAATTTTCTAGTACCAATCTATGGCTTCTGAATGTGCCATTATCCAAAAATGTAGGTTTTAATATGTTTTATTCAGAATATCTTGAATTTTGATTGACCCTTCCCCCACTCTTCTTTTACTCAATATCTTTCATTGGCTTTGCTTAGGCCATTCCACTCCCTGTAATCTGTTCTTCTACTTACATATATACAATACCATCCCATTAAGTCGTTCCCTCGCCTCCCTCCCTTATAGCCTTTTTCTAGCTTACTGTCCCCTGCTACCGATTTTTGGTTCTAGCTCACACATAAGTCTACACATTTGTAGCTAGGATCCACATATGAGAGAGAACATGCAACATTTGGCTTTCTGGGCCTGGGTTACCTCACTTAGTCCATCCCTGCAAATTTCATAATTTCACTTTTCTTTACCACTGGGTAGAACTCCATTGTGTAAATGTACTACATCTTTATTATCTATTCATCTGTGGAGAGACATCTAGGCTTGTTCCATTTCCTAGCTACTGTGAACAAAGCAGCAATAAACATGGTTGTGCAAGTATCTCTAAGGTAGTGAGAAGAGTCCTTAGGATATATGCCTAGGAGTGCTATATCTGGATCATATGGTAAATCTAGTTTTAGCTGTCTCAAGAACCTCTACACTGATTTCCACAATGGCTGTTCCAGACTACATTCCCACCAACAGTGTAGAAGGGCTTCCCTTTCTCTGCATCCTTGCCAACATTTATCATCTCTCTCTCTTTTTTTTTTTTTTTTGTTTTTTGTTTTTTGGTTTTTTGAGGTAGGGTCTCACTCTAGCTCAGGCTGGCCTGGAATTCACTTTGTAGTCTCAGGGTGGCCTTGAACTCATGGCAATCCTCCTACCTCTGCCTCCCAAATGCTGGGATTAAAAGCATGTGCCACCAAGCCTGGCTACAAAGTCATTTTACTTTGCATTTCCCTGAATGACTAAGGTTGTAAAACACTTTTTTCAGATGTTTACATACCACCTGTATTTCTTCTTTTGAGGATGCTCTATTTAGTTCCACAGCCCATTTTTTTAATTGGGTTGTTTGATTTCTTATTGTTTTGTTTTTTGAGTTCTTTGTATATTCTGGATATTAATCCTCTGTCAGATTTTCTCCCATTCTGTAGGGTGTCTCTTTGCTCTATACACAGTGCCCTTTGCTGTACAAAAGCTCTGTAATTTCATGAGATCCCAGTGGTTGAATAGTGGTTTTACTTCCTGAGCAATTGGGGTTATATTCAGAAAGTCATTGCCTGTGCCAATATATTGAAGGCTTTCCCCTACTTTTTCCTCTATCAGTTTCAGAATTTCAGGTCTGGTATTATGGTCCCTGATCCATCTGAACTTGATTATTGTACATGGAGAAAGACAAGGATCGATTTTCATTTTTCTACATATAGACATCCAGTTTTCCCAGCACCACTTGTTGAAGAGACTCATTGGGGGTTATTTCTAATGGATTAATAATTTTTGGTGGGGTTGTATTGCTTTGATTGCTTGTGTTTCTTGTAGTATAATGTAGCAATTTTTGCATCCTGAATTGATTTGATGCTTGGGTTTTCTAATTATCTGCAGTACTCTTAGACTTGGAAATCCAACTTTATGTACTTTCAAAGAGTAGGAGTTTAAGGTGCCAAGTGTAGCTCTTGTACTGCAATACAACCACAGAAGTAATCCTAGGTGTTGAGATTGCCTGCTATTAAAGTATTCTAGCAGGCTAGGTGGAGCAATTTGCTGGTAAAATTCTAAAATTGAACTGATAAATATACACATTCAGTAAAAACAAGCACAGTTTATGCAAATGTGGGGATTGAAACAAAAGGATAACCTTATAAAGCCAAATTCCCTAAGGTTATATGTTGCTCTGTACTCTTAACTCTGTCTGTTGGGAGGTTGAGATTTTTTTCTGAAATGGGTTCCAGGTCAGCCTGGGTCTGAATCAGATCCTGCCCCCAGTAATGATGGGAGAAAAAGACAAAGGCTGTATGAATCTGAAAGCATCAAAGGCAACAGTAGTCAACCCCCAAACTGAAAATGGTAAAGCCAACCACGAATATGTAACCCATAATCTGCCCTGACATGGAAAGAGACATTAGTACTTCCAGTGCAGATCTATGTACCTGCTTTTTGGTCAGGTGGCCTCGTTACCTTTTGGGGTGGCTTCCAATCTCAACAATACCGAGTGCCCACCTCAATCCCTCCATGTTGTGCTATGGAACTGGTGCTCTGATCAGCTGTACTGGATGCCCTGCCACTGGGGGCTGAATATGTTCTCTGGAGGTTCACGGCTCTGATGGTTAGAGGATAGGAGAGTGCAGGAAGCCTGGAATTGTACTGGAACTGCTCAGCTGATCCCACCTGTATTCCTTTCAGCAGCTCCTTAGCTGATGTCTGCTGTCTCCCCTTCAGGTTTGATGAGGTTGGAAAATCCCCTTGTTTGTTCTTTGCTTCTGCAGATGGGCCCCGGGTTGGGTGGGTGCACAGATCTGTGCAGGCTCCAAGTGCCTCCGTATGATTCTGGATTCTCCTTTCTGGTAGATCGTGATTTCTCCTGCTTCTCCACTGTGGTCCTTCACTGTTCAGAAGAAAAGTGTATTTTTCTGTCATTTTGCTTAAGTCCCTCCCTAGGCTGGTTTGGTGTGTCTCCTATGCAGCCATCTTACTCAGAAGTCCTCCTCACTTCCACTTCCATGTCACATGTGTTCTATTGGCCTGCTGCCTCCAGCTCTTCTTTTTCTCCTCTCATATTAAGAAGTGTTTTAAAAACAGTTCTATTGACAATCTCTGTGTATGTATATGTATATGTATAGGTATAGGTATAGGTATAGGTATAGGTATAGGTATAGGTATATATATATATGTGTGTGGGTATGGGTATGTGTGTATCACTGATCATCTGATCATAATCTTCTCTCACAAGCATTCTCTGACCCTCTCCTATTGTTCCCCATAAATGGTATTTAAAATTTTTTTAAATTATTTATTTGACAGGAAGAGGGGAGGAGAGAATAGGCATGCCTGGACCTCTTGTCACTACAAATGAACTCCAGATGCATGTGCCATTTTGTGCATCTGGCTTTATGAGGGTACTAGGGAACTGAACCTAGGCCATCTGAAATTGCAATCAAGTGCCTTTAACCACTGGGCAATCTCTCCTGCCCCATAAATGGTACTTTTTACTGATGTTTTGCCTTCTTAGGTGTAGATGCCTGTATCCATTGTATATCCTCCACCAGGTCTGGGTTGTTTGGAAATGAAAGATGTGAGATTATCATGACTAATAAAAGTTTAAAATTATTAGGTACTTACACCAGGGCCAACAGATCTAACTATTTGATTTCTTTCATTATAAATGATAAATGTGGAGCTTTCTGATTGCATTGACTTATTCAGTAATCTTATTGGTAATTCAGATTGCTTCGAAAGAGCTGTCAGCTCACTCTGCAGCCTGGTCATTTGCCTTGCTGGATTTAACTATAATGATTTCTCTAAGGTTTTATGTTATAAAAGTATTACTATGAACATTTTGTTAATTTTAACTGAATAACAGGAAAAATGTTGAAATATTTAATTACACTTGAAAATGAGGCACGTAGTTGAAATCCTAACCCAGCCAAAATGTTTCAAGACCAAGGGACAAAATTAAGTAATTGGGTACGTTTTTGGTGGAAAGCCAAAATACTATGTTTGATTTCAGCTTGCAACCTATTTTTATTGCTGTATTGCAGCTTAGCCTCATACCATCAATAATGAATGCAGTGAGTTACCTCCCCACAGATATTCTTCCTCATGAACAGGAAAGCTATCTGCAGTTCACTGTTGCAAGAGTTACTACTGCCAGTCTTCACAGCTCAGTGGTCAGTTGATCTTCCTGTAGAGCCAGGTTGATATTTCCTTTTAGTGGCTTTCTTACTTGAACTAATTAGCATATATATATATGTATATATGTATATATATATTTCATTTATTTACTAGAGAGAGAGAGAGAGAGAATGGGCATGCCAGGGCTTCCATCCACTGCAAATGAACTCCAGATGCATGTGCCTCCTTGTGCATCTGGCTTATGTGGGTCCTGGAGAATCAAACTGGGATCCTTTGGCTCTGCAGACAAATGCCTTAATCACTAAGCAATACCTCCAGTCCCTAATTAACTTGTTGAGAATATTACAGATAGAATTTTTCTCTCTGAAATCCACATATAACTATTAGTATATTAAGTTAGCATTAGAGTTTATTACTATGTTATACTTTCTTTTTTGGTGGCATATAGTACAGCTTTGGCACAGGCTGCAGGGGGAATCATATCGAGTTCTGGAGTCCATTTATGTCTGAAGAACCAACTGTATCTCCTCACTCAAAGTGCTTACTTTTATGAATTGGTATGGAAGGGAGGAAGGGGCTTTCAAAGAGGATTGTTTCCTCTCAGATCTTAAAGTTACTAGAAGAGCAATGATGGGGGTATGGATGGATACAAGGGAAAGGAAAATAATTAAAGGGTGTTGTTGGATTATGATATGCGGATTCTTTTTATCGGAAACATGGAGGCCTACATAGGATAGCAAGAGTTTCCTAAATGCCATTTGGTTCCAACAAATGGACTTTTGTTCCATTGCTTTCAGAAATACCTTCTAAAGCCAGGGATTTCCCAAGACTCTGAACCAGAAACTTCCCTTTATACGATGTAAAGCAAAGAAGCCTGGGAGCTTTGGCATGGGACCATGAGCACACACCAGGAAGGAGATGCACAGCGAAAGAAATTCTTTGTTTTGCTTTGTTTCCATGTGAATAGGGAAGTAGGAGGAACCCATCTTTTCTCTCCAGATGTTTTGACCATGATTTTTACTTTACATGTTGGAAAAGAAAACATCCTGGAAAATAAGTCAGTCTTAGGGCAACAGAGAGAAGAAAGTGGACAAAACTGGCTCATGAATGAGAAAAGATTTGGTCAGTTACACACAGGAGGATTTAGGTCATCTGCACCATGCCAAAGAGCCAAGAGCATTACATGTTCTCAGAGGGACTAGTCAGGTAGCTTTGGTACCAGCAGGTAGCGAAGAAAGGTTCACAAAAGAGGAACTTATGTCAGGCTGCCTGCCTGCCTACCTCGGTGGCAGAATGGAATTCAAATTCTGTTCCTTTCACCCAATCAGATCTTTCTTTCAAGGGTGCACCCCACCCAGATGTGGATGGACCCCATCTCTGAGCTCAGGCCAATTGGCATTCATACCTTACACAGGTGTCCCAACCTCTTCCACAGACAATTCCCTGATCCAAATAAATAGTCTTAGTTGGGCTCACAGAAGGGAATTCCTTTCTGGCTTCTTGGCTGTTGACATCTCCATGCCTGAGTCCCAGTGCCAAATTTCTTTGTTACTATTTTTATGGCCTTTTGATTTCTTTAGAAGTGCTCACCTTTTTAGAAAAGCCCCTTTTTTCATGTCTTTTTCCACATAGGCTCTCAGACCACGTGAGAGTACCCATTTTCCCTTCCTCAGTTCTTGAACCCTCCCTTTCCTTTGTCTCCCTGATATTTCTGAATAAAAATGTAATGGCTTACAAATTATTTTTCTCAGCCTTGTGTACCCCCCCCCTTTTTGGGTAAAAACAGACATGAACTAAATATTTGTAATTTAAGGATTCTTCTTGAACTCCATAAACCTGATGCAGTTTCTCTAGTCATGATCTAGACATTTGGAGGATGCCTTAAAAGGCAAAAGGAGGGTGTGAAATGATTTAAGGTCGCTAGTGGCTTCTCATTACCACCTCCAACATACACTTATCCTGAACTATATGCATTTCCAACAAGGCATAGACCATATTGAGGAAATGTCTGCAGCAGACTCAACTTACTTAAATGGACTCTTGGCATTTTTCTGTATGCATGACTCTTAACTAAGAAAATTTGCAGGAGGCAGGATTCTGACAGGGCAGTTAAGAGTGTGAGCAGGAGCCCTTCCCTCAAGAGGCCACAGAGTGTGCATCCACAAAGAAACATGGAAGGGCTAACCCAGATCATAGGTGACTTCAAGAAGAAAAGAGTGGGAACACTTACTGTGCATGTATGCTGAAGTCCTCAGGCTCAGCATTAAGGGTAGAGGTAACAAACTGGGGTAGTATGTCTTTGTGTAGCTACAAGCTAGAGAGGCTAGAGATCAGCCAGGTTATTAATAGAACCCTTGAAAGGTTATGAGTATTGTAATGGATTTACTGCAGTGTAATACAAAAATAAATAAGTAAATAAACCAACAACAAAACCCTGTGACCTGGACTATATCCCCTCAGAACTTAACTATTCTTGTCTTAAGACTGTCATGCCTGCTGATTTCCTCAATTCTGAGGCAAACCAATTTTAAGGCACATCTTCATTTTAATAAGAGCTTTCAAAGAAGAAAAACCAACTATATTACATTGCGCATTGATTTTCAGGTGCAATCTTAATTTTAGGATCATTAAGATACCACAAAATGTATATCTTAAAATTGAAGAAATATAGTTGTATTTCAGTAAGCTACAAATGTTAATAGCCTTGCTTGATTCTTCTACTGGTATTTATAATGAATCTTTGTTCTTTCCAATCTAAGAGAAAAGGTGATAAAGAATGGGCTTTTATTAAATATCTGCTAAATTTCCAGGTGTAGTGATGCACGCCTTTAATCCCAACACTTGGGAGGTCAAGGTAGGAGGATCACCATGAGTTGGAGGGCGCCCTGAGTCTACATAGTGAATTCCAGGTCAGCCTGGACTAGAGTGAGATTCTACCTCAATAAACAAACAAACAAACAAAACTCTGTTAAATAACAAAACTAATGTAATAAGAACAAAGGTCCTCTTTTTATGTTGGTGGTGAGGAAGTGATAAAGCATCTATAAGACACAAAACTCAAGATGACAAAGTTATTCCTGTGATAGGACCCAACCCTCCAGATATCCAGACCTTTCCCTGTCCAGTATGTTCTTTAAAAGCTATTTTGTGCACATATAAGTAAAAAGGTATGTGTTATTTTCCCTTTGTTCTGCACAAATATTATCATGCTTCATAAAATTGTTGTCCTCTGCTTTTTTTAGAGTTTCTTGGAGATTGTTCTGTATCCACATTAAAGAGCTTCCTTGTTTTTTAAAAAAATATGTGATTAAATACCTGTTTTCCATCCATTAGGTGGATACAAATGATAGCTATACCTAGAAAACATTTTTTCATATAATTGGAAAAATGAAATGGCATTCTATCTTGTCACTGGTAGTCTTCATACAATGCTGAAGGAGAGGAGACTGCTCTAAACTGTGGAGAGAAATGAGGTAATTCTTATTAAAACCACACACATATTCTTTGTTGAATAATTATACTTCTAGAACTTATTTTACCATATATTCCAACACATAAGAGTATGTACATACAGTCTTTTCTTTCCGTTAGAGATATTAAATAGTAATTGTACAGCAGTTTCTGGATCTTTTACATGTACAATGAACATGCTCGTGTATGTTCATGTGTATGTGGTTGCACGTGTGTGCAGGTGTATGTGCACATGTGTGCATATGCTTATGGAGGCTAGAGGTTGACTTTGGGTGTCTTCCTCAAGCTCTTTCCATTTGTGTTTTTGGGACAGGGTATCTTTTTTTTTAATTATTTGTTTATTTATTTGAGAGAGACAGACACAGAGAGAAAGACAGATAGAGGGAGAGAGAGAGAATGGGCGCGCCAGGGCTTCCAGCCTCTGCAAACGAACTCCAGACGCATGCGCCCCCTTGTGCATCTGGCTAATGTGGGTCCTGGGGAACCGAGCCTCAACCGGGGTCCTTAGGCTTCACAGGCAAGCGCTTAACCGCTAAGCTATCTCTCCAGCCCGGGACAGGGTATCTTGAACCTAGCGCATACTGATTTGGTTAGAACAGTAGCCAAAGAGCCCCAAAGCCCCAAGTGCTACCTCCTGCTCAGCTCGTCCTCACTGGGATCACAGGTGCCACAGTACCTGGCATTTTATCTGGGTTCTATGGATCTGCCATCAGGTCCCTGTGAGTGACAAGCACTTTGCCCACTGAACCTCCTCCCTAATCTCCCTAGCCCTCAGGGTTTTTTTTAAATTTAATTTATTGGCAAGGGGTGGGGGGAGAAGAGAGACAGAAAGAGAATGGGCATGTCAGGGCCTCTAGCCACTGATATGAACTCTAGATGAATGTAACCTTTGTGCATCTGGCTTATGTGGGTCCTGGGGAATCAAACCTCGGTTCTTTGGCTTCGCAGGCAAACACCTTAACCGCTAAGCCACCTCTCCAGCCCCAGAGGATTTAAAAAAAAAAAATCTCTATACACACACTTTAAAGAAAAAAATGCTATGTCTTATTACACTATATAATCCTGGATAGTAGCTCTTCAAATTTGGAGAAAAATCATTCTAAAAAGCTTCACATGACACCTAAAATTTAAATAGTTAACATTATCAGAGAAGGAATGCTTCTACATTATTTAAAAGACCATGGGAAAGAAACATTAATTAAAAAGCTAAGAAACTGTCTCAAAGTAATTTTATTTTATAACCCTTCCTCCACAATAAGGTAATGTTACTAAATAATCCAGTCCATGTAATTTAGCACATGACTCTGTCTCTACTCTGGCACCTGCTGCCTTACCACTGCATAGTTACACACAACTGAAATAAGTTTCCTTAACATTGTTATTTCCATGTCGTGAAGCTGCTCTTGACGGGATTTTGTGTTGCATCAGCATTTGACATAAACAAACAAAAGAATGTCAAGAGTGAAATTGATCTGAAGAGTGCTGAGTACACACACACACACACACACACACACACACACACACACGAGATACTAACCGAGAGAAAGCTCAGGCACCCAGCTGTTGCCATCTTCCCTTAGCAGTACCAGGTGAGAGACAAGTGGGTAGGCACAGATGACAAGTTGTCTAACTACCAGTGGAACCCTGAACAACAGTTTCTTAAATTTTTTGGATCCAAAGAGGGCAAAAGGAAAGCACTCAGACTGGAGAAGTCCTGGGTGCGGGGTCCGAGTTGAGAGGCGTCATCAAGCCCCTTGTCCGGCCCCTCGCAAGCAGCAGAAGTAGCTGGGAAAGGTCTGTGCTGGTGGAGGAGCCCTGGCAACGGGCTGGGTGACGAAGGCCTTGTGCACAAGAGCCTAACAGCCCAGCGACCCTCCTTGACCACACCTCCGGCGTGCCCATGCAGCGCGCTGGCCGCGCACCTAGTGCGGGGTGGGAGGGAAGATTTTTCCCATGCGTTCTGTAATGGTCTGGGGTCAGACCTGAACGATCACACACAGGTTTTTGGCCTGAAGTCAAAACTTCGTGCTAAGATTAGAAACAATTTAAATATTCTTCAACAGGGTATTGACTAATTCATGATAAATCCACACAGTGTTTCATAGTATAGCAATGAAACCTGGAAACCAGTGGCAACATAGTCAGGAGCCTAGCTGGAAATAAATGATTTACTTAAAATAAGTGATTAAAAGGACTTTGCAAAGATTTAAGGAATGGCGCAGCAGCTAGGGCTAGGAACAAGGAAACCATTATAACCATAGCCTGACTGTGCATGGAATAATGGTTAGAGAAATGCCCTGAGGGATGTGATGATCCCCAGATCCACCCAGCAAGGATGCTGGAAATATCTGAGCAGAATTAAGTTCCCACGGTTAACCATGTCATGCGTCTTTTGTTGATGCTGTCCATCTATCAAACCCAACCTGAAACTACAAGGCAAGGGAACATGTTTGATGGGGTCTGTAATGAAGTTCTGCAGTGGAGAAAGCAAAGGGCAGCACGGATTAAAGGTGCAGAGGCAAACAAAACGCCCAATGTACCGGCCAAATGGGGAGAGCTGTTTTCTTGTTTCTTCATTAAAACTAGTTATTGTCAAGCTGGAGAGATGGCTCAGCAGTTACAAAGCCTGACAGTTGATTCTCCACTACCCATATAAAACCAGATGCACAAAGTGGCTATTGTATTTGGAGTTGAGTGACTGGAGGCCATGGTGTGTCCATTCTCTCTCTCCCTCTCTCTCCTCTTGAATAAACAAATAAATAAATGAATAAAATAAATAACTAAGTAAAAGTTAAAAATGATTATCATCAGTCTTTGTCAACTTAATAGAAAACTCTATCTTGCTATTTTATTGTAAATTTCTTTGACTGTTTAAAATTTTTCAGTTATTTATTTATTTGAGAGAGAAAAAGCCAGAGAGAGAGAGAGAGAGAGAGAGAGAGAACAGGCATGCCAGGGCCTCCAGCCACTGCAAATGATCTCCAGATGCCTGCAAAACCTTGTCCTGGGGAATCAAACTGGGGTCCTTAGGCTTTACAGGCAAACACCTTAACTACTAAGCCATCTCTCAAGCGTCAGTTTTTTGACTTTTAATTGAACTTAAAAATAAAAGATCTTTCATTTGGTTGTGTTATATTAACCCAAAATTTTCATATAAACTTTCTGCTTTCGTTTGTTCCTTGCCTCCTTCAGTTAATAGAAGAGCCTTTGTAATTCCTCCTCTGAGAAGATTGTCTTAATGTTTTGCAATAATCTTTGCTGCGGTTACTTCACTACAATGGAGGGACAGTTGAAGGAGTGTTTTAACTCGTTACTTAAATTCTCAGTCCATGTTATAAGACTGACCTTCACATTGTCTGCTTTGACAGTCACCCCGTACTTCTAGTTCCTCAGCGGTGTGATGATTGTGCACTGTGGTTTGCTTTGGCTCTTGAATCTCCATCCATAGTTAAAGTTTCAAATCTCTCGGTCTTCAAGTTACTAGTCTTCTATCTGTTTCCAGCTTCCTCTTTTTCATGATGGTTGTCTTCTATCCTGATTTCTTGTCCTTATAGTTTTTGCTTTAAAAGTCTGCAAGTTATTTTACTGTCATTTTAGTGATCTTACTAGAAGATGTGCTAAATTTTTATGCTTAAACATCTCATTTTTGTTGTTGTTTTTAGAGAAGCTCAGCCTCTAAAGTACAAATGTATCAGGCTCACCCTTCCATCTTCTTATATTTTTCCCCATGAGGTAGGGTCTAGCCCAGGCTGACCTGGAATTCACTATGTAGTCTTAGGGTGGCCTTGAACTCACTGCAATCCTTCTACCTCTGCATCCCGAGTGCTGGGATTAAAGGCATATGCCATCACACTAGTCTTCCTTCCATCTATTAATAGGAAGTCCTGAATTAATATTATTTTACTGGGTTGTCTTAGGTGGATAAGTATAATTTATATTTATAATAATATAATAAACATATATTTATTATATATTACACAATATATAATAAATATAATATATATTGTGTAATATATAATAAATATAATATAATACATATAAATATTAATAAATATAAATATCCCATAGAAAATGGGATACATGGATAGCTACTTCAAACTAAGAGTCACCAAGTTGCTTCAGATCATTGTGAAGCAGGCACCTGTTGCAGTCAGGTTCGCATTGCTAACAGCAATAGGAGAGTGTGCCAAACACTGGCAAGGGGAAAATGGCTATAATTTGTATATTAAAAAGATCATTCATCCTGACCAGGTATACTAGAGATTCAGGGATGATTTAGCATATGCAAATCAATAAATGTCATACATTGTATAAATGGACTGTAAAACAAAAATCACATAATCATTTCAACAGATGCAAAAAAGGCATATGGCAAAATCAAACATACCTTCATGATAAAAGTTCTGAAGAAACCGGAAATGTAAGGAACATATCTCAACATAATAAAGGCTATTTACAATAAATCTATAGCCAACATTATACTAAATGGAGAAAAAGATGAAGAATTTCCACTAAAATCAGGAACAAGTCAAGGGTGTTCACTTTTGTCACTTTTTCAGATTTTTTAAAAATTATTTATTTATTTATTTATTTATTTATTTGAGAGCGACAGACACAGAGAGAAAGACAGATAGAGGGAGAGAGAGAGAGTGGGTGCGCCAGGGCTTCCAGCCTCTGCAAACGAACTCCAGACGCGTGCGCCCCCTTGTGCATCTGGCTAACGTGGGACCTGGGGAACCGAGCCTCGAACCGGGGTCCTTAGGCTTCACAGGCAAGCGCTTAACCACTAAGCCATCTCTCCAGCCCCACTTTTGTCACTTTTATTTACTGTAGTAATGGAACTCTTAGCTTTTGCAGTAAGATAAGAGATAAAAGTAAAAGGGATGCAAATTGTAAAAGAAGAGGTTATATTATCATTATTTGCAGATGATATGATTTTATACATAAAGAAGCCTAAATACCAGCAAACTATTAGAGTTGATAAACACTTTTAGCTAAGAAGCAGGATGCAAAATAGACACACAGAAATCAGTAACCTCTCTACATACTAACAACAAACATGCTGAGGATGAAATCAGGGAATCACTCCCTGTAGCAGATAGCTTCAGGTCATTGAAATGACCTTTTAGACCAGGCACAGTAATGGAGGAAGGGATTTATTGAAGCTTACAGATCCAGAGGAAGTTCTATAATGGCAGAAGAAGCTGTCCCTGCTTTCAGGTCCAAGTATACACTTCAGGAACTCCAGGAGGAACTATTCACTTTGCATAGCTTTAGATTGGAATTTCAAGTCCACCACCACACCTTAGGGATGGAGCCTAAAATCTGCCCAGTGACACCACCTCCATTTAGGTGGCTTCAGAACTAAATTATTAACTATAATAATAAAACACTGAATATATTGGTGGCTATCTATTCAAACTACTACATTCCGCCTCTGGCTCCCAATAGATTCATAATTTTCTCATATTGTAAATTGTATTCAGTCTGATTTCTAAGGTCCCCACAGTCTTTCCCAATCAGTGTCATTACGCTCTGCCTCATGCCACATCTCAGCAGTGGCTCCTGGAACTGTGTGCATTCATGACCACTCCATGCATTTTTCATGCTTCAGAAACCAATACCAGCTGTGCAGTGCAGGACACAGCCATATTCTTAATTCAGGGACAAAATAAATCATCACCTTGGAAAGCAGCTTCTTTTCCAGTCAACTGTTTTCCAAAAGAGTTTGCATTTCTATCAGTCTTTCCTCAGGCATCCTCCCCATCATTTTAATATAAAGCAGTTGAGCCATGTTCCTTAGGATTGCAAATGTGTTTGAAGGTAGCAGCTTCACTAACAGGTCTATAATTTTAATTTGCTTCATATTTTTCAACTTAAACTCTTAAATCTCAGCCCAATATTTTTAGCCAAGCATATCAGTTCATTACAAATTTAACCTTGATCAAACTCGCTGGGCCTGGGCAGCAGAATGCAGAAAGCCCTTGTGTCAGTAGCCCAGTTCCAACAAAGTCCTCTGCAGTCTTTCCTTCCCCTTATAAAGTTCATAAGCAAAGCCTACAAGTTCAATTCTCTCTGCAGTTAGCATTCTTAAACTCTCAGCAGTATAGTCTATAATACTTGGCTTACTGCTCCAGAATGTGTCTTCAGTTGTAAGTACCAAGTCCATGCCCATTCCTCCAAAAGAAAAGTTCCCAAAGACTAAAATTCACATGGTCAGATTCATCTCATTGTGCTACCACACTCCTGGTACTAATTTCTGTAGCAGACAGCGTCAGGTCACTAAGATGAACTTCCAGACCTGGCACAGTTATGGAGGAAGGGCTTTATTGAAGCTTACAGATCCAGGGGAAGTTTTATAATGGCAGAAGAAGCTGGCCCTTATTTCACAGATCCAAACACACACTTCAGGAACTAGGCACTTTTAGGGCTGGGCCCTAAATCTGCCCAGTGACACCACCTCTGCTCAGGTGGCTGCAGATCTAAATTACAAACTGTAATAAAACACTGAATACATTGGGGGTTATCTATTCAAACTACCATACTCCTATGTATGATTGCCTCAAAAAAAAAAAAAAAAAAGTACCTTGGAATAAACCTAACCAAGGAAGTGAAAGAACTCTAATGAAAAATTTAAAACATTGATGATAAAAATTGCAGAAGACACGAGGAAGTGGAAAGACATCCCATGTTATGGATTAAAAGAATCAATATTGTGAAAATGTCAATCATACTAAAGCTATTTATACATTGAATGCCATCCCCATCAGAATTCTTGTGGTATTCTTCATGGAAGTAGAAAAAAATATCTTATAATTCATTTGGAAGCACAAAAAATCCTCAAATAGCCAAAGCAATTCTGAGCAACAAAAATAAGGCTGGCAGTCTCACCATACCTGATTTTTTTTTAAAGGATATATTACAGAGCCATAGTAACAAAAACAGTATGGTACTGGCACAAAAATAGACATATAGATCAGTAGAAGAGAATAGAAGATCTTGATGTAAACCCAGACAGCTACAACCATCTGTTTTTTGACAAAGATGCCAAAAATATTCACTGGATTAAAAACAGGCTTTTAAGCAAATTGGGTAGGAAAACTGAATATCTATGTGTAGAAGGAAGAAAGTAGATCCTTATCGCTCTGCATGCACAAGAATCAAGTCCAAATGAATCAAAAACCTTAGTATCAAACCCAAAACTCTGAAACTGCAAGAAGAAAAAGTAGGGAAACACTTCAACATACTGGCATAGGCAATGACTTTCCAAATATAACTCCAGTTGCTCAGGAAGTAAAATGACTAATCAACCACTGGGACTTCAAAAGACTTTTTAACTTTTGGAGGGCTGGAGAGATTGCTTAGTGGTTGAGGCACTTACCTGTAAAGCCTAAAAACCCCAGTTTGGTTCTCCAGTACCCACATAAGCCACATGCACAAGGTGGCACAGGCATCTGTAGTTTGTTTACACTGGCTAGAGACCCTGGCATTCCCATTCTTTCTCTCTCTGCCTCCCTATCTCCCTCTTTCTCCCTCTCTCAAATAAATAAAAATTAAAAATAAAAGCTTTTGTATAGCAAACGACACTGTGAATATAGCAAAGAGATAAATCAGCCATATTTTTAATTCAGGGAAGAAATAAATCATAACCTTGCAAAGCAGATTCCTCTCTAGTTATTCATGTTTATTGCTGCTCTATATACAATAGCTAGGAAACAAAACCAGGCTGGATATCCCTCTGCTAATGAATGAATAATGAAGATGTGGTGCATTTATACAATGCAGTTCTATTCAGCTGTAAAGAAAAATGAAAATTACAGGGAAATGAATTGATCTAGAAAGGATTATGCTAAGTGAGGTAACCCAGGCCCAGAAAGTCAAATGCTGTCTCTCATATGTGGACCCTAGTTAAAAACATTAAGATTTGTATGCAAATAGAAGTAAAAGTCAGTAGTAGAGGCCAGAAAGCTAGAAAGGAGCTGTAAGGATGGGAAAGAAAGGGGAGGTCCTAAGGAGAGTATTGTAGACATGTAAATAGATTACTTGGGGTGGAATGGCTTAAGGAGAATCAAGGGAAGGGATTGAGTAAAGAAAGGGTAGGGGGAGGGTTAATCAAAATTAAAGATCTTGGGCTGGAGTAGTGATTAAGAAGTTAAGGCACTTGGCTCTAAACCCTAAGGACCCAGGTTTGATTTCCCAGTACCCACTTAGGCCAGATGCACAAGGTGGTGCATGCATCTGGAGTGTGCAATGGCTATAGGTCCTAGCATGCCCATTCTCTCTCTCTCTCTCTCTCAAATAAATAAATAAAATATTTAAAAAATTAAAGATACTATTAATAAACTATATGGAAACCTGCCTCTTTGCTAGCCCATTATGCATATGTTTAAAAAACACACAGAGAGGGAGAGAGAGAATATGGGCAGAAGTATCTGATGGACATGGATAATGGTGCATCCAGGAGGGATAGATTGTTATTGGAAAAAAAATCAGTGCCAGGGGTGGGATCCATTCCAGTGAATTGTTGGCCAGGGAGGTCGCTAATGCCCCCAAAACATTATAGGCCATTGCCAAGGGTCTTAGTTGCCCAACAGATCAATAAGACCTTATTGCTGAATACTCCACATGATTAGGTTTCAGATCACTGAGAAATCAAGCTGGAAACCTTTTCCCTGTTGACTAGCTGTCAGAAAGCTGAAAAGAGCTATGCTGCATGCAGACTTTTAGGATAAAGAAGTCATCAACAGTGGTAAACATCAGTGGACTCTGCAAGCCTTAAGATTGGCCAGCCACACCAAATGTGCCATCTGGTGCAGTAGTGGCATGTCTGATATGGGGGAAATCAATGGCTCTCTAATTGGACTGAAGGCCTGCTCCATGGGAGGAAATACATGCCTGGTACTGAAAACTTAGTCAAAAGCCTATGACTGGGTAGGTGATGAGCCCAACACTTGCTGTTGCTTGGCTAAATGCAAACATTATGGCCACCAAACTGACCTCTAGGCAATTTTTAAAAAATGTTTATACCCATATATTAATGCTGCCCTCACTTTTGGTTACAGAAGCTTCTCTTTTAAGATGGAAGTGACCACTGGTATGACTTCAAAAATCACTAAAGTGCTGAGAAGAAGTGATAGTGGCATGTTCAGTACTGAGACATCTCTATTACACCCTTCAAGGCTCAGGGTCCATTGTAGAAGAGGTGATGGAAAGAATGTAAGAACCAAAATAAGGGTAGAATTACTTATACTGCAATCTTCCAGACACAATCTGACCTTGATATCCATGACCCCACAGTGCCTGACACTACCTACACAAGCCCTCCACAATAGGAGGAAAAGATGATGCAATATAGAAGAAAGACTAATTGGAAAGGAGAGTAGATTCAATGGAAGGGAATTATCATAGTTTACTGTCTATACTTATGGAAGCTGTCAATAAAAAGTTAAAACTGGGGCTGAGATGGCTTAGCATTTAGGGCATTTGCCTGCAAAGCCAAAAGATCCTGGTTCAATTCTCTAGGACCCATGTAAGCCAGATGCACAAGGGGGCACATGCTTCTGAAGTTTGTTTGCAGTGGATGGAGGCCCTGGTGTGCCCATTCTCTCTCTCTCTCCCTTTCTCTTTAAAATAAATAAATAAAATACATTTTTTAAAAAGGCAAAAGAAAAGGTAAATAAAAACCTCAGTGAAAGATACTATTTCTCTGAAAAAAGGAAGTTTCCTAATTCCGACAGAATAAAATCTAATTTCATAAGATACATCATTGAGAAAATAAGTTGAAAGAGAGATATGAAGAAAGGAAATGAAAAACAGAGGAAGGGGAGGAAAAAGGGAAGGAGGGTTGGAGAGGGAAAGACAAAGTTAAATTTTAAATAAAAAGGCTTGGAATCAGACTTGTCTTAAGAGTTTTCAAAACTTATATTGTATCTAGAAGACAATGGACCACCATTTTCAAAATTTAACCTAGAATTTTATACACAGCTAAATTATTAAATAATGTAAAATTAGGCTAGAGCTATTTTAAAACACACAAGGTTTCCTATTTATCTACTATGCATTCTTTCAGATTCAGGAACTTACCATAGGATACGCAAAACAAGGAAGCAGAAGACACAGGGTCTATGAAGCAGGTGACACAGAGGAGGCTGAGGATTTCCCAGGACTGATAATGGAGAAAGATCCTGGGAGGGTGGACACACTTAAGCACTGAGGAAAGCTGATTCAGCCTGGTGCATTTCAGAAAATTCTCGAAGAGGTTTTTCTTTCCTTTTTTTTTAGGTTTACAAAACTGTAGAAAATCTAATAAATATCAGTGTGTTATTGACATTTGGATCATTGACAGAAAGGCTTGGTCAAAGTAGGGAAGCGAAACAGGCCAGAGAGCTAAGGTCTTAGGGGCTGGTAGGAACAGGGGAGGAGATGTCACTTTAGGAGGGCTATTCCCTGCCAAGGAGAAGAAACATTAAAAGGAAGAAAGATTTATTTTGGCTCATGTGTTCAGATCCTTTGTGTTTTGCCCGAGGCAGAACAGCAGGGCCGTAGGAACTCTGGTGGAAGAGGAGGTGGCTTACCACCAGACAGACAGGAGGGGAGTAATAGGAAGGGGTCAGGGCCAACTGTGCACTTCAAAGGCATGCCGCTTGCAACTCACTTCCCCCAGCTGTGCCCCACCTCCTAAAGTTCCTACTACCTCCTAAAATTGTGCCACCAGCTGGCGACATTTCATATTCAGACCTTAACACCTCATGTAAGCCATCAGGTTTACTCCCTAAAGGATTTACCTCTGAAAACAATCACACTGTCAGGTAGGATTTCAGTATATGAATTTTGGGAAGATACACAAGGCATTCGGTGTCTACATCCCAACACCCATTGGAAATCTTGGCTGCAGTCATTTGCCACTGATTGACTATTTCATTCCCACAACTTATAGAGCAGTGCTTCTCTTGAAAAAATTTTTATTTATTTTTTTTATTTGAGAGAGAGATACAGAGAAACAGAGGGAGAGAGAGAGAGAATTGGCATGTCAGGGCCTCAGCCACTGTAATTGAACTCCAGACGTTTGCACCACCTAGTGGGTATGTGAGACCTTGCACTTGCCTCACCTTTGTGTATCTGGCTTATGTGGGATCTGGAGAGTTGAACATGGGTCCTTAGGCTTTGTCCATAAGCACCTTAATCTCTAAGCCATCTGTTCAGCCCAGAACAGTGTGTCTTAAACTTTTAAGTTCATGCAGTTAAACTGGCAGAATTGATCTTATAGTCTTCAGTATATCATTCAGATTCTTAAAGTTTGAAATCCCTCCTTCCCTTCCTCTTTCCCTCACTTCTTCTTCTTCTCTTTCCTTTCTTCCCTTTATCCTTCTCATGGTGGTAAGAATCAAACACTGGGCCTTACAAGCACTTTGCCACTAAGATGCATTATCAGCACTTGATCTTTTTTTTTTTTTTTTTTGAGGTAGGATCTCACTCTGTCTTAGGCTGACTTGTAATTCATTATGTAGACGCAGAGTGGCCTTGAACTCATGGTGATCCTTCTGCCTCTGTCCCCCCAAGTGCTGAGATTAAAGGTATGCACCACCACGCCAGGCTCAAGCACTTGATCTTTTAAGCAGGGTCTTGCTGTGTATCTCAGGCCTAGAATTTGCTGTGCAGCCCAAGCTGACCTCAAACTCATGATTCTCCAGTTTCCATGACTCCGCTATCCAAGTACTGGAATTACAGTACTCCACCACACCTGGCAAGAAATCGATTTTTTAATTTTTTCTTTGTTCTTTGACAGTTACACACACACACAGAATCTTGATCATCTAGACTCCCCTGTTACCTTCTTATCCCCCTTCCTCTCTCCCTGAACCTTTTCTACTTCTTACCACTCCACCGCTTACCATGAATATGCCACTGAAGAGAATGGTTCCCCAACCCAGCAACCACTGACTACCTACATTAGTTCCTAGGAAGAATCTGTTTCTAACATCTTCCCACCCAGTGCTCATGCTGTTGTTACTGAAATTATAAATCACAAGGATATAGACTACAACTAATTGGAAGCATTGATTTGAAAAAGTAGACAAAAAGGGATTAGGGCCTTGTTTACAAGTACCCAGCTCTGATTATGTCCAAAAGAACAATGCTGTGTATTGTCTGTTTACCACAGCTTACTATATTAAAATCATATTTGGTTTCAGATATTAGACATCTTAGACCTGGACATTACTGGTACTTCTGTTGGCCCGATGTTCTTCAGATATTAGAGATCTATTCCTCTGAGATGGGAAAGAGTAGGGATATGCTCTTTTGGAAAGAGCTACAAGCTAAAAGGCAAGGACAGGGGTTGTACAGAGGATGTAAGGTTGTCATGGATCAACTATAACGTTTTCTCAAAAATGCACCAGGTGTGGTGGTGCGTGACTGTAATCAGAGCACTTGGGAGGTGAAAGTAGGAAGATAAAGGAATTCAAAGTCATTGTTGGCTACATTGTGAGTTTGAGACCATCCTAGGCTATCAAAAGAAGTTTTACTGAACATTAAATGGATATCAGCTTAATATTTGTCAAGCTACAAGGTTCATAGGGATTACCAAAGGTACCTGAGGACAGTACAGATCACTGAACTGTATTCTGATTTGGGGATTCTGGGAGTAGGATCAGGGAGGCAAATTAATGTATTATTTATGATATTTTAAAAATGATTATCTTTGATTATGATATTAAGTTTCTTTATGATATTTTCAAACAAAATTTTAGTTTCCCTTCCCACCTCTTAAAAAGATTTTTTTTCACAATTTAAAAAAAAATTTTATTAGCGTTTTCCATGATTATAAAAAATATCCCATGGTAATTCCCTTCCTTCCCACCCCCACACTTTCCCCTTTGAAATTCCATTCTCCATCATATTACCTCCCCATCTCAATCACTGTATTTACATATATACAATATCAACCTATTAAGTACCCTCCTCCCTTCACAATTTTTTTTATTAGTTATGCATGTATATAGCCATGCGGGTACCATCGTTATCCTCCTCCCTGCCCTTGCCCTTCAGAAGGGACCCTCCTCATTGGGGAATATGGGTCGTGCATTGTGGGGGTAGCCATCAGTTATGGGGAAGAGGCAATGTCTCTGTGCATAATGTCCCAATTTGTGGCTCTAACGATATTTCTGCCCCTTCTCCCATGAATTTCCCTGATCCATGATGGGTTCGTTTTAGGTCTACTTCAGTGATGAGGTCTTGGGAGACTCTGGATCTCTGATTTGGTAGGAGTTGAGTGTTCTCTGTGTCTATCTCCTTCACCCATGTGCTGATACCAGGTTCACCAAGAAAGCAGCACTCTTGCTCATTTCCCCAATGCCTCTATGGTTTCAGCTGGGGCCCTGGTGAGGTGCGATGGGCTAATTCTCTCCTCAGGATCTGTGTCCATCTGAAAAAGAGAAGCAACTTCTCCAGTGGAGAGTGAAATCAGCACCAGTAAAATGGGATAACCATATTATTATTTCAGAGAGAATTTAATAGGCGTAGGCCATCTTGTAGCCCACGATTACAACGCACCCCAGGAGATTATGAGGCAGTTGGTTGCTAGGCCCTGTTTTGAGAAACTTTGCTTTTTTAAGACTGGCAGTAGATTCTGCAGAAAGAAAACAGGCAAATATTTCCACTTGTTTTGATTGAAGCCTTTTTGAGTTATTCTAAGAGAGAAATAAAAGACATTTCTGTCATCAGCACAGTTCTAGCACACATGTACCCACAGTTAAGCAGGAATAAATTCTGTGTCAGTACACTGAGGCAGGGCAGACAGCCACAATTTACAGGAACCTGACATTTTAAAGCCGACAGCAGTAGTTTTAGAGGTTTTCTGCTATATAACCCATAGAAACATGCATTTTAACATCGTGCCCCAGCAAACACATATATGAACAGACATGTTCATTAAACAAACACATATTACTGAAACCAAAGCTTTGTAAGAATTTGTAAAAGTGCTTTTTATTATATTTAAAATTTTCAAATAATCTGGATGTTATAACCAAGTACACTGGCTCATGGTGTGTGTGTGTGTGTATGTGAGTGTGTGTCTATGTGAGTGTGTGTGTGCCCGTGTCTTCTGAGATATGAGTTGATGCTTCAGCACTAATCTAGTGCCATCACTTCACTCTACAAATGGGCAAAAAAGCTTAGAGAGAGAAATTGGCTCAGCTGAAACTATGTAACTATGAATTGTAGACATCAAAGCTAGAACTCAAATGTTTAATACAATAGAATGCCCACTATGGCCTTACTGTATAGCATGTTTTATAGATCTTAGCCAGTTTTCTCTCAGGACAAAGGGGTCTTCTGGATTGCTTGTCTAGTTGAAACATTTTGAAGAGCACAAATATCTTTTCCCTGAACAAACCACTAGATGGTAGTGTAAACTCTTGGGAGAGTGGAATATTTAGCTGAACTAAGATGTAAACATTTCAATTGTTATTTCTTTGTGGGTACTTATTGAGAATTATGTCCATCCTGATAAAACTTTTATATGATTTTATAGGCAGGCTACAGTTTTTTGTTTTATCTTTTTTTCAATTGTGTGTTCCTCTTCCACATATTTTCTTCCATTATCCCCAGAAGTGCTTGTTTATTTTTTACTCAATATATTTTTATGGATTCTTATTTTATAGGACTTAATAATAATTTCCTACTATTCTCCTAAATTAAAACCCAAATTCTTTTAGCTTAGAAAGTCTATGTAGGTACTTTAAATAAATTTTTTAAAGATCCAATAAGTTCATGTTTATCATCTAAGAAATTCTTGCTTTATGACATTTTTCTTAGCTGCAGTAAAGCTGGCAGCATGATCTGTTCATGTACTGTGAGCTTGCTCTCGCTTTTCCCTTTCCCAGCCTCTTCCTTTCTGTATCCTATTGGTTTTGTTTCTCTGGAGAACCCTGACTCATCCAGCGAATAAAAGAACAGGTAAGATAGGGAACTTTGAAATGATGAACTCATTTTATGAATGAAAAACCGAGTTGAAGCAAATGGAAAGGCAATTATAATGCTACTATTTTCCCCTCCATCCCTTGCTCTCGCAGGTCTGCCTCTTCTCTAAAGCCTAGACAAATGCAGGGACTTTTTGTTTCCTGCACCATTGTATCTTCAGTGCTTGCCACCTTGTGAACTCTTTTAATACATTATAATACGTATTATATTTCCTTCTCTTTATTCTTTGACAATTTCGTATACGTGCACAATATGTTTTGACTATGTACTTCCCTATTACCCGCTCATGTTCTTCTTCTGCTCCCACCAGACCCTTTCTTCCCAAGACTCCCTTCTGCTTTCATGTCTTTTTAATTTTTATTTATTATTTTATTTATTATTTATTTGTTTGGATCCACTGAGTCTAGGGCTGCTTACAAGAGCCGGCAGTTGTTAGGCAGCTTACCAGTGACTACACCTCGGAAGAAAACGACTTCCACTTCCTCAGCATCCATTAACTTACCAGTAGCTTTTCAGGGAGAAGGAAGGCCTGTGGAGTCCTTTCCCTGTCTATGATGGTAAGATCTATATGTCATTCTTTGTAATGAGTGCCAGGATTTTATGAATAGAACGCAATAGAACACAAGGCTTGTATTTATTTTTAAATATTTTTTATTTATTTACTTCCAAGGAGAAAGATGAGAGAGAGAGAAAATGAGAATAGATTGCCTTGCTGGTACATCATGCTGCTGCAAGCAAACTCCACATGCATTTCCCATCTTGTGCATCTGACTCTATGTGGGGACTAGGGAATTGAACCCAAGATGGCAGGCTTTGCAAGCAAGTGCCTTTAGCCATCTCCATAGCCCAAGGCGTTTATTTGTTATGAGTCAGATTATTTTAAATCTAATTTTATTCTCTTGTCTCTGCCTATATACATCATGTATCATTTAAAAATATATGTATTTATTTATTTGCAAGGAGAAAGAGAGACACACAGAGAGAGAGAGAGAGAATGAGAATGAGCATAGGCATGCCAGGACCTCCTGTCCTTGCAAACACAGATGCACGTGCCACTTTGCACATCTGGTTTTATTTGGGTACAGGGGAATCAAACCCAGGCTGTCCGGCTTTGCAAGCATCTCAACCACTGAGTCATCTCTCCAGTCCTATATCATCTTAATTTAGCTATTTCTGTATGCTGATACAATTTGTTTTGTGTGTATGTAGATTATGTCTGTGCTGTGTGGTATATACATGTGTGCCTGCAGATATGTATATCCATGACCAGAGGAGAACACTAGGTGTCCTTCTTTTATTGCTCACCGTGTATTTAACTGAGAAAGGAGTTTTTCCCTCAATCTAGAGCTGCAGTCTGTCACTAAACCCAGCTGTTCTCCTGCCTCTGCCCCCCTCCAAGGACTGGGGTTACATACATGCCTGACTATGCTCAACCCTTTTTTTTTTTTTTTGACAATGTGGGTTCTGAGGAGTCAAATTTGGTGATCTCCAGTCAAAGAGGCCCTCATGCTTAAATGGGAAGCATTCCTAGCTTTTGAGCCATCTCCCCAGCCACACAAATTGATTTTTTTTTAAATCATGAGTGGGGGCTGGAGAGATGGCCCAGCAGCTAAAGGTACTTGCCTGTCCAGCCTGCTGGACCCAGGTCCCATTCCTCGGTCCCCACATAAAGCCAGGTGCTCCAAGTGGTAAATGTATCTGGAGTTTGTTTGCAGAGGCAAGAGGCCCTGGAGTATACATCGTTCTCTCTTTCTCTCTCTCACACACACAAATAAATAAGTACAAATATTAAGAAAAAACAAAAACACATCATAGGTCTTCGATCAACATTCATTCTAGGTCTACTATTTAGATAACTTTTGATCTTGAACAACTAGTTTAGTTCTCTATAGTGTTCACTTCAGGCATTAGCATAACCCAATGCTACAGTGTTGAGGGCGTTTCCTTTAAGATCAGAAATGAAGGAAGACAAATTGTTGTCACTGTTTCTTTTGGCATGCTTATGACAGTCCCAGCCACTACAGTATGGCAAGTAAAAGGAAAGTATAAAACCTGGGAAATTAGTCAACAGACAAATTATGAGAATTAACAAGAAAGCTTTAAGGTTATCAAGAGTATTGAAGGTAGCACTCATATAGTGAAAGTCATTGTGTTTCTATAAAATATGATCATATATGCACAGAAGATGTAATAAACTTTACAGTGGCATGAAGAAATATTGAATAATGAGGAACTTAGCAAGCACTATCCAAGCATTCTATGGCAGAACCTACAAAACCTTATTGAGAGAATTAAAGAAAACATGAGTAGGGCTGGATATATAGCTCAGTATGTTCAAGTGCTTGTCTCATAAGCATGAGGGCTTGAGGTTGACTCCTTGTACCCATTTAAATGCCAGGCATCAGGCACATGCTTGTAATCTCAGCACTGAGAAAGCAGAAAGGTGCATCTCGGGAGCTTGTTGGCCAACCAGTCAAACCTATTGGAGAGTTCCATTCTCAAAAAGAAGTGGGCAACCCAGCACTTGGAAGGCAGAGGTAGGAGGAATGCTGTGAGTTCCAGGCCAGCCTCAGACTACATAATGAATTCTAGGTCAGCCTGGGCTAGAGTGAGACCCTACCTCAAAAAACAAAACAAAACAAAAAGAAATGGACAAATGTACCTGAGGTTGACACCCAAGGTTGTCCTCTACCTTCCCCCTGACTGCACACACATATGCATGTGTACCCACATGCATGCACACACACATACACACACAAACATATGTGCATGCACACCATGCATACATGTGCATACAAATAAGTGAGTGAATGAATGAGTAGCTCAATCCTTAACACAGAGCTATGTGACATATTATTGATTAGAAGACATTATTATAAAGACTTCACTTATCCCAGCTGATCTTCAGATTGCAATTCTAGTCAGAATCTCCACTGCGTGTTTAAACCCGAGGACCCAATTTCACATTCATGTCAAAACTAAAGGATCAAGAATGGAGAAGCCATTCCTGGGCTGGAGAGATGGTTTAGTGGTTAAGCGCTTGCCTGTGAAGCCTAAGGACCCCGGTTCGAGGCTCGGTTCCCCAGGTCCCACGTAGCCAGCTGCACAAGGGGGCGCACGTGTCTGGAGTTCGTTTGCAGTGGCTGGAAGCCCTGGCTCTCCCATTCTCTCTCTCTCCCTCTATCTGTCTTTCTCTCTGTCTGTCACTCTCAAAAAATAAAAAATAAAAAAAAAGAATGGAGAAGCCATTCCTAACCTAGCACCAATTTTGGGACTTACTCTACTAAAATACTGGATATCAAGATTTATAATGCTACCTTTGCAAAGCTAAGAAAACCATGCACATATGTGAAAACTGAAGCCACTTTGTCCACTTAAGTGAAGAAGGAATGGATGTTTAAATAAATGATGCTGGGGAAAAGATTACTCCCATACATGATAAAAACAGATTCTAGGTGCGATAATATTTATATATGAAAGGCAACATTGTGAAACTATTAGCAGCAATAGAGAAGGATGTCTTAATGACTTGGAGTCAGGGAGCATTTCTTTCTTTTGAAAATTTCCATTAACATCTCTTTGTTTTTATGTTCAATGACATAATGTGGCGAAGATTTCCTAAGAAGAAAAAATCATAAAGAAAAAAATAATAAATTCAGCTACACTAAAATTTATGCTTACCCCAAAATAGCATAATGATCTGAATCTCTCCTTTTTGGAAAGTCTACAGTAGGAGTATACAAGGCAATACTTAAACAATTTCAAGGCCAGCTTTGAAATGATTTTGGCAGTTTCTAACACTTTGTCTTCATGTTGAAACTGTTTTCAACCTAATAAAATGATGTCACAGAGCCATATGGAAGGTGTGGTCAGTTGCTTTTGTAATAGTAACCTGCTAAGAATGTCTTAGAAGGCAGCCTTTGCCTCACAGCTGAGCCTAGTCAGTCACTAATAAATACCGCAGCTATTGTAGGACTTGTTCATTCCCACCCAGCAAGTGACAATCGCTTTTTCAATGAAGGTAGCAGGGCCAGGAATGCTGTTTTTTTCTGTGAAGCTCATGATCATGAGCGAATCATCCTTAGGATGACCAACATTACTGCAAGGCCCATCTCTCTGCATCACTCCCTCAAGTTTAGAGGGAAGCAAGGAAGGAGAGAGGGAGGAAAGAACGTCTTCTTGGAAAAAGAGATGTAAGCAGAGTAGGGGAGTTGTATTTCATATTCCAGGTAAAAAGAAAATACTTTTAGGTTATCATTTTATGTAAAAACAATAAACCCCAAGCAATTAGGAAATGACTAAAGGGATCAGACACTCTTGCCTTTTAGTCCTGGCTTGCTAACTAACAAAGCTGTGATGCTATATAGTAATGAGAAAGCTGCTTAAGAAACAAATCTTAGGCCTGGCATGGTGGCGTATTCCTTGAATCCCAGCACGTGGGAGGCTGAAGTAGGAGGGTTGCGGTGAGTTCAAGACCAGTCTGGACTACAGAGTAAGTTCCAGGTCAGCCTGGGCTAGAGTAAGACCCTAACTCAAAAAAAAAAAAAAAAAAATTACAAGTTTTGGCTTCTTTATTTGCAGCCTAGAAAGAGTTATAAACTAACCTTGCAGACTTGTTACAAGAATAGAATAATGGCTGTGATACATTCAGCCTATTCCGTGGAAGGTCCTTAGCTTGGGAGGGGGTCCTGGATCCCAGGAGGAATGACTTGTATTCATGAAAGTTATCTCTGAAAGTGTCTCTTTTTAAATTTTTTTTTTGTTGTTGTTGTTTATTTATCTGAGAGTGACAGACAGAGGGACAAAGAGGGAGAGAGAGAGAGAAAGAGAGAGAGAGAGAGAATGGGTGCACCAGGGCCTCCAGCCACTGCAAACGAACTCCAGACGCATGCGCCCCCTTGTGCATCTGGCTAACGTGGGTCCTGGGGAATCAAGCCTCGAACTGGGGTCCTTAGGCTTCACAGGCAAGTGCTTAACTGCAAAGCCATCTCTGCAGCCCTGAAAGTGTCTCTTAAAAGGGTCTTCATACTGCCAAGTTTCTGCTAAGAGTTAAGCTGAAGCCTCATGATAACTCATTCTGGAAATCACCATGATGAAGTCAGTCTCTCACTGAACATGGGATTAGGTGACAGCAAAACAAGAGTGGTGCAGATTTTGCCTCCATGCACAGAATCATACGTACATAAGAACTCATTGGAAATGGATATGTCAGGCTTTTCAAACTCAAATTACCCCGACAGGAGCCCTTGTGCTGACAACCATAAGTCTATTCTTGACCCAGATTTCCTATCTCAATAAACTGTGTTCTTGTGTATACAGCTATGGAAGCTACAAATCTTAAGAGTCATCCCCCGAATCTCTTCATACCTTTTGTTAATACAGACATTATTAGAAAGGCAATAATACATGACTTAATGCTTTCTGAAGATATTCAATGAATTGACGATACATTTATTTCCAGGTAATTGTCACACCTGGTTTCTATTCTCCCTCTTTTGCTTGTTGTTTTGGTGTGCCAGCTCCTGAGGGCTCTCAGTTCTTTCTCCTCTGTACACATCTGTGCCAGGGCCTCTAGTGTCATCTCTTCTACTTCACTCCTCAATGGGACTTAGTGGTCACTGGGCTCCTTATTGCCCTTTGCTCATAAGCACCAGGACCAATGCTTCAGCTTCTCTGGCTCCTCTCAGCAGCTAAGCTTCTGCTGCTGCCTTGCTTCCTCCGGGTTATCTTTTCTCAGGGCTATGATGCTGGCTTCCAGCCTTTCTGTCAGAATCAGAATGGCTCATTTGCTATTCTCTCCAGAATTCTCTAGGTGCAGAAACCTAGATTTGGGGGGAATAGTTTAGTTGTGGAGTGCTTGCCTAACATGTTAAAGGCCCTAAGGTCAATCCCTTCTATTGGAAAGGAAGGAAAGAAGGAAGGAATTTTCTTTGGCATTTATCCTTGTTATTGTGACTGTTTAGATCACACATGCATCTGGTTGTATGTAGGTACTGGCAAATTGAACCTTTGCAAGAAGTGCCTTTAACCACTTAGCTATCTCCTGGGTCTTCATTGATGCTTCTTGAAGTCTCAGTAGATGAAGAGCAGTGATAAAAAGAATAATTTGTTTTTACTTCTGCTCTTCATAAAAATATTTTTATTATTTATTTGCAAAGAAGAGAGAGAAAAAAAATACCAGGGCTCCTTGCCACTGCATATGAACTCCAGACACATGTGCCACTTTGTGCATCTGACTTTACATGGTTACTGGAGAATCAAACCTTGGCCATCAGGTTTTGCAGGCAAATGTCTTTAACTGTTGAGCAATCTCTCCATCCCAACTTCTTCTCTTTAAACTTAAAAAAATATATTTATTTATTTGATAGAAAGAGGCAGAGAGAAAGAGAGAGGGAGGGAAAGAGGGTGGGGGATAGATTTTATTTTTATTTATTTGTTAGAGAAAGAGAGAGAGCATGATAGGGCCCCTAGCCACTGCAAACGAATTCCAGATGCATGTGCTACCTTGTGCATCTGGCTTATGTGGGACCTGGAGAATCGAACCTGGGTCCTTAGGCTTTGTAGGCACGCACCTTAACCACTAAGCCATCTCTCCAGCCCCCAAAGTATACACACTTTCTATCTGAAGAGTTGGAGAATTGGCTGTTATGAGAAAAACATTATCAACAACAAAAATGTGTGTAAAAACAATTGAGATGCAGCTTGTGCCCGTGGAATTGAAGCTTTATGTTCTATGTAGGATTTGGACCAGGAATCTTGGCTTCACTTAACCTGCCTTTGCTATGATCTTCTTATAAGATAAAGACCCTCAACAATTATAAATAATCCTGAAGAAAGTAATGTTGGATGTAAAGGTGCCAAGTATTGGAAAAATAGGGGCCA
This sequence comes from Jaculus jaculus, assembly GCF_020740685.1. Lineage (NCBI taxonomy): Eukaryota > Metazoa > Chordata > Mammalia > Rodentia > Dipodidae > Jaculus > Jaculus jaculus. The sequence goes on from NC_059102.1 coordinate 51,446,598, forward strand.
AAAAATGAACAGAGCACCTGTCTTATTTCATGTGAATTTGTTAGAAGTATTGTTTATATCTGGGGAAAATATTGGACAATAATTATCTTCCAACACTATATTTATCAGCTATCATGCTAGAAGCATGTGATGTATGGGGTCTTTGAGGCCTCAGTGGAATGATTAGGACAATAATTATAAGGACAGTCCTTGTAGAAGGAAGAGACAAAGAAAATGCACAGGGCTCTTGGGAAGATGAGATGGGCTGGAGGTTGGATAGGCAGGGGGTCAGAGACAGACAAAGTACATACTAAGGGATCATCTGTAAGTATCATTCACCTACACAGGACACATCTGCTTATTTCTACTCTTCATCTGAGTGGGGATCTGCTTAGAAGTTGTCTCAAATGGATTTCTCTCCAGGAGAGATGTCTGCTGAGATACTGAAAAGTATGTTCCAACCATAGTCATAGTGTAGTAGTTAATGTTTTCCTTATGTGCTTGGAGAAGTGAAAATTGGCTGTGTACCCTCGGGGCAATTGCACCTTCAGGAAAACATTTAAGTTAGAACTTGCCTATATTTTTCCATTAGAGATCTAAATTAAAATCTTGGGCTGAAGCAATGGCTCAGTGGTTAAGACACTTACCTATAAACCTACCAACCCAAGTTTGATTCCCCAGTACCCATGTAAAGCCAGATGCACAAAGTGGTGAATGCATCTGGAGTTCATTTGCAGCAGCTAGAGACCCTGGCATACCCGTTCTCTCTCTGTCTTTCTCTCCATCTGTCTCTCTCTGCTTGAAAATATATATAAATAAAAATATTTAAAAATTGACTTACAGAAAACATTGGTTCCAGAGTCTGTTGCTATGATATTATTAGTTGGAGTAAGGATGGCTATGTTTTGTTTACCTATTACTATGTTTATTCAACAGATACCTTTTTTCCCCAAATTAATGTTTTTTGTTTTTATTTATTTGAAAGAGAGAGAGAGAGAGAGGGAGAGAATGGGTATGTCAGGGTGTTTGGCTGCTGCAAATGAACTCCATATGTGTACATCCCTTTGTGCATCTGGCTTACGTGGGTCCTGGGGAATCAAACCTGGGTCCTTTTGGCTTTGTAGTCAAGTAACTTAACTGCCAAGCCATCTTTCCAGCCCTCAACAGGTACCTCTTGGCGGTCTACCATGTTCTCACATTTGGGCTAGGTACTAGGGATAAAATAATCAACATGATTATCTGATGCTTACTTACAGAGAAATGAACGGATAATTATAGTATCAAGACTGTGGAAGCATGGTTTCATGGTGGTAGATAGGAGAAGAGTACAACCTGAGTTAGAGGGGTAGTAAAGGTAATCAGAATCCTTTTCTTCTTCTTCTTCTTCTTCTTTTTTAAATTTTTATTTATTTATTTATTTGAGAGAGACAGACACAGAGAGAAAGACAGATAGAGGGAAAGAGAGAGAATGGGCACGCCAGGGCTTCCAGCCTCTGCAAACGAACTCCAGACGTGTGCGCCCCTTGTGCATCTGACTAACGTGGGACCTGGGGAATCAAGCCTCGAACCAGGGTCCTTAGGCTTCACAGGCAAGCACTTAACCGCTAAGCCATCTCTCCAGCCCTTTTTTTTTGTTTTTCGAAGTAGGGTTTCACTCATAGTCCAGGCTGACCTGGAATTCACTATGTAGTCTCAGGGTGGCCTCAAACTCACAGTGATCCTCCTACCTCTGCCTTGAGTGCTCGGATTAAAGGTGTGCCACCATGCCCAGTGGTAATCAGAATTTTTGATCTTGTTTTAGTGACTCTCCTTAAGACATGATAACTTTTTTCTTTTTTTTAAAATTTTTTTGTTTTTATTTTTATTTATTTATTGGAGAGCGACAGACAGAGAGAGAAAGAGGCAGAGAGAGAGAGGGAGAGAGAGAGAGAGAGAGAGAGAGAGAGAGAGAGAGAGAGAGAGAGAGAGAGAATGAGCATGTCAGGGCTTCCAGTCACTGCAAACAAACTACAGATGCGTGTGGCCCCCTTGTACATGTGGCTTGTGTGGGTCCTGGGGAATTGAGCCTTGAACCAGAGTCCTTAGGCTTCACAGGCAAGCATTTAACCGCTGTGGTGGTTTGATTCAGGTGTCCCCCATAAACTTAGGTGTTCTGAATGCTAGGTTCCCAGCTGATGGAGATTTGGGAATTAATGCCTCCTGGAGGGAGTGTATTGTTGGGGGCGGGCTTATGGGCTTTATAGCCAGTTTCCCCATGCCAGTGTTTGGCACACCCTCCTGTTGCTGTGGTCCACCTTATATTGGCCAGAGGGTGATGTCCACCCTCTGCTCATGCCACCGTTTTCCCCTGCCATCGTCGAGCTTCCCCTCGGGCCTGTAAGCCAAATAAACCTCTTTTTCCCAGAAGCTGCTCTTGGTTGGGTGATTTCTACCAGCAATGTGAACCGGACTGCAACCGTAAAGTGGTACCGAGGAGTGGGATTGCTGCTAGACATCTGACTATGTGGCTTTGGCCTTTTGGAGCTGATTTTCAAGAGGAATGTGGAAGGATTTGAAACCTTGGCCTAAGAGATGCTTTGCAGTGCTATAAGTACAGCTTGATGGACTATTCTGGTCTGAGCTGCAAGACCTGAATGCAGTAAGAACTATGGACTGTGAGGTTTGGCTTATGAGGGTGAGAAAAAGCTTTGCCTGGACTGGGCTAGCAGTTTGTGTGAGAAGCTTGCTCTCGTGCCCATGTCCTGAGAAGTTGTGCAGGGTTGCTTTGCGTAGAAATGAACTGATGTGAGCAGAGGGATATGGCACAGAAAGAAAAATCTTTGGGTTAACTGTTGCCCGTTCAGCTGCAACTGAGAGATTACAACCTTTGAGACTGGGCTAACTGACCTGCGTGGGGGCAACAAGAAGAATGTCGACTCTTTTGAAGGGGCCTGAGTGCTCAAGGAGTGTCCTGTTCTTCAAAGTCTGCTTTATTCCCCCCTGGATTAACAAATTGACACCCTACCTGGTATCGTGGAGTATAAGAAATGCTGGAAAGAGGGTCATTGAGTTTGCAACACGGTCTTGTGTTTTGGTAATGGCCATGGGCAGTGTGAAGCGGGTTTGCTGGTTGCCTGCATAGAGACCCCATGGGGCCATGAGGATGAACTGTGGCTTGCAGTGGAGACCCAGTGGAGATGCTGGGACCATGAGATGGCTGCTAAGGAAAGCTGCCGGCTCTGATGAAGTTTTTCAGGACTGTGAGTAGCCTAGCTGGAGGGGCAGAATTGGAATGCCAGAGACTTGTTGCTGGTTAGAATTATCAGACTTGGGCTGGAGAGATGGCTTAGCGGCTAAGCGCTTGCCTGTGAAGCCTAAGAACCCCGGTTCGAAGCTCGATTCCCCAGGTCCCACGTTAGCCAGATGCACAAGGGGGCGCACGCGTCTGGAGTTCGTTTGCAGAGGCTGGAAGCCCTGGCATGCCCATTCTCTCTCTCTCCCTCTATCTGTCTTTCTCTCTGTCTGTCACTCTCAAATAAATAAATAAAAAAAAAATTTTAAAAAGAATTATCAGACTTGAAGACTTGTCACTGGCTAGAGTTGTTGGACTTGAAGCTACAGAGTTTGATGTTTGCCCTGGTTGTTTTAAATCTTGTATTGGTTGAATGTTTCTTTGCTATGCCCAATGCCATCTATTGCAGTGTGAATATTTATTCTGTGTCATTATGGGTTTTTTGAGGTTATTTTTTGGTATTATGGCTCAGTTAAAAGATCTTGGACTATGGGGATGTATGAACATCATTGGAATTGATAAAACTACGGGACTTTTAAAGTTAGATGAACACATTGTATTTTACGTCATGTATGGATATCAGTTTATGGGGGCCAGGGGCGGAATGTGGTGGTTTGATTCAGGTGTCCCCCATAAACTTAGGGGTTCTGAATGCTAGGTTCCCAGCTGATGGAGATTTGGGAATTAATGCCTCCTGGAGGGAGTGTATTGTTGAGGGCGGGCTTATGGGCTTTATAGCCAGTTTCCCCATGCCAGTGTTTGGCACACCCTCCTGTTGCTGTGGTCCACCTTATATTGGCCAGAGGGTGATGTCCACCCTCTGCTCATGCCACCGTTTTCCCCTGCCATTGTGGAGCTTCCCCTCGGGCCTGTAAGCCAAATAAACCTCTTTTTCCCAGAAGCTGCTCTTGGTTGGGTGATTTCTACCAGCAATGCGAACCGGACTGCAACAACCGCTAACCCATCTCTCCAGCCCAATAGCTTTTGTCTGTGTGTATGTATTATGGTGTGGTATGTGGTGCTGTGGGTGCAGTGCACGCTCATGAGAATGCAAATGTGTGTGCCTTGTGTGTGAATGCTTTCAGAAGCTAGCAGAGAACTTTGGGTGCCCTCCTGGGTTGCTCATTGTGTGTTTCCTTTAAAATGGAGACTCCTGCTGATGCTGGAGGTTGCTGTTTTCATGAGTCCCAGAGGAGATTCTCCAGTCTCTGCTTTCCACGCAGCTGGGGTCCTGAGGCGTGTGTGGCCACACCCAGCTGTTCGTTTGCTTGTTGGGGAATCAAGCTTCCGTGGTGCCAGGCCTCCTCAGGCACTTATACTTAAGTGAGAGGTACTCTTAACCACTGTACCACCTCCCCAGAACCCCCCATTTTTGTTTCAGTGACCAATCTGTTTCTCAAAGTTGATCTTTATTCATTGTAGTTTCAACAAGACTTCTTGGCTAATTGCTGTAGAAGTAAAAGAGGTGATATGGATAACAAATTATAGATTATGCAGGACCACAGGCAAGCTAATTATTAAACTTTGTATCAAGGATTAGACCTGTTATACATTGATAAATATCCAAAGCTTGATAAAGGAGACAATTGTTCCTTCTCAGATCTGCACACAGTACCACATAAAGGAAAAGGGAGGGCCAACTAGATATGCTTAAGCATTGGTCAAATTAAGATTGAGTCTCGGAATTTGCTAATCATCTGCACATTTCATATCAAACAGTTGGAAAAGCAGCCTCATTTAATAACAAAAGCATAAAATAAGTGTGAATTTCTCAGACGTTTTTCAATAATAACACATATCTGTGTTGCTACAGTTTTCTTTATTTTATTTTAAAATATATTTGCATGTGTATGTGCGTGTGTGTAAACCAAATGTCAATAGCTTGTGCCTTGTCCTATGTGGGTGGCACAGGAATTAATTAAACCTTGGGTTGGCAGGCTTTGCAAGCAAACACCCTTAACTACTGAGTCATCCCTCCAGCCCCTCCATTCTTTTTTGAGGCAGGGTCTCACTCTAGCCCAGAATGACCTAGAACTCACTCTGTAACCCAGGATAGTCCTAAACTCACAGTGAGCCACCTACCTCAGTTTCCCAAGAGCAAGGATTAAGCCTGGATTTTGTTATATTTTTTTTTATGTGGAGCTATTATTTTTTGTATGAACAAAAACATGCAGGAGGGGCCTGTTGTTGATGGAATCAGATATAACAAAAGTTGGTCCACATGGGGACCTCACAAATAATTCACACCTTGCCTGAGTGATCTTTGGGAATGCTGGCTTATCCTATGTTCTCATGACTCTGCTACCACAGGCATTTGGTTAGTTCATCTTGCACTTTCTGGATGAAACAGTCTGAAGCCAGGGTCCAGTTCATAACCCCCTTTAGCTTTTTCAGTCAAGTTAGATTCCTGTCCTCTGTCTCATATCTTCAGGAAACACATTTAAAACTCAGTAAGTGGAGATGGTGGGATAAGTAGATGAATAGTCATAGCCTAGTAACAGCTCCTCTAAAAAATATATCTTCAGTAATTATTTTTGTATCCTTAATTTGACTGAAGGGCCCAAGGGTTCCAAGGCCCGTTTTCTTTGTAAATCTGACCATGGTAAAGATAGGGGAAGAAGGACTGGAGAGATGGCTTAGCGGTTAAGGCACTTGCCTGCCTAAGGACACAGGCTAAATTCCCCATTACTCATGTAAACCAGAGGCACAAGGTCTGGAGTTTGTTTGCAATGGCTGGAGGCCCTGGCATGCCCATTTTTTTCTCTCTCTCTCTGCTGCCCATTCAGCTGCAATTTTATGAGAGATTACAACTATTGAGATTGGGCCAGTTGGCCCGCATTGGGACAACAGGAAGAATGCAGGCTCTTTAGAAGGGGTATGAATGCTGAAGGAATGTCCCATTCTTCAAAGTCAGCTTTATTCCCCCCTGGATTAACAAGTTGGCAGCCCACTTAGGTATTATGGAGTATAACAAATCAGAAAATGAGAATCATTGAATTTTCAACCATGGTTTTGTATTTTGGAAATGTCCATGGGCAGTGTGAAGCAGTCTTGTATTTCCTGTGTGGAGACCTAATGGAGCCATGACGATGAACCATGGGTTGCAGCAGAGACCCAATGGAGATGCCAGGACTATGGGGATGGTTGCCAAGGAGAGTTGCTGGCACTGGCTGAAGTTTATTGGGACTGTTAGTAGCATAGCTGGAGGGCCAGAATTGGAACTTCAGAGGCTTGTCACTGATTAGAATTGACTTGGAGACTTGTGACTGGTTAATGTTGTTGGACTTGGAGATGCAGAGTTTGATGTTTTCTCTGTTTTTTTTTTTTTTAATTAATGTAGTTCTTTTAAACAACTTCCATGATTATAAGCAGTATCCCATGGTAATGCCCTCCCTTCTCCCACTTTCCCTTTTGAAACTCCATTCTCTATCATATCCCCCCTCCCCTTAATCAGTCTCTCTTTTATTTTGATGTCATGATCTTTTCCTCCTATTATGATGGTCTTGTGTAGGTAGTGTCAGGCACTGTGATGTCATGGATATCCAGGCCATTTTGTGTCTTGGGGGAGCATGTTGTAAGAGTCCTTCTTTTCTTCTTTTGGCTCTCACATTCTTTCTGCCACCCTTTCCGCAATGGACCCTGAGCCCTGGAGGGTGTAATAGAGATATTTCAGTGCTGAGCACTCCTCTGACACTTCTTTCCAGCACCATGATGCCTTCTAAGTCATCCCAAGGTCACTGCCATCTGAAAAGAGAAGGTTCTCTAACAAAAAGTGAGAGTAGCATTAATATATGGGTATGAACATTAAGAGAAGTGCTTACTGGGCAGTTTGGTGAGCATAGTAAGTACACTTAGCCAGACAGAAGCAGACATTACACCCCTAGGGCTCATGACTACCGCTGTTGAAAGTTTTCAGTATCAGGGATGTATTCTCTCCCATGGAGAGGGCCTCCAGTCCAATTAGAGGGCAATTGGTTTCCGCCATGACTGACATGCCACTATTGTACCCATTGGCTCATTTGACCTGGCTGGCCAAATATAAGGCTTGCAGTGTCCACTGTTGAGTATCTTCTGTGGTGATTTCTCTCTTTCCTATTGAACTGCATGCAGAATGGCTTCTTCCAGCTTTCTTTCAGCTGGTCTACATGGAGGAGGTTATCAGCTCAGTTCCAGCAGGATTTCTCAGTGGCCTTGCAGTCCAAGTATGTGGAGTCTTCAGCAATATGGTCTTACTATCTAGTTTTGAATAGATAGTAAGACCTGAAGGGCCTTGGCAATGGCCTGTAATGTTTTGGGGGCATCAGGGACCTCCCTGGCCAACAACACACTGGAAGGTATCCCATCCCTGGCAATGAAAATTTTCTAGCAATAGTCTATGGCTCCTGAGTGTTCCATTGTCCAAAAAAGTAGGTTTCCATATGATTTATTTATATCCTCTTAGATTTTGATTAGCCCTCCCTCCACCTTTCCTTTACTCAATCTCTTCCCGTGACCTCACTTAGGCCTTTTCACCCCCCATTAATCTATTTTTCTACTTACATATATGCAATACCATCCTATTAAGTACCCCCCTCCCTTCCTTGGTTGAATATTTATTTTTTTGTTCTTCCCAGTGCCATCTTTTGCAGTGTGAATGTTTATTCTTCTTTTTTTTTTTCCATTATGGTTCAATTAAAAGATCTTGGACTATGGAGATGTTTGAACATCGAGATTGTTAAAAATTATTGCTACTTTTAAAGTTGGATGAATGCATTGCATTTTATATCATGAATGGTTATCAGTTTATGGGGGTCAGGGGCTAAATGTGGTGGCTGGACTTATGTGTGTCCCATAAACTTATGTGTTCTGCAGGCTAGGCTCCTAGCTGATGGCAACTTGAGAATTAAAACCTCCAGGAGGCAGTGTATTGTTGGAGGAGGACTTAAGGGTGTTATAGCCAGCATTCTCTTGCTAGTGTTGGTCATACTTTCCTATTGCTATTGTCCATCTGATGTTGAGCAGGAGATGATGTCCACCTTCTGCTCATGCCATTGTTTTCCCCTGCCATCATGGAGCTTTCCTTGGCGTCTGTAAGCCAAAATAAGCCCTTTGGCCCACAAGCTGCTCTTGGTCAGGTATTTTTTTTTTTTGCCAGCAATGCAAAGCTGACTGCAACAGTTGTGTAACATGTAGGGACTGCAGATGGTGAAGACTGTTGATGACTTTTCTCTTGCAACAGCCTGCATAGCACCTTCTATTATTGTGAGTGCCTATCAGCAAGGAAAAAGGTTCTAGTTATGTTCAACCTTGATGTCTCTGTGTCCTACAACTGAAGCATACTTCAGCAATAGTGCCTTACCATCTAGTTTTGGTGGGAAACCAAGAGCAGCGGAATAGCCTCTATTGTTTCGGTAGCCTTGGGAGCCTCCCTAACCCATAAGTCATAGAGAGGTGTCTCAACCCTAGCACTAGGACTTGTGTTTAATAACCTATGGCTTCTAGGAATGGCATTTTCCACATCTGTGGCTTTTTGTTTGTTCATTTCTGTGTTTTAAGAAAGTGTCTTGTGATGTAGCCCAGTCTAACCTTGAATTCCTGCCAATCCTCAGCTTCCAAGTGCTAGGATTACAGGTGTGAGCCACTGCACCTGCCATAGTGATTTTTCTTTAACTAGATACTCCTTTCTTTGGATATCTATTCTAACAATGGTTATGTTACTCTTTTTTTTTTTTAAATTTATTTTTGCTTTTTCGAAGTAGGGTCTCACACTAGTCCAGGCTGACCTGGAATTCACTCTGTTGTCTCAGGGTGGCCTTGAACTCACTGCGATCCTCCTACCTCTGCCTCCCGAGTGCTGGGATTAAAGGCGTGTGCCACCATGCCTGGTTTTTACTCTTTTTTTCCTGTTAAAATTTTCTTGTGCTGGGGAGAATGCTTAGTTGTTAAGGTGCTTGCCTGCAAAGCCAAAGGACCCAGGTTCGACTCCCCAGGACCCATGTAAGCCAGATGCACAAGGGGGTGCATGGGTCTGGAGTTATTTGCAACACATGAAGGCCCTGGTGCACCCATTCTTTCTCTATATCTGTATCTTTATCTCTCTCTCTTTCTTAAATAAATAAATAAATAGGGCTGGAAAGATGGCTTAGCGGTTAAGCGTTGCCTGTGAAGCCTAAGGATCCCGGTTCGAGGCTCGGTTCCCCAGGTCCCACGTTAGCCAGATGCACAAGGGGGCACACACGTCTGGAGTTCGTTTGCAGAGGCTGGAAGCCCTGGCATGCCCATTCTCTCTCTCTCCCTCTATCTGTCTTTCTCTCTATGTCTGTCGCTCTCAAATAAATAAATAAAAAATGAACAAAATATTAAAAAAAATAAATAATTTAAAAAGTTCTCTCAACTAAAAATGATTATTTGAATTGGAATAATAGTGGCTTTTCCATAAAGTGTCAGAATTTGCTCATTTCCTAATTGTCTGAAAAGTTTGAAAACAACTTCTGATCTTAGACTCTTAGTATATTGTCATCATAGAAGATTATTTTTACTGGCTTTACCAGTTCCTCTTTCTTTCCATCTAAAATTGTTAACCTAGAGACAAAAAATAAGGTTATAATACTGGAGAGTGGAAAAGAAGTATTTCTTTTCGTTAAAATTGGGGAAACTGAGGTATTTGTTGAAATTTTTCTTTTGAGGAATTAACTGAGTCTTTTGTTTCCCCATCTCTGCAGGGACTGATAGAGGCCTATTGGTCCCCATAGTGAATGCCAGTAACCCCACCTAAGACCTTCAGCAGAACTGGGGCAGTGCAACCTTTTTATAAAAATATGAATAAAGTGCTTTTTAAAAAATTAGGCCTTCCTCTAAGACTGATAGAGACGGACCAGGAACTTATAATTGTTCCTTAGACTTATTTTCAAGGAATCTAGAGGGGTCTTCTGTTGTGGTTTCTATGTAGAGCAAGGTAGGAGACTGAAAGTTGTCCTTGGAAGACCTGTCCACTTTCCTTTTCTGTATAAGCTGTTAGGCAAGTAGGCAGAGCTGGTAAGGATTCTGATCTTGGTGAGTGATGGAATATGAAGGCAAAGATCTAAACAGATGTAAGGAGGCAAGTAGCTGTCCTGTGTGAGCCTTAGCCAGGGATGACACTATTTCTACATTTGGTATATGGGAATTGTTTGGGGACTCATGTGTATAATATGGGAGTCATGAATATCTAAGCATGAATCTCAAAACCTAAACTATTTTTTCATTAGAGATACAACAAAACAAAACCAGACCTTCCAAGAAACCTATAGATGATAGTTTTATAGGCTAAAGATGAACAAAGACAGACTAAGGTAGAGAACCTGCTCAATGGGCTGGTTGTTTTGATCAAGTCGCATCTAGAAGTCAACACTAGGCCAACAGGACAGCAGTTCAAAGAAGCTGGTGGGATTATAGCTCAAACATCAGTCATGTGGCATTCTCTGCTTTTAAAAAAGTATAGTATTTTTTATCATTTTATTTTATTTTATTTTTTTAAAATTTTTGTTCATTTTTATTGATTTACTTGGGAGTGACAGAGAGAGAAAGAGGGAGAGAGAGAGAGAGAGAGAGAGAGAGAATGGACGCACCAGGGCTTCCAGCCACTGCAAACGAACTCCAGACGTGTGCGCCCCCTTGTGCATCTGGCTAACGTGGGTCCTAGAGAATCGAGCCTTGAACTGGGGTCCTTAGACTTCACAGGCAAGTGCTTAACCACTAAGCCATCTCTCCAGCCCTTTAAAAAAGTCATTTTAATGACATCTTATTTATGATATATTCATCATTAAATATTTAGAAAACATAAGGGAAAATAACCGCAAATCTTACCACCTAAATTTGTGTGTTTAACAGCATAGTATTTTAGTGCCTTTTTAAAAAAAATATGTTTTATTTCTTTGAGAGAAAGAGTGAGACAGAGAGAAAGAGGCAGAGAGAGAGAGAGAGAGAGAGAAAATGGGCACACCAGGGCCTTCTACCACTGTAGATAAACTCCAGATGCATGTGTCACTTTGTGCATCTGGCTTTACATGAGTACTGCAGAACTGAACCTGGCCTGTTAGGCTCTCTAAGTCAGTGCTTTGAACTGCTGAGCCATCCATCCCTCTGGGTTTTGTGACTGGTCTTTTTGATCTTGGAGGTGGTGTTATAATCTTCATTTATGTCTGGGAGCTCCTCTTCCTTCCATGAAGAGCCGAGAGTTCCTCTGTTCCACAGCCCCTGCTGTTCTCTTATTGTCACGCAGCTTTGTGGATGGCTATCTTTATTGATTCCACAGCAAGCAGCATGGATTTTGAGCAGACGATATCTAGGACTAACTATGGGATCTTTAGATATGTCATTCTGCTTTTGTGACATGACGCTGGTGCCATATTTAAATAGGTTTTGTCATTTTCACTTTGCACTCTGAACCTCTACCCCAGCCATTATGCACTCTATAATGGACCTTTTCAGCCTCTTTTCCTGAAATTTATTTTCTGGTGTATAGCCTTTCATCACCAATATTATGTAATGCATTATTTCCTTGGCTCTGGCCTCTTATTGTCCTTTTCTATCACAAGTCACAGTCTTGATTTGACTGTGCCATTTGGGTCATTGTGAATTCAGCATGTGCCACATAGTGCATCTGGCTTATGTGCGCCCTAGGAGATGAATCTGTGTCCTTTGGCTTTGCAGGCAAGTGCCTTAACTGTTAAGCCATCTCTCCAGCCCTGTTTCTTTACTTTAAAAGAAAAGAACTAGGGACTAGAGAGATGGCTCAGCACTTACAGTCACTTTCAAAGACTGCTGGCCTGAGATTCAACTCTCCAGCACAAATTCATGGGCCAGACTTGTTTATAGTGGCAAGAGGCCCACAAAGAAAGTGAAGCATAGACAAGTCTGACCACACATGTGCAATGGCATGTACACACACACACAAACACACACACACACATCAAATCAATTTTTAAATTCATGAAATAAAATATGTGGGGATAAAATAAGTAATGAATCTGGGCATGGTGGTATATGCCTTTAATCCCGGCACTTGGGAGGCAGAGGTAGGAGGATCGCTGTGAGTTTGAGGCCACCCTGAGACTACATAGTGAATTCCAGGTCAACCTGGGCTAGGGTGAGACCCTACCTTGGAAAAGAAAAAAAAAAAAAAATGAAAACTGCACACATGGGACAATCCACTTAAGCTATGTGAGAAACACATCCCAGGAAGAAGAGTGGAATGTGTTAGAAGCAGGAATGAACAGTATGAGTCAGAACTTGATTGCATGTAACTGAAAACTCTGGCCCAGACTCTAAGGTGGGGTCCATGTACAAAGGAATCTCTCTGAAGAGGCTTTCAGAAAAGGCTTTGGAGTTGAGGCTTCATGAATCCTAATGAGGAAAGGATCATGTTCCGCTGTGTCACTCCAAGGAATGCTTTGAGAGAAGGAATGCATGCAAGCCTAGGAGGGTATCCTCTCAGATGGAGAAGTTGGACATGGCTTGGATAAGAGACTTGTTGTAGGGGAGGGTATCAGTAACATACTGAGCTGATACTTGAAACCACTGGACTTGGAAAGCAAGGGAGAGGGGTCAGAACCGAACCTCTGCAGAGTAGAAGACTAATGAAAGGAGCTGTTGCAGTCAGGTTTGCATTGTTGGCTGAAATCATCCAACCTAGAGCAGCTTGTGGGTAAAAAGGTTTATTTTAGCTTACAGACTCAAGGGGAAGCTCCATGATGGCAGGGAAAAATGATGGCATGAGCAGAGGGTGGACATCACTGCCTTGCCAACGTCGGGTGGACAAGAACAACAGGAGAGTGCGCCAAACACTGGCAAGAAGAAACTGGCTATAAAACCCATAAGCCGGTCCCCAACGATTCAGAGCCTCCCGGAAGCATTAATTCCCAAATCCCCATAATCTAGGAGCCTAGCATTCAGAACACCTAAATTTATAGGGGACACCTAAATCAAAACACCACAGGAGCCATGGAGAAGATTGTATTCAACCAGCTTGATTAGGGAATGGGCTGTCAGCTGAATGGTAGACAGTGACTCTGGCAGTAGTAAGGTCTCTGGGACCACCCAGGAAACCTAGAGTAAGGGCTGTCTTTAGCTGGGGAATGAGGAGGGGCAGGCAGAGTAATGGCAGGAAAGAGCTGTTTTACTGGATATGGTGAACTGACTAGATTGAAAGCATTATTTAAAATGTTGCTTAAAGGGTGGGAGAAGGCTTAGTGATTAAGGCGCTTGCCTGCAAAGCCTGAAGACCCATGTTCAACTCTTCAGATCCCACATAAGCCATATGTACCAGGTGACACCAGTGTGCAAGGTCACACACACATCTGGAGTTCAGTTACAGTGGCTGGAGACCCTGGTGTGCCAATTCTCTCTCTCTTTTTCTCTCGCTCTTACTCGCTCATATTTTTTAAAAAAGCCAGTCTGTTGGGCTTGCCTCAAAAATTTTTATTTATTTATTTATTTATTTGTGGTAGGGTCTCCCTCTAGCTCAGGCTGACCTGGAATTCACTACGTAGTAAGAGGGTGGCCTCAAACTCATGGCAATCCTCCTACCTCTGCCTCCCTAGTGCCAGGATTAAAGGTGTTCACCACATGCCTTGAATCCTAGCACTTAGGAGGTTGTGGTAGGAGGATCATTGTGAGTGCAAGGCCATCCTGTGGTTACAGAGTGAGTTCCAGGTCAGCCTGGGCTATAGAGAGACTCTTCCTCAAACAACCAGAAAATTTTTGCTACTGTTTTAGGAATTTAGGATACTGTCTTAATATGAAAACATTAGTCCATATTAAAATGTGAGGGAGGGGCTGGTGGGATGGCTTAGTGCTTAATGCACTTGCCTGTGAAGCCTAAGGACCCAGGTTCAATTCCCCAGGACCCACATAAGCAGATGCACAAGGTGGCACATGCATCTGGAGTTTGTTTGCAGTGGCTGGAGGTCCTGGTGTGGCCATTCTCTTTATCTGCCTCTTCCCCCCCCCCCGCCTTCTCTTTTAAATAAATAAATAAAGTATTTTTGAAAATGTGATTCTGCCCAGTATGGTAGGTAAATAAATAAACTCCAAAGCCAAGCTGCTTTGGTATATATTTTGCTTCTATGACTTCCTAGCTCTGGAACCTTCACTGCTTAACATCTCTGTGTGTCTCAGGTTCTTATAAAAAATTCTATTACTGACAAGTTTTATACATGTGTTTAATGTATTTTGATCATAATTCCCAATCACTCCCCCATGTAACCTTCTTCCCAACTAGTCCCTCTTCTACTTGATGCCTTTTTTTTTTCTTGTGTGTGACCCTTCAGTGTAATTAGTGCTGATTGCATGGGTGAGGAGTTGCTTACCAAATCTGTCTCAAATTTTTACAAATCAGGATATTCTTAGAATTTTTCTGAGGACTAAACGAGTGAATGGTATTCATAATGAGTTTGGGATGTTTGGCTGACACTCAGTAAGGCCTATTTAAATGTTTGTTAATGCAGCGCAAATAAATGACTCCATTTTCCTATGTTTGGGTTGGACACAAATGCCTGTTCTTCCCACTTAATGATGGGGAGCTGAGAGCTTTTACCTTGGAAAGATGTCAGTTGCTGAATAATGACTAGCATTCAGCTTTGTGGCCCCCCCTCTGAATGCAGGACACGGATGTCACTTAGGATGTGCAGCCTAGTTCCCAAGCTGCTGGTCATTCTTGTGTCCTGTCTTCTCTTCTCAGCTCCTCCCTTCATCACTGGAGCCAGTCGCTTTTGTGAGGTTGACCTGATTTTATGTCAAGAGCATTTTCTTAGACAAAGTGTGCAACTCTTTCCTCTGAGGCTAAAGTCTCCTCTGATCAGCAGGGTACTGAAGCCAGCAAGGGCTGGGGCACGCATCATTTGCCCACTGCCTGCTCTGGGAAGAGAATGCAAAGCATGGCCTGAGGCCCCTTAACACTGTGCCAAATGAAGTGTGCTTTGATTTTCTCCTTATTTTAATGGTATCAATTACCACATCTCACACGAGCCTATGACAAACAGAGACTCAAAGGTTAAGATGGTGTCCTCCTAACCATGCTTCACCTCGTGGGGAAGGAAAGTAACAGGTTGTGGTTAACATCCACAATAAGCTGCTGATCAGATAGACCTACAAGGTATCACAAAAGAAGACAGACTTCTGTCAGAGCACTTGATTACCCACTAAAGGTTAATGGTAAGACACAAGTGCTGAAGACACCATGTGCTATCCATATGGAACATGGAGAGAACTGGCGGGGATCCGGAATAGAGCCAGTCTCCAGACAGTTAGTTCTTCTAGTGCCATAAAGTGCCACATGAGCTACTAGGGGAAAATGGCCAACATCTGTTCAAGCAACTTGTGGTCTAAGCTACTCAGCAACAAACAACCTGACGTGATGCTCACACAAGTGCAATAGTGGCATACAGCCATGGTGGGTAACCAACTGTTCTTGGATTGGCTAATAGATCCATTCAGTGGAATGGATCCCATAGCTGGAACTGGGAAACAAGTTAGAATCATATCCAAAAAATGAGTTCACTCTCCAATATGAAGCTCTCACCAATCTTGGGCTACAAGAGGGCCTATACCTATTAAATTCTCTCTAAACTAATAGTGGTATCCCATTTATCTGGTGCTGACTTCACTCTCTGTTGGAGAATTTGCTTTTCTTTTTCAGATGGATGCAGAACCTGAGGAGAGAATGGGCCCATTACATCTCACCAGGGACCCAGCTGAAATCATAAAGGAATTGGAGAAATGAGAAAGAATGCTGCTTTCTTGGTGAACCTGATGTCATCACAAGGGTGAAGGAGTTAGACACAGAGAACACTCAACTCAACTCCTACCAAACCAGAGATCTAGAGACACAGAGGCTCCCAAGACCTCATCACTGAGATAGACCTAAAATGAACCCGACATGGCTCAGGGAAATGTGGAAGAGGAGGTGGAAATATTGTTAGATCCACAAGTTGGGACACTATGCACAGAGACATTGCCTCTTCCCCATAACTGATGGCTAACCCCACAATGCATGACCCACATTCCCCAATGAAAAGGGTCTCTTCATGGGTGGGTGGGGGAGGACAGGGAAGGAGCTAATGATGGTACCAACATGGCTATTTACACACTGAGTATGTATATAACTAATAAAGAAAAAAAGTAAATATAATCCACCTTATGTAAATAAATAAATAAATTATAAATAAATAAATGTGTTATAAAAAACTGAAACAGTGTTTAAACGGTCAAAAGAAGACACAAGGCCATGGACAGGAAAGTGGGGAATAGATGGGGACATGTCTTTCTTGGCTAGCTCTCTTCTTGCCTTCTGAGTGCAAAAATATGTTTCTGGAGAAGTTCCTAGGAGCTTGGGATGGAGACCAAATTTCACTGAGCATTCCTCAGAGGCCCTAAATTATGTAACTCTCGGTAAAACTTAAACTGGGTGTTAGGCATTCAGGAAAGTCCTTGAACCCTAAACCCTAGGTTTACATTTAAACAAAGAATTGGACAAACCAAACTGAAAATAATTATTAAATTATATTTAATGAGGGAAGTACAGAACCAAGAGAAGGAAAATGAATGCACCCACATGGTCTGAGAGCCCATGTGGTGGGCCTGGAAAAGCCAGAAAAAGAAAGAAAGTTAGAGAGGAAAGAAAAGAAAGTAGAAAGGGCTTCTGCCATGTGGAGGGCAGGGGAAGGTAGAGAGCCCGTGTGGGACTAGGGGTCAGGGAGTTCTCCCCTGTGTTAGCCCTGCCTGGATGAGATGAGGGGAAGCTCACCAGAACTTGGAGGTTTAGGAGTGATCAGGTAGCCCAGAAACCTTGCCCACCCCTTGAAAATATACATATAACCTTATGGCAGTGGGTCCCTCCCTTCTGGCTCAAGTGAACCAGAGAGACAGCTGATTGCTCTAGGCTAGAGGCTGTCTCAGGAAGAGGCTAGCCATGACACCAAGTTCTGGGGAATGAACTTGACCAAGCAGAATGTTAGGATTAAATCTTAGGAAAAAGACATTCTTCCCAGCAGGTTGTTTGTGGAAAAACAGATCTAGGGAAGAGATAAGAAGTCAGATCATACTGTGATCTCTAGCAAAGTGGAGACTACAAGGATACTTCCAGGAGCCTCAGTCACCCTAAATGCCTAACAAAGCTACCTGACTCCCCCTCAGAATCATTGGCATAGGCTAGTGCACTTACACATAGAACAGTAAGGACTTTCTTATTGTGCTTTAGAAAGTCTTAGGCAGGTGTGAGTTCTTTCCCTGTAATATCTTGGTTATAAATTTGTCAGGCTCTGATAAGAACAATTTGAAACATGACACCAGGAACTGTGACAATGTTTTATTTCTCTTTGAAATTGTAGAATGCTATTCTATTGTTTGGAGTTTTAAAATTTTTTATTAATTAGTTTTGTACTCAGCGAATGCAGTCAATTTAGGCTCATCCATGACCTACCCCTTCCTCTTGGCCCCTCCTTGTTAAGGTATATGGGTCATGCATTCTGGAGGTAGCCCACAGTTATGGGTAGGATTAATGTCTCTGCAAATCATGATCCAACATGTGGCTCTGGCATTCTTTTCGCCCCCTCTTCTACAAAATTTCCCTGAGCCATGTTGGGTTCATTTTTGGTCTTCTTCAGTGATGAGGTGTTGGGGGCCTCTGAGGCTCTGGCTCTCTGATTTGGTAGGAGTTGATTTTTCTCTGCGTTGATCTCTTTCACCCTTGTTCTGGTACCTGGTTCACCAAAAAAACAGCACCCTTGCTTGTTTTGCCAATTGTTCTTGGTTTCATCCAGGGCCCTTTTGAGATATGATGGGATGGCTCTCTCCTTAGGATCTGCGTCTATCTGAAAAAGAGAAGCAGATTCTCCAATGGAGCATAAGTTAGCACCAGACAAATGAGACAACCCTTACTTTTTTATAGAGAATTGTGTAGCCCACGATTGGTGGTAGCTTGATAATGGAGAGCGGGCTTATGTTTGGATATAGTTCTGACTTGTTTCCCAGCTCCAACTATGGGTCCCATACCTCTGAGGGGATCAGTTAGCCGAATCAAGAGCAGTTGGTTTCCCACCATGGCTGTGCACCACTATTGCACTTGTGTGAGCATTACGGCAGGTTATTTGCTGCTAAGTAGGTTAGACCATGAGTTGCTTGGACAGCTATTGGTCTGAAAGGCCCAAGAATTCAAAAGCCCAGAAATACTATCACGCTCCAAAGGGAGCTTAAGCAGGCCGGCCCCTGCATACCTCAAACTCCAGGCTTTAAAGTAAAGAATCCCTCTTCTCATTATATCAGAGCCCGCTCCTAACATAAAACTAGGTAAAAAGGGCATGAGATAGCCCTCAAGGATGGGAAATAAATAATAAAGTAAACCACTTATTTGGTTTCTGTAAATAGCCCACACCATAAGCTGTAGCAGCCTGCCTCAGACCACCAAGGTCATAGGAGACTGATACCACACTCTGCTACTCCCACCCAAGGACCTGCGCAAATGCTGACCACCAAGGTCATAGGAGACTGATTGGTCCACGAGGGGCTTGAACAAATTAAACTAATTGGCTTAGAAACTATGGAGTGGCACAAACTGACTGGCTCACACCCTGCGGGCTCCTGATGTTAAAAAAAATGATTGGTCTAATGCACAGGCTTTGTTAGAAACCCTATAAAAACTGTCCTGTTCCTGCATTCGGGGCTCTGCAGTCCTCTACCCCTGTGCGGTGTACGACTGTGGGCCCCAGCGCACTTGGAATAAAATCCTCTTGCAGTTTGCATCAAGACCGCTTCTCGTGAGTGATTTGGGGTGTCGCCATATCCGGGCAGAGCATGGGGTCCTCATTTTGGGGGTCTTACAGGTAATTTTCCCCAAGTCGCCCATGTAGCACCTTGTGGCATTAGACACGCTGACTGTCTGGGGGCTGACTCTCTTCCAGCTTCCAGCCATGCCATCCCAATTTATGTGTCAACCACATAAGGTGTCTTCAGCAGTAGGGTTTTACCACTAATCTTTGGTTGGTCATCAAGTACTCTGACTGAAATCTGTCTTTCTTTTAGGAAATATTGTAGGTCTCTCTGATCAAAAGCTCATTGTGGATGATAGCCACATGCTGGTACTGGGAGTTACAGGTCAGTGCCCACTAAAAAAAGGAAGAAAAAGATAACTAATATAAAAGAGTTAGAGAGGAGAGAATGGAGCTGTAGAAGATTAAGGTTGGTCTTTATCATACCTCCAGTGTCTTGTGGTTCAGGTGTGCCTCTAAGGGCCGGGTGAAGGTTCAGCCATTTGGTCTGCCTTTTAGGATGTAGAATTTTATGATACCATTGCTGTTTTGGTCTAGATTTGTGTCCCCCCCCCCCGTTACCTTCTTCTCCCTCCCCACCCATCCTATTGTCTAGTCCATGAGATGCTTGCTGGGTATGTAAGGCATCTTGGGTAGATTCAGGTTAGGTGCTGTAGATGAGTGAGAGTATGTGGCAATTTTTTTTTTTTTTCTGTGATTGGGTAAGTTCACTGAGAATGATCTGTTCCAGGTTCGACCATTTTTCCTCAAATTTCATTGTGCCATTTTTTTTCTTACTGTTGTATAGAATTGCATTGTGTAGATATACCACATCCTAGTTATCCATTCTTCTAGTGATGGATATCTGGGTTGATTCCAGCTCCTAGCTATTATGGACTCTTCTATGTTTTGATTAGAGATGCTCATTGTAGGACTGGGTGATCTAATTGGATTTTCTTGCATTTGATTTTTCATGTTATTTCTTTTGCATCGTGGTCTGCCCATCACAGTGTATGGGCACATAAGTGGGTGGATCAGCCTGGGCTCAAGCACAATGGGAATCTGAAGCAGCCTGAGGCAGTTGCCAAGCAGCCTGGGCCTTGGCTCTTACTTGCCAAAGCTGCCTGAGCTCCTGCCTGGGCAGTACTCCAAATTTGCCTGAGCTCTCACAGCAGTAATGTGCCAAAGCTGCCTGTGCTTGGGCTAGGAGGGACATTGAGGCACCAAGCACTGAAGCAGTCCAAACTCTGGCGAGGCTGAACACTGGGACCCAGAAGCAGTCTGCACTCCCCCCGCAACAGGACAATGGTGGTGGGCCTGCATGGCAGACAGGGAGGGGATGGCACCTGAGCTAGCACAAGTGACAGACACAGTCTGAGCTCGTGTGGGGTGTTGCAAGGGGCCTGGGCTTGTGGGTGAATGTGCAGCGGCTGGAGCAGTAAGTGAGCAAGTGGGCGGAGCAGGCTAAGCTTCCACAAGCAAGGACTGGTGCTGTGGTGCCATTTGGCGGGAAAATTGATCAAACAAGCCGGAGCTCCAATGGGCCAGCAGGCGTAGCCTGGCCAAGGTCACTCATGGGTGGGGCTAGCAGGGCGATCGCCCCTGTGCAGTGAGGCAAGTGGAACTATGTTGGCCTGGGAGCCTTTTCCTACAGTAAGTGCAGGAGTTTCCTGAAGCTGGGACTGTGGGTATGGCAGTTGCTTGGGGGGATGGTGGCTACCTGCACAAGGGAATCAGCGATTCCCTGTTTTTCCCCTCTGTGTCCTCCCACTGGCAATCTATTGAAGATTTCTCTCCCCTAAAAGACCCAGTGAACCCTTAATGTCTTGCCTTTCTTTCCCTGGGGATGTGCGGCACAGTTAGGCAGTCGCCATCTTGGCTGGAAGTCCTCTTGTTTGGATTTTTGTTGTTGTTAATTATTCATTGGTTGGTAAACAATTTGTTTCCAGTTTTGGACTATTTTGAATAAAGTTTCTATAAACTTTTGCATGTCAGTCTTATGAGGAAATATGTTCTCATTTATTTTGCATAAATAGAAATATAGTTTCAGGATTGTATGAAAAAAAGCATATGTTTAATTTTTATAGGAAATTGCCAAGCTGATTTTCAAAGTGATTGATGAGTTTTGCATTTCCTCCAACCATGTGACAGCGTTCTGGTTTTCCTTCCTCTAATGTGGTCTTTCCCATCTTCTCAGTTTTGCCCATTAGTCATTGTAAATTGGTGCTGTCTCTGTGGTAATTTGCATATCCTTGATAACTAATGATATTAGTCATTTTTCCATGGATTTGTTAGTTGTCCTGTGTCTTCTTTGGTGTTCTTGTGGAACTTTTCTGAAAAGATCACTCCAATGCCAGCATAAGTAATAGTAGAGGAGTTTATTTCCTGGAGACTGAAGTTGGGGATTGCTCCCCCAAAGTAACTTCGGTATTAAGCTGAGATTTTACTTTCATTTTAGAGTGTTCATAGCCAAGGGGAAGGGAGAGCAAGCAAGAAGGCAGCTGGGTTACAGAAGCAGGATGTGACAGCTTGTGCAGTCTGTATGATTCAAAACAGTTTTTCAAAACATACCTATGAGTCAACATGCATATCAATCATGTCGTCTGGCCACCCTAACCATGAGCTTTATTATACTCCATTTTAGACTAAACTGTCCTTCCCTCTTACTGTCCCTCTGGGTCCACCCCCCCCCCAGATAGTTCTGTCTTTGGGATTCCTTCAGCTACTGACAGAGATAAGTTCAGCTCCTCAGCAGTCAACTCTTACGGTGACTTAGTGCAACAGTCCAGCTTTCAGCTTCTTTTCCACCTCATTTCCCTTCTTGTCCCAGTCATAGTCCCTTATGATCTAACATGTAACTTCCCCAAGCAGGCACAGCAAACACCTGTAGGACCGGTAGACATCATATCCTTTTTTTTCCTCCCTGACATTTCATGTTGAATTCCTCAAGCTTCTGCCATGCGTAGACTAGTCAGCTTCCAGAGTGACGAGAGCAGGGTTATAGTCTCCTTGTCAGGGACAGGTGTCTTCCAGAGCTTGACCTGGAGGGGACCCTCTGCATTCCTGGTCTGTTAGCTGCTAAAATCAGCTGAGGACACTGTCCTCTCGACTCTGGTGTGATGATCTATACCTATTGGTTGATGGTATGGGCCAAATTCCCTGATGGTATGTGGGTCCCCTTGTGTTACAAATTTTAAGGAAGCACCATCAATGGCAGGAAAATTTGGTTTACTTATAAATCTGAGCAAAGAGACACCTTCAAACAACCAGCACCACCAACATCAGCAAGTACAGACAGCTAGAACTCTAAGTCATTTTTACATGTTAGGATGGGAGTCTGAGATCTGCCTTAGTGATATACCTCCTTTAATAAGACATATCAAGGAGAGATTGGACTAATACAAATCAATAACTATCAGGTAGACATAACCAGTGAGGACAATTTTTGGAGTTTTAAAAATATTTTTATTTTTATTTATTTATTTGACAGAGAGAGAGAGAGAGAGAGGGAAAGAGAGAAGGAAAGAGAGAGAGAGAGATACAGAAATAGGCAGGTAGAGAGAGATAGAGAATGGGCACAATAGGGCCTCCATCCACTGCAAAGGAACTCCAGATGTGTGCACCCCCCTGTGCATCTGGCTTATGTGGGTCCTAGGGAGTCCAACCTGGGTCCTTTGCTTTGAAGGCAAATGCCTTAACTGCTAAATCATCTCTTCAGCCCCCAATTTTTGAAGTTTTTATTTAAAGGCAAACAGTGGCTGACTAGTCAGGAGGCATAAGGCATGAGTTTAATGTTACAGTTTAGTACTGTAAACCAGCATTAGACAGGGGAGCCTATTAGTCTGAATCTTGGTTTATATTGTAATATCTTATAGTTATATTCTCTTACTGGGTGTTTAAGACCATGTAGGCAGCCAAAATTAACTATGTATTATATTTTAGAGGTCATTCATGTCTCTATAGGAGAGACTTTAGGGACCTGTGAGGAGTTCCATGACTCTCAGCATTGTCATCTGCTAGGATAAATCAAGGCCATGCTGACCAAGTGGTCCTCTCTCTCTTGGGAGCCTAGAGGATCAATTTTCCTCCAAGGTGACTCTCTTGTTGCACATACACCAACTTAGAATTTACCTCTGGGTGTCCATATTCTCCCTTACCAAGAGGACAGGTAATTTACCAGAGGCTAGAAACCAGCAAGAGTCCCATCATCTCCTATGGCCTTCTGATGTGGGAGCAGGAGCCAAAATACTGGTTATCCTTTTAACTCCAATGTTTTCAACTTACTTTGGTTTCTACATATGGTTATCAGTCACTCAGAGAGACAATACATATCTGATTAGCAAAACAGATCTAGTTAGAGAAGTACTGAAGCTAACTGGTTAGCAGGGCAGATCTGGGCAGAGAATGACACAAAAATTTAAAATCATCCTCATTAGCATTTAAGTTTAGTTGTCACTTTACATTATAAGCTATATCTGGAACATAAAAAGCATACACATCTTATTTTTAAGTACCTGTCAGTCATAAGTATAGGCAGAACATTTGATTAGCCCTGGAACCAATATTTTACCAACTATTTTATCAATAACTTTAAATCAATTGATTTAATCTAGAAATTATACATCAGGAAAAGGCAAGACAATATAAAAACTTGTAATCTGTGCCTGAAAACAATGTTGGCTAATCTGTATACCTATGAAAGTACCAATTAACAAAAAACAAAACAAAACTGGAGAATACATATTCTTGTTGAATTATAGTGGAAAATATTTAGCTTCTTCAGAAGTAAGGATGAGGTGAAGTCTATCTTTTGTGTAGATGCTTATTTTTTTATTTTTTAGATGTTTATTTTTTTAAATCATATTTGTTGCTTATTGACAGGATTGATTTGAGACCTTCCTAAAATAAATGTTTAAATTAAAGTTCTTTCTAGGTATCACTCTAGCTGTGTTCCACTAATTTTGTTGTATTATTTTTATTCTTACTAAAAGAAAATATTTTATAATTTTTATTGTGATAGTTTCACTGACTTACAGTTATATTAAAGTGTTATGTTTAATTTATAAATATTTGAGGACTTTTTTCCTAAAAATTCTCTGTTCATTTTGTAATGTAGTTGCAGTGTGGAAAGAGAACTTAATATACTTTCAACTTGATTCCTTTGTGTTTCTTTTTTGGTGAATATCCAAATGCTTTGAAAATAATGTATAGTTTTCATTGTTTGCTGAAGTGTTCTACAAATATCTGTTAAGTCTATTTGATTGATAGTATTGTCCAAATATTCTATGGCTGGGCTGGGGAGATGGCTCAGGGGTTAAGGTGTTTGCCCACAAAGACTAATAACCCAAGTTTGATTCCCCAGTACCCATGAAAAGCCAGATACACAAAGTGGTGCATGTGTCTGAAGTTCATTTGCAGCAGCTAGAGGCCCTGGTGTGCTCATTCTTTTTCTTTCTCTCTCTGTTTCCTATACCAGGCATAGTGGCACATGCCTTTAATTCTAGCACTTAAGAGGCCAAGGTCAGAGAATTACTTTGAGTTTGAGACTGGCCTGAGAGTCTAGTGAATTCCAGGTCAGCCTGGGCTAGAGCAAGACTCTGCTTCGAAAAACCAATATATATATATAATTTTCTATGTCTGTGGTGATTTTTTATTTACTTGTCTATCAAAGCTGAGAGAGAGAGGTTTAGATGTCTGGAATTATGATTGTGGTCATCCCACAATCTTTCCAAAGTGTGGCTTTCCTGCCCAGTAACACCAGAGCAGTCTGTAGAAGAGCAGACCCCAGCAGGCAATCGATGTCCAGTCTCCTCTTATAGTTGTACACATAATTGCCTTTGGCTTCTAACAGATGAAAGTAAGGATATTGTTTCTCCAAAAATTTATTATTCCTTAAAAAGACGACTGTTCTATTCCCTCCTCTTTTGCCTGTCAAGGGAGAGATGGCTACCCTAAAGAGCTGGGTACTTGACTGCTTTTGTCTCCAGAAATTATACTTTGATGACACTTCCAAAGAAAAACAGGAAAAATCTTGCTAAATTGTACTTACATGAAACTGAATTACTAAATTGGGTCATACTATTCTCCTTAGAAACCTTACTAAATTACTAAAGATTCTTTGCTGAGGAAATAGTGTTTAGACCAAACTGCTATTCCAGCTGAGGCCCATTCCAAGATTCCAGAGCGTTTGTTTCACGTTGTGGGTAATCATTTCTTTGATAGACACAGAGGGCAGGATTATGCAAGGGAAGCACATCATACTATCAGCATCAAAACATAGGAAAAATTTAGTTCTTGAACCAGGAGGTGGTGGCACACACCTTTAATCCCAGCATTCAGGAGGCAGAGGTAGGAGGATTGCTGTGAGTTCGAGGGCACCCTGAGACTACATAGTGAATTCCAGGACAGCCTGGGCTAAAGCAAGACCTTACCTCAAAAAAAAAAAAAAAAGGTTCTGCAAGTGTGGCTTAAGAAGAGGAAGATGTTAGAGATTACAATTTGATGGATGAAAAGAAAGTGACCAATGCTGAGTACCCTCTGGTCAATCAGAAGTAGAAATATTTGGACCATATAGCTGGTGTCCAGTTACATGCTAGAGGAAGCATTTGAACAGTGTGCAATGGCCATGTTTGGTTACATGAATACTGGGACTGTGGAAACGCTCCAAACAGTAGAAGTAGAAACTCAAGGGTCAAGGGTCAAGATAGCATGTGCCTAACCATGCTTCACCTTGTGGGGAAGGAAAGTACCAAGATGCAGTTAACATCCACAGTGAGCTGTTGATCAGACAGACCTACAAGGTTTTACAAAAGAAGACAGATTTCTGTCAGAGCACTTGATTACCCACCAAAGGTTAATGGTAAGACCCTACTGCCGAAGACACCGTATGCTGTCCATATGGAACATGGAGAGACCTGGCGGGGATCTGGAAGACAGCCAGTCCCTAGACAGTTAGCTTTTCTAGTGCCAGAAAGTGCTACATGAGCTACTAGGGGAAAATCGCCAACATCTGTTCAAGTGACTTGTGGTCTAAGCTACTCAGCAACAAACAACCTGACGTGATGCTCACACAAGTGCAATAGTGGCATACAGCCATCCACGGTAGGTAACCAACTGCTCTTGGATTGGCTAACAGTAGAATGGAACCCATAGTTGGAACTGGGAAACAAGTCAAAATCATATGCAAAAAACGAGTTCGCTCTCCAATATCAAGTTCCCACCAATCTTGGGCTACAAGAGGGCCTACACCTATTAAATTGTCTCTAAACTAATAATAGTATCCCATTTATCTGATGCTGACTTCACCCTCTGTTGGAGAATCTGCTTCTCTTTTTCAGATGGATGCAGAACCTGCAGAGAGAATCAGCCCATTGCACCTCACCAGGGCCCCAGCTGCTTCTTGGTGAACCTGGTACCAGCACAAGGGTGAAGGAGATAGACACAGAAAACACTCAATTCCTACCAAACCAGAGATCCAGAGGCTCCCAAGACCTCATCACTGAAGTAGACCTAAAACGAACCCATCATGGATCAGGGAAATTCATGGGAGAAGGGGCAGAAATATCGTTAGAGCCACAAGTTGGGACATTATGCACAGAGACATTGCCTATTCTCCCAAAATAATAGCTACCCCAGAATGCATGACCCACAATTTCCATGGGGATAACTGATATCCCTAAAGAGGAGGGTCCCTACAGAGGGTGAAGGACAGGGATGAGGGAAGGATGGTACCAACATGTGCTGTTTACATGTGAGTATGTACATAATTAATGTAGATAAAATGGTATTAAAAAAGTAGAAACTCAAGGAGATGACTTACAGTCTCTTCTGTTTCCCTTTGTGGATGAGCGGCTTTATAGGTTCAGGGCTGATGAATACTTCATACCCTGGGTTGGGAGAAGAATTTTCACTTTCCAAGCACCCTCGGGGAGCAGAAGTTAAAGCAATAACATACTCAGTAATGCAAGTGTACAATAAAGTGAAGCCAGAAGTCTTTGTGATCGTTGACACTTAAGATACCAAAAGGAAAAAGGAAAGACTCCTATGAAGAGCTGATAGCTTTTCTTCCTTCTGAGAAGATACAGTGATTTGATTTTTATATAGCATTTTTTTGCCAAGTGGAGACTTACAGAACAGAATAATTAAACTTCAAGTGTCACTTTCAGAAATAGAGAATCAGGATACAGCCTGATAATGTATTCTTCCATTCTTTTTTTCCTCAATTTTTATTAACATCTTCCATGATTATAAAAAATATCCCATGGTAATATCTTCCCTTTTCCCACTTTCCCCTTTGAAATTCTATTCTCCATCATATCCCCTCCCCCATCTCAATCAGTCTCTCTTTTATTATGATGTCATGATCTTTTCCTCCTCTTATGATGGTCTTGTGTAGGTAGTGGCAGGCACTGTATTGAGGAACTATTTTGGTATCTTCATTGTTAATTCCCTGCTACACACCCTTTTGCAGAGCAGGAGCCCTCAGGAGGAATTACTCCTACAGGCAGCAGTTGGGACTGAATCCAATTTGAAACTCAGTATTGAGCTGGGTGTGGTGATTCTGATTATGTCATTCCGGCACTCAGGATTCTGCATTCCCAGCTGACCTTGACTATATAGCAAGTCCCCGTCTTGAAAAGAAAACAAAGAAAGAATAGCTTGAAAAAAACTACATTTTTTTTTGCAACATCCTCTAGCTCAGGCTAACCTGAACTCACTGATTGTGTAGTCCAGGCTTGCCTGAAAATCATGGCAGTCTTACCTCTGCCTCCTGAGTGCAAAGACTGAAGGCATAAGCCACCATGCCTGACTGAGAAATTACATTTCTACATCTAGAGTTTTGCTTTTTTATTTTATTTCAAGGTAGGGTCTCTAGTCCAGGCTGACCTAGAGTTCACTATGTAGTCACTGGGTGGCCTTGAACTCACTATCCTCCTATCTCTGCCTGCAAGTGCTGGAACTAAAGAGGAGCATCACCAGTTAAAGTTTTGCTTTTAACTTGGCTCGAGTATTTTCTGTATAATTAAGGAATGTCACACTTTAGATTATTTTGAGACAGCAATCCTGGATTTCAGGTGCTTTTCTTGGTAGACCTGATAAGAAGACAGCACTAGGAGGAATCCTGATTTTCTCTTAAGTTCCCCTCCCCCTAGTAAGTTCTCACTCTAGCCCAGGCTGACCTGGAATTCACTCTGTATGACCCAGCTGGCCTCTTACAGTGATCCCTCCCATCTCTGCCTCCTAAGTGCTAGGACTAAAGCTGTATGCCACCAAACCCAGATCTCTCTAATTTCTTTGTAAGCTGCAATAATGACATGTTGGTGTTATAAGTGAAAGGCCCAAGAATTCAGAAGCTCAGAAATACTATCACGCTCCAAGGGGAGCTTAAGCGGGCCACCTGCATACCTCAAACTCCAGGTTTTACTCTCTGTCAGAAGCAAGTAAAGAATCCCTCTTCTCATTGTATCAGAGCCCACTCCTAATATAAAACTAGGTAAAAGGGCATGAGATAGCCCTCAAGGATGGGAAATGAGTAATGAAGTGAACCACTTATTTGGTTTCTGTAAATAGCCTGCACCATAAGCCTTAATAGCCCACACTGTAAGCCTTAGTAGCCTACACTGTAAGCCTTAGTAACTCGCACCATAGGCTGTAGCAGCCTGCCTCAGACCACCAAGGTCATAGGAGGCTGATACCATACTCTGTTACCCCCACCTAAGGAATTGCACAAGTGCTGACCTCCAAGGTCACAGGAGACTGATACCACACTCTGCTACTCCCACCCAAGGACCTGCGCAAACACTGACCACCAAGGTCATAGTCATAAGAGAGTGATTGGTCCATGAGGGGCTTGAGCAAAGTAAACTAATTGGCTTAGAAACTGTGGGGTGGCACAAACTGACTGGCTAACACCCTGCAGGGGCTCCTGATATTAAATAATGATTGGTCTAATACACAGGCTTTGTTAGAAACCCTATAAAAACTACCCCATTCCTGCATTCGGGGCTCTGCAGTCCTCTACCCCTGTGAGGTGTGTGACTGTGGGCCCCAGCGCGCTTGGAATAAAATCCTCTTGCAGTTTGCATCAAGACCGCTTCTCGTGAGTGATTTGGGGGTGTCGCCTTATCTGGGCAGAGCGTGGGGGACCCCCTGCGGGGGTTTTTTCCTACATAAGAAAACTCTAACACTACATCTTACGAACAGACCCTTCCGACATATTATGTTTCAGTGCTACGGAATGAGCTCTAACATGCTAGCCAAACACTCTCCACTGAGCTACAGACCCAGCCCTGATGAGTAATTTGTTTTTTTATTTTAATTTATCTTATTTATTTGAGAGAGAATGATGCAGATAGAGAGAAAGAGAATACATATGCCAGGGCCTTCAGCCGTTGTGAAAGATGCTTGCCTATGAAGAGTAAGGATCCAGGTTCAGTTCCCCAGTACCCATGTAAGCCAGATGCAGAAGATGGTACATGCATCTCTTATCTGCCTCTGTCTCTGTCAAATAAATAAACAAATAAAACATACTTTAAAATAAAATAAGCTTTTAAAAATGATTTTGTTTTTATTTATTTATTTATTAGAGAAGAGAGGAAGAGAGAGAATGGGCACGCCAGGGCCTCCAGCCACTGCAAGTGAGCTCCAGACATATGCTTCCCCTTGTGCTGACGTGGTACCTGGAGAATCGAACTGGGGTCCTTAGGCTTTTCAGGCAAATGCCTTAACTACTAAGCCATCTCCCCAGCCCTAAACAAGCTTTTAATCCCAGCACTTGGGAGGCAAAGGTAGGAGGATTGAGGCCAGACTGGAACTACAGAGTGAGTGCCAGGTCAGCCTGGGCTAGACTAAGATCCTACTTTGAGAAAACAAAACAAAATTGGGCCGGAGAGATGGCTCAGCAGCTAAGGTGCTTGTTTGCAAAGCCTGACAGCCTCAGTTCAAGTCCCCAGTACCCACATAAAGGTTAGATGCTCAAAGTGGCACATGTATTTGGAATTCTTTTGCAGTGGCAAGAAGCCCTGGCCCGCCCATTTTTGCCCCATTTCCCCTTGTGGATAAATTTAAAAAAATACTTTCAAAAATTCAAAAATGTCGGGGGAAAGGGCTCAGTGGTTAAAGATACTTGATTGCAAAGCCTGCTGGCCCAGGTCCAGTTCCCCAGCAACGTATGAAAAGGCAGATACAAAATGTGAAAGTGTATGATGCTTGTATGCAGTGGCAAGAGGCTCTGGAATGTCCTTACACACATGTGTAAAGAAATATTTTTAAAAACTCAAAATGAATTTAGTGCTTGGGCCTGTATTTAACTTTACAAGATGTTTCAATTTGAGGATCCAATTTTCCTGCAATGTTCTGACCTAAAGAAGCATCTGTCAGTCCCTTTGGCCCAGGCAACATAAAACAGCACATTTTGTTTGTTTTCTTCAAGTAGGAGTGTTTGAGAACTATGTTTCCTTTGAGAAAAACAAAGGCTTTTGGGGGATTAAATTATAAATGCTTGTGAAGCTTGAAACAAAAATAAGGCTTAAATTGGTTGATTCTAAAATTCAACCAGATATTGTGCTAGGCTCGCAGCCATTTCCTTGTTCTTCCTTCCCAAGAGTCTTGTCTAAGCGAAGGGTGATTAGCACCATTTTATAGGCAAAGAGGAAGAGGGATTCAGTGCGTTGAAGTTACATAGCTGACAGAAGCTAAGACTAGAACCCAGATCCCTCCTGCAGCAAAACCCATGCTCTTTTCTGTCTACATTCATCCACTAACGGATGTCAACACAAAAGTAATGCGCATGACATGGCTCTTTCCCAGGAGGAGGGAGAAAGTCCAAAGAATGTCCTCTTTCTCTTTAGGTTCATTGTGCCAAGAAAGGTAGCCTATTGTACTATTCTGAATGTTCTTTTATCAGATAAATGTTCTCGTGCATGTGCCATAAATAGAGCATGGAATTTTTATTTATTTTTTAAATTTAGTATTATATAATACCAAGATTACTTTCGACTCCAGCTGTAGTAGACAGCCTCGTGCTGCTGGGATGAATCTCCAGACCACACACAGTTTTATGGGAGGGAGGGATTTACTGAAGTTTATAATTTAGATCTGCAGCCGCCTGGCTGGAGGAGGTGTCACTGTGGGCGAACTCCAGGGTCCAGCCCTAAGGTGTGGGGTGGATTTGGAATTTCTAGCTAAGGATCCGCAGAGTGCCGGAGTTCGGCCATCACGGGTTCCTGAAGTGGGCTTGTGCTGGTGGTGCTGCTTTCCTCTCTGTGTGTGCACCTGTGAAAGTAGGCCAACCTTCTTCCACCACCATGGAGATTCCCCTCTATCTGCAAGCTTCAAATAAATTCCATTCCTCCCATAACCTGTGCCTGGTTTGGATGCTCATCTCAGTGACCTGAAGCTGTCTACCATACCAGCCTTTGCGATTGTTAGGCTCATTGGCAAGACTGAATAGTGGACAGCTTAGAATCTTCAGTCTAAAGAAGCAGGGAAGACTAGGAAAGTATTTTTGTGTATGTGTGGTGTGTGTATGTGCTATGGTGTGTGCACCTATACGCACTGATGTGTGTGTCCCATGCAAGTGCATATAGGGTCCAGACCCGAGGAGAATAGTGAGTGGCCTCCAATATTGTGTATCTGAGTGTTTCCTTGAGACAAGTCTCACTGATACAGTTTTCGGCCAGATCTTCCCATCTCCACTCACCCCATGATTGGAGTTACAGTGTGCGTATCACTATGCCTAACTATTCATGCAGGTGCTGAGAGATTGAGCTCACTCTGACTCAGGCCTTCTCAGGCCTCATGCTTGAGTACCAAGCACTCTTACCTGCTGAGCCATCTCCCCAATCCCAGAAAGTTTTATAAAGATATTTCTCATTTATTTGAGAGAGAGAGAGAAAGAGGCGGGTGGGGGGTGGGAGGGAGAATGGTCTTGCCAGGGCCTCCAGCCACTGCAAACAAACTTCAGACGCATGTGCCCCCTTGTGCATCTGGCTTACATGGGTCCTGGCAAATCGAACCTGGGTCCTTTGGCTTTGCAGGCAAGCACCTTAACCACTAAGCCATCTCTCTAGCCCTTTAAATATTTTTATTTATTTATTTATTTATTTTTAATTTTTATTAACATTTTCCATGATTATAAAAACTATCCCATGGTAATTCCCTCCCTCCCCCTGACACTTTCCCCTTTGAAATTCCATTCTCCATCATATTACCTCCCCGTCTCAATCATTGTACTTACATATATACAATATCAACCTATTAAGTACCCTCCTCCCTTCCTTTCTCTTCCCTTTATGTCTCCTTTTTAACTTACTGTCCTCTGCTACTAAGTATTTTCCTTCTCACACAGAAGCCCAATCATCTTTATTTTTGTTTATTTTTGAGAGAGAGAGAGAAAGAGGATGGGTATGCCAGAGCTTCCAGCCACTGCAAACAAACTCCAGATGCATGTACCACCTTGTGCATTTGGCTTATGTGAGTCCTGGGGAATTGAACCTGGGTCCTTTGGCTTTGCAAGTTGTTTCTGCAGCCAGGAAAGTTTTTTTTTTTTTTTTTTAACTTTTGCTTAAATTTTTATTTTTTAGTTTTTTTTGCTTATTTTTATTTATTTATTTGACAGTGACAGACAGAGAGAGAAAGAGACAAAGACAGAGAGAATGGGCGGGACTCCAGCCACTGCAAATGAATTCCAGACACATGTGCCCCCTTGTGCATCTGGCTAACGTGGGTCCTGGGAAATTGAGCCTCAAACCAGGGTCCTTAGGCTTCACAGGCAAGTGCTTAGCCGCTAAGTCATCTCTCCAGCGCTTTTTTGTTTTTTTGAGGTAGGGTTTCATTCTAGCCCAGACTGACCTGGAATTTACTATATAGTCTCAGGGTGGCCTCAAACTCATGGTAATCCTCCTAGTTTAAAGGCGTACACCACCACGCCTAGCTTAAAAATATTTTTGAGACCAAGTCTACATAGCACAGGTTGGCCTTGAACTTACTGTGTACATTGGTACCAAACTTGCTGTAACTCTTGTGCCTCAACCTCCAGGAATGCTCACACCAAGTGTAAAGGTGAATGGAAAGGCAGCTGGACAGACTGTGAGCAGCTCTTGCCAAACCTCTGACATGATGGACTGCAACCTGGGACTGTAAGCTGAAACAAGTCCTTCCTCTCTTAGACTGATTTTTGTCAGGTATTTTGTCTTAGCAATGAGGAGGTAACTAAGACATGCTCACATGCTCAAGACTTTGAACTCTTGGTCCCCAGCTGATGGTATTGTTTTGGGAAGGTGTGTAGGGCTGGCCAGCTGACCTAGGTCACTAGAGGTGGACCTTGAGGATTGATTGTAGCCTGACCACTCTTTTTATTGCATGATCTCTGCTTCTTGATCTGCCAAGACAGGAGCAAGCTGTGCCAGAATTACCCCATCCCTGGACAGAGCCACCCTAGCTGCCATTCCTGCCCTGCCATGATGTGATTTGCTCTCTGACCTGTGAGCCAGACAGATCTGTCCCTCTTTAGATGGCTTGTGTCAGGTATTTTGTCCCTGTGATAGGAAAAGCAAGTAGCGTAATGAATAACCACTAGATGAAACTTCTGGTCTGTACAGGGGATACTAATAGGGGAGGAGGAGGAGTTTGGGGACAAGCCTGGTCTAATCTCCACTAGGTTGTTCCCTGTGAAATGTCTTACACAAAGCACACAGGTTGAAATTTTTAATTTTTGACTTGTTCTAAATAAGTAGGAATCATAACATTTAAAAAATTAAATCAGGACAGCATATTCTAATTAGGTTAGTAATATTTCTCTCCAAATTACCACTGAATTTGAAATTTTACTTAGCTTTCTTGCAATACTAAGCCACTTATTGGAACAGAATGTTCTTCATAATTTTTAAAAATTTTTTTTTTTGTTTTATTTATTTATTTGAGAGCGACAGACAGAGAGAGAAAGACAAATAGAGGGAGAGAGAGAGAATGGGCGCGCCAGGGCTTCCAGCCTCTGCAAATGAACTCCAGATGCGTGCGCCCCCTTATGCATCTGGCTAACGTGGGACCTGGGGAACCGAGCCTCGAACTGGGGTCCTTAGGCTTCACAGGCAAGCGCTTAACCGCTAAGCCATCTCTCCAGCCCTCTTCATAATATTTTGATTACTCAAAAATATACAAAACCCTAAAGAATAAAAATAAAATTAGGTAATTTAAGTTTTGACATCATTATCATTTCTGGTATCATTAAGTGGACAAATTGCATTCAGTAATGCGTATTATGAACCATCAGAACATATCTAAGGCTATTACACACTTGAAGATTTGAATCAAAAACACTGGTTTTTCTGAGATCTTAAATTAACTTCGTTTTTATTTTTATGAAATTGTAAACTTTAGTGTATGAACAAATCACGTGTTTGTCATGTTCCCATTGAGTTATACTCATATCCTTCTCCTCTTGCCCCCATCCCACTGAGGGCCCTTCTCAGTGGGGTTATTTGTATTCACCATGGTGTCATGAATGCATCACTCAGTCTCTGTGGGTGCTGGGGTGGGACAGTGCCTCAGCATACTTCTGATGCAGGAACATGTGGGTGTTTTTCTGGGCTGACCACCACAGTGGGCACCATGAGAACAAAGGCAAGATAGACTCAGTCCTTTCTCTGGGGAATCTTGATTTTGTACACCCCAAGTTATTAAATGACCTACTCAATATACCAACGTTGAATAGTTTTGGTAGACTTATAGTCACTTAAAATTTTAGAACATTGGGTCATTTTATAACAAAATCATGGCTACGCATGCTTTTGAAAAACAGTTTATTGAAGATTATAAACAACATTATGAACATATTTGATAATCATTTTAAGTATATTGTATAGATGCATATAGTCAACATTTAGTGGTTTTTCAGAAGAGGTGATATTGATTCTACTTTTACTGTTGTCTTTGTTGTAAAATAGTCAACAAATTAATAAAACAAAGACAGGACTTTCTATAACTATATAATGTTATGCAGCAATTCTTAGCCTCTTTTACCTTATTATATCCAATATGCTTCAACAAATTAGAAGTTTAAGAAGCTCACACTTTCAGAAATGTTCATATATTTCATCAGTTTTCTGTTACTACTTGGTTATTTCTTTTAAGTTTTAAGCCTATCAAAATTTGCAATAGAAATTGCTGAGTTGTTTAAGCAAAACTAACCCTTTAGTAGATAAAAATGTTACTATGTGATTTAATTGACAACCTTAGTAACAGTAAAACATAAGATATTTAATAAACTTTTACAACTAGCAGTTATATGTAAAATTCTACAGTGTAAGGTAATCTTACATTTAATAAAGGTATTGGTGTACAGAGGTCAGATAAGACATAAACAAAGCTAGAAGTTAAACTCGTGTTCCACAGTGAATAGTGCCATTGGGAAGTTGGACAATGAAAGGACTTGTGCATATGGAAAGCAAGAAGTAGAAGAAATTTTGTCCCAGATGATGTCTATTGAAAAGTGATGGATCCCTGGAAAGCAGGGTGGAAAAAACACGGTATGCTATAAATTCGGGTGACAGCCAGTCAGCCACTTGAGTTTTGAAGTTAATTTTGTGCTCTTGTAGGTTAGAGGACTTTTGAGTCTAGCATGGTACTGGATTTCCATTCTAATTGAATGCCCTAACATGTGTTGTAACTCAGTGTATTTAAAAAAGTTTTAATTTGTTAAATACTTTTAGTAATTTCATTTATAGGCATAAACTGAAATAAAATTTGTTTCATTTCCTAATGTAGGAATTTTTACTTAAAGTTTTATTTTACTTAAAGTTCACTTGCTATATAAAAATCAGATTTTGTTTGTTTGTTTTTTGAGGTGGGGTCTCACTCTAGCTCAGGCTGACCTGGAATTCATAACATAGTCTCAGTCTGGCCTTGAACTTACAGTGATCCTCCTACCTCTGCCTCCCAAGTGAGTGCTAGGATTCAAAGCATGCGCCACCACACCCAGATAATCAGAATTTTAAAAGGAAATGATTAGAGGTAAAAATACTTACTTTGTCAATACTGGCTTTATTTTTCTTTATTTTTTAATTATCCTTGCCTTTGCACACATTTATACCACCAGTCCAGACACATAGGCATTTGGAGTAACACAACTCCCGACACAAAGACGGGTCTGAGTGCTGCCTAGGCACCTACAGACACACTTGGTGTTTCATTCTAGTTAAGGAACGGTCAAGCTATGTGACATTTAGTCTTCTGACTAGCACCTCTAGTATTTCAACCTGTTGTTTGGAACCAGAGAAAACCATGGGGCTTTTAAAATGGGTGCTGATCTAAAGAGCAATGTGAACTATGGCATTCTTCCTCCACAGATCTCAGATCTAGTTATGAAACTTCTTCTGGATTCAAAGCAGAAAGCAATAAAGGTCAAGTCCATATCACTTAAAAAAGACAACAGTTCTCTTTACCAATACCCTATTTAATATATTAATATTTTTATTTACTATGTGGTGACTCAAAGGGCACTGAAGCATTAGAGGCATATTTTTACACACAACAAGGAAAACATTCTATATCATTCACACCATTCTTTTAGTTGTTGCCTGTCTCTTTCTTCCTCTTGTGGTAGCATTTGGGTCATTCAACTCAGAACCCCCAGCTTTTTGTCACACTATTTAAGAGAGCTTAAACATGATATTTTCATTGCTCATATTCTTTCCTTCTATGAGAGCAAGATGGTTGTCTTTTACTCCTATATACGTTCCACGATTATTCTTACATTCAAATGAAACATATTCGGTGGACTCTTTGTGAAGAACAAACAAGGCCTGGTCTGGCAATGGGGTTTCACACTTTTGGAGCTGAGGAAAACAAGAGAAAAGCAGCTAATATGTGAATGGGACTTCAGAGCCACCAGTCCTTCCAAGGTTAGAACCAACAGAATGATACACTGCTCATAACTGTCCACATACAGAAATCTTATTTCCCTCCCCCTAATTGTTCACAACTTGATAGTTCTTTTTTAAATTATTTATTTATTTATTTGACAGAGAAATAGGGAGAGAAAGAGGGGGATGGAGAGAGGGAGAGAATGGGTGCACCAGGGCCTCCAGCCACTGAAAATGAACTCCAGATGCATGCGCCCCCTTGTGCATCTGACTAACATGGGTTCTGGGGAATCAAACCTGGATCCTTTGACTTTGCAGGCAAACGTCTTAACCACTAAGCCATCCCTCCAGCCCTGATATTTCTTTTTAAAAAATATTTGATTATTTATTTATTTATCTATTTATTTGTGTGTGTGTGAGAGAGAGAGGCAGACAGACAGGCAGACACACACACACACACACACACACACACACACAGAGTGAGAGAGAGAGAGAGAGAGAGAGAGAGAGAGAGAGAGAGAGAGAATGGGTGCACCATGTTTCTAGCCACTGCAAATAAACTCCAGACACATGAATCTGGCTTACATGGGTCCTGTGACTTTTCAGGCAAATGTCTTAACCACTAAGTGATTTCTCCAGCCCCACAACTTGATATTTCTAACAAGCCTACTTACTGAGTAGAGGAGGGAGGAAGAGGTAAGTGGAGGACACAGGATGGGTGGTAGGAATAATTATGATTCATCAATAGTCTATTTAAAGAAGTGGCGTGGCTTAGACTTACTGAATCTAGGTGCAGCACTTTTGAGTTTGTACCCCTCTTTTGCCATGTACTGTCTCTAATACCTTGGGTCTGTTGCTTTTTCTATTAAATGTAAGTTTTTCAGTTTTGATTTTTCTTAAATCAAGATCAGTTAATTCCCAATTTAAATATAGATATGACTAATATAAATGATGATTATTCTAAGCCACTATGTTTTGGAATCGTTTGTTGCAAAATAATGATAGCTGACCTATAATAGCTCCATCATAGATTGACTGTGAGAATTAAATGAGATGGTGCTTGGGAAGTATTTAGTGAGAACTTGGTACACAGCAACACTCAGTATGAGTTCGCTTTTAATTTTGAGGAATCATATCTGGTAGACACTGGATTGTGTATACTTAGGGAATTCCTTATATGGCTCTTTTAGTTAGTTTGTAAGCTTGTATTTTTAAAATTTTGTTTATTTTATTTATTTATTTGTTTGGGAGTGACAGACAGAAAGAAGAGGGGGTGGGAGAGGGAGAGAGAATGGGTATACCAGGGCCTCCAGCCGCTACAAATGAACTTCAGATACATGCACCAGCTTGTGCATTGAGCTTATGTGGGTACTGGGGAATTGAGCCTTGAATCGGGGTCCTTAGGCTTCACAGTCTAGCGCTTAACTGCTAAGCCATCTCCAGCCCAGCTTTTATTTTTATATTACTTTTATTTTTTTGAGGTAGGGTCTCACTCTAGCTCAGGCTGACCTGGAATTCACTATGTAGACTAAGGGTGGCCTCAAATTCATGCTGATCCTCCTATCTCTGCCTCCCAAGTGCTGGGATTAAAGGTACATGTCACCACGCCTGGCTATATTGCTTATTTTCTATATTATACTCTCCTGATTTTTCTTGCTTTGTACTGTTTTGTGTGTTCTTCAATACATTATTCATAATTCTTTATAAAGATCAATATAATACTTCCATTTATAAGTAAAAGTGTGTCTTATAATCTTATATAGAATGTTATAGTGGCCAGAACTATTCGCATACAGAAATGTTTGCTGTCCTCCTCTTAAGAGACTTGGAACATAAAATTATTTTACAAAACAGCACTTCCTGAAAGAATATAGCGTTAATGTCAAGTAGCAGAAATTTGAGGTCATTCTACATAGAAGTGCTTCGCAAAGTATAGTGAAACTTTGACACTCCTGAAGACTTGTTAAAATGCTAATTCAGATTCAATTATGGGCAAGCTTTAAATCCTTCATTTCTAACAGTTCCCAAGTGTGCTGCTGGTGGAGACCCTTACAGTAGTGTCAAGACCCTATCTTCAAAATATCCCTAACACCTAAATATGCAGAAGTGGGTAGAGTCAGACTTGGCAGCTCTAACAACAGCATTTCCGTTACCTCCACAGAGTGCTCCTCGTTGTTGGCATGCAGCCAGATGTCCTTGTCGTCCGTGGGACTCAGGTTCACCATTAGCATCTTACCATCGACAACATCACCTTTCAGTGAAAATGATGATAATGTGAAGTTATGAATTTGTTAATTTAGCTATAGTGACCATTCTACTAGGTTAGACAGACAGATATATAGATATAGGTGCTAGATTGATAAATAGATACATAGGGGACAGGTAGAGCTATTCATGTTGTACATGATTAAGATATGTCATTTCACCCGTCAATTAAAAATCAATAATAAAAGGGAAGAACCAGAGAAATTATAAATTAAAATTTTAAGACTTACAACTCATCTCAATTTAGATGAATTTTAAGATCTAGGAAAAGAATCTAAGATGTCCAGAAACATAACTATTATTGGATAAATAGAGAGCACTTTTAAACCTCTTGAAGAAGAGAGGATTTTGTTTTCTAGTGTCTTAATCTTTTCTAATTGGACAACTATGATTTTTTTTAAAAATTATTTATTTATTTATTTGAGAGCATCAGACAGAGAGAAGGGTGAAAGAGAGAGAAAGAGAGAGAGAGAGAGAGAGAGAGAGAGAGAATGGGTGTGCCAGGGCCTCCAGCCACTGCAAACAAACTCCATATGCATGTGACCCCTTATGCATCTAGCTAACGAGGGTCCTGGTGAATCGAGCTTCAAACCAGGGTCCTTAGGCTTCACAGGCAAGTGCTTCACCACTAAGCCATCTCCAGCACAGACAACTATGAGTTCAATGGGTACTTCTGTGGGCATCAGCTTCCCTGTCTACATTTCAAGCTCCTGAGATTTGTCCTCTAATCCACATTTTCTTCTCTTCTTAGATACAATAGAACACTTCCCAGCCTGTTTTCTCATGGCTAAGTGTTGCATGCAATAGGACTAAATTTTGGCCAGTTAGGATGAGTGGAAGTGTGAGGTATAATTTCCAGTTGTTCTGAAAAGGAAAGGAATACTTCCTCTGTCTTGCTGATTGGCAGTGTTGTGTGGGCAGGGATCTTGAACCATTAGATACTGGCAGAAGAACAAGGTAGAAGGAACTGATTGTGGGTAAGCTTTGACCAGAACTGCCATTCCAGCCTTGACTACAACAGACTTTATTAAAGGTACACAAATCTTTATCTTATCGATCTAAAAATGGACAAGGTATAGCAAATTCACTCAGAATTTTAGATTTTACAATGAGCATGGGTTGGAGAGAACCTTTGAAACTATCTTCCTTTCCCATGGAATATTTTGTCTTTCTTTGCTGCAAACTTGAGAATTGAAGCTCTATAGCTCCCTGGCCTCTAAATTACCTGATTCACTTGAGTATGGAGACTCGTAGTAGCGCAACAGTACCTTGTCTGGAAGTCAAAACAGAAAGTTAGTTTGGTGATATACAAAAGGTTTGCATTTTATCATGAATATAACACCTTCCCTTTTATCATATATCAACAAGAGCAAAACTTTTACAAATCTGAGAAGGATCTAAAAATAGGAGTGTGCTTTGATGAATTCACCAGCATAATTGTTATTAAAATATTGTTTATCCCACTGGCATATTCTTCTTATAGATTGGTGATATGGATGAGGCAATAAAACTCTAGTAGGTAATTTAGTGTTAGTAAATACATGTAGTACCTCTTTCCACATTCACAATAGACATTTGTCAGTATCTGTATTCTTTCCTGAGGAGGACTGACTAAACCTCTGAACCTTTCTCAGTATAGTGCAGTTCCAGAGTCCACTGCCAATGGATAGGACTTAGCATGCATCATAAAATCTATTTGCTGTGTCTGAGTTAATTTATTGTTGGTAGCCTTGTAGATGTGTTTTTAACCTTACTAAGTCATCATGGTAATAGTTATGGACACAAGGAAATATTCTACCTTTCTCTTGATTTTTTCCCAAGTCTTCAACATTGATCACGTAGCTTCCATCTTCCAAGACAAAACTAACAGATTGATCGTTGTATGTACTCAGGGAAGTGCAGGATTCTGTGACAAGTGAAATTCTTGTCATTAGTAATTAAAAACAAACTTTCTCCTATGAATAGTTCTCTTGGCTAGTCTTTGAAGTATATCCTCAAATAATTTTTTTTCAAGTTGAGCTATAATCTCACAGTGGGAAACATGAAAAGTTTTAGCACCAGTTTTCCATAGCTCAAAGGCTGACAGATGATACCTAAATGGGTGCTAGTCTCCTGAGTGAACAACATAGGAGGTCCTGTTAGTGTGCCTCTATCTCCTGGCCTCCTAAGTAGGGACGTGATAGGAAGGGACTGTATTCTGGTAAACATGAGTAAATGTATACCCCTTTATAAGGTGTGGTCATTGGAGATGTCCCACAGTCTGAGGGTATAAGGCATAAACTCAGTTCTCTCCAGGGGCTGAAAGACAGACAGAGGGACAGAGAGTAGTGTGCTTAACTTAATATGCTGTGCACACAGAAAGTGATAATATTTTTAAAGCCTGTGGGAGTAGGCTGGAGAAGGTTAAGACTACTGTGGAGGGGGCTGGGCTGCAGAGATGGCTCAGTAGTTGAGGCACTTGTTTGTAAAGTCTGACGACCTACGTTAAATTCCCCAGGACCCATGTAAAGCCAGATGCACAGTGGCACCTGTATCTGGAGTTTTGGCCACTGAAAATGAACACTAGGTGCCACTTTTTGAACCCTGCTTACATGTGTGGCTTGGCAATTGGACTCAGGATGACTGGCTTTGCAAACCAGCTCCTTTAACCATGGAGTCACCTTCGTGGCCCCTTGAAATGACATTTTTAAAGTATTTTTATTTTATTTATTTTCATGCAGAGGTAAAGAGAGAGAGAGAGAGAGAGAGAGAGAGAGAGAGAGAGAGAGAGAGAGAATGACAATATGAGTGGGCATGCCAGGGCCTCTTGCTACTGCATAAACTCTAGGCTCATAAACTACTTTGTGCATCTGGTTTTACTTGGGTACTGGGGAATTGAATTTGGGCCATCAATATTTGTAAACAGGTGCCGTTAATCACCAAGCCATCTCTCCAGCCCTAGTTTTACTCCTAAAACTAGGGCTAGAGAGTTTTCTCAGTGGTTAGGGCGCTTGCCTGAGAAGCCTAAGAATGCTTGTTCAAATCTCCAGGTTCCACATAGCAAGACACAAGCATGCAATGTCACACATGCACACAAGGGGTCACATGTGCCTGGAGTTCGTTCACTACATTGGGAGTTTGTTCACAGTGGCTGAAAGGCCCTGGAATGCCCATTCTCTCTCCCTCTCTCTCTTTCTGTCCCTCTCTGCCTGTTTCTCTCTCTGTCTCTTTGTCAAAAATAAAATACAGTAAAATTTCTTTAGTTACATTTTAAAAGAATGACAATTTTTCCTTTCCTTTCAATGGTCAAAATGTTGAAATTTTGGGTAGTAATATATTTTTCTTCAAAAAGTAATTATTTAGCCAGGCGCGGTGGCATACACCTTTAATCCCAGCACTTGGGGAGCAAAGATAGGAGGATCACCATGAGTTTGAGGCCACCCTGAGACTACAGAGTGAATTCCAGGTCAGCCTGAGCTACAGTGAGACTCTACCTCCAAAATCAAACAACAACAACAACAAAAAAAAACAAAAAGAAAGTAATTATTATTTATAGCAGGACTAATATACATTATACAAATGATGATGGAATACTAACCATAGAAAGTATGTACATTGTTAGTTTGGATACCACTGAACTGGCAGCAAATGAACAGGCGTTTCTGACATGTGGGAAGATCCACATTTTAGGCTGCTTCCTGTAACCTGGAGTAGTGCTTGCCAGCTTCTTGTGTCTTGCCTCCCACCTCACCCCTACTCCAGGCCTGGGATCAGTCATACCTCGGATACTTGGCTCTTGGATTGTGGTTATTTCAAAGACGGAACTCTGCAAAGTAGGCTGTAGGTAGTCAGAGAGTTTCTGATGTTTTTCTTTATGTTTGCCACCTGCAGAACAACAGTGGGAGTTACAGATAGGCCATCACTCCTTACTTTGCAGAGGGTCATCTGTTTTGATGACGTCCGGGCAAGGCAGTGGGGTAACAGTGAGTGGAAAGGGTTTCCAGAGCTTTGGCTGCCCCAAGTACCTCTTTAGTGGTGAGGTCTTCACCTTTTCCACTTTTTTCCTTTTATACCCTAGCAGATGGTGCCAGGAAGAAGAAAACCAGTCACCATGGTCGCAACACTTAAAAACAACCACTATTAGCCATCCATTTAGCTTACTAAATGGGTACTAGTGGACAAGGGAAAATGTGCAGATTCAGATATGCCAAGCAAAGACAAGTACATGCCCATTGTGATGGCCAGGCATGGACCTACCTGTGTTAAGTAAACACCTTCTGGTAGTTTCTCTCTTGTAGCAATAGGCCTCCTTTTTAATGGTAAGTCCAGAGCGTAGCCTCATATAGTATACATGGCAGATATCTTTGGTTTTCTGTTGGGCTCCTAAATAATTGAAAAAAACGTTTATTTCTTTCTTTCTATCTTTACCTTTAAATTTTTTTTTGTTTATTTTATTTATTTATTTGAGAGCAACAGACGGGGGGTGGAGAGAGAGAGAGAGAATGGGCATGCCAGGGCTTCCAGTAACTGCACACGAACTCCAGATGCGTGCGCCCCCTTGTGCATCTGGCTAATGTGGGTCTTGGGGAATCGAGCCTTGAACCGGGGTCATTAGGCTTCACAGGCAAGTGCTTAACTGCTAAGCCATCTCTCCAGCCCTCTATCTTTATCTTTTAAAAGATATTTTATTTATTTATTTATCTGTAAGCAGAGAGAGAGAGAGAGAGAGAGAGAGAGGAGAGAGACTAGGTGCACCAGGGCCACTAGCCATTGCAACTGACTTCCAGATGCATGTACCACTTTGTGCATCTAGCTTTACGTGGGTACTGGGGAATTGAACCCAGGTCACTAGGCTTTGTAGGCAAGTGCCTTAATTGCTGAGCCATCTCTTCAGCCTCATCCTTATCTTTTTACAAACTCTAAGAAAACAAGTCCAGATTTATAATGTCTTAGAAACTTCTGAGTCAGAGTATTTTAAAGTTTAGAATTATAATTTAGAGCATATTTTGTCTGTATACC
Source organism: Jaculus jaculus (assembly GCF_020740685.1). Classification (NCBI taxonomy): domain Eukaryota; kingdom Metazoa; phylum Chordata; class Mammalia; order Rodentia; family Dipodidae; genus Jaculus; species Jaculus jaculus. The sequence goes on from NC_059102.1 coordinate 51,490,733, forward strand.
TCTAACACCTCCACAGGGAATGGGGTAGATAGTACTACTTGATCAAAAGTTAACTAAATTTATAGTGAAGCAAAAGAAATTTATGTAAACTGACATAAAGGCCTATATTATTCACTGTCCTCACTGCTGAGCAGAAGCAGGGTAAGGAAGAGAGGGTTATTTTTGCTCGGAGTTCAGAGGTAAGAGGGAGGCTGCTTGGTCACACCTTGGCAGACCCAGAAGCAGAGAAAGGGAAATGCTGCTGCTTAGCTGGCTTTATCCTTTCCCCCTTTTTATTTACTCTGGACCCTAGCTCAAGGGTGGGTGCTGCACATATTCAGGGTAGGTCCCCACTTCATCCTTTCTGGAAGCACTATCACAGACAAATCCAAAGGTGTTGTGCACTTCTTAATTCAATTGAGCTGACACTTGAAATTAACCATCATAGACCTCATGTTAGTTCAGTTCTGTATTTAACACAGATAAGCTCAGGGTGCACTTTGCTGCCAAATGAGTTATTGAAAAACTTTAGGTCTTTAGGGAAAAGTTTGGTTTTCAGAATTCCATTTAAGGGAGTATGGTCCTACATTCAGTATGTCAATCTTTGCCTACATGAGGGGAAATGCTGATGTCCATATGAATTCTGAGCTCTTTTTCTACTTTGTAAACCATTTTTATACTTCTTAAAAAATATGTTTTTAATTTATTTGAGAGAGAAAGAGGTAGAGAGTGAGAGACAATGGGCACTCCAGGACCTCCAGCCACTGCAAACAAACTCCAGATGCATGCATCCCCTTGTACATCTGGCTTATGTGGGACCTGAAGAATCGAACCAGTATCCTTTGGCTTTGCAGGCAAATGCTTTAACCACTAAGCCATCCCTCCAGCCCCATTTTTATACTTTTAAAAATCATTTTGAAAGGATAGTTTTGGTTTGCCATCGAAGTACTAATCAGGCTCAACTCTGCTTAGCTTTGAGTAGATGAGGCCCAGAGAGAGCTATAGTCTGCAGAAGCTATTGATATTAAGGGCTAGATAGATGGCTCAGCGCCTAAAGGAGGTTGCTTGAAAAGCCTGCCAGCCCAGATTTGATTTCCCATTCCTGTATAAAGCCAGATGCATAAAGTGGCACATGTGTCTGGAGTGTGTCTGCAGCAGCAAGAGGCCCTGCTATGCCCATTCTCTCTCTCATAAATAAATATTTTTAAAAAGGGTTATTTGGGGGCTGGAGAGATGGCTTAGTGGTTAAGCGCTTGCCTGTGAAGCCTAAGGACCCCGGTTCAAGGCTCGGTTCCCCAGGTCCCACGTTAGCCAGATGCACAAGGGGGCGCACACGTCTGTAGTTCCTTTGCAGAGGCTGGAAGCCCTGGCACGCCCATTCCCTCTCTCTCTCCCTCTATCTGTCTTTCTCTCTGTGTCTGTCGCTCTCAAATAAATAAATAAATAAATAATTTTTAAAAAAAGGTTATTTGGGCTGGAGAAATAGCTTAGTGGTTGAGGTACATGCCTATAAAGCCTAAAGACCCAGGTTTGATTGTACAGGTCCCACATAAACCAGTTGCACATGGTGGCACATGCATCTGGAGTTGGTTTGCAGTGGCTGGAGGCCCTGGCACACCCATTTTTTTTCTCTTTCTCTCTGTCTCAAATAAACAAATACAACTAAATCTTTCATACAGGTTATTGATTTAAAAATAACTGCCACTTACTGAATGTCTAATAGTGGGCCAAACACATTGCTAGTTGTTGGATATACTTTTAAATTTACACTTCATAAAAGTCTTTCAAGGAGATCACTGAAAAATCAAGGTGGGGCTGAGCTGAAAGCCTTCTCCCTATAGCCCAGCTGACTGACAGCTGGAAAAAGCTGCACTGCATGCAGCCTTATGGGAGACAGAAGTCATGGGTGGTGAAAACAGCAGACACTGGAAGCCTCAAGTTTGGCCAGACAGGCCAAATGACTGAATGGGTGCAATAGTGGCATGTCTGCTCTGGGGGAAACCAACTGCTTTCTAATTGGACTGGAGGCCAGCTTTATGGGAAATAATACATGCCTGGTACTGACAACCTAATCAAAAGCCTATAGCAGGGCTGGAGAGATGGCTTAGCGCTTAAGCGCTTGCCTGAGAAGCCTAAGGACCCCAGTTCGAGGCTCAGTTCCCCAGGTCCCACGTTAGCCAGATGCACAAGGGGGCGCACGCGTCTGGAGTTCGTTTGCACAGGCTGGAAGCCCTGGCGCGCCCATTCTCTCCCTCTCCCTCTATCTGTCTTTCTCTCTGTGTCTGTCGCTCTCAAATAAATAAATAAAAAATTAAAAAAAAAATTAAAAAATTTAAAAAAAAAGCCTATGGCAGGGGAGGTCATGAGCCTTAGGGGTATAAAGCCTGCTCTTGTCTGGATAAATGCATATATTATGTTTACTAAACTGCCCTGTAAGCACTACATTTAATGTTCATATTCATATATTAGTGCTACTCTCACTTTTGGTTAGAGAAGCTTCTCTTTTCACATGGTGGTGACCACTGGGATGACCCCAAAAGCATCATAGTGCTGAAAAGAAGGGACGGAGGAGTGCTCAACACTGAAACTTCTTTGTCACACTCTTCAACTCTCATAGTCCATTGTTGAAGAAGTGGCAGAAAGAATATAAGAGCCAAAGGAAGGGTAGGGTTCCTCATAATGTAATTGTCCAGACAGAAATTGGCCTCAGTATCCATGACCTCGCAGTGCTTAGCAGTACCTTCACAAGTCCCTCATCATAGGAGGAAAATATGATGGCATCGAATTAAAAGAGAGGCTAACAGAGAGAGGGAGGTGGTATGATGGAAAGTGGAACTGTGCAGGGGAAAGTGGGGGAGGGGAGGGAATTATCATGGTTTATTGTCTGTAAGTAGAGAAGTTGTCAATAAAAAATTATGCATTAAAAACATCTTGGGCTGGAGAGAGAGTTTAGTGGTTACGGTGCTTACCTGCAAAGAAAAAGGACCCAAGTTCAATTCTCCAATACCCACATAAAGCCAGATGCACTAGGAGGCACATGCAACTGGAGTTCATTTGTGGTGACTGGGAGCCCTGGCGCACCCATATTCTCTCTGACTCTTTCTCCCTCTTTCATATATATGTTTACTTATTTATTTATTTTGGTTTTCTGAGGTGGGTCTCACTCTAGCTCAGGCTGACCTATGTAGTCTCAGGGTGGCCTTGAACTCATGGGGATCCTCCTACCTCTGCCTCCTGAATGCTGGGATTAAAGGCATGTGCCACCATACCCAGCAAATAAAATATTTTTTTAAAAATCTTGCAAGCCATTTTTATCCTGATTTTATGATGAGAACCCAAGGCTCTTAGGAGTATGACACTCCTCAAGGTTACATGACTGGTGAAAAGTTGTGACTAAGTTGTATGTCATGGTTTGGATGGAAAACATCACCCACAGATACCTGTGTTTGAACACTTAGTCTGCAGGTGGTGGCACTGTTTGGAAAGTCGTGGAACCTTTGGGAAGTGAGGCATAGCTGGCAGACAGGGGCTGACCTTGAAGATTATAGCCTGGCCCTCCTTCCATTCCCCTTCAGTCCTATTGCTTCTTTATTGCCCACTTGTGAGAAGCTGCTGCAAGCCCCGGGCTGCTGTAGACCAATCTGATCCAGTCACCATATCTTCCACTTTGTGACTCATGGGCCAATTAATCACCTTTAAGTTCCTTCTGTCAGGTATTTGATCACAATGATGCAAAAGTGACTAATACAATGTGCCTGATAACAAAACTATTTTCTACACTGTGCCTACATCTAAGAAACTGCTGTTGTCCTAGCCCTTGGAGGTTGAGGCAGAAGTGTCATGAGCCCCAGACCAGCCTGAGCTTCATAGCAAGACCTGGCTAGAAGGAAAGAAAGAAAAAGAAAGAAAGAAAGAAAGAAAGAAAGAAAGAAAGAAAGAAAGAAAGAAAGAAGGAAGGAGGACAAACAAATAAAGTAAAAGCAGCTACTCAGAAATTTGAGGGACTAGCAAAATAAAAATTCAAATTTAATCAGTTGAACTAGAGAAGCTAATCAGTTATTCAGTAATTTTTTATTTTATTTAGCCAAAGAAAAATTTAATTCTCTGTAGTAAACTCAATGAATTTGTAAAAAGCTTTTTAGGGTCAGATGGAAATGCAAATTGTAATATGTAAATCAATGTGAATCACAAGATAACAATTTTAAGTATCACAGTAAATGAATAAAATTAAAATTATTAAGTAATTTATATGATTTAAATTTCCATTATTCATAGTAATTCTGAAAATAAAATCATTATTGATGACTTTGTGCTTCATTCTATATTTTGTTTTTATTTTTTGCATGTATTATATGCACGCATGTGTGTGTTCATGTGTGTATAGGAACATAGACCGGTATGTAGGCACACATTTGCTCTAAACGTGAGGGTTGCATGCTTTTTTTTTTTTAATTTTTAATTTATTTATTTGATAGCGACAGACACAGAGAGAAAGACAGATAGAGGGAGAGAAAGAGAATGGGTGCGCCAGGGCTTCCAGCCTCTGCAAACGAACTCCAGACGTGTGTGCCCCCTTGTGCATCTGGCTAACGTGGGTCCTGGGGAACCGAGCCTCGAACCGGGGTCCTTAGGCTTCACAGGCAAGCGCTTAACCGCTAAGCTATCTCTCCAGCCCGGTTGCATGCTTTTGAAGAAAGTATAAGGTTGGTGTGGGCAAGGAGTCTCTGCTGCAGAGAGCACTCTTCTGAAGTCAGAGCCAGTTCCAGCTCACATAGGGCTGAGGCCACCTCCTGTGTCCCATCCTATCAGTCTGCCAGCAATGACTCAGGAGTATGGTGCTTAAGAAAATTCTCATAACTATTATCATCATTAGAACAATGAGTTTTCATCACGAGTGCTTAAATAATTACAGTTTTTGTATTAAATTGAGCCAATATTATGGGGAAAAGACATGCTCATGGAAAAATAAAAAAATAATATGATATATTCCAAAGCCATAGAAATTATTCATCACTGTCCTTTCAGTGCTATATGTAAGCAGGTAGGACCACTGTACTCATCATGGAGGAGTGACTTTTTAACTTTGGCACCAATACCAGTGCCTAAGGCACATCTACTCCCATAATGCCATATCTGTAAAGGAAAAGCATTATTTAATATAAAGTGTTTAGCGATGGCAGAGTCACTTCCACTGAGCCACTGTTTCTGCACAAAGCATTTTGACTCAGCTACAAGTAAAAGGACTAACTCAACTATAATTTTCTGGCCACTCAGAAACCACAAAGAGGTGCACGTTTCCCCCCTGATTACAAAGAACAGTGTTGGTGGACTAGAACCTTAAGGCAGACAGAGGAGACTCTATGTTTTCTTTTGGCCATTCCTCACTCTCCACTTTCTCTCCAGCCCCTTTATATCAGAGTTGCAACTGTTAACTTTATTTTTTCTTTTATCTTACTTCAAATTTTAAGTTGTAACTGGATAGACTTCATTATCGTTTGGATCATTCAGATATCATCACTTGTTATTCTCTTCTTTATCAATACTTATGTCAAGACTATGAGCTTGGGCTGGAGAGATGGCTTAGCAGTTAAGGAGCTTGCCTGAGAAGTCTAAGGACCTAGGTTCAACTCTCCAGTACCCTTGTAAGCCAGATGCACGCAGTGGTTCATGTATCTGAAAGTTTGTTTGCAGCGGCAAGAGGCCCTGGAGTACCCATTCTCTCCCTCCCCACCAACTCTTTCAAATCAATAAATAAATATATATTTTAAAACAGACTATGAACTTGATATACCAAAGTTCTTAACAAGTACTTATTGAATGGACGTGGATCAGTTTAAAATTTTCCAAGTTACTTAGGAAAAAGATTGGGGGGAGGGTGTTGGCGGTAAAAGGAGGGAAAGAAAAGGGGTTGTTACAAAAGTTTGTCATTGTTTGCACAATTGGTTGGTTTAAATCATCCGAGCTATCACTACCCTGTATAAAACCAAAGACCTCCGTGTTATCGCCTATAAACCAGCCTTCAGTCCATGTGATCTCAGCACCTTTTTCCAAGGTAGCATGTCTGAACGTTGGACTAACAAGTGCTTGATAGCAGATAAAAGTAGCGTGTGAAGTAGGAATGACAAATTGCTTACTTTTTAGCTTGAAAGATTTTACCAGGGGTTTGCCTGTTGTGTTGTTCAGCTTTGCTGGGGGAATTTTGGAGGTTGAGTACTTCGTTTTAGGCTTCATTTTTCAGCTTTCTGTTGGATTAAAATATGATATTAGTTTAAATTCTACTTGAAAATACACATAAACAGCCTCAGCTAACTATATAAAGTTGATAACTACAAAATAATTATTTTCAAAAATTTCAACATAATATTCTAATTTCATTCACCCTTGGGCTAGAATATAGCCATACCACCCAAAGAGCTACAAAGAATTCTTAAACTTTACTAAGTTTATTGTGGGTGATAATATTTGCATTGAAATTCTGGAACTGTTTTGTTATATATTATAGCACAAGCAAATAATTACATAAGTTAATGTGCTATGCTTTTCACTGTAGGGGAAAAGAGATACAAATATGCAATTATAGAAACAAAGGAAAATTCCTGTAGTGTTAAACTTGAGTCAATAGCAAATAAATGCCCAGCAATATGTGTCTATGTATTGGTTTCTAAGTAGATTTCTAACAGGACCTGTGGCTCCGGATATGGGGCCGGGGAAGTAATAATGCGCAGGAACACTCCACTGCGGCAGAAAACAATGACTTACTCTAAAACAAATGAGGTTGTTTGCGTCAAAGACACACATCAGCCACCTTGGAGGGTTTTCTACTTGCCAAATTTGGCACAGAATGAGTATAAAAATAATGTTGGTAATTGGTTATAAACACTTATGGGAAGGAAAATGCCCACAATTCCACAGAACTTCTCAAGAATAAACGGAAGGGGTAAGGTTTCAGATTAGGAGTTCTCTGTTCTCAATTCCACAAGTTCTAGAGTCAAGGTAGCCATGGAGAAACCACAGTGCAAGGAGAGGGAAACAGCGTCTGGAGAGGAAGGGCACCAGGAATCAAGAAAGAGAAGACAAGGTAACTAGAAAGCACAGAGAAACAGAAAGCCAACTCTGAAAAGTAGGAAAGTGTCTAAAAGTCCACAACTCCAACCCTGGATTCCTGTGCAGAGGGGAAAAGGAATCAGGGACCCCAGGGTGGGTGTGAGGGCTAGCAGCAGAAGTCCTTGCTTACAACCAAGTCTTCACAAGCACCAAACCCAGTGCAGTAACTTAGTCTGAGAGAGCCTTCTGCACTGTAGCCTGACATTGGATGAAAAATAAAGCGATTAATTATATCACTGGCCATATCTTGGAGAGCTGTGACCAGGAGCCATATTGAGACTGAGCAAATGTGAAGATTTGAACAGAGACTGATCATAAAGCATGGTCCTAGAGACGGGATGGGAGGCAAGCTTTGGGTGGGGGTGGCGGGCAGTGATGTAAGACACTGAGAGCTAGGGTGGACACAGAGGTCAGTGGCCATGCCCTTTTGCAGGTAACTGCAGAGGCTGAACCTCCACCCCTGAGCCTGGCAGCTTTTCCAATGCTTCCTCCCTGAAGCAGGGCAGTTTACTGGTGGGGCAGAGTCTGAAAACATGGAAACCAGGCAGGCAGACTGCATGATTCCTTGCAGAAAACAATGACTTACTATAAAACGAATGAGGTTGTTTGTGTCAAAGACATACGTCAGCCACCGTGGAGCGTTTTCTCCCCAAGACATAACTCAGGGCTCGGTTTGCTCTCTCACTCTCCACGGAACTAGATGATACTCCAAGCTTGGACATTCACCAAGCCTTGTGTGTAATGACCCACGAGTCCTCTGGAGTGAATGGGAGCCCGCCCAGCCTGTGGGGTACTGCAGTCACTGGGGCAAGAAAAGCCTCTGAGCATGGAAAGGAAAGTTTATACAGTGGTCACAGTCCTGATGCCTCCCTTACTGTCCTAGTCCTCAGCCAATATGAACGGAACGGTGTGAACCAGATATATAAGCCACTGCCCTCTCCACACAGGCCTGTGGATCGTTTTAGAGGACCTGGAAATAAACTTCTGTTCATTGACTTCCTTTTTAGTTTTAATTAAAAAAACATTTTTAGTCTAACTTCTTATTTCTATTTTTTAATTTTTTATTTATTTGTTTGAATGTGTGTGGGGGGGAGAGGGGGGTGGAAGCTCTGCCAGTGCCTCTTGCCCCTTGCAAAAGAACACCAGAAACTTGCATCCCTTTTTGTATCAGGCTTACATAGTGACTTGAGAATTAGACCCCAGGTTGACAGGCTTTGCAAGCAAGTGCCTTTAACCACTGAGCAAACTTCCCAGACCCTTAAAAAATATTATAATTGAGGTTTTAATTTGTTGCTCTCTTTCTCTGCCTCACATTATTTTCTTCACCATGTTTTCTTAAAATATTAATCTTGCTTGTTTTTTTCCCTTTCTCTACCCACTTTTTATTTCATTATTTTATTATTATACTTACCTTTATTAATTTTAACTTTCTAGTTTATTCCACATAAATTTCGTTCCTTTCTTTCCTATTGTTATTTGTAGTATAGTATTTTCTTTTTTATTGCATTTCTGTATCTTTTTGTTGTTGTTGTTGGTTTTTCGTGGTAGGGTCTCACTCTAGCCCAGGCTGACCTGGAATTCACTATGTAGTCTTAGGGTGGCCTCGAACTCATGGCGATCTGCCTACCTCTGCCTCCTGAGTGCTGGTATTAAAGGTGTGCAGCACCACACCTGGCTATATATCTGTTTTATTTTTATGGCAGTTTATTTCTTCTTTTTGAGAGGCAATAGGAATTGAACCTTTGAGAGAAGGCTGTTCACTAAGACTCTCACATAAATGTGAAAAAGATACTCATCCTAACAGACCTTAAAATCTCAATATAGAAACATAAGAAATATGGGGGGGCATGGCTGAAGAGGTGGCTCAGTGGGAAGGAGCACTTGCTATACAATCATGAGGGCCTGAAGCCAGCTGAATTCAATTCCCCCACGCCTACATCAACAGCTGGGCGTGGCTACACACACCTGTAAAACCAGCCCTGTAGGGAGTAGAGACCAGAGAATCACTGGGGCTGCTGGTCAGCCACTCTGAGAACAGCAATGCTGGATTCAGTGAGAGTTTCCATCTCAAGAAAACATGCAGGGGTTGATAAAGATATATGCCTGATGGCTTTTTCTGGCCTACATATGAACGCCCCCATGTGCTGATATACACATAGACACAGACACACACATACACACACACATATCATAACACACACACACACACACACACACACACACATATATACTGCACCTACAAAAATGAAACATAAGACATATGAAAAAGCACAAAGCAAGATTACTCTTCTGTAGTAGGTAGTTCCAACATTGCTGACACATACAACCAAACACAGATTTTATGGGAAGAGGGGACTTATTTCAAGCTTGCAGATCCAGGAGAAATTCCATCAATGGCAAAAGAAGCTGGCTTCCTTTCACAGATCCAAGCAGAGAGAAAAACCACCAGCAGCTAGCAAAAACCAAAAATCTACAAGCACAAGCCAGCAGCAAGCAAGAGCCCAAAGCTCAGACTTCTCTGCCTATCTTTGGGCTGGAGTCCAGATCTGCCCCAGTGACACGCCCCCTACATGTAGCAGGAGTCCGCTGCGAGGGGCTAAAGCTACAAACTCAATTTTAATGAAACACCTGAGTCTATGGGGCCACATATTCCAAGTACCACATACTTCAGAAGGCTATAAACTATTTAGTAACTGAATCCAAAGATACAACCCTGAACAAAGGATTCAAGGGCTGATTGTAAAAATGACACTAATTTCAAAGATGATAGAAATAAACAACTGAACGAAGTAAAGAAGATAAAAGTCATGGATGAGAAATTCATCAAAGAGAGATTGTGGTAAAATCTGATGGAAATCTTGGAAATAAAAAAGCTTAATAAATAAAATGCAAACTCAGCAGAAAGCATCACTAACAGGCTGAAACAAATGGAAGAAGCAAATCAGACATTAAAGACAAGGTTAATGAATTATTACATTCAGATAGAAAAAAGACATAGAACCATGCCTGTGAAACTTCCGGGGACACATTTGTGGTATAGAAGAAGGTGTTGACATATAGACTGAATACATTAAAAAAATCAATAAAATAATAGCAGCTATTTCCCCAAGCCTAGGGAAAAATCATAGACATGGGGCTACAGGAGGCATATAGAGGCCGTAATAGCCATGACCAGGTAAGTTTCTGCACTTCATATCATAGTTAGATTACCAAAAGTACAGAGCAGCAGCAACAAAAGCATATTTAAAGCTGCAAAGAGAAACAGCAAACACATCCGAGTAACCGCATACCTCTAAGCAGAAACTTGAAAGGCCAGGAGAACATGAAATGATATTTTTCAGGCCTTGAAGGAAAATAACTGCCAGGCATGACAAAAGCAATTCATGCTCACTAAACCAGTACTGCAGAAGATGGTTAAAGGAACATGACCCAGAGAAGTGGAAGAAAGATAGACCCTATTGTGACAGGGCAGGCAAAAGTAAATGGAAGAATATAGGTACTGAGGCAGAGGATAGTGCTCAGTGGTAGAGGACCACTTGACCAGAATGTACAAGATCCTGAATTCAACCCACAGCACTGCAAAAATAAAAAGTCATATAAACAAATGAGATATAGCAAAGAATAAAACATTGTTAACTCAGTAAACCAGAGAAACCTCTAAGTTGAGTAGGCCAGAAAGAAGAGAACACCAAGTATTCACAACAGGTAGGGAAAACAACAAAATACCAGGATTTAATACATACCTTTGAACGATAGTCCTAAATGTAAATGGCCTTAACTTCAATTAAAAGATGGAGACTGGCTATAGGATTAAAAACAAGATCTAGCTCTTTGCTTTCAGCAAGAAACTCACCTTATTGGAAAACACACAGACTGAACGATGAAGGATAGGAAATAATATTCAAAGCAAATGGAATCCAAAAGCAGGCAAAAAATAGCAACTCCCATACCTGACAAAGCAGACTTCAAGCCAAAATTAACCAGAAATTAATAAAGGAAATAATTTGTCAAAAGAGCTATATGTACACACACACATACCAAAGGTTGTTGTACCCAATTTCATGACACAAATACACCATTAGACATAAAGGGACAGATAGGTCCAGATGTAATAATAGCGAGTGATAGTTGAAAAACAAGTTGACCAAGCATCTTCAAAGTTAAATTTGCATCAACGAGCAAACAGACATCTGCAAATTGGTCTACCAACTACTGCAGAATACTCATTCTTTTCAATAGCTCATGGTGCTTTCTCCAAAATAGATCACATTTTAGACATTAAAGTAAGTCTTAACTAATGCAAAAGTAATTGAAATAATTTCTTGTATCGTATCAGATCGTACAGGAATAAGACTAGAAATCCATAGCAACAGAAACTACAGAAAATATACAAACACATAGAGACTGACAAACCATTTTTGAACAATTGGTGGGACACTGAGGAGACTGAGAGAAATGACAAAGCTCCTTAAGTCCAGTGAGAGATTACACACAGCAACGAAGGCTGAGGGCCGCCTCCAGCCACGTACACCTACGCTAGAAAGTCAGATTGAAATAAAAATCATCAACTGATGAATATCTAGGCCTTAGAAAAATAAAAACAAGCCAAACCCAAAACTAGTAACAGGAAAGAAATAGTAAAGATCAGACATGAAATTAAGGAAATGGCAACTGAAAGAACAATTCAAAGTATTAATGAAATAAGGAGTTGGTACTTTAAAAGATAAATAAGACTAGTAAACCCATTGTCAAACTAACTAATGAAACAGGGATAAAATCCAATTTAATAAAATTAGACATGAAAAAGGGAATATTGCAACAGATACTACTGAAATCCAGAGGCTTATGAATGAATATTTTGAAAACTTTTAAGTTAGAAAATTGAAGGAAAAAATGAGTAAATTCCTAATAGACATGTATGGCCTATTAAAAAAATCTCAATAAAATACTTGCAAATGGAAAAGTCTGCTATTTTAGCAAATGTCTATAATTCTTGCACTTTGGAGGTAGAAGGAGAAGGATCAGTAGTCCAAGGTCAGCATGGGATACACGGAGAAACTCTTTGATGGTTAATATTGATTGTCAGCTTGACAGGATTTAGAGGTACCTAGGAGACAAATTTCCGGGCCTGTCTGTAAAAGGAGTTTCTAGGTTGGCTTTTTTAAGTGGTAAGAGCTATTTTACATGTGGGTTGCACTATTCGGTGGACTGGGTTCCTAGATGAATAAAAAGGAGAAAGTAAGCTGAGTACTAGTATCTCTCTCTGTTTCCTGTGAACACAGAGTGACCAGCTGCCTCATATTTCTGCCATCCTGCCCTTCCCACTGTGACGGATGGAATCTTCAAACTGTGGGCCAAAATAAACCTCGCCTTAACTTACCTTTGTCAGGTATTTTGTCACGGCAATGAGAAAAGCAACTGACAGAGCCCACTGCTCTCTGTAGAAGAAGAGTGGGTTTACACACTTAAAAGTCCCTCAAATAGCTATGCAGATCCCCTTTAACCCAAGCTGCTCCCACTCTTGGTTGGAGAATCTGTTTTATTTTACAGATGGCAGAGAAAACGAAAGAGAAGCACCAGGCGTGCCGTGGCTCAGTGCACATTAGAGAAGAGGAGGTAGGAAGGTGGCAATAGGCACAGAGTGGGCAGCAAACCCCTGGGGCACGCTCCGTGCCTTCCCCACAGAGAATGACTGGGGCCGTCACGACCCCCAGAGTTTATCATAACCCTCCCTGAGGAGGGTCCCCAGGGAAATAGGAGTGGGGGCAATGGGATAAAAGTGTAAGTTTTGTCAAATAAGATTTTAAAAATAAACACATAAAGGGTATATACTACAAATCTGCAGCCAATTTTATTCTGAGTGGGAGCATTTTCTCTAAGATAAGGAATGAAACAAGGATGCCCATTCCCCACTTGAACTCAAACTAGTGCTTGAATATCAAGCCAGAGCAATAAGTCAAGAAAAAGAATAAAAGAGAGATAAATAGAAAAAGAATTCAAGTTATCAGTACTTGTGGATGACATTATACTCTACTTAAAAGACTAAAACCTCTGCCAAAAAACTCACAGATCTGATAAGCATTTTTAGCAAGCAGGACGTAAAGTCAACATTTAAGTCAGTATCATTTCTGTATGCCAGTAACAAGCTCACTGAGAAAGAAAGCAGGAAAAATCCCATTCAGGATAGCTTAATGGCTAGAGAAATCATTTATTGGTAAAGCTTGCCTCACAAGCATGAGGACCTGAATTTAACCCCCAGAACCTATATAAAAATACTAAGTGAGAGCATATATAATCCTAGAGGAGATAGAGCCAGATGGATCATGGAGCCCACTGGCCAACCAGTCTAGCCTAAGCGGTGAGCTCCAGGTCAGTGAGAGACTCTGCCTCAAAAAGAAATGAACAGGGTTGGGTAGATTGCTTAGCGGTTAAAGCACTTGCCTGCAAAGCCAAGGGACCTTGGTTTGATTCCCCAGGACCCACGTAAGCCAAATGTACAAGGTGGCACATAAGTTTAACCAAGGAGGTGAAAGACCTCTATAATGAAAACTATAAGACACTGACAAAAGGAATTGAAGAAAATATCAGAAAATGGAAAGACCTCTCATGTCCATGAATTCACAGAATGAATGTGCAAATGGCCACAATACTAAAGGAAATGTACAGATTCCATGCTCTCCCCATTAAATTTCTAATGATGTTCTTCAAAGGACTAGAAAAAAAGAATACTAAAGTTTATAGTGAAGCCCAGAAGGTACTGAACAGCCAAAGCAATCTTGAGTAAAAAGAGTAATGCTAGGGGTACCATGATACCTGATGAATCAATAAAAAGTTTTATATATATATATATATATATATATATATATATATATATATATATATATATATATACATACACAATGGAGTACTACTGAGCCATAAAGAACACTGAAATCACATTGTTTTCAGGAAAATGAATGGAACTAGACATGATCATGTTGAGTGAAATAAGCTAGATTCAGAAACATGGGCATAGCATGTTTTCTTTCATAAGAAGAATCTATAACAAAAAAGACATGAAAGCATAAAAGGACATTATTAGTGATGAGAAAAGGGATGGAGGAGTAAGAAAAAGTAATGGGGGAAATATTCTTGAAGTATATCTTATGTATGTATGTATGTATGTATATATGTATATGAAAATATCACAATGAAACTGATAATTGTGTATAATTGATATACATTACTAAGAAAGACAAAAATGAATGACTAGAAATGACTTATTCATCACAGAAGGAATTACAGAATTGGTAAGTCCCCACCTGAAGCCTCCAACCTGAAAGTAATTGATGCAGGACAATCAAGCCGCGTCACATCATCATACTGAGATACTATGGATTTCTCCGTCCCGGGCTTTAGCGAGCTTCTTGCTTTCTCATTATGTCTCCCGTGTACTGATCTTTTTATAATCAAGGAACAGCAACTTTGCTATGGTTAGTGGAGGGACCTGCACTTCATCTCCGGGCTGAAACTCTTCCAGACTGCCTGAAATTCCCCAAGTAATTATTGCTCTATAAAAGCACTAGCTTCTTGGAGAGATGGCTTAGCCATTAAGGGATTTGCCTGAAAAGCCAAAGGATCCCAGTTCAATTCTCCAGGCCCCATGTAAGCCAGATGCACAAGGGGATGTATGCATCTGGAGTTCATCTGTAGTGGCTAGAGGCCCTGGCATGCCCCTTCTTTCTCTCTCCCTCTCTCTCTTAAATAAATAAATAAAATAATTAAAAAAAAAAAAAAAAAAAAACAAGCTGCCCAAGGAGCAGTTAGGATTTCAGTCTCTCACAAACTTTATCTGCACTGGATCTTCTTGCATGATGAAAGGACCATTGAATTTCTGGGTTAGAACATTTGTTAGAAGATAAACTTCATGCACCTTTGTTTTTGTCCCTGTTCAATTCTATGAAGGTCAAAATTTCATATTACCTTCCCTAGGTGGAGCTAGAATCTTATATACAGACTGCCTACTTGCAGCCGGTCCCTTGAGCAAGGGATTCTCCCTCCTGTAGTCAATCAAGAATGCTTAGGGCAGAACCTAACATCATCCTACCAAGTCTCTCACCAGCAATGAAAACATGGATACTCTGAAATCGTAAGGGCTTTGTTAGACTCACAGAAACAGAACCACAATCTATCTCCTGACTTCCATCTTGTTGCCAGAATTTCTCTAGTCTCTCTTTTTTTCATTACCATCCCATCTCTCCTCCCTTTTCAAAACAGGAAAAAAAAAAGTCAGAACTGGGAATTTAAACACAGCTGTTCTTATACACAAAACAAATATCCAACTTCTTTGAAAGAATAAATTTGGGTTGGGAAATTTAGCTCAGTGGATAAGCAAGCGCTTGCCTAGCAAGGGTTATGCCTTCGGTTCGGTCCTCAGCATGAACACCAATCACAGAAGAACACATTTCTGAACATGAGAATGGGAGCTGAAGCGCTCTGAAGGAGCTGCGTCTATGTAGAGATCCTGCATACTGTATGTTGGCTTAAGTAAAACATGATGACTTTGGAAAGATGAGGGTGTGCAGGTCAAGACAAGAGCCAAAGTTGTTTTGGGCTGTCTTAGGCGTTTTGGGTAAATATCATTCACTTTAAACAATGGTCTCTGACTTGACATTCTCATAACTATTAGACTGAAATATATTTATTGTTAAGCTTAGCAGGCAGATTTAAAACCTTCAACAACCCACAAAGCTAAGAATGCTGGAGCCTGCACAGTCCACAGGGAAGAGTTCTCTGTTTGCATTGTGTCTGCCAACTGAATGCATTTGCTGAAAGAACTGGTTTATGGCTTTCTTTGTTCTTTGCTTGTAAACCTTTGTATGGGGCATTTGGCATAACTTGAATCTTGAACCATGGTCACTTATCACTGGCCTATTTCCTTTAAATCAGAGTTGTAATTTGTATTGATAGTAGTTAATTTTTCACCTTAATATGGGGAATAGTGGACCTGGGTAACCCTATTGAGGTTAAATTTTATTTTATTTATTTAACAAAAAAACCACTATGTACAATTGAAGGTTAAATTTTAAGTTAAATAGGCAATAGTTTAAATAGTACCCATTCACAAATAGCTATTGAGGTACACTTCACTAACATAAAAATGGCATTTTTGAACTGCATTTAAAACACTGATGATTTTTGTTTGTTTTCTTTTATATCCAAAGCTACACATGTCATAGAAAATAATTTTTCCTAGACATAAAAAATGGCATTTTCAAATAATTCTGCATGTCCTAATCTATATCCTCTTTCTTAGAGCTCACATTAGCATAGTAAGATGTTATCATTCAGAAAAGACTTATGGCTGCCCTTGTTTGTCACTTGTTTTCCATCATTATTTGATCTCATAACCATTTCTGGTCATTCTTCCTCCCATGGATACCCTGAAAAAACACACTTGGAAGAGCTCTGCTTTAAATGACCATTAGCTTGCATGGCTGAAGAAGATAAAAAGCTGAAAGATACACATTTGTCATGCAGTCATTGGCCTAGAAGTAACCTTTTGAAAAATTACAGAAATTAGCTGGGCATGGTGTGCATGCCTTTAATCCCAGCACTCCGGAGGCAGAGGTAGTAGGATCACCGTGAGTTTGAAGCCTCCCTGAGACTACGTAGTGAATTTCAGGTCAGCCTGGACTAAGTGAAACCCTACCTCGAAAAACAAAAACAAAAACAAAAATTACAGAAATTAAAAGTATATTCAGGAAATATTTTCCAATACTATCCTTGAAAAAGGTACTTTCTTTAAATAACAAATATTTTACCTTACTAAATATGATCACTATTTTCACCATTTTTGTAGTCTGGCATTTACTCTTCACTCCCTTTTTTGTACCTCAGAATTACTGAGAACATATAACTATACATACCACAGGTTCTTTTGTGCTGCCCGCCCCCAATAATAGAGAGCAAATATCCTGTGCACTGGGGCTGCAGCCTGCACTCACCTAGGCTGGGAATGTGAAAGGCTGGTCTCAGATGATGTGCTTTCCTGTAGTCAGCACTTAGCAGTCTTTAATGCAGGCACATTCCAATTCTACTTATACATGGCTTCAGATTAAGCAACATTAGGCGACAGCCTTGATGATTAAGGCTATGCAAATAGAGCTAGCTGAATGGATTAGAATATGTGGTGTGTGGGTGCATATCTTTCTCCAACAGACAAACATTGAACAGCATTGAAAGCATTTAAATTATAATACTTCTAGTTATACCTATTTTTTAAAATAACATCTTTAAAACATAGGCTGTCAGTTATGCTTTCTCTGGAACACAGAGTATACAAAGGAACAACACATTGCCTAGCTTTCTTCTTTTCTACAAAAAGTTGAAAAATTTTCAAGTAAAATTTTTCCTAATTATCAAAATGACTTATATGTGCCCTTAGAAAATGTATAAATGATAAGAAAACAGAATTTGACTTTCCTCAGTGTGGAAATTTTATGCACATTTATTTTAATAAAAAATAAAAAAGTTTGTAAGCTGCCTTCCCAATGTTCAAACTTTAGAATGTATCATGTCTATTTCCAAATGTTAGAAATATTTATTTTACAAATAACATTATAAACAGCTTTCAAGTATGTAAATATATCTTAACCAGTCTCTTCTTAGTTAACATATTAGCTCTTTCCAGGACTTTCTTTTCTGTTTTTCTAACATCAGTGTTACAACCGACAAGTGTGTTTATGTGTGTGGTTTATCGCTCAGAAAACCTTTTTAAGTCCACTGGTAACAGAAATGTGCACTAGTAGAAAATCTGTGTCAAGAAGTGCCTGTGTCTCCTGATTGTACAGTCATTACCCCATTGACTCGAAAAACTTGTGTCAGTTTATGGTTTGTCAACCACCCAAGTTAGGCTCCTTTCCCTGTTCATAAAGCAGGAATAGTTGTCCTCTCTAACATGTTCGCCTTTCTAAAGAGTAGAAATATTTTGTCATCTAATTTTTTTTTCCTGGGTTTGAACATCTTTTATTTAAATAAGTGCATCATAAATTTCTGTAAGCTATTGATTTACATAGACTTTCTGTGAAGGTTA
This sequence comes from Jaculus jaculus, assembly GCF_020740685.1. Lineage (NCBI taxonomy): Eukaryota > Metazoa > Chordata > Mammalia > Rodentia > Dipodidae > Jaculus > Jaculus jaculus. Next base: position 51,508,890 of record NC_059102.1, read on the forward strand.
ATATTGATTGTCAATCTGATAAGATCTAGAATCACCTAGAAGACAAACCTCTGGGCATGTCTCTGAGGGAGTTTCTAGACTAGGTTAACTGAGGTGGGAAGAGACATCCTAAATATAGGTGTAACTATCCCAGAGGTTGGAGTCCTAGACTGAATAGTGACACCAAGCTGCGCCCAGACATTTCTCTCTCTGCTTTCTGAGCCTCATGCTTTTTGTACTGTGCCTCCTCCCCCACCATTGACTAGACTTTCCAACTGTGAGCCCCAACAAGCCCTTTGTTTTCATTGATTTGTCACAGCAATGAGAAAGTAACTAATAGACTCTGTGTTAAAACATTTTCCCTGGTGCCATTTATTTGTAGACTTTGTTTATGACATTTTTATCCATAAGAGTTTTGATACTCTCTGGAAATTTTAATAAACATCTTCTTTTTGAAAGTTTATATTTTGTACCTTGCTTCAAACACATCTTTCCCCTTCCAAGATTAAAAGAAAGTTTACTTAGGCTAATTTCTAAAATTTTATTATTTAATATTTTGTGTTTGAATCTTTGACTTGTTATTTTATTGTAAAAATATGTTTTAATCAAATGCTTATTCTAATTACATTTGGAATTCAGTGCAGACAAAGTTCTACCACATGTTATGTTGGGATGAGTGTACAGAGGCCTTTGGATGGACTAAGGACTATGAATTTTAAAATTTTTTTTTGTTTATTTTATTTATTTGAGAGCAGCAGACAGAGAGAGAAAGAGGAAGACAGAGAGAGGGAGAATGGGCATGCCAGGGCCTCCAGCCACTGCAAATGAACTCCAGATGCGTGCGCTCCCTTGTACATTTGGCTAACATGGGTCCTGGGGAATCAAGCCTGGAACCGGGGTCCTTAGGCTTCACAGGCAAGCACTTAACTGCTAAGCCATCACTCCAGCCCAGGAGTATGAATTTTATCTTATTGGATAGCAGAAAACTTAAAGCAGGGGAGAAACATCATTTTGAATGTGTTTTGTACATATAGTTTTATGACTATATAAGATACCATGAAAACACAGAAAGAAGGAAAAGAGAGGAAAGAAAACCAGTGTGATGATCAATTAAAATAGCCCACACAAGAAGTAGTGACAACAGAGTCAAGGCCATCTTCAAAGGATTTATAGGAAGAGAGATGGTGAATGAGAGGCAGCTGTGCTTTTCAGTCTTTGAATATTGGTGTGAAGAGCAGCTGCATAGCCCCAGGTTCTATTCCAGGAGAAACCTAGCTGTTTAAGTCACAGGAGAATCTGAGTCTCCCTCTGGGTGGTGGTTATCCAGTGCAGTGTTGCCACAGATCTTTAGGAGTGGCTGTACCAGCTGAGGGAAAGGAGGGAGGCAGGGTGGGGAAAGGAAGTGGTGCTCATAGCGAACGCTGGGAAACTTGGGTGAATGAGTTTGATGCAGGGCAATGGAATTTGAGGTGGGTGTGAAACATTAAAAAAAAAATAAAAACTTTAGTAGGGAGCTGGAACTAGTTACAGAAAGACAGAATTAGCCATATGGATTGGCTCTTCATCTGTGAAGACATGGTAATTGACAACATGGAAGTGAATGAGATTGTCTTGGTTGAATAAGTGTAGAGCAAACATCTATAATCCCAGTACTCAGGAAGCTGACAGAGGAAGATCATTGAGAGCCTGAGGCCAGCCTGAGCTGCAGAGTAAGCTCTAGCCTGGGCTAAAATGAGAACCTGTCTCAAGAAAAGTAAAAGAAAGAAAGAAAAAGAAGAGGAAGCAGCAGCGGGGGGTGGGGTGGGAGGTGGGGGGAAGGAGTTAGTAAAGAAAATCAGAAAGGAAAGTCAAAAGCTGAAGATATCATACTATGGGACCATTATTCTAAGCTCAAGGACAGTTAGCTCTAGGGAAAGAAACTGCTAGAGGTGACAGATCTTGGAGAGAGCCCTTTAAGGACGTTGGACATTTCAACACAGCTGTAGAGAACATCCCAGAAGGAGGAAATGAGACCTTCTAAGAAGCTCAGGGAGACACAGAATACTGTCTTGATAGAGTAGTATGGAGTATGGAAGATGCTTTGTACCAAGTACATGAGCTTGGGAAGTTACTTGATGGTTCTAAACCATCGGGTTCTCTGCAAAAAGACTTTTTTTGTCATAATAATTTGTTGTGATACTTAATATATTTGAAGAACTTAGCATAGTAGCTGGCAAGCAAGAGAAATTCAATGCACATTTTCAGATGTTCTGTTGGAATGTGAAACTCAGGCATGTTTTGATGCAGAAGAGAATTCATGAAGTGGGGAAAAATACATGAAGCCACAGAGAAGCCAAAGCAGAGCCTGGGTTGAGAAGCAGAGGGAAGGCCTGTAAATGAGGAGGCTTATTCCTTCTTCTCGGAGAGGAAGAAAAGTGAGAGAATAGGAGAAATTCTGGAATTTTAAGGTTAAGGAACATGAACTTGAAGACTCTGTAAAATGCCCTCCATCTCCTTAGGAATGTAAGCGGTGAAAGAGTTATAGAGATACACAGGAAAGAGCATTGGTGAGAAAACATACACACATACACAGCTCTTAGGAGAGAATACAAAAGAATTTACTGGTGCTGGAGAGATAACTCAGCAGTTCAAGATGCTTGCTTGCAAAGCTTGATGGCCTGGGGTTCGATTCCCCAGTATCCACGTAAAGCCAGATACACAAAGTGGTGCATACCTCTGGAGTTCATTTGCAGTGGCAGGAGGACTTGGCGTGCCCATTCTCTCTCTCTCTCCTAGAAAGTAGATAGATAAAACTAAAAAATAACAATAAAATAATTAACCAATGAATAGAGGGGGTTACTGTTGAGTTTTAGAAGATAAAAAAGTTCTGGAAGTAGATGGTAATGGCTGCATAGCAGTCTAAATGTACTTAATGCCACAGGACTGCCTGCCAAACGTAGTCAAAATGGTAAATTTTATCTTACATTTATTTTTCCACAACAAAAAAAATGACTTAAAAACAGAGTTAAGAGAAAGAAAAGTTGGAGTTTGTAAACAAGTGAAATCTCTTGCAGACAGAGACATTAAGGTGGTAGTCAAAGGGAAGTTTCTGGGTTGCTGAGATAGCTTAGTGGTTAAAGCACTTGCCTGCGAAGCCTAAAGATCCAAGGTCGACTCCTCAGAGCCCATGTAAGCCAGACGCACAAGGTGACACATGTGTCTGGAGTTCGTTTACAGTGGCTAGAGGCCTTGGCACATTGCCTGTGCTCTTTCTCTCTCTCCCCCCCCCCCAATAAATAGATGAAAGAAAAAACATATTTTGAAAAATCTGGGTATGGTGGCTCATGCCTTTAAAAATAAAAAGAGGTTTCTGTGTGAGCTGTTGAAGAGTGTTAAAGAGTCATAAAAGCAGACATTGAAGTTAGCAACACTGGGGAAGGAAGCAGGTCAGAGTCTGTACTAACCAAAGGGAAAAAACTAACTAATGTTTTGGGCCTGGGGTTGGTGTTAGAAAAGGCAGTGGAAAATGAAAACTAATTAAGTACCTGGGGAAGTATATCAAGGAAAAGAGAGTGGGAATGTCTGAGAATAGTGCATCACCAGGGAAAGCTACATTTTAGACAATCAAAATAAATGGAAAAAGCTTTTGAAGAAAAAGAAGGAAGAGAGTAAGAACTGTGAATGTACGGGAGAAGAATATTGCAGAGAAAATGACATACATTTAAATTAAGGAGAAACTTAAAGGAAGCCATTAGTCTGTCAAGAAGTAGTATCTTAAGTCGAAATTTATTTGTTGGTTGTGCATCTCTGACCAGTAACAACTGTCTGAAGTACAGCTGAGCACGATGACAAGCATTTCTAATCACAACATTTGGGAGGTTGACACAAGAGTACTGCTACGAATTCAACGTCAGCTTGGGTTGTAGAGACCGTGCCAGGCTAGCCCGGGCTACAGAGTAAGACCCTATTTCAGGCCTGGGGAGAAGAGTCAATGGTTAAAAATGCTTGCTTGCAAAGCCTGCATGTCTGGGTTCAATTTCCCAGCACCTATGAAAAGCCAGATACCAAGTGATGCATGCATCTGGAGTTTGTTTGCAGTGTCAAGACTCCCTGGTCCACCCATAAATACATGAACATAAATAATTTTTTTAGTATATGTGCTGCCAAAGCAAGCACCAAATAATTTTTAAAGACTGTATTTAAAAAAAATAACAAAATTCTCTCTCTAATAAATAAAATAATAAATAATAAAAAATAGAAATTTAATTTAAAAGTATGGGCTGGAGAGATTACTCAGTGGTTAATGGCACTTGCTTGCAAAGCTTGATGGCCTGGATTTGATTCCCTAGTACCCAAGCCAGATGCACAAAATGGCACATGCATCTGGAATTTGTTAGCAGTGGCATGAAGCCCTAGCATACCTATTCTCATTTTCTCTCTCTCCTTAGTACTAAATAAATGAAAATATTTAAAAAAAAAATTTTTAAGTGGGCTGGATAAATAGCCTAGCAGTTAAGGTGCTCTCCTGCAAAACCAAGGAACCCAGTTTAAATTCCCCAGGACCCATGTGAGCCAGATATGAAAGGTGGTGCATGTGTCTGGAGTTCATTTACAGTGCTGGAGACCCTGGCATGCTCATTGTCTTCCTCTCTCTCTTCCTCTGCCCCTTTTTCCCTTTCTCTCAAATACATAAATAAATTAAATTAAATTAAAAATTAAAAAAAGAAATACCCTCTCATTGCAATTTTTTTTTTCTTTGCCAGGCATGGTGATGCACACCTTTAATCCCAACACTTGGGTGGCAGAGGTAGGAGGATCACCATGAGTTTAAGGCCACCTTGAGACTACAGAGTAAGTTCCAGGCCAACCTGTACTAAAGAGAGACCCTATCTTAAAAAAAAAAAAAAAATTTTTTTAAGTGTAAGATATAATCGTTTCCAAAATCTCAAATGTATATGGTTGTCTCTGGCCAGAGAAGGCTTTTTAGGGACTTAAACAATGAACCCATGCAAGAGTATGTGGAATTTCATGTCACATTGTTATTATCCACATCTGATCTACTGGAAAATTGTTTATTGAACCACCTTTGATATGTCAGGCAAGGATCTTTGATTGGCAATCACCACCCTCTTCTAAAATGTTGAAATACTAGAACGTTAGACTGGCTGCCGACTTTTCTTTATTCAGTTTACAAGTGTTTTGCAATCAGACTGTTGTCCTGTGACCAGTCTTCTTGTTAAATACATAGTTTAAGAGAAATTGTTATTAAATATACATGCTCATTATGGAAAATTTAGATGATACAGAAGAGAGGAAATGTAGCCTTTGAAGCCCTAAAAGTAATTAAGTAATTAACACCACTGGCAATCATTGTAAGGAAAGCCGGACCTCTCTGAGTGCTAGGGTGAAGACAGCGCTGGACTCCTACCTGTTTATTGCATGGCACAGAGTCGCTTAATAGTAGTAACAGCAAGTCAAATACTTAGTCTAGTGTGAGGGCTACCGCAGTGAACAGAACCAAGCCTTTCCTACCTTCTCACACCTATTCCATCCTGGGGAGAAAGACGTTGAGCAGATCATCATGACATATATTATTAGTGAACACGCAGTGAACTGATGAAGATGCTAGTGTTGGCAGAATACAACATTTACGGTTCATCCAAAAGATAAAAAGAACACGTGGAAGGGAAGAGAGGACAGTACCTTCTGCACAAAGAACGGTTCAGGACAAGGCCCTGAGATGGGCTGCGCCAGCTGTGTTTAGAGATCAGAGAATGGAGCTGGCCAGAGAGCAGTGAACTATGGGAAGAGCACTATGGGGTGGAAGGTTTAGGTGGACTGTAGAAGCCAAAGGAAGGAGCTTGGACTTTAAAGTCCAATAGGAGGGCTGGAGAGATGGCTCAGCAGTGAAGGTGCTTGCCGACAAAGCCTAACAACCCCAGTTCAATTCCCCACTTCAAGCCAGATGCACAAAGAGATGCAAGCATCTGGAGTTTGTCTGCAGTGGCTGGAGACCCAGGGGCACCCGGTCTCTTTCTCTGTTTCTTTCTCTCTCTCTTTGTTTCTCTCATCTCTTTCTCTCTCTCTGCTTTCAAATAAATAAATATAAATATCTTTAAAATGTCCAATAGGAGCCAAAGAAAGTATGAATATTATTTACGTGGTGGTGGGGGCAGGGTCTCATGTATCTCAGTCTGGTCTTGAGCTTGCTTTGTCTAAGAGAATGTCCTGAAGCTTCTGATCTTCCTGCCTCCACCTACTGAGTACTGGGATTACAGACAGCCACCATGCCAAGTTTGTGAAGTGCTGGCTCAAATCCAGGGTTCTGTGCATGCCGGGCAAGCGCTCTACCAACTAAGCCACATCATTAACTCCTGGCTTTTGTTTTGAAGCTGGCATGCCTGCCGCCACCCGAGGAAGAGCAGGAGGATAATAAGAAGGAAGGAGTAAGGGCAGGAAGGGGTCTGTAGGATGTCAGAATCCCAGTAGTGGTGATGGTGTGGGTCAGAGGCTTTTCACTAAGGGCTTGGATATACTGCTTTTTCAAGCTGGGGAAATAGTGGCCCAAAGCAAAGGCTATACAGGTAACAGGAAGTTAAGTCAGAATCCAATATCAAGCTCTTTATCTTGATTTATGGGGAAAACTGATAGAATGGGGTAAAGCTGAATTCCAAGGTCTGAAAATCCATTCATGACCAAATCTTCATGGCTTTGCATGAGAAGACTTACAGGGGTGTTGGAACACACAGCCCTACTGTTGGATCGTAGAAGAAGACAGCGTCCCACAACTGATCCTAGCTGATAAAAGGGAGAGCAAACTAAAGCGAGCATGACTGAACTTGCCAGCACGATATGACCTCGTCACAGGGGAACAATCGAGGCTGCTTACACCGCTCCTCTGCTCTCCTGAGGATAGTGGTTTTACTCCTATTTTGAGGGAAATCGGAATAAATGGTGTGGAAGACAGGAAGGCTGACATGTGGGAAACATGACTCAAGCTGAATCACCTTCTTTTTCTTTCCCCAACTACTCTGAACATTTCCTCTCTTAGGGACAGAAAATAGTCTATGGAGAAATCTGAGAAATGAATGTATGAATCAAGACAGACCACTTGAGCAAGGAGAGCAAGGACGGAGGTGGTTACCGGGAGGCTGTCTGCGATGCGCCTGAGTCAAGCGGCCCTGACACGTGTAAACCACTGCTATGCTTCCCATCATTTTCCTGGATGCAGTATTAGCCACTCGTTCTATACACTGGCACGATGGCCCCCATCCACCTGTGTCACTTAATCCCTCCCTCTCCATCCTTCACCAGATGGGCGTGTCATTCCTTCATTGCCCATGCCCTTTCTTTTTGAAAAAAAAATTAATTATGAACTTTACTGTATGAACATATGACCGCACACTTTTATATCTTCATGCCCCTGACCACTTGCTCTTGCCAGTGATGCTGGGAAACTTCAATTTGACCCTTGGAACACAAGTCAAATGATCTCCTCACACTTCACAACAAAGCGGGCTTCATTGCTTCCTTTCTTACCTACTGATCATATCCAACCCTTTTTTAAATATATATATGTATTTTTTTATTTATTTGCTGCAGATAGACAGGGGGAGAAGGAAGATGAAAGAGAGAGAATGGGCATGCCAAGTCCTCTAGCCACTGAAAATGGACTCCAGATGCATGTGCCACTTTGTGCTTCTGGCTTTATGAGAGTGCTGGGGAATCAAACCCAGGGCCATCAGGCTTTGCAAGCAAGTGCCTTTAACCTCTTAGCCATCTCTCCAGGCTCCCAACTCTTATTTTCTTATCCTTCATTGAACTGGAAGCCCCATGAGAGCAAGGATTGTGTCTTAGTCATCTGTGTTTTCCCAGGAACTATGAAGAGCAGGCATTCAGTAAGTATCTATAATTTAAATTAGTGCTTTCAACGTCTCTATAGGGCAGGTATGACCTACTCAAAATCGACGGGAGTACTGTCCAAATTCCGAAGATCTATAAAGCAGTGTAGCTGGAACTCTGGTTCAGCTGTATAAAACTGGCACCGCTGCACTATGTCTAAAGTGTTTTATTTATTTAATAGAGAGAGAGAGTGAAAAAATAAATAAACCAGACAGAGTATGGGTGAGCCACAGCCTCTGCTGCTGCAAACAAACTCCAGATGCATGTGCCACTTTGTGCCATCGGCTTTACATGGACACATGTAAAGAGGAGTTGAACCTGGTCCAACAGACTTTGCAAGCAAGTGCCTTCAATTTCAGAGCCGCCTCTCCAGGCCCTCTCCACTGGTTTTAAGTTACCCTAATAGAACCCAGCCTTCTTATCCTTGGATGACTGTTCTTTTTAAAGCATTAACGCATTTAAAGCAGCTGGTGGTCCCCAGGCCTACATTTTTAGTTTTTGTTTGTTTGTTTGTTTTTGAGGCAGAGTCTGACCGGCCTAGACTAATGTGGAATTCATTCTGTCACCCAGACTGGCCTCACAGTCAAAGCAATCCTCCTACCTCGGCCTCCCAGTATTTGGAATACAGACATGAGCTTTTCAAATGGACATTTCAAATGGCTCAGTTGGGGTGTTCTTTTGTTCCCCGCCCTCCTATCATAGTCAACCCTGTGTCTTACACCTTTCTGGATGCCTCAACTTTGTGAATCAAGTTTCTAGTGATTTCTGACACAGCAGAGGTAGATTGGCCTTTTGTTCCCAAGTTTAGATCCAGGATTTTTTTTTTTCCTTCCTCTTCAGTCCTTTCAGCTTTTGTCTGTTTCCAAAGGATTTTTGATTGCTTTTGCTCTTCATGGTCTTTTACAGATCCCTCCTTCAGCCCGCTTCTTCCCATTCCCCAGAGTCCCCTTTAATAACAGCATCTACACCAGCCTCTAGCTCACCCAAAAGATGCCATCCTCAGAAAATGAGTAAGTCTTCTGCCCTGGTTCTCTTCCTTCCACTAATATTAGGTCAGATAGCATAAAGCAGGCAAGTAAGACATCCAGCAACTCGAGTTGTATCTTTGTTTTAGGACAAAATTATAGTAAAGAGAATTATAGAGTCTACAGTGGTTTTTGTTTGTTTATTTGCTTGTATGGATTCAGAGACCTCAGGGTTAGAAGAAAGCAATGTATAGTGGCATGGTGGGAATGAAGCAAATTGACTTTTAGGTTCAGTTTAATTCTGAAGGTTGCAATCATTTTTCTTCTATATTCTAAATTCTATATTCTAAATTCTATATTCTAAATAGAATATATTCTAAATTCTATATTCTATATTCTAAGTAGAATATGCTTCAAGTAAAATTTGACAATAGGAACATTTTTCTCCTCCCTTACTCTTCCCTTCCTTCTTTTCTTTTCCTTCCTTCCTTCCTTCCTTTCTTTCTTTCTTTCTTTCTTTCTTTCTTTCTTTCTTTCTTTCTTTCTTTCTTTCTTTCTTTCTGGACAGGGTCACAGTATATAATCCTAAATGCTAGGGTTATAGGCATGAGCTATCATGCACAGACCAGAAACACATATTTTCTTATAAATTGATATTTGAATAATGCCATATGCTAAGTACTGTTCTAAGTCTATAGCAATCATGTGAAGGAGAGATTATTTTCTATCTTTTACAGATGAAGAAAATTAAACACAGAGACACCAAGTAATTTACCCAAGGAACCATAACTAAAGGCCCAATAAAACATTTTCCGGGAAATTGGTGAAATGGTCCAGACTTGTTGAGTTTCAGATCTCCCTCCCCATGCCTTACACCCGGAGCAAAAAGTCCTTTTCCATTCTGTGCTTCTGATTAAACCTTCCTAGGTACAAAAGGGTTTGTGTTGCTATAAAAACAGTACTAGAAGTTTAAAAATATGGCATTAGGTCAAGATCACCTGGATATTTGAGGATGACATATAAGACCCAGGTCATGTTTCATTGATGACAGTCTACTTAGTCAGTAGATTTAGTGGTGCCAGAAGGAGAAATCATACACTATGGATAGAGGAAATAGCTTTCAAAATCTTCCATCCCCCCATAAAAAGCATAGAACACTATTGGATTAATAAAAGGCAAAATTAGGCTGTGGAGATGGCTCAGCAGTTAAAGGTGCTCGTTTGCAAAGTCTGCAGCCTAGGTTGACCCAGGTTCAATTCCCCAGCACTCAGGTAAAGCCAGATCACAAAGTGGCACATGTGTCTAGAGTTTGTAGAGCCAGGAGGTCCTGGTGCACCTGTTCATTCTCCCTACCTCTCTATTCACAAATAAATTTAAAAAATTTAAAAAGGTAAAATCATTAGCTTATTGACATATTTCTAACTTTAAATCCATATTTTCTCATTCTAAACTAGTTAAAAAATTTTTGTTTCTAGTATATTAGTAGGTTTCTTATTTTCTTGAAAAAATGCTCAGACTAAAATGTTGAAAAAAATCATGAAGGGATGAGTGTGGTGGTGTATACCTATAACCCAGCAGTCTGGTAGATCGAACTAGAAGAATGTTGAATCTGAGGCCAGCCGGGACCTGTCTCAAAAATAAATAAGTGAATCTTCCCAAATATATTGTTGAGCTGACATGAAAGTAAAGAATGTAGTGTATAGAACACTGAGAGGCAGACAAGCTTGGGTTTTTCCTAAAGATGTCTACTGTGTCTTAGAGAAAGGCTAAAATAAGTACATGAAGTACAGAGGCCAGAAGATAAAGCCCAAGACATGCCTATGATGGGATTTTAATGGGAAACTGATGCCTAAAACTCAAGCTGTCAAGAAAAATGAACCCCAATCACAGGGAGGAAAAGCTGGAAAGCTTGTTTGCCTCAACTCAAGCCCTTGATGCCCTAGATATAAGGAAATGTATTCCCCTCAGATCTATCCTCTCCTGAGTAGTCAGCCCCCACAAAAGTTTGCATTCTGAAATCACACTACCTGTGTGCTTCCAGATAAGCCTGAACAGGAGGACTAAATATCAAGTAGCTTTCTGTAGTAGTGTTTTATTACAAATGGGAAAGACAATCACAAATCTTAAAGAATTTGGCTAGACTGTAAGCCACCAAATATTCCTACAAGAATACATCTGGAGCAAATGAAATGAGTAGTCAAAGTTTATTAAACTAACCCTATTGGGCACTCTGATGAGGGCTCATAGAACAGGTGTGGAAACAAATCACCAAGGCTGCATATATTGGAATAACCTGAAATGACATATAAAATAACTAATTTTAATATATTTAGCTAGTGTTCTAAAACACAAATATGGGACTTATAAAAATTGTATACCAGGCATGGTGGTGCACACCTTTAATCCCAGCGTTTGGGAGGTAGTGGTAGGAGGATCGCCATGAGTTCAAGGCCACCCTGAGACTACATAGCGAATTCCAGGTCAGCCTTGGGCTAGAGTGAGACCATACCTTGAAAAACCAAGAAAAAAATTAACTAAAACTCAATGTATCAATTAGGCAACAGAATAGGCACAGGTAAGGCAAGTCAGTGCCCTCAAAAACATGTCTGAAGGTATTCTTTCCTTCAAATAAAATCCAGAGAGATGTAGAGATGGACAATATGAAAGAGGGTAAGACTCTTGGAAGCCAGAATAAGGCAATCTAACATGTATCTAAAAGATCAATATTCAAAGTTATAATGGCTGAGAATTATCTAGAATGTTTGATTGATTCCCAATCCTCAGTTCTAAAGATGCCAATGAATCTCAAGCAGGAGAGAAAGACATGAAGAGGGAAGGGGGAGGAAGAAATGAAATAAGGAAGGGAGGGAGGAAGAAACACCACATATGTGTTCATCTGCCATTTACAAAACTAAGAACATTAAAGAAAAAGAGGACATCAATATGTCAGTCACTGAGGACAAACTATTTGGATGAACAAAAGCAAAGTTTAGGTTAGGCATGAGTATTATTCTCCAGTAGCTCCACAACCTGGCAATGGACACCACATATTTGAAGAACCCACGGAGCACCTCTGCCATCCACTGAGTATGATGAAAACTGCAAAGATGGCCTAATACAGCTTATTTTATAGGCAAGGAAAGTAACACTGAGAGTATAGGTACGTACTGGAACACAGCCAGCTCGTGGACCTTTTCAGTTCAAAGCACAGTTGTGGTATCACTTCCATCCTGTTGAAATTTCTTTTGTTTTGTTTGTTTCTTTCTTTCTTTTTTTTTTTTTTTTTGTTTTGTTTTGAGGTAGGGTCTCACTCTAGCTCAGGCTGACCTGGAATTCACTATGGAGTCTCAGGGTGGCCTTGAACTCACAGCGATCCTCCTACCTCTGCCTCTTGAGTTCTGGGAGTAAAGGAGGGCGCCACCACGCCCGGCTCCTGCTGGTATTTCTTTTAAAGATTAACTTACACCAAAGGAAAACAAAATGTGAGGAAACTTACCACGTAGTTTGTCAGAGAAGGTTTTGGAGCTGTCCGAAGGCTTCATGGATGGAGCTTAGTAACTAGCTTTGCTAGTGCAGTGCCTTCTCGGGGAATGATCACTTTTCTAGATGGTGGAAGGGAATGCAGCCTGCTCTCCCACCCCCTCACCTTCAAGTTTGTACGAAAGTGTAAGGTCAGAGAGAGAAAGGTATTAGAAAACATGATTAAAATTGAATCAAAAAAAATAGTTTGACACAACACCCTACAGAGGCAGCAGGGAAGAAGAGGTGGGGAAGTTGCAGGATACCCAAGGCTTGCTGAGAAACAGAGAAAAGGCGGATGCCAGACCATAGCACAGCATGTGAATCACAAAGCTAGGTACAGAGTATCTGGTGAGATTTGTTTACGTCTCCTTTAGAACAGCGTGGTTTACTTCCTAAAATATTTATACCCTAAGCCTATAGAGGAAGATAATTTGAAAGGTAGGGAATGCTCATCTAACACAGTGTATCGCTTCTGTTTATTCATAGAAGAATATTATATGTACTTATGAAAAGACTGTTTCTAAGTCTTATCTAATTCGCCACAAATATACTCCAAAAGTTCTGAAAACCCCTGCAATTGATAGCAGTATAATCAAAACAGATTACTTAATAGAGTATGAAAACTTGCCCATCATTGTTAGCTTTGACTCTGGAAATAGCATCCAGATTCTGAAACCTAAGATGCTTTACACAATTTGATATGTACATAATTCCAAATCCTAACTAGAGCAGCATTTTTGACAGGACTGTGAAATTCTATCAGCTGGCTTATATGACACATTATAAGAGAAGCATGAGACTTATCAAACAGCATTGGATATGGGAGCTCATCTTCAAAGTAGGATGCAATATACTTCCTTAAAATGATTCACTCAAAGCAAAGTAGGCTGGCTTGTATGACACATTTATCAAACACATAAAGCATTAAGGTTTGCTTTAGATATCACAGATATATAATTAGTGCTAGTGAAATTACCCCTAACTACATACCTGACATAGGGATGCTACACCCAAAACACTTCTAGAATGGATCCTGTGACTACATGTGAAAGAAACTTTAGAAAACAATAAGGAATAATAAGAGGAATTTCTACATTTTGTTTTGGGTTTTGTTTATTGATGTAGGGTCTCATTCCAGCCCAGGCTGACCTGGAAATCACTTGGTAGCCCCAAGCTGGCTTCAAATTCATGGCAATCCTACCTCAACCTCCTAAATTCTGGGATTAAAAGCATGTACCACCATGCCTGGCAAGAGGAATTTCTGAAAGGATGAGGCATATGTTTATAGAAGTGGGAAAAATAGATTCTAGTTTCTAAAATTTAAGACCAAGAGAAAGAAATTCAAAGTAGTAGATGCAAAATAGCAAAAGTTCATGAGTGGAAGTAAATGTATCAACTTTGTTTAAAAATAAAAATGTTTCAAAAATACAAGATTAAAAAATATTTTATTTTATTTATTTGACAGAGAGAGAGAGAGAGAAAGGAAGGCAGATAGAATGGGAGCACCAGGGCCTCTCACCACTGCAAATGAACTTCAGACACATGTACCCCTTGTGCATTGATTGGGCTTACATGGGTAATGGGGAATGGAACCTGGGCCCTTAGTCTTCACAGGTAAGTGTCTTAACTGCTAAGCCATCTCTCCAGCCCAGCACAAGGATTTAATCTGGCCTTGTCAAGGTGATTCACACCTGTAATCTTCCACCACCTTTTGTATTGACAATTTTCATGCATGCATAAAGGTATTTTGATCATAACCCCTCCCATTACCATCTCTTGACCATTCCTCCCCATTCTCATTCCGTTGAACCCCTACTTCTTCTCAACGAGCCCCTCTTCTACTTTGATCTCTTTTCTTTTTCCTGTCTGTGTGGGTGTGACTCTGGCTTTAATTAGGCATGAGTTGGAGATTATTTTCCAGGGCACATGGATCCTAACAGTGATTAGAACACTACTAAAATGTCTCCTGCTCACCCAGCCACCATTAACTGCCTATAACTCCTCAGGGTGGGATGGGGGCCTTAAGCCCTCCTCCATCATCCATGATGGAATATTGATGGGCCAATATCGTGTGAGTCTTGTACAGGTTACAATAGTCATTGTGAGGTCATGAATGCAATAAGGCCATGTCATACCTGTATGACAACATTCCTTCCTATCCTCTGGCTCTTACATTCTTTCTATCCCCTCTTCTGCATTGTTTTCTGACTATTGGAGGAAGTATAAATGTCTCGTTTAGCACCAAGCACTCCAGTGTCACTAATTCTCAGCACTTTGATGAGTTTTGATTCTCCTCATAGTAGCCCTAGTAATATACCTATAAGCAGAAAATGAAATAAGTGCCCAACACAGATTCATCTCAGAAACATTGCTAAGTAAAAGGCAGGAACAAAGGGTATGTGGCATATGAATTAATTTATATGAAATTCAAAACTATATCTGTAATAAGCCATGCATTGCTTAGTGATGGTAATTTGTTCTGAGAAATGCATAATTGTGCAGACAACATAGTATACTTAAGCAAACATATGTACAATATAATCATATGGGACCACCCTTGTACATGTGGTTTGTCATTGACTAAAATATTATTATGCAGCACATGACTGTATATGATACTAAAAAGCATACTGATGGTGAACCTTGAGATGGAGAGGTTCTTAGGACACAGGAGGTGGCTTCTAGGGTTCTGTAGTCTTTGATTTCTTTATATGATTACATAGGTATGTTTACTTTGTGACAATTCATTACATGATACAATTTGTACAATTGTTGTAGTATTTTCTACATATATGTTACACATCAATAAAATGTGTAAGATTGGTGGAAAGATGGCTTTGCAGTCAAGACACTCACCTGCAAAGCCTAAGGACCCAGGTTTGATTCTCCAGTACCCACCAAAGCCAGATGCACAAGGTGGTGCATGCATCTGGAGTTGGTTTGCAGTAGGCAGAGGTCCTGTGTTGCATTTCTGGCAGAAATCACCTGACCAAGAGCAGCTTGTGGGAAAAAAAGGTTTATTTTGGCTTATGGACTCAAGGGGAAGCTCCATGATGGCAGGAGAAAAGGACAGCATTAGCAAATGGTAGACAGCACCCCCTGGCCAACAATGGATGGACCACAGCAACAGGAGAGTGTGCTAAACACTGGTAAGGGGAAACTGGCTATAATACCCATAAGCCTGCCCCCCAACAATACACTGCCTCCAGGAGGCATTAATTCCCAAATCTCTATCAGGTGGGAACCTAGCATTCAGAATACCTAAGTATATGGGGGACACCTGAATTAAACCACCACATTTTGCTCCTGGACCCCATAAACTGATAACTATACATGATGTAAAAGGCAATGCATTCAGTTCAACTTTAAAAGTCGCCATACTTTTTACGAATCATAATAATGTTCAAACATTCCCATAATCCAAATTGAGTCATAATAGCAAAAATTCCACCAAAAAAGCCATAGCATAGAAAAAAACATTCACACTGCAAAAGATGGCATTGGGCATAGAAAAGAAATACCCAATCAATAAAAGATTTAAACAGGGCAAGCATCAAACTCTGCAGCTCCAAGTCCAATGACTCTAGCCAGTGACAAATCTCCAAGTCTGATAATTCTAACCAGCAACAAGTCTGTGAACTTCCAATTCTGCCCCTCCCGCTAGGCTACTCACAGTCCTAGAAAACTTTATCAGGGCCTACAGCTCTCCTTAGCAGCCATCTTGTGGTCCTGGCCTCTCCACTGGGTCTCTTCTACAATCTGTGGTGCATCCTCATGGCTCCATCAGGTCTCCATGCAAGCATCCAGCAAACCACCTTCACACTGCCCACGGCCATTTCCAAAACACAAGACCATATTGCAAATTCAATGGCCCTCTCTTTCCTGCATTTCTTATATTCCACCATACCAGGTAGGGTGCCAATTTGTTAATCTGGGGGGTGGGGGAATAAACCAAATTTTCACAAGCCAAACCTCACAGACCATAGTTTTTACTGCATTCAGGTCTTTCAACTCTGACCAGAATAGTCCATCAAGCTGTACTTATAGCACTGCAAGGTGTCTCTTAGGCCAAGGTTTCAAATTCTTCCACATTTCTCTTGAAAATCAAAGGCCAAAGCCATGCAGTCATGTATCTAGCAGCAACCCCACTCTTGGTACCAATTTCTTGTAGTAGATAGCTTCAGGTACACTGAGATGAACTTCCAGACCAGGCACAGTTATGGATGAAGGAGTTTATTGAAGTTTACAGATCCAAGGGAAGTTCCATAATGGCAGAAGAAGCTGGCCTGCTTTCACAGGTCCAGAGAGAGAAAGAAGCCACAGCACACTTCAGGAACTCCAGGCAGAACTAGGCACTTTGCATATCTTTAGATTGGAATGTCAAATCTGCCACCACCCCTTCGGGCTGGACCCTAAGATCTACTCAGTGACTCCACCTCCAGCCAGGTGGTTGCAGATCCAAACTACAAGCTAATAAAATCACTGAATATATTGGGGGCCATCTATTCAAACTACCCTGGTACACAATTCTCTCTTTTTCTCTCTATGTAAATAAATAAAATAAATAAAAATTTTAAAAATTAAGCTTGCAAGCTTTTTTTTATTTAAGGGAAAGACAGACAGGATTCCAAAATACAGGGATTCCACATTCCCAGTTGTGGTGGTCTAAGAGACTCACTGACAGAATTAAATTAGCTTTTAGGATTTTTATTAGTTAATAAGAATTAAATAATATTAAAATATTTTCAAAAGACTTAAAGGAAGGTCAAGACCCATGTTGGGAAATGGTCAGACAGAAAACAGACACATTCCTTTTTTCAGTTATAAGTAAATATGTGTTTCTAATATGTCCAATTGAAGACTAAGTTTTCCAACCTGAAACAACCAAAAGTTAATCACATTAATGGAAATGTTAAAAGTGTTCTTATGCTATGATAGAATCCTTAGAATAACATCCAAAGCTTCCCTTCTCAGGTGTGCACAAGAAAACAAGAATGGTTGGAATTTTTCAGAAAAGTTAGATGGACTTGAAAGTTGGGGAATAAATTTTGTTTCTCAGTTCACAAATCTTCTTTTCTTTCCCCAAAAGAAGAAATTTAGAATTGAAAAAACATATACCATTCATGGCAATCTTGTGGTCAATCAACAGCGGGTCTAAGCTGGGTATAGTAGCTCATGCCTGAAACTCCAGCTCTTTGGAGGCTAAGGCAGGATATATATACATGGGTTCAGGAGAGTCCAGAACAAGACCAACAAACAAAACCCCACAGCTACAACAACAAGGCCCCAGTGAGTCTAAGAGTAGAAAGGTAAACCAGATCTGGTCAATGAAGTATAAAGGGAGGTTTGCCTGAAAGTTCTGGGAAATGATATAACATTGTAGTGCTATTATTACTACTTTATTCCTATGAAACAGTAGAATACCAGTTGGTTTATTTAACAACAACGTGTACAGATGATTACAAATATTATATACATATAAATCACAAAGTATTATAGAGGAATGAGTAATGACCAAATAAAATGACATGTCAGGACTTTGAGCTGGACGTGGTGGCTGATGCCCATAGTCCTAGCACTGGGGAGGTTGGAGTATGACTCATGAATCCAAGGCCCAGCCTAAGGTAATAAAAACAATATGTCTCCCCCCTGAAGAACTTGGCAAATCAAATTTTATGTAATCATGAAAGAAGAGAGGGAATAATAAACATAAATTCATGATTACTTCCTCCTTGAGGAAAGGAGGAGATATGGGAGGACATACAGAGAGAGGTCTTCAAAGAAATTAGTAACTGAGTAGTAGGTACAACATTTCATTGTTTTTCTTCAAAACTTTTATTTACACATACCATTGTGTATATTAGCTTCAACATATGAAATATTTCATAATTAAAATCTTTAGTCAACATTCTATTCATGAACTGTTCAGCAGGCATCCCCACTTACCAGAAGCTAATAAAAAGCCAACATCAATATTTTTAAATTGAGCAGGTTGTTTCAAACATGTCTACAAGTGACCATGCCGGGACTGAGAGGGCATCTAGTTCTTTCCTGGCTAGCCCTCATAGTGCTGAAAAGTGGAGAATATCAGCTGCCAACAGATTGAACATGTATGAGATCCTGCCAGTTATAAAATCAAATAGCTGAGCAAGAAGTACACACTTGTGCAATGGTGGCAGCCAGCCGATGTAGGTAACCAACTGGTCATGGATTGGATATGAAACCTGCTCAGTGGGGGAGAACTTATTATATCTAGTTCTGAGAACCAAGCCAGTTCCCCAGAATAGGAAAGCCATAGGCTCCAAAGAGAACCTCCACTGCTCTTAGTTAAGAAGTATGAATATATACATCAGTATATCTCTCTAGGCTTATCTCTTTTTATTCATATCATTCTCACTTTTGGTTACAGGATCTGTTCTATTTTATAGTAGGAAGAGAATACTGGAAAGAACTAAAACTACATCAATACCTCAAGAAGAAAGAGCCAACTGTCTACCAGGAAAAGGGTCACCTCTACCTCATCTGTCCAGGCCCAGAGGTC
This sequence comes from Jaculus jaculus, assembly GCF_020740685.1. NCBI lineage: Eukaryota > Metazoa > Chordata > Mammalia > Rodentia > Dipodidae > Jaculus > Jaculus jaculus. The sequence continues at coordinate 51,527,778 of NC_059102.1, forward strand.
ATTACAGAAGAAGCAGTTATATAAATACTGGCTGTGGTGGTTTGATTCAGGTGTCTCCCATAAACTTAGGTGTTCTGAATGCTGGGTCCCCAGCTGATGGCTATTTGGGAATTAAAGCCTAAGTAGTGTACTGTTGGGGGCAGGTTTATGGGTGTTATAGTCAGCTTCCTCTTGACAGTGTTTTTTACACTCTCCTGTTGCTCTTGCCCATTTGATGGTGATGTCCACCCTGTGCTTATGCCATCATTTTCTTCTTTTTTTAATTAAAAAATTTTATTAACATTTTCCATGATTATAAAATATATCCCCTGGTAATTCCCTCCCTCCCCACCCCCACACTTTCCCATTTGAAATTCCATTCTCCATCATATTACCTCCCCATTACAATCATTGTAATTACATATATACAATATCAACCTATTAAGTATCCTCCTCCCTTCCTTTCTCTACCCTTTATGTCTCCTTTTTACCTTACTGGCCTATGCTACTGAGTATTTTCATTCTCACGCAGAAGCCCAATCATCTGTAGCTAGGATCCACATATGAGAGAGAACATGTGGCGCTTGGCTTTCTGGGCCTGGGTTACCTCACTTAGTATAATACTTTCCAGGTCCATCCATTTTTATGCCATCATTTTCCCTTGCCATCATGGAGCTTCCCCTCAAGTCTGTAAGCCAAAATAAATCTTTTTTTTCCCCTACAAGCTGCTCTTGGTTGGGGGTTTTCTGACAGCAATGTGAACCTGACTGCAACAACTGCTCTTGAGACCAGCCTGAAAATCAGTTCCAGGGCAACAGTGACAGTCACAGCAGTCACTCAAACTTCATCACAACAGAGATCCAGAGGCTCCAGAGAATGCAACACTGAATCAGATCCTTATCTTTCCTGCCAAGGCTTAGGGAACATTGTGAAAGAGGGATGGAAAGATTCTAAGAGTCTCAGGGTGTGTGGGAACAGTCTGAGACACTATGTTCCTCTCTCCCCTCCCCTTGCAGAGACTGATGGAGGCCTCTTGGTCCCCACAATGAATACCAATCACTCCACCAAAGAATTGGGGACTCTAAGAGGGAATCTAAGAGTACAACCATTTTATAAAAATAAATAATAAAAAATTAAAACAAGATGCTTAAAAGCCATTATGCATATTAAAAATTATGAGGTAGTTTTTTTGTTTTGTTTTGTTGTTGCTTTTTTGAGGTACAGTTTCACTCTAGCTCAGGCTGACCTGGAATTTACTCTGTGGCCTCAGGGTGGCCTTGAACTCATGGTGATCCTTCTACCTTTGCCTCCTGAGTGCTGGGATTAAAGGTGTGCACCACTACCCCCTGCTTGGTAGTTTTATTATTTATTACACATTTATTTGAGGAGAGGAAGAGAGGGGGAGAGAGAGAGTATGGGTGCACCAAGAACTCTTGCCACTACAAACTCCAGACATATGCACCACATGGTACATCTGGCTTTACATGGGTCCTGAAGAATTGGATCTGTGCTGGCAGGCTTTGTAAGCAAGTGTCTTAACTGTTGAGCCATTTCTCTAGCCCATGAGGAGATTTTATTTATTTATTTGAAGGAGAGAAAGAGAGACAGACAGAGTGGGTTTACTGGGAACTCCTGCTGCTCCAGAAAACAAACTCCAGACATACACACCACTGTGTATTTGGCCTTACTTAGGTACTGGGCAATTGCACCTGGGCCATCAAGTTTTTCAAGAAAATACTTTTAATCATTGAGCCATCTCTCAAGCCCTCATGAGGGGGTTTGGAAAGGAGAATAAGTGAGTCAGTATACAGAAGCTTCCACATGTGAAACTGGTGATCTGATTCAAAAGAATAAGATATTATAGCTAGCTAAAGTACCAGTCCAGTCTTATCTTTGAGATAGGGCAGAGCACTGTATACCAGGTAATATTAGTTGATTACAAGCTATTTAAAAGCTAAGAGGATAGAATATTTCCACTCACTGATAATGAGAGTTCCTAGCCATTGACCAGAATAAACTAAGCCTCCCTCCATATCTCCATACCTCCATACCCTGGATGTTTCATTCCCACAGTTTAATAGGAGTTTAATTTTGCAGTGATCACAAATGAAAACTATAAAAACCTGACCCAGAAGATAAGACAGAATTTTGTCCAAACCATTCCAACTTCATAGGCTGTAACCACTATTTGCCTGATAGCTGTCTGGTCATTTTCAGTGGAGTTTTAATAAGCCTGGTCTTGATCACCTGGTAGCTTCACCTGAAGTGACAACTCCTGAGGTGATAGATTGTTAAATACCTCTATTCTCAAAGATAACACTGCAAATATATATATATATATATATATATATATATATATATATATATATATATATTGCTCTATCAGAATACTAATGATTTAATGCTCCTAAGTGTGAGTCTCCTCTCATAGATCTGTCAGCACTGAGAAGTGATAATATGTATACAGCCAGAGATAAGCATCCCCTGGCCCAGTCATGCACCCTCCAAACTGTACAACATATTCTCTTTCAAGCTAAGAATATCCAGCTTACTATATTAGTTGACCACTACATAGTGACACTTATGATTATGTTTTCATAAAACATGTTCATAAGTCAGTGGAATAAAAAAATACACCTTTTTCATAAAAATAATTTATATATCAATTCAAGTAATAGGGCTTTTTTTCTTATGAAAATAAATACAAGAAACTGAAGATTATTAGTTATATCAGAATGAATGTTAGTACCTAGTTGTGTGGCTGAAAGTTTAGAAGTTTTGGGGCTGGAGAGATTGCTCTCTCCAGCTTGCTTACAAAGCCATATGACCTGGGTTTGATTACCTAGTACCACATAAAGCCAGATGCATGAAGTTGTTTGAAGACCCTGGTGCACCCATACTCACTCTCTCTCTCTTTATTTCTCTCTCAAAATAAAAATATTTTTTTAAATGTTTGGAAAAATTAGTATTCAAGGAAGTTTAATACTACTTAGTAATGATAATTTGTCCAAAGGAAAAAGTTATACTGACAATGTATTATTGAATAGGATTGCAAATAATGTGGACAGGGCATTCACAATATGCATATAAAGATAGTAGAAAATATAACTTCAGGGTGGAGAAATCTTGAACTAATAAATTCAGAGTTAATAAAGTTCATGTTTTGTTCTAATATGTTGTGGTAGTTTGAATAGATGACCCCAATATATTCAGTGTTTTATGACTTTGTTTGCATCTGCTGCTACCTGGCTGGAGGTGGTTTCACTGGGCAGATCTTAAGGTGTGGTGATGGGTTTGAGATTTCAATCTAAAGATATGCAAAGTGTGCTGTGTTGTATGGCTTCTGGCTTTTGGGGTTGTGGTTTCTCTCTCACTGCCTGGTCCTGTAAAAGCTGGTCAGCTTCTGCCATTATGGAACTTCCCCTGGATCTGTAAGCTTCAATTAATATCCCTTCCTCCATAACTGTGCCTGGTCTGGAAATTCATTTCAGAGAATCTGAAGCTGTCTGCTACAGAAGTTGGTACCAAGGAGTGAGCTGGGATGAACCTTACCATGTGGATGTTGCTCTTTTGGAACTTTTGTTTTGGAGGAATAGGCATGGATTTGGTGCTTGCAACTGAAGATGCCTTTTGGAGTGGTAAGCCAAGTTTTATGGACTATTCTGATGAGAGTTTGAAAATGCTAAGTGCAGACAGTATTGAACTTCAAGGCTTGGCTTCTGAACTTTCTAAGGGGAAGGAAAGGCTGCAGAGAACTTTGTTGGGACTGGGATACTGGCATAAGGGCTGGTTGAGTTCCACTGCCCAGGCCCAGAGAGTTTAATCAAGGTTAAATTCTAATGGACTGCTATGCTTGGCTAAAGATAATTGGACTGAGAGATTTAAGATTTTTAAGCTGGAAAACCTTAAGCAAATTAAAATTACAGGCACCGAGACTGGTTTAAGTTATGGAACCTGCTATTGTCAAACACATTAGCAATCTTAAAGAAGATGGTCTGACTCTTTTACATTAAAACATTGTAAAGGATGCCTGAGGAAAGACTATCATAGAAATGCAAACTCTTTTGAAAGAGTTGACTGGAGAACGAACCTGCTTTTCAAGGTTATGATTTATTTCATCCCTAAATTAAGAATATGGCTGTGTCCTGCACAACTGGTATTGGTTTCAGAAGCATGAAAGATGTGAGGAGTGGTTGTGAATTGCACATGGTTCCAGGAGCCACTGCTGAGATGCAGCATGAGGCAGGGCATGATGCCTTGATAGGCTGAAAGAGCCTTTGGAAGATGGACTGTGGTTTGCATGAAGATCTGAAGATGTTTTGGATGTACCAGGACTGTGTAAGGGTTACCATGGAGTATACTGTTGGCCTAGGATGTTAGTGTTCCCTGGCTACTCTGCCAAGCTGGAGGGGTGGAACTGAAAATTCTGGAGACTGGCAGTCTCTGGTTATATTGAACTTGAACTGCAGCAGTTTGATGATTGCTTGATGGTGGTTGAGTTTGCATTGTTTTAGTTTCTCTATGCTATGCATTATACCAGTTGAAACTGTTTACTCTGTGCCTTTATATGTTAGAAGTATTTAACTTGTTTGATTTTACAGGACTTACTATCTTAAATTGGTCACCTATAGGGACCTTTGAAATTGAACTGAGTGTAATTTACAATGTGTGATGGCTATGAATCTATTGGGGGCCAGGGGAAGAATGTGGTAGTTTGAATAGATGGCCCTCAATATATTCAGTGTTTTATTACTTTGTAGTTTGCATCTGCAGCCACCTGGCCAGAGGCAGTTTCACTGGGCGGATTTTAAGGTGTGGTGGTAGGTTTGAGATTTCCATCTAAAGATATGCAAAGTGTGCTGTGCAGTGTGGCTTCTGGCTTTTGGGCTTGTGGTTCCTCTCTCTCTCTCTCTCTCTCTCTCTCTCTCTCTGTCTCTCTCTGCCTGGTCCTGTAAGAGCTGGTCAGCTTCTTCTGCCATTATGGAACTTCCCCTGTATCTATAAGCTTCAATAAATATTTCTTCCTCCACAACTGTGCCTGGTCTGGAAGTTCATCTCAGAAAACCTGAAGCTGTCTGCTACATATGCTCTCCAATGAAAACAAGTGTTAAAAGCCTAGAGACCCTGCTGAGGAGATGGCTCAGTGGATAAAGCATTTGCCATCTAAGCATGAGTACCTGAGTTCAGAGCTCAGTCCCCACAAAAAGCCAGATGCTACAGCACTAGCATGTGGTATCCCAGCACATCTAGGCAAGAAGGAAGGCAGAGACAGGAGAATCTCAACAGTGAATAAGAGAGATCTTCTCTAAAACAGCTGAAAGGCAAGGACCAACGTTGTCTTCCAATATGAGCAATGGGATGTGCATCTCCCACCCCACACACAATCAAATGTATGTAATTATTTATTTACTTGAGTAAGAGAGAAAATGGGTGCACCAGGGCCTCTTGCCATTGCAAACAAACTCCAATGTGTCACTGTGCATCTACTTTTATGTGGTTACAGGCAAATTGAATCTGGGCTGGCTGGCTGTGCAAGCAAACATCTTTAGCTGCAGACAATCTCCTCAGCCAATGTAATTCCTTTATTTAAAAAGAAAATACATGGTGTATTTTCTTTTTATGGTGGCTCACATTTATAGTCTCAGCACTTGGGAACTTGAGACAAGAGGGTTGCCACAAATTCAAGGCCAGTCTATACTTACATAGTGACTTCCAGGCTAGCCTGGGCTATAGTGTGAAATTCTGTCTCAAAAACAAGAGAAAAGAAAATAAAATATAAATTTATGAGTTATCTTCTCTTAAATATCTGAGATTACATGCCAGCTGACTAAAAGTGGCTGAAAGTGAGTGAAGGAGATGAACAAAACCATGAAGTTCTATTTGACTCTTTAAGAAAATATTCCTTATTAGAAACTCTATGAGGATTGGTGAACAAAAACATTCTTCTGGTTATATATTTAGTGCATTCTCAGATGCACTAATACTGCCAGGGAAATTTATGATAATTTAATTTATGAGTGGAAGGGAATTAGATGTAGAGTAGGTGCTGATTAAAAGTAAAGCAACCAAACAAGGTGAGCATGGTGGTGCACACCTTTAATCCCAGCACTTCGGAGGCACAGATAGGAGGAGTGCTATGAGTTTGAGGCCACTCTGGGACTACAGAGTGAATTCCAGGTCAGCCTATATTGAACTACCCTATATTGAACTACCCCCATGCCAACAAAAAAAACATAAAGCACCCAACCATGTCTGTGGGTAGCATCTCCTGGTTCATAGCAAGGGCAGGCCATCACAGAAGAGCTGGTAGCTAGCAGTGATCCCTCCCCTAAGGTAACAGGGAATGGACCCTGCAGAAATAGGTGGAAGATTTGAATGTTTTCTCATTAATATTTTTACATTTGAAAATTATGAGAACTCTAAATTTAAGAATTGCTTCCCAAATAGGATTTAGAGATTCATTTACAAACTTGGTTTAGAAGCATGCTTATTTCTTAGTCCTTTTTTCATATTGGGACTTGGCTCTAGATTTTAATTTCTGACCTGAACTTCAGTGCTTGTCAACTTGGGTAGGTTCCATCATTACAAATCTCACTTTCTTAATTTCATAAGTGGAGAAGACAATGAAGAGGTTCTGTGAGGTTAGAACAGAACAATGCAAAGCAAATGTCTGCTTAGTGATGGACCCGTTACCTTTAGTGACTGATTCTAACTTGCTGTGCCCATTACAACACTCTTGAGTGCAGTTAAAGTGCTGGCTCACTAGCCTGCATTTCACATTTTATACTGGGGGGTAGGGCTAGGAAACTCAAGCAAAGGAAAGTTAGTAATATTCAAAATCAGTGATATCCAGATAACTGGTCTGAGTCCTGTCTGCCACTGAAAGTCTGTGTATTTTGGGCTGGAGAGATGACTTAGCTCTTAAGGTGTTTGCCTGAAAAGCCAAAGGACCAAGGTTCCGTTCCCCAAGACCCATATAAGGTGCCGCATGTATCTGCAGTTTGCTTATAGTGGCTGAAGGCCCTGGCACACACATTCTTCCCCCATCTTCCTCTTTCTATCTGTCTCTCTAATAAATAAAATAAAATTAATTAAAAACTAACTGTGGATTTTACTATTGTGTTGTATCACACTCATGTCCTAAAATAATCCAAACAAAATGAGACAAAACCCTCATGGGTATAACATAACTTACTAGTAATAAGACAATATGTGCCACCAGTCTGTGACAGGGAGGAATGTCCTCAATCCCATCCCTCGAGCCCCCTGCTTAAGCCCCTCTCATCATGAGCTCTGCCTGCACTCCAAGATTATGTCCCCTTGAAAGTTCCTTGTACAGGCTCGGGATGTAGTTCAGTGGTAGAGTGTTTCCTGAGTTCAACTCTCAGCACTACAAAAGAAGAAGAAGGAAGAGGAGGAGGAAGAAGAAGAGTAGGAAGAGGAGGAGGAGGGGAAGAAGAAAAGGTTCCTTTTGCCACCTGATACCAACAAATAGAAAGGGAAGGAAGTGAAGAGATTAGATGCTCTAATTTAGGAATTTCCTAAAGTCATTGAACCAACTGTTGTTTTGTATTGTTCAACCGATTTAAGGTTTCATTTTATTCTTTAAAGAATTCATTCCAGTCTCAAATTTTCTATCTTTATTGCAATTTGGTGTGCAAAGAAAGGAAGTTCTGGCCCTCTTGAGTCCTAGAACGTTTGCCAAAATGTCAACTTGTTGAGTAAAAGATACATCAATTTTGGCAAAGTCATACTAATATGTCAAAAAAAAGAAACCAACTCATGTTATCAGACTTTTGGCATAAACATTCCCAGACACATTTTTTTCTTCTTCCAGGACATCCCTCTGCAATATTTACCAGTAATGATTTAATTCCTAAATGGAGCGGAACTTTGCACAATTGAGCGGAACTTTGCACAACTGACACTCATATTCCCAGAGGTTTGTTACTAACTCTTCCTCTAAACCTGATCAGACCCTGGCCAGCAATGGCAGCAATCATTTCTCAGTCTCTTTTCTTACTTTCAACCCTGTTTAGCTAGTACATGAAAGTTAAAATTCACGTCAGAATTCTTCTCTATGAATAGGAAGAGGGAGAGAGGTACATCCTAGCTATACATGCTGCGAGTGATGAGAAGAAATGACATCTAGGTTGCTAAGAAAATCCCTTCCAAAGTCACAAATCAAAGTTGACTAGAAGTTTCCAAGTCCTTTCAGAGAAGAATGGATAAAATGTGAATTTGGAGCTGAGGAGAGTGAAGTTTGCTCACGCTGCATTAACTGTTTGCGCAACTGTCCGGCTGCGTGAAAAGGCTCCAGGGCCCCTACCTTTGAGAAACACAGGGTTTTGGTTTCCTGAGCTCAGAATTATTTCTCCTCTGAGAGGAAGTCCAATGACGAACATCAAGAAGCAATAGGTCGAGATGTTGGGCACAGCACTGGATCGCAGTGCCGCACAAGGGTGACTTAGGCTGAAGAAGCGGGGTCCAGAGGAGGCCAAGGCAACCCCAGGTCGCCCTGGACACTCACTCTTAAGTCTCAGGCACACACGCAGACATGGTGCACACTTCCACATGCTGTGTCCTTTTCTCTACTAAAATAATTGGAAGGCAGAAAGTATGGAGAGATAAGGCAGAGAAAATGGTGAGAAGGAAAAATTGTCAGGAATAAAAAGAAAAGGTAACCTTCAAAAGAAAGTCTCTAAGTGAAGTATCAATTGATGAGTTTTCTTAATTTATCCATTTTGGTTGGCATTTTTTTTTTCACAGATGCTTTCTCAGTCTGCTCTTTTGTTATCCTTTGTACTTAAAATTACTTGTAAACAATTGCTAGTAGGTTCGTCTTGAGTAAGCAGAAGAGTATCAATTACAATTGGTGCACAGAGACCCCCGGCCCCCCGCCCTCCGCTTCTCCCCATAGCTGACTGCTGCCCCCACAATGTACCAGCCACAGTCCCCAGGGGTTGACCTGCATCCCCAGCTAGGAGGGCCTCCTTGGGAAAGGTGCAAGGGATGAGGGAAAGGATGGTACCAACACGTGTTGTGTACATACTAAGTATGTCCATGTCTAATAAAAATAAATTAAAAAAAATTAACAGCTGGCTTTATCAGGTTTCACTGTGGAAGAAGGGAGCATTTAAAGACTACCACAATCTAGTTAGGCAGTATATTACTGTGCAAATCACCCAAAAGAAGCAAAATGGGATTATGAATTAGCAACTGCTAACCATCCACACAGTTTACATTGCCAAGAGTAAGAACAAATCAGCCAAATAATTTGCTTTGCAGAAATAATAAGAAAAAATAAAACCCACTTTCTCATAGTTTCTAAAATCTTTCTTTACAAAACATTACTTGAGAATTTCTCACAGTTTTGGCTTTAGGCTTACCTTGTGATCTTGATTCTCCCCTTAAACAGCTGACACGTCTGCTCCATTCAGAGAGCCTGCAGTCTCTTTTTATTACCCAGAGTTTGGCAGAGATCCAAATGGTCTTAGAAGGAAGATCTGGGCGGACAGAATTTTGATCAGTTTTTATACCTAGAAAACCACCCTTTTTTTGTTTTTTTGTTCTTCCAACTCACAACAGAATTTTGTCACCTGCAGCCCCCTCCCATCTCCAGATCGTAACTCTTCCTTGCCCCTACCCTTCATAATTGAGCTTGTAAACTCTAGATTTCCAAGTTCAACCTCAAAGCTCCACCTTCAGCCCTGTTCATATGGTCATTATTCTGCTTGTTTAATTTTAACTTTTGGTCACTGGTTCCTTAATTTGCAACCTTCATTAAGATGCCAATTTAGGTTTTGAAATTCTTTGAATGTCTTTATAATAAGATCACTTCCTATTGCATAGCAGGTAAGTATAGCTTATATGTAAATAACAGTTCTCAGATACTCCATGCATCTCGATGTACCTGGCCTGTCTCCCTACTCTGACCACAAAGCAACAAAGTTAGCTATCATAATTGAAAAAAAAAAGATCACCTGAGAATACTGTTACATTGAAGAATCCACACCAGGAAAGAAGACAAAGTTCTTTAGGACAACTGGACAAAGGTGACTTATTCAATAATACGTGAAGTCACAATTAAGACAATAGTCTGTTCTTCTCACATCAAACAGACTAGTTAGTTTGAAGAGAAAAGACTTTTTCCAGAGATAAGTGTATTTGCCTTGTGTAGAAATTTCACTGGAAAGATACTGATCTTGCATTGAACGAGGACCAGGCCCTCCCTCCCCTCTCAAAGGAATGAGTGCTCCTTCCCCACATACTGAATGGCAGTTCCCACAGAGCCCTAGTGGTAGACATACATGGCCTCAGATATTGGGGTGCAGTACTGGAGGAGCTAGGAGGTGCCTGCACTGTACCACAGGGGGCAGATATGTCTTGAGGAAGGAACAGGAGCACTAGGTAGTGGTTCAGAGTCCTGCAAGGGGGATATGAATGAATTGAGAGTAAAGGGGAGGAGAGGAACTTAAGGATAGATGGAGGGCACTCTCAGAACACCTACCTTCCTGCAAACCAGGAAGAATGAGTTATACCCCGTAACCCAATCTAAGGTTTTTAGAACACTTGCTTTACAATTAGTGAAATCTGTTAGAGGTTGACTTGTTAGCACACCACATGTAAAGATAAGAGAGATGACTCAGGAAGAATGTAACCTACCCTGTGCCCCTCATTTCCCTTCCTCATGAGCACCTGGGGACTGCAACCTGAATTGTGGGTAGAAAGAAACCCTGGCCAACCACCAGACATCTACCCATGCCAGGTGGATATCAAGCTGATGCTTGATTTTGTTCTCAGTGTCATTGTTAGTTCATTTTTTGCTTTGACAAGAGAGGTGGCTAAGAAGAACAGTGCTGCTTATTAAATGAATGGCACCAAGATTTAAGAATATAGAGTCTCCTGATAAGCCCAGTATTGGAGTCATCTTCACGTTGCTGTCAGAAAACACTGGACCAAGAGCAGCTTGTAGGAGGAAAGGGGTTATTTTGGCTTAAAGATTCAAGGGGAACCTTTGTGATGTGACGGCAGGGAAAACGATGGCATGAGCAGAGGGTGGACATTACCTCCTGGCCAATATCAGGTGGACAACAGCAGCAGGAGAGTGTGCCAAACACTGGCAAGGGGAAGCTGGCTATCACACCAATAAGCCCACCCCCAATAATATATCACCTCCAGTAGGTGCCAATTTCCAAATTGCCACTAGCTGGGGACTCTAGCATTCAGAACACATACACACACAGGGGCGGGGGCACCTGAATCAAACTACCACACCCAGTGTTTGTTCTGTGGAAGCCAATGGCACAGGCCCTCTCTCAGTTCTCATCATAGGTGTTGGAAAGATAATCCCTAAGCCACTGATTCCCAAATAGGATTTATCAACAGCAGACAGAAATAGGAATCACAGTCAAATGTCACTTGCTAAAAGCTGAGATTCTCCCCTAGGGACCTCCACTGATAGGTGGCTGAGAACTTAATTTATGTTACAGCAAAGAATTTCAGTATGAATCACTATGCAACAAAGTTGGGTTTCTTTCTCATTTTTATTTGTCTATATGGTGAGCGGGGTGCACTGGTGCCAGGGCTTCTTACCATTGCAAAACACTTGTGACATATTTTGTGTCTAGTGTAGGTTATGTGAGTGCATTGGGAATTGAACATGGTCTGGCAGCATTTGAAAGCAAGTGCCCTTTAACTACTGAGTCATCTTCTGTTGCAGTCCGGTTCACATTGCTGGTAGAAATCACCCAACCAAGAGCAGCTTCTGGGAAAAAGAGATTTATTTTGGCTTACAGGCTCGAGGGGAAGCTCCACGATGGCAGGGGAAAACGATGGCATGAGCAGAGGGTGGACATCACCCCCTGGCCAACATAAGGTGGACTACAGCAACAGGAGGGTGTGCCAAACACTGGCATGGGGAAACTGGCTATAAAGCCCATAAGCCTGCCCCCAACAATACACTCCCTCCAGGAGGCATTAATTCCCAAATATCCATCAGCTGGGGAGCTAGCGTTCAGAATACCTAAGTTTATGGGGGACACCTGAATCAAACCATCACATCTTCCCTGCCTTGAGTTTTGGGTTTCTTATGCAAGAAATAAAAGAGCAAGGTAGTATGCACTTTAGATTTAAACATTGGCATTCAGAGAGATTGAGAAAGTGAGAGTGAAAACACACATACATACGTATAGGTATAATTTTGTGGTTTTTAAAGTTACATTGTTTAAAGATGTAATTTACAACCAAGTTCAAAGACTAAGTAAGGCTTAAAACTTAAGTAAACATTTAAGGTTAATTTATAGTTAAAAGTAAACTTTAAACTATAAAGTTAAAAAATGGGCATGTTTACTTATTTCTCTTTGCTTAAAGAATTTCTTTGTATAGGGATGCTGGAGAGATTTCTCAGTGGTTAAGGCACTTGCTTGCGAAGGCTAAGGACACAGATTTGATTCCCCAGTACCCATGTAGGCTAGATGCACAAGGTGACACATGCGTCTGGAGTTCACTTGCATTGGCTAGAGCCCTGGCATGCCCATTCTCTCTCTTTCTCTCTCAATAAATAAATTAATTTAATTAAATAATATCTTTTAAAAGTAACACATTAGGGCTGTAGGGATGGCTTAACTTTAAGGTACTTGCCTATGACGCTGGTTCGATTCCTCAGGACCCACATGAGCCAGATGTACAAGGGGGCACATGCATCTGGAGTTAGTTTGCAGTGGCTGGATGCCCTGACATGCCATCTCTCACTGTCTTTTTCTCTCAAATAAAAAATAAGTAAATAAAAATAAAATATTTTAAAAGGTAACTCATTAAAATACAAAACCCTGGTTGTCCATAGAAAAAATGTCATACAGATTCTGGTGCTTGTGTAGAAAAAATACTCAAAGGGAAAGACTAAGGTGTTTTATTTATTATTTATTATTTTATTTATTTATTTATTTATTTATTTATTTATTTGAGAGCGACAGACACAGAGAGAAAGACAGATAGAGGGAGAGAGAGAATGGGCACGCCAGCGCTGCCAGCCACTGCAAACGAATTCCAGATGCGTGCGCCCCCTTGTGCATCTGGCTAACGTGGGACCTGGGGAACCGAGCCTCAAACCGGGGTCCTTAGGCTTCACAGGCAAGTGCTTAACCGCTAAGCCATCTCTACAGCCCCTAAAGTGTTTTTTTAAAAATGTTTTTATTACTTTATTTGAATGAGGGAGACAGAAAGAAAGGGGGAACTAGAGTATGGGCATGCGGAGCCTCTAGCCACTGCAAATGAACTCTAGACTTGTGTAACTCTGTGAATCTGGCTTTGTGTGGGTAACAGGAAATCAAACCCAGGCCAACAGGCTTTGCAAACAAGCACCTTTAACTGTTGAACCATCTCCCTACCCCTAAAGTGTTTTTAGAAAGAAATTTAGTTATGAGGCTATGTTTATGTCTAGAAATGAGGATAATGGCTTAGCCATTTATCAGACAACACTTTCATTTGGAGCATATATTTGTGTGTGTGTGTGTGTGTGTGTGTGTGCATGTTTATATGTATGTGGGTTCACATGTGTATGTGGAGGCCAGAGGCTGATGTTCGGTGTCTAACTCATTTGCTCTCTAACTTACTTTAACCTGGAGCTCACTAATTGAGCTAAAATGCTACCCAACAAGCCACAGGGTCCTCCTTTCTCAATCCCCCTACTTCTGGGATTACAGGCATGTGCAGCATTTTATATGGGTGCTAGGGATCTGACCTCTGGCCCTCAGGGTCGTATGTAAGCACTATATCCACCGAACCACCTTCATAGGTTTCATTTGGAGCACATTAAAAATATTTTATTATTTATTTGCATGCAGAGAGAGGGAGGGAGAGAAAATGGGCAAGTCAGGGCCTCCAGCCACTGCAAGTGAACTCCAGATGCATGAGTCACTTTGTGCATCTGACTTTACATGGAGACCAGGTAATCAAATGCAGGTCATTAAGTCTTTCAGGTAAGTGCCTGAACCACCTGTCCGGCTTTAGAGCATCTTTTGAAGGTGGAAATGGCTGGATTCTAATAAATTGTAAGTAAAGTATGAAAGTTAGGCATCAGTGAAACTCACAAGGGTGACAGGAGTTGTCATTTGTTGAGATTGAGATGCACATATAGAGAGGAAGTTGTAGTATAAGGAAAGAATAGAGTTCATTTGGGCTTGCATGAAATGTGTCTGCTACACATATTCAAATAAAGATGCAAGTATGCTGGCAAATCAAGAAGTTTGGAGTTTGGTGTTTGTATGGTTTTGTCATTACTCAGTGGGAAACCGTAGGACTTGGTTAGGTTGGGTAGGGCAGGAATGAAGACTGGGAACATAAGAGATATGAGGATCAAACCCTGCTGTATCCCAACATGAAGACAATGGAAAATTCCAATAACTAATACCTGGAAGAGGCATTAATGAGATAAGAATAAAGCCAGGAAAGTATGATCTTTTGGAAGGTAAGTATAGAAAGTATTTCAAAAGTTATAATGGGATCAAACCTCTAAGAAATTAGATAACAGCTGAACACTGTTCATTGGCTCTGGAAATTTAAACATAATAATTACCTTGGCAAGAGCGGCTATATACAGCAGAAGGGTAGGAACAGATGTCCCCATGTGGTAACAAGAGGATCAATACAGTGAGTATAAGAATACATAGTTCTTTAAAAGACTTCGCTGAAAAGAAGATGATTGTTAGAGTGTGTGTGTGTGTGTGTGTGATATTAATGAAGAAAGGAGATTATGGGAGCTCTTGCCATAATGTGTGTGTTGATTGTAGAGTGCAGAAGGAAGATGATGCAGTGAGGAAAGGGGTAAATCACAAGGTCAGTCATTAAGCAGACTCATGGGGATGAAATATGTATTAATTACTTTTTTCTCATCATTATGACAAAATACTCAACATAAGCAGCTTAAGGAAGAAGCTTATTCTGGCTCACAGTTTCATAGGGTACAGTCCCTCATGTCAGGGAAGGCATGGTGGCTGAACTGGCTGAGGCATAACTTGTTCATATTTTAGTAGATCAGGAAGCAGAAAGAATGGACCAGAAGTAGGGTGGTGCTATAACACTCAATGACCAAGCCCCATGATCCATCTCCTACAGTCAGACCCCATGAAAACAGTGTACCAAATGGAGAGTACATGTTCAAACATGAACCTGTGGGAGACGTTTAAGATCCAATCCATGATGCTCCCTGGTGGTCTTATGGTTAGGATTTGGTACTCTCAGATCTAAAACCTAGTGGATATAATGCACTTGTGGATCAAATAACCTTAGACAGATGCATTGTTTTTGTAAAAAAAAAAAAGAGAGAGTCAAAGTATTTTGCACTATACAACAGACTATCATATGTGGGATGGGGTTGGATGAAAGTTCTGTTTATTTGTGTGTTGTACAGAAAATGAACAAAAGTTGTGGACTAAGAGTGAGCTTCAAAGGCAGTTCAATATTTGCATGGATAGAACAGAACAGAACAAGCCTGGTATGGCACTCAGTTGGAAGAATACTTACCTAACATTCACAAAGCCTTAGTTTTGATCCCTAACACGACATAAGGCCAGACATGATGTTAATCCCAGCATTTGGGAGGTAAAATCTGGAGGATCAGAAGTTCACGGTTATCCCCAGCTATACAGTGAGTTGAAAGCCAGATCTAGACAACATGAGACCCTACCTTAAAATAACAAGTAAACAATAATAAAACACAGAACTGAATAGAAGAGAACAGAATAGAAGAATAGCTGTTTATGAGTCTAGAAAAGTTGGCCATGAATCGGGGATGCTCAATAGCCCTGAGGATTACTTGCATTGGGCATTTTACATTTAAAGTGAGACCTGTAAACATACGTTTGAATTTTTTTCTAGGGATATTTTCAGCTGCCCTAATGTAAGTGCTGAGTAAACAGAGAACTAAAATTAACCAGGGTTTGATTTTTTTTTTTTTTTCAGTGAGAAGAATACAGGGAGATAGAGTCAAAAGAGCTGATGCTATTTGTAAAGAACTGAAAATGACTGAATGTGGAAAGTACACTAGGAACGAGGGAAAGTGAGAACATAGTTGAAGAGATGATCAGTGCTAGCTGAAGTTGTCACAGTTGCCTTCTCCTTGCTGGGACTAAACACCCAGCCACAAGCGGCTTGTGGAAGGAAAGGGTGTATTTCGAGGGAAGTTTCATCAGGGTATCCCTTCTTGTCATATGAAATTAATTAACAGCTCTAAAAGTTGTCCTATGGACATAGAACAAGTATAGAAACCTTTATTTGAGACTATTTATTGTCTTTTAAATTTATTTATTTTTAATTTAATTTTATTTTGGTTTTCTGAGGTAGGGTCTCACTCTAGGTCAGGTGGACCTGGAATTTACTATGTAGTCTCAGGGTGGTCTTGAACTCCCAGTGATCCTCTTACCTCTGCCTCCTGAGTGCTGGGATTAAAGGCATGAGCTACCACACCCTGCTTGGCTAATTCATTTTTAACAGGTACATGGAGACAAAGATTTTACATATAGTGGGATAATGTGACATTGTGACACATGCATCTATTGTATGTGTTTAAAATGAGTTTAAGTTATGGGCTGGAGAGATGGCTTAGCAGTTAAGTGCTTGCCTGTGAAGCCTAAGGACCCAGGTTCGAGGCTCGGTTCCCCAGGTCCCACGTTAGCCAGATGCACAAGGGGGCGCACGCGTCTGGAGTTTGTTTGCAGAGGCTGGTAGCCCTGGTGCACCCATTCTCTCTCTCTCCCTCTGTCTGTCTTTCTGTGTCTGTTGCTCTCAAATAAATAAATAAATAATTTTAAAAAAATGAGTTTAAGTTATCTATTTCCTCAAACATTTGTCATTTCACTATGGTTAAAAAAACTTTCAAGTCATTTCTTCTAGCTTTTTGAAATATGCAATAAATGATTGGTACCTAGGGCTGGAGGGATGGCTAAGCAGTTAAGGTGCTTGCCTGCCAATCCAAAGGACCCATGTTTGATTCCCCAGGACCCACGTAAACCAGATGCACAAGGTGGCGCATGTGTCTGGAGTTTGCTTGCAGAATCTGGATGCCCTGAGACACCCATGCTCTTTCTGTATTTGCTTCTTTTTCTGTGTCTCTCAAATAAATAAAAAAATTAAAGAAGTGATTGGTATCTACAGTCTTTACACTGTGCAGCATCACACCAGAACTGCATATTCAATAGGATATTCAGTATCCTATTGATCAACTTTTCCTGTCTCTCTCCCACAGCTTTATTTAGCCTCTTGTTACTTCCATCATACTCTCAACTTCTATGAGATCAAGGTAATTCAGATTCCACATAGGATTAAGATGCTAAAAGAATTGTCTTTTTGTGTGTTTTGCTTTCACTTAACATCATGATCTCCAGTCTCATCCATATGCTAACAGATGACAGGATTTCATTGTTTTGATGACTGAACAGTATTCTGTTTGTCTATACACATCACAGTTTTTAACCCATCCATCAGCTTATGGACATTTATGGTGCTTCTACTTATTGGCTATTCTGCTGCGATGAACATGGGAGTGTGGATGTCTCTTTGATCACCATTTTCCATAATAGCTGCACTAACTTACATTCCCACCAACTTCTCTCCATATCTTTGTCACCACTTTTGTCTCTTGTATCATGGCCATTATTAATTAGGTAAGATGATCTCTCCTTTCAATTTGGGCTTACATTTCCATGATGCTTGAACATTTGATCATTTTAAAATATGCCCCTATACCACTTGCATATTTTTTTTTGGAAAATATCTTGTTAGGTCTATTGTTCATTTTACTTGGTGATTTGCATGTTTGGTTTGGTTTTGTTTGCTGTTGAGTTTTTTGAATTTCTTATGTATCCTAAATACCAACTTTTTTTTTTTTTTTTTGTGGTAGGGTCTTGCTCTAGGCCTCAAACTCACAATAATCCTCCTACCTCTGCTGGGCTTAAAGGTGTGTGCCACCATACCTGGCTCCAACCCTTTTTAGATGAATGGTTTATAAATATTTCACCCAATCTATAGGTTGTCTCTTCCCTGTGTTTACTAAGTTGTGATAAGAATATCAAGAATCTGAAAACATGAACAATGACTTTTTTTGTGGTCTCCTCCACACCCCAACTCAGCATAACAGATGCTTACTACTGGTGACTGTAGACAAGAAGACAGTGTTCCCTCTTCTTCCACTTCCCCGTGCATGTCTGCCTGCACTTCTCATCTCTCTCAGCGGCGTGATGCAAAGTCTCATTTCCAGGAGAGTGTACCCAGAGCAGTAGTAAGCTGAGAATGCTGAGATCTGCAGCCATCTCACCACAGCTCATTTGTGAGCTTGAAATTGGGAAAGCAAAACTGAGAAAACCAGTCCACCCCTTCCAAGAACGATGCCTATAAAGCAGAGGAATTGCTCCAAAGAGGACTACTATGTCTCTAGCCTTGGGCAGAGGTGTGGAGATTTTGCCCAAAGGGAGAGATATAACATAAAAACAGTGTCCCATCATTCTCCCTACAATATTCTTAGAGGAAAATTAAAGCTTAAAAGCACTCAAAAAAATGGAGATGTTTAATCAGAAACAATTAAGAGGAATATAAATAACTGCATAAAAACGACTTAATGGTAGCCCATATAGTATACCATAGAGGACCAGACAAACATACATCCAAGATACTCTCCAAGGGTATCAAACAATACTGATAAGAGATCTGAACTTAATCAGATAAGCTTGTGAAGAAACAATGAAATGAATAGACAATGAGTTTGTACTTTGTAGAGCCTAACAGCTAAGAGTGATACCCAGTGAGGCAAACAGCTTTAAAAAGGACAGGAAAAGACACAAGAGACCCTTGCTAAAACAACTTATTATCCCAGTGAGACTATGTACATGCCCAGGGCCATGCCTTCCCGGGAGAATCCTGAAACACTTCACTGAAGTAGTCCAAGTCAAGAACAAGCAAGCAAGCAACAAGCTCAGATAAGGGGATTGGTGCCCAGAGCTGCTACAATATGTGACCTAAAATGGTCAGTTTTCAATAACTACTGTGACATGCACACAAAAAAGCAAGCATGATCTATGTACAGGAGAGAAACGTGCAGCAGAAACTGCCTGCCAGAGGGCTATTAAATGGTCTTAGCAGAAACTAATTCAAAGACACTCTTAAAAGTATGGCCAATCTGTACTTTTCTTCCTTTTGTCCTGTGACCTAGCCTGAGCCTCCAGAGTCTGTCTCTTCCTTCCAGCACGGCTGGGAAGGGGAGAATACTGATCTTGATTTTGCTATCTTTCTTCTTGCTTTCTATCTATGTCATGCTTTGGGGGTACCTTCTCCTTTTGATTATATGTAAGATTTATCTTTGATCTCTGAGTCCTTCACTATTTCTTAATCCTCTCTGATCTTTTATTTAACAGGGCTTTCATGTCTGATCTTCCATGTGTGTGGAACTGCTCCAGCCTTTTCTTAGATATCAATTACCCCTAAATAAACCTCACTGTGATGGTTTGATTCAGGTGTCCCCCATAAATCTAGCTAGGTTCCCAGCTGATGGCAATTGGGAATTAAAACCACCTGGAAGTGGTGTATTGTTGGGGGTGGGCTTATGGGTGTTATAGCCACTTTCCCCATGCCAGTGTTTGGCACACTTTCCTGTTGCTATTATCTACCGTATGTTGGCCAGGTTGATGTCCACCCTCTGCTCATGCCATCACTTTCTCTTGCCACCGTAGAGCTTGTAAGCAAAAATAAACCTCTTTTTCCCACAAGCTGCTCTTGGTTGGGTGATTTCTACCAGCAATGCAAACCTAACTACAACAGTAAAGTGGTACCAGGGAGTGAGATTGCTGCTAGACACCTGACTGTGTGGCTTTGGCCTGTTGTTGCTGATTTTCAAGAGGAATGTAGGAGGGTTTGAAATCCTGGCCTAAGAGATGCCTTGCAGTGCTGAAAGTACAGCTTGATGGACTATTCTGGTCAGAGTTGAAAGACCTGAATGCATTTAAAACTATGGACTGTGAGGTTTGGCTTATGATGGTGAGAAAGAGCTCTGTTTGGACTGGGCTAGCAGTTTGTGTGAGAAGCTTGCTGATGTGCCTGGGTCCTGAGAAGTTGTGCAGGGATGCTTGGCATAGAAATAAACGGGTGTGTGCAGAGGGATATGGCACAGAAAGAAAAATCTTTGGGTGAATTATTGCCCATTCAGCTGCAATTGAGAGATTACAAACTTTACGATTGGGCCAGCTGACCTGCACTGGGGCAACAGGAATAATGTCGACTCTTTTGGAGATGCCTGAGTGCTCAGGGGGTGTCCTGTTCTTCAAAGTCTGTTTTATTCCCCCTGGATTAACAAATTGGCAACCTACCTGGTATCGTGGAGTATAAGAAATGCAGAAAAGAAAGGGTCATTGAGTTTGCAACACAGTCTTGTGTTTTAGAGATGGCCATGGGCAGTGTGAAGCAGGTTTGCTGGATGCCTGCATGGAAACTCCATGGGGCCGTGAGGATGAACTATGGATTACAGTTGAGACCCAGCAGAGATGCCAGGACCATGAGATGGCTGCTAAGGAAAGCTGCTAGCCCCAGATGAAGTTTTCCAGGACTGTGGGTAGCCTAGCTGGAGGGATGGAATTGAAATGCCAAAGACTTGTGGCTGGTTAGAATTATCAGATGGTGATATGTCACTGACTAGAGTTTTTGGACTTGAAGGTACAGAGCATGATGTTTTCCCTAGTTGTTTTAAATCTTGTATTGGTTGAATATTTCTTTGCTATGCCCAGTGCCATCTTTTGCAGTGTGAATGTTTATTCTGTGCTATTATGGGTTTTTAGGGGATTCTTTTGGTATTATAGATCAGTTAAAAGATCTTGGACCATGGGGATGCATGAACATCATTAGAATTGATAAAAACTATGGGGACTCTTAAAGTCATACTGAATACATTGTATTTTATATCATGTATGGATATCAGTTTATGGGGGGTGAAGGGTAGAATGTGGTGTTTTGATTCAGGTGTCCCCCATAAACTTAGGTGTTCTGAATGCTAGGTTCCTAGCTGATGGCAATTGGGAATTAAAGTCTCCTGGGGGTGATGTATTATTGGGGGCAGGCTTATGGGTGTTATAGCTAGTTTCCCCATTCGTGTGTGGCACACTCTCCTGTTGTTATTGTCCACCTTGTGTTGGCCAGGGGGTGATATCCACCCTCTGCTCATGCCATCATTTTCCCTGCCATCATGGAGCTTCCCCTTGAGCCTGTAGCCAAAATAAACCTCTTTTTCCTACAAGCTGCTGTTGGTTGGGTCATTTCTACCAGCAATGGAAACCTGACTACAACACTCATGAATTATGATTGCTCCCGAAAAAAGCTCAATAATTCATAATTTACCCTTCTCAGGTCTGTTTTATCAGTGCTTTGTTAAAAATAGGTTAAGGACCCCAAAATTGGGGTTCACAAGTTTGGGAGAACCCTCCTGAACTCCAAAGAAATCCTGGTGATTACAAGTGGACTAAAATAGAAAATAAAATTATTAATTATTAAAAATTTTTTCATAATCACATGTCCAAATCTACTGTTAGGCTCTCAACAGTGAAAAAAACTGTGGCTTTCTTATAACTGTGTACTATAATCTCTGATGGTTTTATTTCCTCTGGATCTAAATTGGTGTTTCCCAACTGCAAGGAATGCTATTGAGGAATTTTAAGGTCCCCCAAAATAAAAGTAGGAATGTCTTTAGCCTGCCCTTATATTGAAGAAGGACATTACTTCTCCTTATCTCTTGCCTAAAGCAGTGCTATAGTTCTGTTCCCTCACAGCCCCATAAAAAATGAGAGTCCCTCCCTAGGAAGGAAACCCCTTTTTCTAGAGTAAAAATTCCTGGAAGGGTTATACCTGAAACTGGCACTACAGTGAAGCTCAGACCTGAAACCTTTGCAGGAAGCACGCCGTCTCCTCATACTCTGCATTCTCTGCAATTTCTTTCTGCTTAGGAACTATGCACATTTGAAAATTTGGTAGATGGTAGATTTGAGAAATTTCTGCTGAAGAAACTTTGCTTTTTCTTTCTGCCTGTAAGTCCAATAATAAAATATAGATGCTAGCTGTAGAATACTAATTGAGTTTTATCAGGACCTATTTTGTTTTCTCTGTGTAACATCGTCTTGATTTTTAAGTGCTAGTGACCAATGCTAGGGTGAGGGAAATGCAGATCTCCCTAGAATTGCAGTGCTGAGTTCCTGAGTACATCTCTGTGGGCTCTTCCCATATTTAAGGCCATTGACTCATCTTCATTTCAAGGTCAGTAAACTGGGAATGAAGCAGGGAGAATGAGCATTGACTTGATCTCTCCTTTGCTTTCATTACCAGGGGAAGCTCTCAACCATATTCAGCACGGCTAAATTTCCGCACTGGTCTGCTATTCTCTCTTTTTCCTTAGGCTGCTTTCTTGGTTATGAATGGCAGCCCTCACTACCCTCATGAGCGACAAGCTCACTGTCCCTGTAAAAATTGATTAAAGTTCCTCATAGATCTAAATAGACTTTACTCAATCAGTGATCTAAAGCTCATGCAGCATATGCAAATTGGGGCTCACATGAATGAAACCCTGTGCTCAGCAGGAAGAACCCAACAGGATATTCAGACAATGCAGGGTTGCAACCTACTTTAGACAACAAATGGTGATGGGGTGGTACACTATAGCTAGACTCCACAGACAATGACAACACAATTTTGACTTGTTTGGCAGAAACAAGTTCATAATTGGCCAAAAACCTTAAGAGATTTGTTTGTCTAATGTGCTCTGGTCTACCATTTTTGTTTTTGTTTTTGTTTTTTTAACTTATTTATTTACTTATGTGTGTGTGTGTGTGAGAGAGAGAGAGAGAGAGAGAGAGAGAGAGAGAGAGAGAGAGGGAAAGGCAGATAGAATGGGCATGCTAGGGCCTCTACCCACTGCAAACAAACTCTAGACACATGTGCCACCCTGTGCAACTGGCTTACGTGGGTACTAGGGAATTCAACCTTGGTCCTTAGGCTTTCCAGGCAATTGCCTTTACTGCTAAGTCATCTCTCTAGCCCTGGTCTACCTCTTCAAATCTTTTCCGTCTAGGAGCTTATCCAATGGCTTAATGATTAGAGACACTTTCTATTAACTATATCTGATATTTTGTGGTTTGTTTCTGGCTTTAGAGAAATTAGATGTTTTACCCTGTAGACATACCTTTTGATTATTGCATTATAAATGGTGAATTATAATGTTGTTTTCTTAATCCAAGTAGTCAGATTTTAGATGGGGAATGTTTGCATTCTATATGCTCCAAAAGTTTATGATGGCATTTTATTTATTCCAAAAGACTTAAAAATTTTTTTACTTATTTGCAAGCAAAGAGAGATAGAGAGAAAAGAAACAAAGAGAGAGAGAGAGAGAGAGAGAGAGAGAGAGAGAGAGAGAGAGAGAGAGAGAATGGGCATGCCAGGCCCTTTAACCACTGCAAACAAACTTCAGATGATATGTGAGCTACTTTGTGTATCTGGCTGTACGTGGGTACTGGGGAATCAAATCCAGGTTGTTAGGCTTTGTAGGTAAGTACCTTAACTGCTAGACCATCTCTCCAGCTCCCATCCTTCCCCCCAGAAGATTTTTTTCTCAACTCCAAAGTTCTTTCTTTCTAAGTATTGATTCATACTAAGGCATGCTTAGAGGCCAAATGTATGGCTGAGATCAGTCATAAATCCTACACAGAGAGGTAAATATTTAAAATCATATCCATCAGAATTTAAATCCTTAGGCTGGGTAACATCACAAAGGAAATTTCAACTAGGGTAGAAAGATGCAGATGCTGGTGAGGCTGGATACTCCAATATGTATATTTTTTTTTCCCCTTTGGTCACTTACAGTGTCTAGTATCTGTCAGGTGACCAGACCCTGGGGGACATTTTGTAGAAGACAGGAGATGAAAATGCTCGAAGACATTTGTCATCATCTCCTCCTCTCAGGCATAGATGCCAACCTCATGTATAGGGTCTATATTGGTGCCAAACACATGCTAGATGCTATTCTATAGAGATGCCACACATGTGCCAGGCCTGTTTTGAGAAGCAATTTCTTTGATACTTAAAGCCTAGAGAAAGCTTCTAATCTTTCTTATTACACCCTTAAGTAACTTAATTTTAAGAGACTAGCCATTGGTTTAACATGCTAAGTTGCTTAGCTTTCTGTTCTGCCCTTGTTTTTGATTATAACTGGTAGATTGTCATGTGCTGCTTTAAAATAATTGACAGCTGGCTGTGAATTCAGGGAAGAGCTCCCCTGTCTCATACTCCAGCATATTTTAAATCAATTCATGTTTCCCAATGACTCCTCACAGATCAGATTGGCCCTCTGACAAGTGGTGAGAACAAAAAAGGAAAACAAACAGAACACGGGAAATATTAATCTATTTTTCCCCTCTTGCTTCTGATCACCTAAAGTCATTTGTCAGACACGATCTTTTGCTAGACAGAGGAATCAAATTGGTAAATTTAGTTTAAAGGTATTTATAAAGTAACAAAGTCCTTAAAGTATTAAGACCAATAATAGCCTTGCTTATTAGAACCTATCCCAGACCCTATGACCATCATGAAT
The DNA here is from genome assembly GCF_020740685.1 of Jaculus jaculus. Taxonomy (NCBI): domain Eukaryota; kingdom Metazoa; phylum Chordata; class Mammalia; order Rodentia; family Dipodidae; genus Jaculus; species Jaculus jaculus. Next base: position 51,552,364 of record NC_059102.1, read on the forward strand.
TGGCTACCAACTGCCAGATTAATTTGAATCATTCTGTTACTGATTGTGGCTCAATAACTCCTAACCTTTTAGCCATAAAGACCTCATAGACTAAACCAGTTCTTTTGTCCAGGATATAGCAAAGAAGACAAGATATGCACTGGAAACAGAATTTGAGGCTATTGAGTATATTCCTCAAGGTATCAGAGTTAAACTCTCAGCTCACTGATGTTAATTTGTTTATAGCTGCTATAAAAACTGTCTTTCAAGTGTTGGACCAACTTAGCGCTGTTCCTCTATCAAGCTTCTAACTACTGGGGAAACTGAGCCTTAAGGTTTAGTCATTACTACTTCATTTCCTGTGATAAGGTTATCATACTTGAGAACATTGTAACTTTAAAGATAGTTCCTGTCTTATTCATGTTAATCCTATCAAATGGTCGTCACTAGATTTATCATGTAAGTTTTAAATAATTAGATTTTACTCATTATGACTTGTCCTCCTGTTGTGTGCAGTCTCCTATGATAATCCTTAGTGAACATTTGTATAAGATTAAAATGCTTATTTCAGGGGCTGGCGTAATGGCTTAGAGGTTAAGGCACTTGCCTGCAAAGTCTAAGGACACAGGTTTGATTGCCCACTGCCCATATAAGACAGATGCACAAGGTGACACATGCATCTGGAATTTGTTTGCAGTAGCTTGGAGCCTTGGTGTGCCCATTCCCCTCCTCAAATAAATAAAATAAAAATATTTTTTTAAAAGCTTATCTTAAATTCGACTATGCCTGATAAGAAATTAGACAATTTATCACTTATTTCAAGAAAAACAGTCTGCTTCTCAGATATATATATATAAAACTGTAATTTTGAATATTATTTTATTGCTGGGTGTTTGACAGAATGTAGAAGGAAAAGGAGTAGGAGAGAAGGGAGACATTCTAGGACCACCTCTGTCCATACTAGGCCAGAGGAAAGCAGACATCCTTTGTTTTATGTACATTCTTTAAAAGTGGGGTCTTTTGTAATTTGTAGTTATTTGTAGTTAACCAAGATTATGATGAAAGTATATTGAAGGATGGTGTAGTAGTCAGCTTCTCGTTGCTGGTTAAAAAAAAGAAAGCACCCAATCTAAAGCAGCTTGTTGGAGGAAAAGGTTTATTTTGGCTTACTGTTTCAAGGGGAAACTCCATAATATCAGGGGGAAACAATTGCATGAGCAGAGGGTGGACATTACCCCCTGGCCAACATCAGGTGGACAATAGCAGTAGAAGAGCCAAATACTGGCAAGGGTAAGCTGGCTGTAACATCCATAAGCCCACTATCAACATACATCACCTCCAGGAGAATCCAGTTCCTAAATTGCCACTAGCTGGGGACCTAGCATTTGGAACACACAAGTTTATGGGTGACACCTAAATCAAACCACCACCTTCCACCCTTGAACCCATAAACTGATAACCATATATGATGTAAAATGCAATGCATCCAGTCCAACTTTAAAAGTCCCCATAGTTTTTTATTAATCCCAATGATGTTCAAATCTCCCCATAGTCCAAAGTCTTTTAACTGAGCCATAATGTAAAAACAAAACAAAACAAACAAAAAACTACTGTAATGAAGCAGAATAAGCATTCACACTGCAAAAGATGGCACTGAGCATAACAAAGAAATATTTAACCAACATAAGATTTAAAACAAACAGAGCAAACATCAAATTCTGTAGTTCCAAGTCTGATAGCTTTTGCCAGTAATAAATCTGCAAGTCCAATAATTCTAACCAGTGATGAGTCTCTGGAGTTCCAATTCCACCTCTCCAGCTAGGCTACTCACAGTCCTAGAAAACTTCATCCAGTGGCAGCAGGTATCATTGGTAGACATTCCATAGTCCTGGCAACTTTATTGGGTTTCCACTCCAACCCATGGTTCATCCACATGACTCCATTGGGTCTCCACACAGGTAAGCCAACAAGCCTGCTTCATATTGCCCATGGCCATTTCCAAAATGTAAAACTGTGTTGCAAATTTAATGATCCTTATTTTCTGCTTTGCTATGCTCCATAATTCCCACATGGGCTACCAATTTGTTAATCCTGGGAGGAATAAAGCAGATTTTGAAGAACAGGACACTTCAGCATTCAGGCCCCTTCAAAAGACTCTGCATTCTTCCTGTTGTCCGAGTGCATATTAGCTGGCCCAGTCTCAATGGTTGTAATCTCTCAAACAATTGCAGCTGAAAGGGTAATAGCTTTGGCCCAATGTTTTTTTCTGTGCCATATTCCTCTGCTCACACCAGTCCATTTCTACACAATGCAACCCTGCACGAGTGCTCAGGACATGGGCATAATAGCAAGCCTCTCACACAAACTGCTTCTAGCCTACTCTAGGCAAAGCTCTTTCTCACCTTCATAAACCAAACCTCACAGGCCATAGTTCTAACTGCATTCAACTCTGACCAAAATAGTCCATCAAGCTGTACTTATAGCACTGCAAGGCATCTCTTAGGCCAAAATTTCAAATCCTTCTACATTCTTCCCCCAAATCAGCTCTAAAAGCCAAAAGCCACATAGTCAGGTTTCTAGCAACAATGACCCCACATCTTGGTACCAATTCTGCTGCTGCTATCAGCTTCTTACTGCTGGTTAATAGCACATGACCAAGAGCAGCTTCTGGGAGGAAAGGGCTTGTTTTGGCTTACAGTCTCAAGGGGGTGCTCCATGATGGGAGGAGAAAACGATGACATGAGTAGAGGGTGGATATAACCTCTGGCCAACATCAGGTGGACAATAGCAGCTGGAGAGTATGCCAGACCCTGGCAAGGGGATGCTGGCTATAACACCCATAAGCCCACTCCCAACAATATATCACCTCCAGGAGGATCCAACTCCCAAATTACCTCTAAACTAGGGACGTAGCATTCAGAACACCTAAGTTTATAGGAGACACATAAATAAAACCACCACAGAAATGTATGAAATTAAGTATACATGTATCCAGGACACTGAAAATGGTTGTGCTCAAAGGGTAGCATAATCTCATATGGGGGCTCCTTCACTAGCCAGGGGCCCATACTCTCCACTGATGTGGTTCTTTCCTTAAACTCTTCTCTTAGAGGCAAGAGAAGCTCTTGGCCAAGGCTAGCCCAGGAGGCAGTCAAATGATGTACCTTCTTGGGAGAGTTACCTCCCAGTTGCAAATCTATGGGTAAGTTAGGTACAGCTCCCTCCAAGCTTAGTAAAAATTAAAGAGTCTATAAAACATCATCCCAAACTAGCCTATCATTCTAGTAAAAACATCATTTCTCATGAAAGCTTCATTCTGACCTCTCAGTCATCTTTATTTATTTCCTTTGGAATCACTTCAAGTGCACTGCTCTAGGTTATGTGCTCTGAAGGGTTATAGAAACCACTTGAGAAAGGAAAAAAAACGTCATTCTGACCTCTGTCATGGCTCATTATAAATCATGGGAAATGTGAAATTTCTGTACAAATATGTTAAAAATAATCTATTCTGTCTTTCAAGTGAGTCTTGAAAATATTGGCAGTAGAATCAACAGCCAGTTGCCCTCTTCCAAAAGTATACAGAATGTCTATGCTTTTTTAGGATGTCATTTTTTCCATGTGTATATCTACACTTTTGAATTTGGTTTTCCTAAAATGAGAGTATAAATTTTTTCCAATCATATTTCTCTTCTACAAAATAGTATTTATAGAAATTTAATTTAATACTCACTGCCAAGCACTACTTTGTTTCTCCTCTCAATTTGACTTTCTTGGAGTCTATTTCTGTTGTATCTAGTTCCTCAGAATAAGTTTTACTAAAGTGAAATCTCAGGAGTGTATGCTTTTGCATTCTGATCATTCTCTAGCAAGTGCCAAGACAGGGTGATACAAGAGACTAAAACTTGCAGAATGTTTATTAAGTACCAGGCACCTTTTTTACATTATCCTAGTGAGTGCACAACATTATTCCATTTAATTTATATAATATCCACATAAAGAAACTGAAGCTTTTTGTCAAGATCACATTGCTAATAGGTTATGGAGCCAGATGTAAAGACAGGGTTGTCCAGTTATCCTCTTACTCATTCCAAGCATGTGTCCATGATGAATTAAAAGCTTGGGATTAAATCACTCTGAAGTATCAGCAGAGAGCAGAATTTCCCTAGATTATTTAAAACAGTGGAAGTGAAATCACAGGGGTGAAAGGGACTGGCATTCACAAGACTGTCTGGGAAGGCTGACAGGGCCTTTCTGTAGCTGGGCAATTGCCATTGTTAATTTTCAAGAAACTGAAAATCAGTATTCTTCCCAAAGCTGAAGTTACAAAAACTTGGGCTCCTACAATCCCTGAATTACTCACTGTTAAATCTTTTGGAACAAGCAGGGCCTTGAGGGTTATAGGCCAGCTTTGCTCTAGGTCTATGTTTCTGTTTCCTGTCTGCCTCTGACATGTGAGGAGCTACAGTCAACCTCTCCCATTGCCATGAACTCTGTCATAAGGGACTAAATCCCTTGATTGTGAGCCAAAAACCCAAAAACCAAAAAAACAAAAAAACAAAAAATAAAAAATAAAAAACCTTCCTCCCTCAAGCTGCTTCTATCAGGTAGTTTGTCACAGAAGTGGGAAAAGCAATAGTTACAAGAGGTTTCTGTGCGCTTGTTGAATCAAGTAGTTATTTTAATTCAAAACTTTGAGAGGATTCCTTTAAAAGAGTTTAAGTTTTATTGAATATGAACAAAAATTTTAGTGAACTTTGAAGTCTTCAAGCTGATGAGGGTGTGTTAGTGTGACCTGCATTGACCACAATACTGCAAAGGAAATGACCTGGCTTACTTTGTTCTCTTGGCTGGTCTAATCTCCATATCCAGTATCATTTAGCTGTCATTTGTTGTGTGCCGACTATTTGTTTGAGGCTTTATACACCTTATTTTATTTTATTTTATTTGCACCAAACCTCCATAGGATCCTCATACAAATTAAGGCTCAGCAAAATTAAATGGCTAATCCAAGGTCATATATCAGGTTAAAGGAAAAGTTCATGTTTAAGCCCAAATCAGTCTGATTCCAAAGCATATATTTGTTTTGTTTTTTGTTTTTAATAGAAGTATGGATCTTGTGTTGACTCATACGGGTTCAGGAAAAGGAAGAGAGGTCAGAAGGTCTCTTCATGGTTTGGTAAAAGTCATTGTTTTGAAAGAGTATTTTAGATAAAGCGAAGGAATGTGACAATATAAACAGAATTGCAAGAGCAGGAAATCCCCACCTTCCTGGCTGCATTAACATTAGCCTTTAAGGACAAGGTTACATGCAATGGTTCCTGTATTTCTGGATGCTTTGGAATTTAGCCTCTTCTCAGTTCAACTTGTCAAAAATAAAACAGACAATTCTAGTGGAACGTTTTAAGAAATTTCTTTTCAGCTTTACTCTGAGGCATGATATGTCCTCCCTCAGTATGGGGCTTTAAGTGCAGGGACTGAGTTTGCTACTTAGGAGAAATAGTTTGTAAATCTCCCAAAAAGTCTTGTCACAGTTGATAAAAATTTGTACTAGAAACTCATTACTCCAAGAATATATCAACTGCAAGCGAAATAACAGCTGCTTCACTTAGACACAGCTTTGCTAATAACTGTGACTTCATTAACTTGGAATTCTTGAGAGAGAACACGCATTAGGATGAGTGCTCACATATGCTGAGTATCTACAATGTCCCAAGCTCTGTTATGGGTAGTTGATCTATATTGCCTCTTTTAAGATAGCAATGTCATGAACAAGATTTTTTTGCTATCCTTGATTTCAGATCAAGTAAAACTCAGAGTTGGAGTCAATACATCATAACCCTGAACTTTGCTTTCCAATTACAACCTATTCTCTCTATTTCCATTAAGTTTACAGAGTTTTGATAGAATTAAGAGCATTGTCTAGAAGCCCCAGGAGGGCACCTTTAAGAAGAGGGCATGGTGGCATCAGTTTCAAGTCATCTTTTCTTCCCTAGCTGTTACCTTCCCCTAGGGCTATTCCACATGTGCTCACATGTATAACTGCTTTTTGTAAACTGGTCATTCTCAAATCTGTGTCACAATCCAGTCCACTTAAGTGCTTCCCACATGTCCAACTGTCTTGAAGATCCTACTTGGATGACCCACACGCATCTCTAGTGTCTCAACCCAAATGAAAATATTTCCCGGCCACTCAGCCCTTCTTGCTTGGTGCTCCAGTGAATGACATCACTCAAAGAAGTGTTTTTGGTCTCTTGTTTTTCCTCAGTGCTCTCTACCCCACCAACCTCAGTTTAATTGGTGTTTAATAACCAAAGTTTTTTAACTCTATGTTCCAAATATCTCTGAAAGTCAAGTGCCTCTGTGTAGGGACCTCAGCTAAGCTGTGAGGTATTGGGGTACCTGATTTAAAATGGGCCAAAATGGAAGCATCAGTCAAGTCTTTGGTGGCCCAAGGCAATATCACAAGGATGAGATTGAGGCTGGAGGGAGTGCTTATTGCTCCTTTAATTTTTCCCATCTCCCATGGAAGTGTCCTGATAGAGTTCATTGACTGTTGAAAGAGCTTAAAAAAAAAAAAAAAGGCTGGAATCTGAAGCCATAGGAGAGGAAGATAGAGGAAGGCTAATTGTGGAAAAATACTAAGTTAGAAATGTTGGGGGAGTGTCTTCGGAGCTCCCCAGTTGGGTGGGGAATGCAAGCAAGGACAAGAGCCTTGCAGGCTGCATCCTTGCCTGCAACTCTCTTCAGAAACTGCAGTATATTAACTATGTACCATGTCTGGTAGAGAAAAGACAAGCTTGTCCCCTGAGGTCTTCTGGTGGTCAGGCCTGAAAGATCACACATGATTTAATCCAGGAGCCAGAGTCTTCACTTTCCAACACTAGTTCACCTTTGCTAGCCCAGGCTGCAACCCTCTCTAGTCTTTCCATCCTCCAACCTGTTTACTATGAAACAGCCAAAGAAACTTTCTGCTTTGTTTTGTTGAAATAGGGTATTGTAAGACCCCCAAAACGAGGACCCCATGCTCTGCCCGGATATGGCGACACCCCAAATCACTCACGAGAAGCGGTCTTGATGCAAACTGTAAGAGGATTTTATTCCAAGCGCGCTGGGGCCCACAGTCGTACACCGCACAGGGGTAGAGGACTGCAGAGCCCCGAATGCAGGAACGGGACAGTTTTTATAGGGTTTCTAACAAAGCCTGTGCATTAGACCAATCATTTTTTTAATATCAGGAGCCCGCGGGGTGCAAGCCAGTCAGTTTGTGCCACTCCATAGTTTCTAAGCCAATTAGTTTAATTTGTTCAAGCCCCTCGTGGACCAATCAGTCTCTTATGACCTTGGTGGTCAGCATTTGCGCAGGTCCTTGGGTGGGAGTAGCAGAGTGTGGTATCAGTCTCCTATGACCTTGGAGGTCAGCATTTGCGCAGGTCCTTAGGTGGGGGTAGCAGAGTGTGGTATCAACCTCCTATGACCTTGGTGGTCTGAGGCAGGCTGCTACAGCTTATGGTGCGGGCTACTAAGGCTTACAGTGTGGGCTATTAAGGCTTATGGTGCAGGCTATTTACAGAAACCAAATAAGTGGTTCACTTCATTACTCATTTCCCATCCTTGAGGGCTATCTCATGCCCTTTTTACCTAGTTTTATATTAGGAGCGGGCTCTGATATAATGAGAAGAGGGATTCTTTACTTGCTTCCAACAGAGAGTAAAGCCTGGAGCTTGAGGTATGCAGGGGCCCGCTTAAGCTCCCTTTGGAGCGTGATAGTATTTCTGGGTTTCTGAATTCTTGGGCCTTTCAGTATAAACTATGTAGCCTTTAAATCCACAATCCTTCTGCTCCAGCCTTTTGCATCTAGAGGTTATAAGGTGTGCACCATAATGCCTGGTTTCCAAAGATAGGAGGTGAGAGTCTGGACACAGTATTGGATCTATCTTTAGTATTGTTAATTGAAGATTCCAGAAGCCAAACAAAAGCACCACTTGAGTTAAACTCCTATTTCCCTTTGGGACCCTTGCCAACACAGGCATAATTAGATTTTGTATTAGGTCACATTTGTGTGGCTATTGTACTTACTGACTTGAAAATTGATGAAAGGCTCAGAATTGAGTAGCTAACTCTAATGAAATAGTTATGGTCACCTAACCATATTAATACAAGGACCAAGTGTAGGTTAAAAGGATACCATTTTTCTGTAAATCTACAACTTGTATGTGTATGTGGGGCGGGGGACTGTTTTAATAACAACTGCCAGGGTTTGGACAAATGGTTCAGTGGTTAAGGCACTTGTCTGCAAAGTCTATAAGGACCTGAGTTTGATACCCCAGTACCACATAATAAAGCCAGATATACAAGGTGGCACATGCATCTACTGTTTGTTTGCAGTGGCTAGAGGCCCTGGTATGTCCATACTCTCTCTTTCAAATTAATAAATTTAAAAAAAGCCACCATAATCACAGCAACAACTCGTAATAATGGGTGTTGAGTGATTTTCCCTCACCAATATCACACCAAATTTGTTAGTTGCTAGCATGTTTATCCACCTCACTTTGTACTTCAACTCTACTCAGCTTGCTTTGGTCCTCAAACATCCACACCTTTGTAAGGATTTAATTGTTTTTTTTTTCATTCACCTTTTCTTTAATCTCAATGCACATTAGTCACTTTTCATATCTTAATTAACTTTCTTTCTCTCTAGGAACCTGTTGGGCCTTGAGAGGCCCAGACGTGAGGCCTAGTGGAACTTCCTGAGCCTAACTGCCTCTGCCCAGCTATGACTCAGCAGGGGGCCAAATGGCCTCTGGCCTGCCATTTCCACACAGGAAATTAGAATTCCTGCCTGTGGGCACTTAGAACTCAGCAGGGGGCCAAATGGCCTCTGGCCTGCCACTTCCGCATAGGAAGTTAGAGTCTCCGGGTCGCAGTGTGCTATTGGCCCTTAAGTCTCACCCCACCCTAAAGTCTCCACCTCCCTTCTCAATATTATATAAACACCGGCCTGTAATGAGTTCATGCTTCCAAAGGACTCCCAAGTCAGTGTGGTTTTTGTCCTGTCCTTCCCTCCGCACAGGGAAGGAGCCCAATAGTAACTCTACTGCAGCATGGCCTGACAGAGCTTAGTGATTTCTCATGGGTTCCTACATCTAACTTCCACATCACAGACTCATCAACAAATTTGTCTGTAATTCCCACTGAAAGCTTTGGGGAGCACAGATTGCTTCTATTGTGTTCATCAGCATATACCCAGAATGTGCATGGCACTGGTAAGAGGTAGGAAGATCGCCAAGAGTTCAAGGCCGCCCTAAGACTACATGGTGAATTCCAGGTCAGCCTGGGCTACAGCAAGAACCTACCTCAAAAGAACCAAAAATAAAAGCTCCAAGTCCAGTCCGCTCTGTGGGTTGGCCGGCTGTTCTTCCAGAGAGAGCAAGTATTCCAGCTCAAAAGTTACCAGACAAGAATAGCTAATGCTGCAGATGGAGTTCAGCATAGTCTGCTGGTAAGTTCTCCCTTATCCCATTCTACTTAAACCTTCAACAAGCACTGGGCATAGTGGTGCACGCCTTTAATCCCAGCACTTGGGAGGCACAGGTAGGAGGATTGTGGTGAGTTCAAGACTACCCTGAGATTACGTAGTGAATTCCGAGTCAGCCTGGACTAGAGTGAGACCCTACCTTGAAAACAAAACAAAACAAAAAAACCTTTAATAAATTAGGTAAAGCCCACTCACACTAAAGAAATCAAATTGTTTTACTCATTAAAATGTTAATTCTACACAAAACAAAGAAGAAAGTAGATTTTTGGATACATCAAACAGTAAGTGCTATCTCTGAGACAGGAGAGATAATTAATTTGGTATCTTTGGACATTGGTGCTGAAACTTCTGCCATGAATAGGATAAAGAATCTTAAAAAAGGGCTGGAGAGATGGCTTAGCGGTTAAGCGCTTGCCTGTGAAGCCTAAGGACCCCGGTTCGAGGCTCGGTTCCCCAGGTCCCATGTTAGCCAGATGCACCAGGGGGCACATGCGTCTGGAGTTCATTTGCAGAGGCTGGAAGCCCTGGCGCGCCCATTCTCTCTCTCTCCCTTTATCTGTCTTTCTCTCTGTGTCTGTCACTCTCAAATAAATAAATAAATACATAATATTTTTTTAAAAAAAATTAAAAAAAAGAATCTTAAAAAAAAAATCTCAACCTTTTTTATTCATAGATGTGACTGAGCCACTGAATTAATTAACTCTGGGCTGGTCCAGTGGAACCAGCATGTATGTGTGTTAATTTCCTATTTTTAAAATCATTTTGGTCTTTTCATATGGCTAAAGCAATATTTACAAATATAATAATCACAAATTTTTCTGCCTAGAGGCTTTTTTATATTTTATTTATTTATTTGAGAGAGAGAGAAAGAGGTTGAGAGACAGAATGGGCATGCCAGGGCCTCCAGTCACTGCAAACGAACTCCAGGTGCATGTGCCACCTTGTGCATCTGGCTTATGTGGGAACTGGAGAATCAAACAGGGATCCTTTGGTTTTGTAGGCAAATGCCTTAACTGCTAAGCCATCTTCTCCAGCCCGGCCTTTTAATTTATTCTAAAAGGTAGGACTTTTACAAGGTATGTGATTTGTTTTTCTGCCAGCATTCCTATTGAAACTTGACTGCATCAATGTGTAGATTCAAATTTTTCTTAATATTAGGGCCATTTTCACTTGATAGCTGATTTTTAAGCCATATCTAGCTATTTATATTTCCCACTGCAGAACTTCATTTATCCATGGATTAGTCTTTCTAGGCTATTATCTTGGTTTCTTTCCCTTATATTCCCCACCCTGTGTACTTTTTGCTTGGTGTTGAATAATTTCTCTTTTGTTTTTCTTTATTAAGTAGAAATTTTGTATGGACACATCCCTCCTCCCTGCCCCCACTCCACTAAAGGCCATCCTTAGCAGGATGGCTGGTATTTACCATGTAGTTGTAGCTTATGAGCCGTGAGGGCAGCAGTTTGTCATAGTGGGGCCGGTTATGTCTCTGGATATTCCTTCCCAACCTGTGGCTCTTACATTATTTCCACCACCTGCCCCCCTTCCACAAGCTTCTCTGAGCCATGCTTTAATTCCACCTTAGTGCTGAGTTCTCAACAGCTTCTGCATTTCTGCCTTGGTGTAATTTGAGTATCTCCAGTGTCTGCCTGCATCACCCTGGCCCAGGTCGTCAGGCTCACCAGGGAATCTGCACACTCGCTCGTGTTGCCAGTTCCTGTGTTTTCTCCTGGACCCTGGCTGCTCTGCGAGGAGTGCTTCATCTCCTGTCAAGGAGTCAGCTATCTGGTCTTTTCTTGTTGATAGATTATGGTTGTCCTTGGTTCTTGCTGCTCTCTGAGACAGGAGGAGAGATAATTAATTTGGTATCTTTGGACATCGGGATGCTGAAACTTCTGCTATGAATAGGATAAAGAATCTTGAACAAAATGTAAGGAAAGTATAAGAGAAAATTCAAAGAGAACACCGGACTTTATCTCGACAGACAGACTGTTTATTTAGAAAAACAGCAAGGGGCAGCAACCTTCCTGTGTGATGCAGGTTGAAGTACTGAGCCAGGCTGGGGTTCAGACTTATATGGAGGATCCTAAGAAACAGACTGTACCAGGTGCATTTGATAAGAAAATTGTAGCAGTTTCTGTCCTTGTTCAAAATAGGCTGTTTCAGCCAGGAATGTCTAAGGGAGGATATTCAGATGGTCTCTGGTCCTTCAAGGCCATGTAGGCTAAGGGGAGTACATCAATAAGGGAAGGTGTGAAAGTTAATGAGACTGAATGCCTCTGTGCTTTCTTTATTGCCTGTAAGCTTTAAGGATAGTTACTAGCTTTTTAGTGTCCTTTGGTTCTCAGGGAAGGCTATTAACCCTTCAGTCCAGACTCTGAAAAGAAGTTGGGGAGAACTGGGGGTGAGTGGGACATTTGGGGGAGGACTGCATGGGCTGGAATAGGGTGGCAAACACATTCTGCTTCTGGGGGGGGCAGTAGATCTCTTGGGGTGTCCCACACAGTCCTGTGGAAGTTGGATGTTTGAGGGCTGATATTTAGTGGCCATGAAGTGATTTGCTGTGAAGTGAAGGCATGAATTCTGTCCAGGAGGATTTCAGTGAGACATCTGAGTATGCATGGACCAAAAAGAAGAATTAGAAAAATCATAACAATGGGGCCCAGTAACGAGTTTAACCATGGAAACCATTGTCCTAAATCTTACCAAAAGTTACTCTCTTGGATTTTGGTAATTTCTTGTTTGATTTTATTTATCTGTTGTTGAATAATATTAGAATTATCTGTGATGTTGAAATAGTTCATTCCAGGAAATTGCTGACATCTGATATGATGTTTTAATAGGAAATCAATAGTTGCTGTATTTTGTAATATTAATTTCTGGAGTTCTTTCATTTCTTGGTTAATTTCTGCCAGGACTTGTGCAGTGATATGAGCAGTCTTGCTGAAAACACAGGCCAATTTTGAGACTTCCTTCTGTGTTCCTGTCACAGGCAGAATAAAGGCTGATATCATGGCCACCTGATTTGGATCTAATAATATTAAATTATCATCACAATTTGAGGGCAAGTTTGGGTTAGGGAAGGTGATATGGGAAGGATCCATCCAATGGAACAGATTCCAGAGAATTTGGCAGGAAGGGCTTGGCAGGTTGTTTGGTTGCAGAGGAAGATTCATCCCTTAGGTAAATGTTTGCCAGAAGGCAAATAAATATTCCTTTCAATAGAGCAACTAGGATTTGAGGGTGTATGAGAGGTTAGGAAGAGGGTACAGTTGATGCATAAGCAGTTTTATTGGATAATTAGCGAGATTGGGAGTGTTGGCTCAGAATGGAGCACAGGATAGACTTGTGCTGTAATTCTGTCCCCAATAACATTAACATATTCATTATATCTGACCGGCAAGCCCATGAGATTATTAGTTACCAGTTGATGGACTGTGTTTCCCTCCTGTAGGCAAAAAGAATGTTTGTGCATTGTATCAATAGCCAATTGTACCCAGGAGTTTTGAGTATTAGGGGACCCTAGAGGGCTCATGGAGAGATTTACATTCAAGGTAGCCTTTGAATACACTGATCTGTGGGGAATCCCTTTTTAAGTTTGATACAAGAATATACCCTGAGTCTTGAGGTTTAGCAAGAGTTTGATAGATACCATAGTCTATGTTATCTCTTTTAAACTGATTTGTGAGATTTTTTTTTCCAGGGTCCCTGTGTGTTGCAGTCAGATATGCATTGCTGGTAGAAATCACCCAATGAAGAACAGCTTCTGGGGAAAAAAAGAGGTTTATTTTGGCTTATAGGCTACAGGGGGAAACTCCATGATGGCAGGGGAAACTATGGCATGAGTAGAGGGTGGACATCACCTCCTGGCCAACATCAGGTGGACAACAGGAACAGGAGAGTGTTCCAAACACACTTGCAGGGGGACATTGGCTATAATACCCATAAGCCTTCCCCCAACAATACACTGCTTCCAGGAGGCATTAATTCCCAAATCTCCATCAGCTGGCAACCTAGCATTCAGAACACCTAAGTGTATGGGGGACATCTGAAGCGAACCACCACATTCCTCCCCTGACCCCCATAAACTGATAACCATACATGATATAAACTGCAGTACATTCATTCAACTTTAAAAGTCCCCATAGTTTTTATCAGTCCTAATGATGTTCAAACATCCCCATAATCCAAGGTCTTTTAACTGAGCCATAATACTGAAAAAAAGAAATCCCCAAAACCCTATAATGGCACAGAATAAACATTCATGCTTCAAAATATGGTATTGGGCACAGCAAAGAAATAGCCAATACAAGATTTAAAACAACTAGGGCAAACATCAAACTCTGTAGCTTCAAGTCCAACAACTCTAGTCAGTGACAAATCTCCAAGTCTAATAATTCTAACCAGCAACAAATCTCTGATGTTTCAATTCTGCCCCTTCCCCAACTAGGCTATTCACAGTTCTGGAAAACTTTATCTGGGCCAGCAGCTCTCCTTGGCAGCCACCTCATGGTCCTAGCATCTCCACTGGGTCTCCACTGCAATCCACGGTTCATCCTCATGACTCTATCGGGTCTCCATGCAGGCAATCCAGCAAATTTGCTACACACTGCCCATGGCCATTTCCAAAACACAAGACCCTCTCTTTGCATTTCTTATGCTCTATGATACCAGGTAGAGCAATTTGTTATCTAGGGAGGATTACAGCAGACTTTGAAGAACAGGACACTACTTGAGCACTCAGACCCTTCCACAGACTCTATATTCTTCCTGTTACTCCAGTGCAGGTCAGCTGGCCCAATCTCAAAGGTTGTAATCTCATATAATTGCATCTGAACAGACAGAAGTTTCACCCAAATATTTCATTTCTGTGCCATATCCCTCTGCTCACACCAGGCCATTTCTATGCAATGCAACTCTGCACAACTTCTCAGGACACCGTCATAAGAGCAAGCCTCTCACACAAACTGCATCTAGCCCAGTCCAAGCCAAATTCATCTCACTCTCATAAGCCAAACTTCACAGTCCATAGTTCTTACTGCATTCAGGTCTTTCAACTCTGACCAGAATAGTCCATCAAGCTGTAATTACAGCACTTCAAGGTGTCTCTTAGGCCAAGATTTCAAATCATTCCACAGTCCTCTTGAAAATTGGCTCCAAAAGGCCAAAGGCATACAGTCAGGTGTCCAGCAGCAATGCCACTCTCAGTACCAACTTTACTGTTGTAGTCAGGTTTGCATTGCTGCTAAAAATCACCCAACAAAGAGCAGCTTATGGGAAAAAAGAGGTTTATTTTGGATTACAGCTCTAGGGGGAAGCTACATGATGGCAGGGAAAATGATGGCATGAACAGAGAGTGGACATCACCCCCTGGCCAACATCAGGTGGACAGCAGGAACAGGAGAGCATGCCAAACACTGGCAAGGGGAAACTTCCTATAATACTTATCAGTCCACCCCCAACAATACACTGCCTCCAGGAGGTGTTAATTCCCAAATCTCTATCAGCTGGGAACCTAGCATTCAGAGCACTTAAGTTTATCACACCACACTGTGTGATACCTTGGTGAAATATTTCTTGACCATCCTTATACCATCTAATAGGGCCAGTTATGGTGTCAGGACATAAAAAAGGTACAGTTTAGCATTAAGGGAGATCCTGCAGTGGCAGGTTGTATTAGGGATGCAGATGGGACACAGGTGTCAGGTAAGATGTAAGTATAAGTTATAATCTTTGGGAAGAGTTGGCAATGGGTATAATGTGGTAGAAAGAGTAAGGTGAATGGAAGTATGGGTAACATTTTATGATTAGAATGATAATGAAATATGACCATAATAGGAGGGTGAGAACTGCCTCCTCAGTGTGAGACCAGCTAGAGGATATAGCTGTGATTAGTCCAGTGGTAAGTACTGCAACTGGGATGAGAGTGAGGACAAGGGGAAGGATAGGGAAGAGCATGACCTCTCCTGGTGAAGGGTGAAATGGAGAGCAAGAGTGTAGAATTCAATCTGATGGGACTGAAAAGACATAAAAGTGCCCAGTAAGCAAAGGATTTCAGTACCCTCAAGTAGCTGATCAAAGGTGTGGATGGGCCATGGCATTAACCATGTGTTCTCTACGATGTGTCAAGAAAAGGTGAAACTGATGAAGGCTCAGGTTTGTTCAGTGGCTCTGGGAAAGGAAGCATAAGGTTCATTGTGGTGTCAGTTGTCTCTTCAGGAATTGATGAGAGATGAGAAATTTTGAGTTTGGTAGGCATTAGTAAGATAGAGGAGTAGGAGGAAGGTGCTTTTTGAGGCATGAAAGATGAAACTAGGGAGCAAGATTTTGGAGTTTGGCAGCTGTGGGGGTAAAGAGGATGACCTTATGAGGTCCTTGCCATTTAAGTTGCAAGGAAGAGAGAGTGTTAGGAGAAATATAAACCTGGTGGTCCCTAACTTGAAGAGAAGGAAGAGGAGCATTAGGGATAGGCTTGGGGAGGCAAATCAGCAGTCTTGCACAGCTCTGCTCTAAGGAAAGAGAAAATATTGAGCAAGAGTAGGGGGCAGGTTAGAATTTGTGGGGTGCAGTCCAGGGGGAATGATGGGCCTGCCATACATTAGTTCAAATGGGCTGATGCTAGTTGGTTCACGGGGGATGGCACACAGATGAAGGAGAGCTAAGGGTAGGAGTTTGGTCCAGTCTAATTTTAGCTCCAGAGTGAGTTTAGTTAAGATTCCTTTAAGAGAATGATTGGCCCTTTCAATCTTCCCAGAAGATTGGGGGTGGTAGGAAATATGAAACTTCCAGAGTATATGCTTATATTATTTGGGGATATTGGGGATGCTGGGGATCACTCTGGAGGATGGCATAGCCTCCTGTAAAGAGTTCCTGTTTAAGGGCGCTTCCGTCAATAAACCAATCAAGGGCATCAGGTAAGGGGGAGTAATGAATGTCCATGAATGGGTTCAGGGAGAAATCTAGAACATCTATACAGATATGAACGGGACTATCAGATGGTATAGAGGATGTGCGGCAGGGAAGAGAGCAGCAGGGGGAGACTGTTCACAAAGGAGATTGGGATCAAGCAGGTGAGCATGGAGAGTCTAGACACAGAAAGGGGGAAGGAGAGGAAGGCTCGGTGAAAGAGTGAGAGCAGAATATGGACAGGGCCATGGAGGGATACTTTAGTAGCATCAGGGACAAGAAGGGCAAATGCTGCAAGTATCTGGAGGCAGGGTGGCCTTCCCTGTGATAACATATCTAATTCTTTGGAAAGCTAGGCTAGGGGGTGAAAAGTGTCGCCTCCCTTTTGGCAGAGAATGGCTAAGGCTTATCCTTGGTTGACATGTAAGAAAAGACATAAAGGCTCATTAGTGTCAGGTAGGGAGAAAGAGGTGACAATGGATAAAGATCATTTGAGAAGGTCTACGGGGGCTTGAATGAACATGGGGGATAGGAGTGGCTTATCTAGGGACCCCTTGGTGACCTTCTGTCGCGAGCACTCTCAAAGATGATTGGTTGAGAGGATTCCGCCCACGAAGGTCAATAATACTCAGACGCTGGTGTACTCGCAAAGGAGTTTACTGGGATGAAAGTCACACACAAGCAAGTCCAAACTATCACAACTAATATTATAGCTAATATAATATATATCCAAATTATATTCATCACTACTAACACAAGAATATTTCTAATGAGTCTAAAATGTATACAACCTGATATCGCGAAACTTGGGACGCAATATCGCGGAACTCGGTCTCAACGCGAGACTCGGTCTGTGAGATTTCTGACGTCACAACCTGGCGACGCGGGGTCCGTGCTCCGACTTTCTCTCGGTTCGCAGTTTTCAAGGCGAGTCTCAGTTGTCTCGGTCGTTCGGACAGCGTGTCGGGCAGATGAACTCGGATCAGTGATGCGTCTCGCGGAGGTCTCAGTCCGGACCGCTGAGCAGCCGTTCAGTCAGTCATAGTGTCAGGAGGACTGGGACAACGGCTGCTAAGCAGCTGGGTTTTTTGTATTTTCCACTACTTATCTAGGGTTGCACACACCTTCTGGTAATCTCTTACTATGTCATTGTACTCAGCTTTTTCTTAGATTTTTGCTTACAAAGGTTGACTTTGCAATTTTACTCTCACACACAAAGAAAAACAAACTTATTTATCTAAACTGTCCCTGGACCATATGCTGGTCCTTACATGCTCATAACACCTTCCTATGAAAGTGAAAGGATGAGATAGAGAACAGGCTTTACAGATTTGAGCCTTACCTTTAGAGGTCCTATATCCCCAAGAAGCCAAGGAGTTGAGAAGTGCAGTAATGTGTGTTGAGGTCCCTGGAAAGGCTGCATAATAGGAGGTCATCTACATATTGAAAGAGAAGGCCATGTCTGAGGTCTAAGGTGGCTAGGTCTCATTTAACGGCTTGACTTAAGAAGTGAGGACTGTCCCTAAAACCCTGGGACAGGACTGTCCAGGTCACTTGTTGGGCTTGCTGGGAATCAGGGTTTTCCCAGGTGGAGGCAAAAAGTGGTCTTGATTTAGAGTGCAGGGGGATAGTAAAGAAGGCATCCTTGAGATCAAAAACAGAAAAATATTTTGAAGAGGGTGGGATGGAAGACAGTGTAGGGGTTAGCAACAACTGAAAAGTTTGAGATGACAGCACAATTTATTTTTGGAGGTCCTGTAGTAAACAATAGGATCCATTAGGTTTTGTTATGCCCAATATGGGGGAGTTATGAGTGAATGGATGGGGGTGAGAAGAGAGGCTGAGAGTAACTATTGAATTGTGGGCTTTAGTCCTTCACAAACAGCATGGGGTAGAAGGTATTGTTCTTGGGAGATATAAATGAAAGGATCTTTAAGATTTATGAGGACACAGGTGTGGTGAGAGATGACAGCAAGATGGGAATTAAAGGAATGACTGAGGGTAATACAGAGGAAGAGGTAGCGGTTTAAGAGCAGACTTTAAGTGGACTTGAATCCATGTGTTGGAGGAAAATGCTAGTTGCCTTCAGAGGGGGTGCATAAATAGAAACTTGAAGTTTGGATAGGAGATCCCTGCCAAGGAGAGGGAGTGGACATTGAAGCATGACAATGAACACGTGAGTTAAAGTTAGGACCCCAAATTGGCAAAGAACAGATGGGTGCAGTGAGGGTTATGGGGGGCACCCCTGAAACTCCCGTAATAAGGATTGTGGTGGGGAGTGTTTGCCCCCACCAAAAAGTAAGCATAGAATAGGAGGCCCCACTATCTAGGACAAAAGAGATTTCTTCATAAGCCACTATGCCTTTTACCCTGAGTTCTGGTGAGCTGGGTGTTAATTCAGCTGGGGGCCAGGAACTCGGGCTCATTATTGGAGGAGGGCATGAGAAGGGGGACTTAGCATGGTTTCCAAAAGAGCCACCTGGACAGCTAGTTGGACAATCCATTTTCCAGTGTCCCCATTGTCCACAGATTGGGCACGCACTGGAAGGGAGCCAAGTGTTGAGGCACTCTTTGCCCAATGGTCAGGCTGGCAGCAACAGAAACAGGAATGGCGGGGTGGGGGGGGCTGACCCCAATTCCCAGAGATAGAGGGAGAAGGCTATGGCTGGGATCAGTGTAAGGTGACAGCCAGGAATTGAAAGTCTGTCCGGCCCTCTTTCCTAGTCCATTCCTGATCTCTTTCTTTCTCTTTTTTGGCCTCCTCTCTACCATTAAAGACTTTCAAAGCCAGGTCAAGTAATTCATTTGGGGGTGGGGGAAAGGTCATAGGTTTCAAGTCTTTGGAATTTACATCTGATATCAGGGGCAGACTGTCTTACAAAGTGACCATGAAGAAGCAAAGTGCCTTCACGGGAGTGTATGTCTACATTAGTAACCTTAGTTATAGCCTCAGATAAGCAGTTGAGGAAAAGGGATGGGTTTTCAGTGGGGCCCTGGGTAATTTCTTTCAGTTTGTCAAAATTAATTCTAACATGGGCATTCTGGTGCATCCCATCAGCTAAACAGGTTACCATATGCTGGAGTTGCTTTGGTCCTGTGTTTGTTTCCTGGTAGTCCCAATTTGGCTCTGGTAAGGGGACAGCTTCAGCCCCAGGAAAAGATTGGGAGTCCTATTGATTCAGCCTATCAGCTGGGCTGCCTTACAAATGCATTCCCTTTCATCGGGAGTAAGGGTTGAGTTTAAAATGTGTAAAACATCTCTCCAAGTGAGAGAGTAGATTTGGGAAAGTCTAGTGAAGTGAATTCTATAGTGGAGAGAATTTTTCTAAGAAAGATCCTATTTTTTTTTCAATGGAGTCCATTTTATTGAGAATGAAAGGGACAGAGACATGAGTGGGGCCATCTGCACTTGCTACCTTGCATAAAGAAAACATCCCAAAGCCCCCTGTTGGTTCCCCCTGTGACCTAGTGTGGAGCAGGAAGGAGTGGGGGGGGGGGAGAGAAGGGGGAAGGAGTGTATGGTTGTAGTACTATCATCCTGTTCAGGTGTTTCAGGGGGCTGGGGTGAGTGGACTGGGGGAGCAGAGGGCGATTGAGGAGAAGGAGGTGAAGGAGGAGAGTTGGGTGGGGGTGTGGGAGTGAAGAAGGGGGAGTTTTAGGAGATTGATGTTGAAGAGTAGGAGGAGCAGAAGGAGGGTTGGAGGACTGGCATGGAAGGGGTTCATCTCCTGGGCCAAAAGAAAGCAAGTCTTGTGAAGGTTTTGTTTGGGAAGTTTTTAGAGGGTTTTGGTGACAGAGAAGAATTTGCTAGGCATAACAAGGAGTATAAAGGGAAGGATGGAAACCAAGGGCAAAGAAGCCTTGAAGGTAGGGTAACTTGGACCACGTACCATGTCTTCTGAGGAAATTATCAAGATCAATTAGAATATTAATATCAAGGGTGTGGGTGTGATGGCATATGCCTTTAATCCCAGTACTCGGGAGGCAGAGGTAGGAGGATCACTATGAGTTTGCAGCCTCTCTGTGACATAGTGAATTCCAGGCAGCCTAGGCTAGATCAAGACCCTACCTCGAAAGCCAAAATAACAAAAAATGAAGAATATTAAAATCAAAAGTACCAAATTCAGGCCAGTGGTGGCCATTATCTAAGGAATATTGTGGCCAGATTTGAATAGACAGTCAGAGTAATTTGGCAGGCAGGAACTCAAGAAGTTTGAGCTCCTTTAAATTAGCCTTGAGACATACCAATGGAATGTCTTTTGAAACAGATAATTTAGAACCCATTTTGGAGGACAAGGACTAGAGTAGCTAATCATGACACCAGGGATGTCTCCCAGACTTAGGGAGGGCAAACAAACCCAAGAATTAGGGGGGAGCATCCCCATACTCGTAATACTTGGGGTGTCCAGTGGAATGACACATGGGAGGCTCCTGGAGTCTCTGATCATCCACAGACCAAAAAGTGAGAAACTCCCAGAGTTTCTAAGGTCTGGGGTGGGGTGCCACCACCACAGACCGAGAGCAAATGCCTTGTCCTGAAATAATTTGATGAGGGAGTAGATTCAGCGGATCACATGGTGAGAGGCCTCTAGTTTGGAGTTCAAAAGTCCAGGGTGAGAAGAGAGGAAGAGGGACAGAGAAATATGACCCAGTGGATTATCAAAGAGCTACCGGAGACTTGGATGAGCTCAGAGAGGGATTTTGGACATTGAACAAGTAGTACCCCTGGCCAGAATTCCTTTTCACAAACAAGCTGTCAAGATCATGCAATCTGAGGGTCAGAGTGAAAGGAAAAAGAGGAAAAATCTGGCAGGTATCAATCTGGGTTTACACAGAGCACCAGTAAAACTCCCTGAGCTGTGAGGCTGAATGGAACTTGTGCTGCTCACGTAGACAAAAGACCCAAGGTCTCAGGACAGATTGGTGACCACTTAGTCCAAAGTAGTGAGAGCTTGGTGAGTGTCTGTTCTCCCAAGGGAGTGAAACACTGGCAGGGAGGTGGGAAGGAGAGAGGAAAAGAAGGGGAGGGTGTGTGGCCCAAAAGTCCCAGAGAGCTATCTAAGACATGGCACCAGAAATGTAAGGAAAGTGTAAGAGAAAATTCAAAGATACTTGATCTCTACAGACAGGCTGTTTATTTAGAGAAACAACGAGGGGCAGCAACCTTCCTGTGGGATGGAGGCTAAAGCACTGAGCCAGGTTGGGGTTCAGACTTATATGGAGGATCCTAAGAAACAGACTGTACCAGGTACAGTAGATAAGAAAATTGTAGCTGTTTGTGTCTTTGTACAGAATAGGCTTCTTCAACCAGCAATGTCTAAGGGAGGATACTCAGATGGCTCCTGGTCTTTTTTTTTTTTTTTTTTTTTTGTGTGTGTGTGTGTGTGTTTTGAGGTAGGGTCTCACTCTGTCTCAGGCTGACCTGGAATTCACTATGTAGTCTCAGGGTGGCCTCGAACTCTCGGCGATCCTCCTACCTCTGCCTCCCAAAGGCGTGCGCCACCACGCCCGGCTATGGCTCCTGGTCTTTTAAGGCCATCTAGGCTAAATGGGAGTACATCAATCAGGGAAGGTGTGAAAGTTAACGAGACTGAATGCCTCTGTACCTTCTTTTTTTTTTTTTTTTTTTTTGAGGTAGGGTCTCACTCTAGCTCAGGCAGACCTAGAATTCACTATGTAGTTTCAGGGTGGCCTCGAACTCTCAGCAGTCCTCCTACCTCTGCCTCCCGAGTGCTGGGATTAAAGGCATGTACCACCACACCCAGCTCCTCTGTACCTTCTTTATTGCCTGCCTGCAAGCTTTAGGGGTAGTTATTAACACTTCAGTTCCTCTTGGTTTTCAGGGAAGCTATTAATCCTTCACAAACTGGATTCTCCAATGGAGAGTATGATCAGGATAGGTTAAAGGGGATAACCATTGTTAATTGAGATTTAATGACAATTGTTTTGAATCTATAAATAACTTTTGGTCCTACAGATATTTTTACAATATTGACTCTGACAATCTATGTACATGGAAAATTTTCTCTCTTATAGCATCTTCTTCAGTGCCTTAAAATTTTCAATGTTAGAGGTCTTTCACCTTTCAAGGTGTTTTCTTTTTTTAAATTTTTTTGTTTATTTTTATTTATTTAGTTGAGAGCAACAGGCATAGAGAGAAAGAGGCAGATAGATAGATAGATAGATAGATAGATAGATAGATAGATAGATTGAGAGATTGAGGGTGCACCAGGACCTCCAGCCATATCCAGGGCCCTTCTTACCGGATGATCCCTCCATGCTTCTATTGAGGGTTGTATCTTCTATTTCACTACTCAGCAGGAATATTTCTATGGGACCAATTCATTTTGGATTTGGTTTTGTTTACATCTTCCCCTCCCACCTATTTCCCACTCCCAAACCTTTCCATCCCTCTTGTCTGTCCCTCAAGTTATTGCTATTTATGCATGAAACTCAAGTTATTCCAGGAGTACACATGCCGTTTGTCTTTCTGTGCTTGAGTGAATTTGCTTTGTGTGATCTGTTCCAAGTCCATCCATTTTACTACAAATTTCATTATATACTTTTTTCTTAGTGCTGAGTAGAATTCCATTGTGTATATGTACCATATCTTCACTATCCATTCATCAAATAATGGACATTTGGATTGACTCTGGTTTTTAACTTTTATGAATTATGAATAACTATTATGAATTATGAACATGGCTGAGCAATTATCTCTGCAGTGAAGAGTAGATCCTTGAAGGTACATGTTCACTAGAGGAATGGCTGGGTCAGTGGAATCAGTTCTTTTCATTTGTTTGTTTGCTTTGAGGAGACTTAGGACAGGGTCTCTCATTCTAGCCGTTGCTGACCTGGAACTCACTCTGCAGCAATAGTCTGGCCTTGAACACACTGTGATCCTTCTACCTCAGCATCTAAATTCTGGGACTAAAGTAGTATACTATGAGGCCTGGCTTAGGTCATTTCTTTAATTTGACCTTTAAGATATTGCCTTTTACTACTCCTCAAGCTTCATAGTTCTGGTGTTTTGTCTAACAAGTGCAAAGCTTTGAACTCAATCACCAGCACTGGGGACAGGTAAAGGGGATGGAGAGAGAGAGAGATTTATTAATCATTGTAATTTCAGGATTTCAACCTTCTGCTTTCTTGACTCATTGTTGCCCACAAATACTATATTCTCCTATTTTTCTTTAAAAGTATATTGAACTTTAAGTAATTATTGCTTTTGTGGGACTCAAAGAGTAAGAATTCTAAGAACCAGTAATATAAGATTGAGACTTTTCAGTAGATGTTTGAAAAAAACTAATGAATTAAATAAATACCTTTACAGTCTGCCCAACAATCAATAGTGCAAGAATACCACTTGTAATTTTCCTTGTTACCTTCCTTAGCAAAGGAATTAGCCTATACAATAATCTGTGGATGCAGAAGACCTCAGAAAACTCACTGAACAGAAATGTAGGGATTTCTATAGCAAAACAACTGTGACATCCAAGGTTCTGTGTGGAGCATGTAGAATACAGAGAAGTATGTACAGTCTTTAAGGCCAAGGTTATAGAATCAGATACAAACAGGGGTCTTGTGCACTTAACCTGAGGAAGACAGAACTTTGAACTCTCTTATGTTTATTCCTGATATACCTTTAAGGGCTAGTGCCTCCAGGCCCCAAGCATGTAGATTTAAACATGTGAATTGGGTGCAATCATTGCTTGTGTCTGTGAAAGCATCACCCAAGGTATTTTCTTTTCTTGACAACTAATGCCATTTCCTCCCACCTCCTCTGATTGGGCCTTGAGGGCAAGGTTTACTGCTCCAGGAGGCCGAAAAACAGATGCTGCTAGGCAAGTGCTGCTAGGCATGGGTCATCTCTGAGTCTGTGAAATTGTAGAAACATCTACCTAAAATGGAATCTCTTTGGTCAGAGAAAGGATTTTGAAGTGCAGCCTAGAGATCGTCTGAGAAGTTAAAAAATTAACCCCCTACCAAGTTTATCCTATGAATTACCACCTACATCTATAAGTAGTACTGTTTGGGATCAGTACCTAAAGCTTTCATTGGCCAGTTGGCTAAGGCCCCTTGGGTACTAGCACTCGCTTGCATCCATCACTGTAGGCCTCTGCTTTCTAAATCTTCACCCTTTGTTCTTGTATTCGTAACACACTTTTGGTTTTGCCCAAATACGTGTCTCCTGAATGCGATTCCTAAGCCTCCAAATTAAGCTCTTTAGTGTTTTCCATGCTTGCTATTGATCAGTGTATAGGTTATAGCTTAAAACTAAATTCTGAAGACCCATAAGCCACATTGCTACTTGGTTAAAACAGAACCTTGTATATGGATGAGCACAGATTAAACTTTATATTGAAGAAGTCCTGTCACACCGAAAGGTCACTTGGATAGGAAAGTTCACAAATAATGTGTTAGATGCCAATATCCTTAGATTTTGCTGTGCTTATGTCTCTTAAGTGCCCTAATTCCCACTTCAGCATCTTCTTGCTTTTCCCACAGCTTTTTCCCCACAGCTCTGACCAACCCTTTCCTGTGGTTTATCTGCTCTCTATGCTTCTAGCAGCCTCCATGATTCTGAGCAGCTCTAGTGTGTGAATTGCACTTGGAATTCATTAGATTATGAGTGCATTCAAACAAGTTCTTTTTTCTTTCTTTCTAGCCAGTTTTAGACTAGTTTTTGCTACAGTTGACACCTGGATTTTATGATTAAACATTCAGTTACAAATATTTGCAAACAAACACAACTTTTCAGGCTATATGTTTGAATGGGAGATGTAAATTGGAGTTACTTTGCCAGACAGTAGCTAGATAGTCACCTTATATCTGCATCTTGCCTTACCTTGCTGAACATAAGTCACTGGGGCATGTGACATTAGAAGAAAAATGGACAGAGATGGGAAGGGAGTTACCACCTGTGACATGAGAATATGCATAGGAAACATGAGATTTTCCATGGGAACTGAGATCTGTGAGAAAGCCAGGAGCCTGCATAAACATTTCTCACCTCACACATTAGAAGATTCATGACCATCTGGGCATGTGTCCATGGTGACTGTTGAGGTTTGTACTAGTTAACTGTCTGAAATGTTCACAAACATGGAACAAAATGGATAAATCATTTGTTAGCAATATGTCATTTCCAAAAGTGTCTTTTTTCACCTAGTCTACAGAAACATGTTGGAAGTCTGCCACTGTAACCAGTCCATTTTGATCTGGTAAATCTCATTCTTGCTCTTCACAAAGAGAAACAAATGTCTGTTACTTAGGGTCTAAATGGAGCCAAACCCAACCATGAGAGGAACAATGTTCTATTCACAACTCTCCAAGATTAACAGAGAACAGTCCAGGTGAAAGGATAATTTCAGATATCAGTGTTCAAGAAATAGCTGCCAATAGAAGAAGCCTTTAGGAAAACAGAAGGTAACTTTTTCCCATTTTGCTTCTTCCTACCAGCAGAATGGTGTAGTCTTAATGTTCTGAATTTAGGGAGCCTTTTCTTTTAATGGGGGGGGGATGTGAATAATGTTTAGAAAAGTAGAAGACCTGTCATTGATAGGATGGGCACATCCAGCTGTTTTTATTTGGGCGGCATCAAATTAATGAGTGTATAGAGGCAGATCAGATAGGTTCAGGGAGAGAGGAAAGTTATCTTCCCTGTCTCTGGATCAAGCTTCAGGGTTTCATGAATGACAAAAAATTGTCCCCAAAGTTGCTTATAGCACCCTTAATGTAGGTGGGTGGAGGACACCTGGAAAGTTGACTAATAAGTATTTGGACCTTGAGAATACACTTGAAAGCATCCATGGCCATACCTTTGGTCAGTGGATAGAATTACTATGGGGAATGAGCTGAGCCCACCCAGAGCTGGATGACTGCTAGGATTATAGGTATATGTTAT
Source organism: Jaculus jaculus (assembly GCF_020740685.1). Lineage (NCBI taxonomy): Eukaryota > Metazoa > Chordata > Mammalia > Rodentia > Dipodidae > Jaculus > Jaculus jaculus. The sequence goes on from NC_059102.1 coordinate 51,578,691, forward strand.
CATGCCCAGTAAATGTTACAATTTTAAATGGTTATCGTTATACCCAAGTGGGGTATGTATATCACATCTTGGGGGAAACTTTCGATTATAGGCTTGATAAGATCCCTCCATTCTTAGCATTCTAACTGGTAGAGAATCTGTCATGGTACATGACAGAGTGTGAGCTCTCTATAGTCTCTGGTTCTGGCACATTGGCTGTCTGAACTGAGGCAAGTCACTTGAAACCTCTGCATTGGCTTCTCCCTCCTCAGTAGGTGGCTGTGCATTAATGAGGCAATGTTTTGCAAATACTTAGCCTGCAGCATGTGTTTAAGCAAGTAAGCTTCATTATTATCAATGCCAGAATCAGAGATAAGGCAGAACAATTAAGACTTTGCTGTAGGGCATTAATGTTCTGAAGATGCCAGAATTTTAACAGATTTAAAAGCTAGGAGAAGAGAATAAATGCATACTTTTCTCTCCTGGGAAACAGCTGCTTGGTTTTCTCTACTTCACCTGTGCCTGGCACTCTCTGAGCCTTAAAGCCTGTCTCTTGACCTGAGGAGAAAATGAATAAGTGGTGGAGGCTCTGGGCTAAATACAATGATCTTGTTCCTGTACTTTATTATTATTATATTTTGAGACAGTCTTGCTATACCCCATGCTGACCTTGAACTCACATTCTTGCTACCTAAGCCTCCCGAGAGAGCTGGAATAACAGGTGTTACCACCGCACCCAGCTCAGGTGCCTTTTTTTTTTTTTTGCAGGTTTCAAAAACTCACTTTATTCCAATGTGAAATGAAAACGTGATGGTTTAAAAACAAGAAAAAGTTCCTGATCAGCTGTGGGGATGCCTCACTTACTAGATGCCCATTCCCTTTGAAACAAGGTGCCTGTCAGGTGCCTTTTTAAACATAATGGAATCATTTCCTCTCCACTACATGCAACATTGCACCACTGATTTGAAGGTATATCTCCTTCTGTTTGCTTGTAAATGGGATAGTGCTAGTTCTCACTAAGGATGGAACTGGCAGGGCCTGTGAGGCAACTCTTATTCTGTGAGTTTTTCTGCTGTTCAGGAAAATAGCCCTGCCATGACATAAGATGCTTTAATAAACGTTGCTATCTCTCTGAACATTTGAATATTTCATAGTTGGCCCTTATCTGAAGTAGGCACTGTTATTAACCTTGTTTCACTGATGAGAAAAGTGAGACATCTCTATGAATCAACTATCCAAAGCTACAGGATTGATAAGCAGCAAAGCTGGGATTTGAAACTAGACTCGATTGTGGCTTTGAAGATATGCTTTAGGGCTGGGGAGATGGCTCAGTGGATCCAGCACTTGCTGTACAAGTGTGAGGACCTAAGTTCAGCATGACAGAACCCATGTAGCACCACATGGTTTGGCAGTTGCCTATTATCCCAGTGAAGCAGGAACAAGAGCAAGGTAGCTTTTTAAATAGGCAGTCAGCCAAGGGCAGAGGCCTAAACAGAACATGGATGCCACCTTGCCTGTTCTGGCAAGACTAGAACCTGCATCTGATCCAGAAAGAAAGGAAAGAGAAAAGGAGACATTCTCTGAGCATGTCAAACACAAGGTACCAGCATTTGCCTTTTTATGATGTGAACTTCTTATCCCCACCTAAAATCAACTATTAACCTGTTTAGCTTTTTTTTTTTTTTTTTTTTCCAGAGAAATAATGTAGTGTGACAGTCAAAAGCAGACTCTGGAGCTGACCTCCATCACTGTCAATTACATGACTTTGCGCGTTACTTCTCCGTAGCTCCATGTACAATGGAAACATCATACTTCACTGAGTTGTGAAGATTAAATGAGAAGCTTGGAACTCAAAATAACCAGTTTAACTGTTAGCTATAATTAGTTCGGTGGTGGTTTGATTCAGGTGTCCCCATACACTTAGGTGTTCTGAATGCTAGGTTCCCAGCTGATGGAGATTTGAGAATTGACTCCTCCTAGAGGCAGCATATTGTTGAGAGGAGGGTTGCTTAATAGGTGTCATAGCCAGCTTTCTCTTGCCAGGGTTTGGCACACTCTCCTGTTGCTGGGGCCCATCTGTTGTTGGCCAGGAGGTTGATGTCTACCCTCTGCTCATGCCATTGTTTTCGCCTGCCATCATGGAGCTTCCCCTCAAGTCTGTAAGCCAAAATAAACTTTTTTTTTCCCCACAGGCTACTCTAGGTCAGGTGATTTCTGCCCACAATGTGAACCTGACTACAACCAGTTCCTCCCCTCAGAATTGAATACAAACTTTTTTTCAACTTCATCATGAGATTTTCGTAAGGCTAGATCTCCTCCTGGTTTGTATAGTTTCACTATGTCAGCTACATTAAAACTCTGAAGCATTTTGCAAAGTTTGCTTCCTTTCTTCCTTCAGTGACTGGTCACTCAAGAAATATGCATGATACCCCTGGCTCCTAGGATCGTTCTAACAGTTCCTCTGAGTCTGGAGTCCATCCTCTCAGCAAAGAATAAAAAGTGGCTCAGTCATGCAGACAGGAAATGCCTTCTTAAGTCTTTTCCTCTGATCAAGAGCCTTTTTTTTAAGAACCTTTCTTCCTGTTAAAAAAAAAAACAACAAAAAACAAAAAGCCTTTGTTTTCCCTTTCAATATGAGGAGTTTGCTATTCTTGCATTTTAATACCCTTCTTCTTCCATTAAGAGAAAGCTGGTTTTGATTGTTTAACTTCTAGAGATGCTCTGAATTTTTGCAACTTCCTACTATGCATCTTCTTTATTTAGTTTTATGCTTTTTAAAACCTGCTACTTCAGAAATAATGAGATCATAAATAAGTCTCTAAAATGGTTTAAAGAATAGTCAGCCAGGGCTAGAGAGATGGATTAGTGGTTAAGTGCTTACCTGTGAAGCCTAAGAACCCCGGTTCAAGGCTCAATTCCCCAAGACCCACATTAGCCAGATGCACAAGGGGGCACATGCATCTGGGGTTCCTTTGCAGTGGCTGGAGGCCCTGGAGCACCCATTCTCTCTCTCTATCTGCCTCTTTCTCTCTCTGTCACTCTCAAATAAATAAGTAAAAATGAACAAAAAAAATTAGAAAAAAAGAATAGTCAGCCAGGCATGGTGGTACACACCTTTAATTCCAGCACTTGGGAGACAGAGGTAGGAGTATCACTATGAGTTTGAGGCCACCCTAAGACTACATAGTAAATTCCAGGTCAGCAAGGGCTAGAGTGAGGCAGTACCTCAAAAAAGAAAAAACCAGTAACCTGGAAAGAGGATGTAAAGGGCATAGAAAGGAAGGGAGGGGTGGATTTAATAGGATGGTGTTGTATACATGTAAGTAGAAGAACAGATTAATTGGGGAGGAGGTGAAAAGGCCTAAAAGAAGTCAGGGGAAGAGGTTGAGTAAAGGAAAGGTAGAGAGAGGGCTAATCAAAATCTAAGAGGGCATAAATGGAAACCTACATTTTTGGACAATGGAATACCCAGAAGACATAGATTGTTACTAGAAAATTTTCAGTCCCAGAGATGGGGTACCTTCCAATGAGTTGTTGGCGAGGGAGGTCCCTGTTACCCCCAAAACATTACAGGCCATTTCTGAGGCTGTTGGTTTCCCACCAGGAATATATAGTAAGACCCAATTACTGAAGATTCTACATACTTGGGTTACAAGGTCACTGAGAAATCCTGCTGGAGCTGAGCTTAAAATCTCCTCCATGTAGATCAGCGGACAGAAAGCTTGAAAAAAACTATGCTGCATGCAGTTTAATGGGAGAGAGAAAACACCAGTGGAGATACTCAACAGTGGACACTGTAAGCCTTATACTTGGCCAGCCAGGCCAAATGAGCCAATGGGTGCAATAGTGGCACGTTTGTTATGGTGGAAACCAATTGCCTTCTAATTGGACTGGAGGCATATTCCATGGAGGAAGTACATCCCTGATACTGAAAACCTACAACAGGGGTAGCCATGAGCCCTAGGAGTGTGATGTCTGCTGGTGTCTGGCTAAATGTATATAGTATGCACACCCAACTACCCAGTAAGCACTTCTTTTAATGTTCATACCCATATATTAAGCTACTTTCACTTTTGGTTAAAGAAGATTCTCTTCTTGGATGGAAGTGACCTTGGGATAACTCAGAAGGCACCATGGTACTGAGGAGATATGACAGGGGAGTGCTCAGCACTGTAATATCTCTATCACATCTTCCATTGCATAAGAGGTGGTGAAAAGAATGTAAGAGCCAAAGGAAGGGTAGGCCTCCTTACAATATGCTCCTCCAGACAAAAAATGGCCTGGATATCCCTGACCTCACAGTGTCTGACACTATATACACAAGACCATCACAATAGGAAGAAAAGATGATGATATCAAAATAAAACAGAGATAATCATGGAAAATGTTAATAAAAATTAAAAAAAAAAAAAAAAAAAACAGAGACTGACAGGGGAAAGAGTTATAATGGAGTGTGTAGTTTCAAAGGGGAAAGTGTGGGGAGGGAAGGAATTGCCATGGGTTATGATCTACAATTAGGAAATTTGTCAATTAAAAAAAAAGAAAAAAAATCACAAAAAACCTACCACTCCCAGAAAAGTAATTATTTCTCTCATTTCTTTTTACATGAGATATGCAGGACCAGCTACAAAGCACTTCTAAAATAAATTTGTAAAGTGTAGCCAGGCATGGTGGTACAATGCCTGTAATCCCAGCACTTGGGAGATGGAGACAAATGGATCAGAATTCAACCACCTTGTGGCTTGGAAGATGGTTCCAAGTTAGGGGTGCTATCTTGAAGGAGTCAAGTCTAATTTGGACTACATGAGCCACAAGACCTTGTTAAAAAATGTAAAATGCTAATTATGTAAATTTTATATTGATCTGCAATATTTTATAATAAGGGTACCTAATTTAAGGCCTATTTTCATGATATTTCAAGAATTTAAATGGTTATATTAAAGATGCCTTTAGGGGGAAAAATCTTAGAACCATATTCTTTCCTTGTAATTGTATTTTTTATACATAAATAGTTATTGCAAATGAAAATTGATATTAAATGCCTTTAAGAAATGTGCATATTTTCATTATTTTTATTTGTGATATTCTCTTTCATCTGAAATAGTTATCCTAGAGGCTGGGGAGATGTTTCAGTGTTTGAAGTACTTGTCACAGAGATATGAGGACCCAAGTTTGGCTCTCGAGTGTTACAATCAGCTCCTTGTTGCTGGGACAAACATCCAACTAGACACAGCTTATGGGAGGAAGGGGTTTACTTCAGGCTTATAAAGAATCCAGCAGAAGACCATCAATAAAAGAAGATGTCGGCTCCCTTTTATAGATGCAAACAGAGAAGAACAACTGCAACAAGAAAACACCAACACTAGCAAGCATGAAAAGCCATAGCTCAAACTGCTCTCTGCACATGTAAATAGGGCAGGATCCAGGGCTGGACTCCAAGATCCACCCCCAATGACATGCCCCATTTGTAGCAGGGATCTGCCTGCTGGGGCTCACATTGCAAGATCAAATTTAATGAAGCACCTGAGTCTATGGGGTCAGATATTCAAACTATGACATTCAAACCGCCACATCTAGCAACCACTGATGGCACATATCTGTAATCTCAACACTGGAAGGTGAAGACAGGTTCTTTGGGACTTACTGGATAGCTAGTCTAAGCCTAATTGGTTGGCTCAGAGTTTAGTGAGATAGACTCTGTCTCAAAAAATAAGGTGGAGCCGGGCGTGGTGGCGCACGTCTTTAATCCCAGCACTCGGGAGGCAGAGGTAGGAGGATCACCATGAGTTCGAGGCCACCCTGAGACTACATAGTTAATTCCAGGTCAGCCTGGACCAGGGTGAGACCCTACCTCGAAAAACCAAAAAAAAAAAAAAATAAGGTGGAAAGTGATTGAGGAGACTTCTGATATCACCCTCTGGCCTCCACACATATACAAACACATATAGTAAAGCCAGATGCCCAAAATGACACATGTATCTGAAGTTTCTCCGAGCAGTTGGAGGCCCTGGCATGCCCATTCTCTCTCTCTCTCCCTCTCTTTCTATTTCCCTTACTCTCTATTTTTTCACTTTTTTTTTTTATTTTAGAGAGAGAGAGAGAAGAAGGGAGAGAAAGGGAGAAAGAGAATGGGCAAGCCAGGATTTGAACCACTGCAATCAAACTCTAGATGCTTATACCACCTAGTGGACATGTGCAACTTTGTGTTTCTCTTACCTTTCTGCATATGGCTTATGTGGGATCTGGAGAGTAGAACATGGGTACTTAGGCTTTGCAGACAAGTGCCTTAACCACTAAGCTATCTCTCCAACCCTCTGTCTCTTTCTCTCACTGTCATTCTAGCTCTCTAATAAATAAATCAAATGTTTCTGGAAAAATCTATTAGAGAATTAGGTAAATGAATTATTACGTATCCATAAAAAGATGATAGCCATGAAAACTTGACTACCATAGAAATAGGTTCAATGAGAAAATCAGTTAGTTTATGGAATAAAATTAGTTTAAAAATTTTAGATATATTTATTTATTGAGAGAAAGAGGCAGAGAGAGAGAAAGAGAAGGAGAGAATGGGCATACCAGGGCCTCTAGCCACTATAAACGAACTCCAGTTGCATGTGCCCTCTTGTGCATCTAGCTTATGTGGGTCCTGGAGAATCGAACTGGGATCCTTTGGCTTTGCAGGCAAATGCCTTAACTGCTAAGCCATCTCTCCAGCCCCCAGTATTTAAAAATTTTTAATTTTGTACTTATTTATAAGCAGGCAGGGGAGAGAAAAATGGATGCACAGGACCTTCTTCCATTGCAACCAAACTCCAGATGTATGCACCACTCTGTCCACTGGCATTATGTGGGTACTGAGGAATCAAACCCAGTCAATCACATCTTCTGAGCAAGAACATTTAACCACTGAGCCATCTTCCAGCCAGGGTAAGATTTTTTTTTTTTTTTTTGGTATGTAAGTTTCAGGCTTTGCAGGACAAGCTGTTCTTGAATTGATGATTCTTCTGCCTTCACTTCTCAAGTGCTAGGATTCCAGGCCTGCACTACCATACCTGGATACATATTATCCTGTTAGTGTGAAATTGTGTGTATGTGTGTGTGCATACAGGAGTGTGTGCATAAAGGATCTCTTGAATGATATGTATTAAAAGTTAATCCATTTTAATTGTTTAGTTTATTTTAAAATTCTGCATTCTTAAACCAGTTATAGTCAGAAATGTTCATGTATGTATGAAAGCACTACAACCCACATTCCCAGCTTCCTTGCCTATTCTTCAGCCTTTCACATCTCTCTTGATCTAGAGATGACAGATGTGAATGAAACTTCCTAGATTAATCAGCAGAGACCTCAGGTTTTCTGTGATGAACAATTTTTTTTCTGGGGTGCATTAGTTCTGTAATGAAACTCTACCACCATCCTTGTTCCTAAGGGTGTTTCTGGACTGAGTCAGGGCTGTGTTAAGAGTGAATAAATGCATTGTCAACCCTCAGTTGAGTATGTAACCTTGAGCCAGTGCCCTGCCTGGAATCCATTTATTCAAATGGTGCTTCATGTAATAGGCTAAATCTTTTAAAATATATATTTATATTATATTTATTTATTTATTTAATTTATTTATTTGACAGAGAGAAAAAGGAAGAAGGAGAGGGAGAGAGAGAGAATGGGTGTGCCAGTGCTGCAGCCACTGCAAACAAACTCCAGACGCATGCGCCCCCTTGTGCATCTGGCTTACATGGGCCCTGGGGAATTGAACCTGGGTCCTTTGGCTTTGCAGACAAATGCCTTAACTGCTAAGCTATCCCTCTAGCCCCATAATAGGCTAAATCTTAGGATACCTTAATTTTAACTTGGGGACAACTTTAACTTGTGGGAACAACACAGAGGGGAAAAAAAATGTGGACCTTGGTAGATAAATAGATGTTTCCCTGGCTAGCAGAAGGAAGAATGGCCTTGTAGGTTCATGGAGTAGCAAGAGGGAAAACAGTAAGGAAAGTCTTGGGCAATTATTGGAGGCAAAAAAAAAAAAAAATCAGTTTGAAACATCTAGTTTATGATAGAAGGATTGTGGTAAACAGAATGATTAAGTTGGTATACAAAAGATGATCCCGAACTTACAGTGATTCAACAATGATTTTCAAATGCCTGTGCTAGGAAATACACATTCAGAAGAAGGCAGTTTTATATTTTGAATTTGATCTTTCCCAGGCCAGCAATATATCATGCAATGCTCTTTCACAATGTTTGGCAGTAGCATTGGACCAACAGCCATGCAGTACACCCAATACTCTACAGTGCTGTGTTGCTAAGCCAGATAACCCTTAAGTACAGTTTGCAAATTAAATTTGCACGATATTTATCATATATCTTTATGACCTGATTATAAGTGAAGGCACATCTGTAGGCACTGGGACTCACTAAGGGTCTTTAGAATAATTTTTAAATATATTTTTAAAATTTTTTATTTATTTGAGAGCAACAGACACAGAGAGAAAGACAGATAGAGGGAGAGAGAGAGAATGGGCGTGCCAGGGCTTCCAGCCTCTGCAAACGAACTCCAGACGCGTGCGCCCCCTTGTGCATCTGGCTAACATGGGACCTGGGGAACCGAGCCTCGAACCGGGGTCCTTAGGCTTCACAGGCAAGCGCTTAACCGCTAAACCATCTCTCCAGCCCTAGAATAATTTTTAAAAAGTGGACACTGTCATAGAGGCTATGGAGAATTCTTGAAGGATTTCCATGAGCAAAGTAATATAATATCATTTTCAATATACAAAGATCTATCTATGGTTAAAAAAATGAATTGGGGCTGGGCATCGTGGCACACACCTTTAATCCCAGCACTCAGAAGGCAGAGGTAGGAGGATCGCTGTGAGTTTGAGGCCACTCTGAGACTCCATGGTGACTTCCAGGTCAGCCTGCGCTAGAGTGAGACCCTACCTTGAAAAACCAAAAATAAAAATAAATAAAATAAATAAGTTTAGAGCCAGGTGTGGTGGCGCATACCTTAATCCCAGCACTCGGGAGGCAGAGGTAGGAGGATCATGGTGAGTTCAAAGCCATCCTGAGACTACATAGTAAATTCCAGGTCAGCATGGGCTAGAGTGAAACCCTACCTTGAAAAAAGAAAAAAGAAAGAGAAAAAGAAGGAGAAAAAAATGAGAAGGCAAAAGCTAGAAGGAAGAAAATTAGTCAGGAAATAATTACAATTCATAGTAAAATGATAAATTAAGGCATGAACAGAATGGATTAAGAGGAAGGGCTATTTGAAAGACAAAGTTCTGCTCAATTCTCCCTCATTAAGAACTCGTTCTATTTTTTTTTTCAGGCTTGGAGCACCCATATCCATCTTTAAACTACATGTTCCTGACCCTCACCTCATCTGACTGGATCAAGGTGCACTTGCTTAACATGGACCAAAAGATTTTCTGTGTGTGTGTCATAGTCAGCTCATTACTTGATATGACTAGAACTAAGGATCATAAAAGTGGTGAGGCAGAGAACTTTCATCAGATGTTAAGAAGTATAAAAATTAGGGCTGGGGAGATTGCTTAGTGGTTAAAGCACTGGCCTAGGAAGCCTAAGAACTCAGATTTGATTCCCAGTACCCAGGTAAGCCAGATGCACAAGGTGGTGCATGTATCTGGAGTTCATTTGCAGTGGATAGAGGCCCTGGCACACCCATTCTCTCTCTTGTCTGCCTCTTTCTCTCTCTTTCTTAAATAGATTAATTTTAAAAATAAAAAATTTAAAAATGTTAATAAAAAAGTATAAAATTACATTGCCTTAGAAGGAGAAAATAGACTATAAAAAAATACAGAGGGAAGCAAAGGAGCTGATGAGATGGTTCATGGATAAAGTGCTTGCCACACAAGCATGAGGTTCTGAGTTTGGATGCCCAGCCCCAGCATAAGAGGTTAGACATGGTGGTGCACACCTGCAGTCCCAGCACTGGAAAGGCAGAAACAGGCAGGTTCCTAGAGCTTGCTGGCTTACCAGTAGGTAAGCTCTGGGTTCAGTGAGAACCTGTCTCAAAAAATAAGGTGGAGAACAACATGGACCTCTGGTCTCCATGTACACACAAACACACACACACTCACACAGCACACACTCATATACACCATACATGCATGCAGAAAGACACAGACATACACAGAGAGAGAGAGAGCACAGAAGCAAATAGAATGGAGAAACACTCCTTTATAGATTTCTGTCTGAGATTTAAGAGTACAGAGCGGGGCTGGAGAGATGGATCATGGGTTAAGGCACTTGCCTTTTAAAGCCTAAAAATCTGGGTTCAATTCCCTAGTATCCAAGTAAAGCCAGAAGTACATGTGGCACATGTATCTGGAGTTCATTTGCAGTGACTAGAGGCCCTAGCATGCCCATTCTCTCTCTCTCTCTCTAAGTTAAATAAATAAAAAATTTTTAAAAATAGTAGAGATCAGATTAACAGAATCAAAAATCACTAAACATATATGGAAGTGAAGCATTATGAACAACAGCCAGCAGAAAAATTAACAGTACCTTTAGAGCTTTAAGATCTGTAGCTCTAAAATCGATATCTCAGGCGTGGTGGCACACGCCTTTAATCCCAGCACTCAGGAGGCAGAGGTGTAGTGGATTGCCTGAGCTCGAAGCCACCCTAAGACTACATAGTAAATGGCTAGAGTGAAACCCTACCTCAAAATAACAAAACAAAAAAAGAGCCATTGGTATTAAGCCAGGTGTGGTAGGGCATGCCTTTAATCCTAGCTCTTAGAAGACAGAGACAGGAGGATCACCATGAGTTCAAGGTCAGCCTGGGACTACAGAGGTAGTACCAGGTCATCCTGGGCTAAAGTGAGACCCTACCTCAAAAATAAAAGAGCTGGGCTGGAGAGATGGCTTAGCAGTTAAGCGCTTCCCTGTGAAGCCTAAGGACCCCGGTTCAAGGCTTGATTTCCCAGGAGCCACATTAGCGAGATGCACAAGGGGTACAGGCGTCTGGAGTTTGTTTGTGGCTGGAAGCCCTGGTGTGCCCATTCTCTCTCTCTCTCTCTCTTTCCCTCTTTCTCTGTCTGTCACTCTCAAATAAATAAATAAAAAATAAACAACAAAAACAAATTTAAAAATAAGTAAAAGATCTACAGATTTTAGGGCTAGGGTGATGGCTTGATCAATAAAGTGCTCACTGTATAAGTATGTGGGCCAGAGTTCAAACCCCCAGTACCCACATAAATGCTAAGTGGGCATGGCAGCCCACATGTAATCCTAACACTTGGAAGGTAGAGGTAGGGGATCACCAGGGAAAGCAGGATAGCTAGCCTAGCCAAATAATTGAGCCCTCTATTCAAATGGGAGACCCTACCTCAGTGAACAATAGATTAGAGAGTAATTGAGGAAGGGAAACTGAACCTCTGGTCTCTATATGCACATGCACATTTACACATACGTTCTCCCATATCCATATGAACATGCATAAACATGCATGCTCTCCACATACACATACACATGCATTATTTGTGTAGTCTCTATATATAGCAATTTTAGGAGAGATAACATAGTAAAGTTATGCATTACATTTTTAAAGAAATAAAGCATGAAATAACAACCATCTTGCTATATGGCAAATGAAATATATATTTTAGTACAACTGTAACTTCTACAAATTAAAGTGTAATTGTAAGAACTTTTTAAATTCATGGACAAGTTATCTGTGGGTTACTTTTTTTTTTTTTTTCAAGGTAGGGTCTCACTCTTAGCTCAGGCTAACCTGGAATTCACTATGTAGTCTCAGGGTGGCCTTGAACTCACAGCTTCCTATGTCTGCCTCCGGAGTGCTAGAATTGAAGGTGTGAGCCACCACATCCAGCTTGAGCTACCTTTTCATTTTGTTGGTAGTGTCTTTTTAAGTACAAATTTTAAATTTTTCATGTAGTCTCATTTATCCAGTTAAAAACTTTTACTACTTATGTGTTTGGTGCCATAGCCAAGAACATTTTTTGCCAAATTCAGTTTTGTTAAGCGTTCTTTCTAAGTTTTAATATACAGGTTTTTACTATTTTAGATCTGATATCTTTGATCCATTTTGAATTAGTTTTTTCATTTGGTTAGGTAAGATTCCAACTTCATTCTTCCACATGTGTATTCTTTACCACCATTTGTTGAGAAAACTGTCTTTTCACCATTGATGGTCTTAGCATCCTTATAAAAAAATCTGACCATATATATAAGCATTTACATCTACCATTTGAAAAAGGTTTTCCCAGACTTGGGAACATTCTTCATGAAGGAGTGGTGTTATGGAAAAAGGACTTTGACAGCAATGGAGAAGTCAAATTGAAAAGGCCATGCATCATCAGTAGGCAAAGTTGACTTAAGGAATCAGAGGGAGTCAAACCCTCAGATTATTCTGTACTTATCATGCTGCAGAGCTGAGGGCTGGGCAATTCCTATCTAATAATGAGGAGATAAAAATGAATAAGGTGTAGTACCCAGCAACCAAAATCTAGTTCTAATTTAAAATAAGCACACTGAAGTGTGAGAGTTATTCAAGAACAAGTTGAGCTCTTTGTGACTTGGTAGATAATTGGGCAAGTTGCTATACCTCAGTTGATCCCTCTGGTAAAGGGGTATGATAACAATGGCCTATCCCATAAGATTATTCCAGGAAACAAATGAATTAATACTTAGAAATTCAGCAATTCCTGAAAATTATAAGCATTCAGTAAATGTTAGTTCTTATTACTCACCCTGAATCATCTAAGCCAGTTGCTTAAAGGCCAGTACCTCAATAGAGTTTGCTGTTTGTTATGTGAATCACAAGTACCTCAAAGCTGCTTTGCTGATGAAGTCAGAAAGCATTACATCTCAGTTGCTCTTGTTGAAAAATTTTTGGGGTATCCCAGCCTCTTTATGACTCATAATTATGATCTTATTCTTATTTTCTGACTGTACAGGATATTACTTTTATTTTAACTCATATTTTCCTTTAATGGCTTAGGCCATTTTATAAATGATATTCATATATTTGTAATACTATTAATTTGATGTTATAGAAATATTTTTGCTGAAATAAATAACAAATTAATCAGCATAAGCACTGAAAATTTAAAAATTCATCAATAGAATCACTTAAAATTATCTCACATAGCAAAACCTCTTGGAATTTATAGATTCTTTTTTTCTCTTTGGTTTTTTGAGGTAGGGCCTCACTCTAGTCCTGGCTGACCTAGAATTCACTATACATTCTCAGGCTGGCCTTAAGCTCACAATGATCCTTCTTCCTCTGCCTCCCAAGTACTAGGATTATAGGTGTGTGCCACCACACCCAGCTAGAATTTATAGATTCTTTAGGACTTTTATCTTATATAAATATTTTTCTGAGAGTTGGAGAGATGGTTCAGCAGTTAAGGTGCTTGCCTTCAAAGCCTAATGACCCAGGTTCAATTTCTTAGTATCCACATAAAACTATATGCATGAAGTAGCACATGTATCTGGAATTTGTTTGAAGTGGCTGGAGGCCCTAGCATACTCATTCCCATTCTCTCTTTCCCTCTCCTTCTCTGTCTCCCTCTATCCCTGAAAATAAATAAATATATAAAATATAATTTTTTTTTTCCTGGTAATCTTGTAGGCCAGGAAACTTTGCAAGTGGATGCCTAATTTTTCTATGTGCAATGGTGGGTGAAGTGAAAAGAAACTTTGTTCAGCTAAAGGATATATATATGCTATCTTAGAAACCTTTAAAATTTTTTATTTTGAAAAGCACTTTTTTTTAGATACTCTTTTTGACACTGTTTTAAACAAACAAAAACTTACTTAAAAAAAAAGAAAGCCAGGCATGATGGTGCATGCCTTTAATCCCACCACTCAGGAGTCAGAAGTAGGAAGATCACAGAGAGTTCGAGGCCACCCTGAGACTACATAGTGAATTCTAGGTCAGCCTGGACTAGAGTGAGACCCTACCTCAAAACAAACAAACAAATAAATAAACAAACAAACAAAAAATCCCGTGGTAATAGCTATGCTAAAGCAGCTGATGGAGGGAAACAAGCAGCAAAACAGCAAAATACACTCTTCTACTAAAAAGTGGAGGTATGTAAGAAATTACCAACCACAGAAGAGATGCAGGAAAGACCCAGATCTTCTAGCAAGCAGGAAACTAGCCAGAATTCTGCTGAGGGGCCAGAGGCCCCAGTCCACTTGCCCACCTGGCTGGGGCAGGGCTGAAAGAGCAGAAACTAGGTGAAGGGACTTTCCCCTCACACCAGCCTACTCGCAAAGTCAAGACACCCGAAGCAGAACACAGCAGGGAATAGCAAGCAAGTGCTGAAGGAGATCACAAACAGGACCAGCTGATTATAGCTCCGGTAAGCTCCAGGCATCCTACACGGCCTCCCATCCCCCAGCTGCCAGCACTGTGAACCACCAGAGAACTCATTCACCAGCTGGCCACATGGCATCTAGCACAGCCCATCAGAACACCAGATCCAGTGATCCAAGTGGCCTAACCAAATCTACAGCACAAGAGAGGGATCAAAGGGGGCACTCAGTACTGGGGAGACTAGAAGCCATCCTAAAAGGTAACAGGGCCAAATAGGGAAAGTGATGCCAATACACATTCAGGAAGCCTTTAGAATGCCAAGCAGACAAAATCAGGAAAGAACTCTCACTTCCATAGTATAATTAAGCTATAAAACAAACAAACAAAAGAAAATATATTGAAAGCAGTTAGAGAGAAAAATCAAGTCACATATAAAGGCAAATCCATAAGGATAAAAGCAGATTACTCAACACAAACTTGAAAAGCCAGAAGGGCTTGGAATGATGTATTCCAAGTTATGAAAGTTAAAAAATGTCAACCAAGATTGCTTTATGCAGCAAAGCTATCCATTCAAATTGAGGGAGAAATAAGGATATTCCACAACAAAAACAGGCTAAATGACTATATGACCACTAAGCCAGATCTACAGAAAATACTTGAAGGTTTCCTTTATGCTGAAGAAAAAGAAAAGCACACACATAATGAAACAGGAAAAAAAAAATAAAGAATACTTAAAAAATAGTTAATAAAAGACAGTAAAGGAAAGATAGGAGGAACTATGAAACAAGAAGAATGGCAAGAATAAATGCATATCCTTCAAAAATAACTCTTAATATCAATGGCATCAATTCCCCAACCAAAGATACAAGCTTACAAATTGGATTAAAAAGCAGGATCCTTCTATTTATTGCCTCAAAGAAACTCACCTTTCCATAAAAGATGTATACTATGTTAGAGTGAAAGAATGGAAAAAGTCATTTCAAGCCAATGGGCCTAGAAAACAAGCAGGGGTTGCTATCCTAATATCTGACAGGATAGACTTCAAACCAACATTAGTGAGGAAAGATAAAGAAGGTCATTTTATATTGATTAAAGGAACACTCCAAAAGGAGGACATTACAATCCTAAACATATATGCACCTAACATGGGGGCTCCCAGTTTCATCACACAAACAGTATTAGACTTAAGGTCATAGATAATACCAAACACACTTGCAGTGGGTGACTTCAGTACCTCGCTTTCATCAACTGACAAGTCATCCTAGCAAAAAATAAATAGAGAAGCATCTGCTTTAAATGAGCTCATACAAGAAATGTATCTAACAGATATCTACAGATCATTCCATCCAAATGCTGCAGAATATACATTCTTTTCAGCAGCACATGGAACATTCTCTAAAATGGACCATATATTAGGACACAAAGCAAATCTTAATAAATACAGGAAAACTGAACTAATTCCTTACACTCTATCTGATCACAGTGGGATTAAATTAAAAATCAACAGCAAGAAAAACTATACAGCATACACAAAATCGTGGAAACTAAACAGTACACTACTAAGTAATGAATGGTCAATGAATAAACCAAAGAGAAATAAAGGGCTGGAGGGAATGCTTAGTGGTTAAGGCATTTGCCTGCAAAGCCAAAGGACCCAGGTTCGATTCCACAGGACCCACATAAGCCAAATGCCCAAGGGGGTGCATGTGTCTGGAGTTCATTTGCAATGGCTGGATACCCTAGCATGCCTATTCTCTCTCTTTCTCTTTCTCTCTCTCTCCCTCTTTCTCTGCCAAATAAATAAATAAATAAAATATTTTTTAAAAAAAGAAATAAAAAAATTTACAGAAGCAAATGCTAATGAGAACACAACATATCAAACCCACTGGGACACAATAAAGGCAGTTCTAAGAGGAAAATGTATAGTTTTATGTGCCTATAGTAAAAAATTACAACAGTCACGAGTAAACAACCTAATACTTTACCTTAAGGCTTTGGAAAAGGAAGAACAAGGCAAACTAAAAATCAGTAGATGAGAAGAAATAATAAAGATTAGGGCAGAAATTAATGAAATAGAAATTAAAAATGATACAAAGAGTAAATGAGACAAAGAGTTTGTTCTTTGAAAGGATAAACAGGATTGACAAACCCTTAGGAAATCTGACCAAAAGAAAGAGAAAAGAGACACAAATCAATAGAACTAGAGATGAAAAATGCACCATTACTACAAATACCTGAAAAATTTAAAAAAATCACAAGGACAAACTTTAAGAACATGTACTCCACTAAATTTGAAAATCTGAAAGAAATGGATGATTTCCTTGATTTATTTAACCTAACAAAATTAAATCAAGATGAAGCAAACCATTTAAATAAACCCATAACAAGCACAGAAATCAACAGTTATATATATTTAAAAAATATCCCAACTAAAAAAGTCGAGGACCAGATGGATTCACAACTTAGTTTTACCAGACCTTCACAGAAGAACTAATACCAATGCTTCTCAAAATTTAAACATAAAGTAGAAAAGGAAGGAGTATACTGAACTCCTTCTATGAAGCCAGCATCACTCTGATACTAAAACCTGACAAAGACAAAACAAAAAAAGAAAATTACAGATCAATCTCCCTCATGAACATACATAAAATATTCTCAACAAAATATTGGCAAATAGAATACAAGAATATATGAAAAATATCATTCACCCTAACCAAATAGGTTTCATCCCAGAAATACAGGGATGATTCAACATATGCAAATCAATACATGTAATACACCATATAAATGGTCTGAAGGACAAAAATTATATGATCATCTCAATAGATGCAGAAAAGGCATTTGACAAAAACCAACATCCCTTCATGACAAAAGTCCTAAAAAAAAAACTGGGAATAGAAAGAACATATCTTGACATAATAAAGCATATTTATGACAAACCTGTAGCCAACATACCACTAAATGGGGAAAATTTTGAAGCTTCTCCACTAAGATCAGGAACAAGACAAGTATGTCTGCTATCCCCACTTTGATTTAATATAGTGCTGGAAGTCTTAGCTATAGCAATAAGGCAAGAGACATGCATAAAAGGGATGCAAATTAGAAATAAAGAGATTAAATTATCATTATTGCAGATGATATGATTCTGTATGTAAAGGATCCTAAATTCTCTGACAGAAAACTGTTAGAGCTGATAAACAGCACGATACAAAATAAACACACAGAAACAAGTAGCCTTCCTATATACAAACAACAAACATGCTGTGGATGAAATCAGGGAATCACTCCCATTCAAAATTGCCTCAAAAAAATAAATAAAATAAAATACTTTGGAATAAACCTAATCAAGGAAGTGAGGAATCTCTACTATGAAAACTTTAAAACTCTCAAGAAAGAAATTGCAGAAGATAGTAGGAAACAGAGAGATCCCATGTTCTTAGATTGGAAGAATCAATATTGTGAAAATGTCAGTCTTACCAAAAGCAATCTATTTATTCCTGTCCCCCTCAAAATGCCAATGGCATTCTTTACAGAAATAGAGTAAGCAATCCTAAAATTTATTTGGAAGCATACACAAAATAAACTCAAATAGCTAAAACAATTTTAAGCTACAAAAATAGGCTGGTAGTATTGCAATTCTTGATTTTAAGCTATGTTACAAAGCCATAGTAACCAAAGCAGGTATTGACACAAACACAGACACATAGAACAGAATAGAGGGTCCAGGTGTAAGTCCAGGAAAATATAGCCTCTGATTTTCAACAAAAATGACAAAGTACTCATTGGAGAGAAGATGGCCTCTTTAGCAGATGGTGCTGGGGAAACTGGATATCTATATGTAGAAGGATAAAAATAGATCCTTATTTCTCTCCATGCACAAGAATTAAGTACAAATGCATCAAAGACCTTAATAGCAGACCTGAAATTCTGAAACTTCTAGAGGAAAAAGTAGGGGAAACCCTTGAACGTACTTGCATAGGCAACAACTTTCTGAATATCACCCCAGTTGCTGAGGAATTAAAACCACTAACCAACCACTGGGACCTCATGAAATTATGAGGTTTTTGTTAACAAAGGACACTGTGAATAGAGCAAAGAGGCAACCTGCAAAATGGGAGAAAATCTTCGTCAGCTCTATATCTGACAAGAGATTAATATACAGGATATATTTAAAAAAACTAAGAAAACTAAATAATAAGAAAAAAGTGAGCCAATTAAAAAATGGACTATTGATTCAAAATCTAAGAGGATATAAATAAATCATATGGAATTCTACTTTTTTGGACAATGGAACACTCAGGAGCCATAGATTGCTTATAGAAAATTTTCAGTGCCAGGGATGGGATACCTTCCAGTGAGTTGTTGGCCAGGGAGGTCCCTGGTGCCTTCAAATCATAATAGGTCATTGACGAGGCTCTTGGTTTCCAACCAGGAATCGATGGCAAGACCCTCTTGCTGAAGATTCCACATACTTGGACTGCAAGGCCACTGAGAAATCCTGCTGGAACTGAGCTGATAACCTCCTTCATGTAGACCAGCTGACAGAAAGCTAGAAGAAGCCATTCTGCATGCATTTTAATGGGAGAAAGAGAAATCACCAGTAAAGATACTCAACAGTGGACTGCAAGCCTTATATTTGGCCAGCCAGGCCAAAGGAGCCAATGGCTGCAATAGTGGCACACATCATGGTGGAAACCAAAATCTCCTTTAATTGGGCTGGAGGCCTGCTCCATGGGAGAGAATATGTCCCTGATACTGAAAGCCTAAAACAGGGTTAGTCATGAGCCCTAGGGGTGTAATGTCTGCTGCTGTCTGGCTAAATGTATATACTATGCTTATCAAACTGTCCAGTAAGCACTTCTCTTAATGTTCATACCCAATGCTACTCTCACTTTTGGTAGAGAATCTTCTCTTTTCAGATGGCAGTGACCTTGGGATGACTCAGAAGGCATCATGATGCTGGAAAGAAGTGACAGCAGTGCTTAGTACTGCAATATCTCTATCACACCTTCCAAGGCTCAGGGTATATTGTGAAAGAGGTGGCGGAAAGAATGTAAGAGCCAAAGGAATGGTAGGACTCCTTACAATGTGCTCCCCCCAGACACAAAATGGCTTGCATATCCATGACCTCACAGTGCCTGACACTACCTTCACAAGACTATCATAGTAGGAGGAAAAGATGATGACATCAAAATAAAAGAGAGACTGATTGAGATGAGGAGGGGATATTATGGAGAATGGAGTTTCAAAGGGGAAAGTGGGGGGGTAGTGAGGGTATTACCATGGGATATTTTTTATAATTATGGAAATTGTTAATAAATTGTTAATAAAAATTTGAAAAAAAAAACATGGACTATTGAACTAAATACAGAGTTCTCAAAGGAAGAAATACAGATGGCCTATAAACATCTAAAAAATGTTCTACATCCTTAGCCATCAGGGAAATGCAAATTAAAACTACGTTGAGATTCCATCTCACTCCTGTAAGAATGGCTATCGTCAGAAAACAAATGAGAAAAAATACTGTCGAGGATGCAGAAAAATTCCCACTACAGCCATTGTGGAAATCAGTGTGGAGGTTTCTGAGACAGCTAAAAATAGATTTACCATATAACCCTGCTACACCATTCTTAGGCATATATCCTAAGGACTCATGTCACTTCCTTAGAGATAATTGCACATCCATATTTATTGACACTCTCTTCACAATGGCTAAGAAATGGAACCAGCCTAGATGTCCCTCAGCCAATGAATGGATGGTTAAGATGTGGAACATTTACACAATGGATTCAGTGGTAAAGAAAAATGAAATTACAAAATTTGCAGGGAAATGGATGGATCTGGAAAGGATTATACTTAGTGAGGTAACCCAGGTCCAGAAAGTCAAATGTACATGTTCTCTCTTATATGTGGATTATAGCTACAAATGTTTAGACTTGTATATGAGTTTGGGTAAAAATCAGTATTAGAGGCCAGTAAGCTAGAAAGGGGCTATAAGGGAGGAAAGAGAATGGATGACTTAAGGGGATGGTATTGTATATATGTAAATAAATGAACATATTACTGGGGGTGGAATGGCCTAAGTGAGATCAGCAGAAGAGATTGAGTAAAGAAAGGGTAGGGGTAGGGTTAGTCAAAATTTAAGAGAGCATGAGTAAGATGTATGGAAACCTACCTTTTTGGACAATGGCTCCACAGAAGCCATAGATTGTTAACTAGAAATACTTCAGGGCTAGGGATGGGATACCTTCCAATGTGTTGTTGGCCAGGGAGGTCCCTGATGTCCCCAAAACATTACAGGCCATTGCCAAGGCTCTTGGTTTCCCACCAGGATTAGTGATAAGACCCTATTTCTGAAGACTCCACATCTTTGAGATGCAAGGTCACTAAGAAATCAAGCTGGAGCTGAGCTGAAAACCTACTCCATGTAGACCAGCTGACAGAAAGTTGGAAAAAGCTATGCTACATGCAGCCCCATGGGAGAGAGGAGTCATCAGTGGAGATAAGCAACAGTGGACACTGCAAGCCTTAAGATTGGCCAGCCAGGCCAAATGAGCCAATGGGTGCAATAATAACGTGTCTGCTATGGAGGAAACCAATTGCTCACAAATTTGACTGGAGGCCTGTTCCACAGGAGATAATACATGTCTGGTACTAAAAACCTATGACAGGGGAGATCATGAGCCCTAGGGTTGTAATGCCTGCTGGTATCTGGCTAAATGTATATATTATATTCACCAAACTGCCCAGTAAGCAATTCTCTTAATGTTCATATTCATATATTAATGCTAGTCTCACTTTTGCGTTAGAGAAGCTTCACTTTTCAGATGGTGGTGACCTCTAGGATGATTCAAAGGGTACCAATAGTTCTGAGAAGTAACAGAGAAGTGCTCAGCATAGAAATGTCTCTATCACACCTTCCAAGGCTCAGGGTTTATTGTGTAAGAGGTGGTGGAAAGAATGTAAAAACCAAAGGAAGGGTAGGACTGCTTACAATGAAGTCTGCTGGACACAAAATGGCTTGGATATCCATGACCTTGCAATGCCTGGTACTATCTACACAGGACCCTCATAATAGGTGGAAAAGACGATGACATCATAGAGAGGGGTAGGGGATATGATGGAGAGCGGATTTGTGAAGGGGAAAGTGGGGGAGGGAGGAAATTATCATGGTTTATTGTCTATAATTATGGAAGTTGTCAATAAAAAAAAGTTTAACAAAAACTTAAAGAAGGGCTAGATAAATGGCTTAGTGGTTAAGTGCTTGCCCGTGAAGCCTAAGGACCCTGGTTCAAGGCTCAATTCCCCAGGACCCACGTTAGCCAGATGCACAAGGGGGTGCACGCATCTGGAGTTTGTTTGCAGTGGCTGGAGGCCCTGGTGCGCCCATTCTCTCTCTCTCTCTCTCTCTCTCTCTCTCTCTCTCTCTCTCTCTCTATCTCTATCTCTCTCTCTCTCTCTCTCTGCCTCTTTCTCTCTCTGTTGCTCTCACATAAATAAATAAATAAATAAATAAATAAATAAATAAAGTATTTAAAAACAAAACTTAAAGAAAAGAATCTTGGCCTCAATCCCAAACTCTGAGACAGTACTGACTGACCTATGTTTGGTCAAAATAGTTAAGAAACCCAGGATAATACATTGCTTGCTAAGGGAAAGGTGAACAACTCTGAGGAAAATTGCTCAGGAAGTCATTGGCTTGCAATCTTAACTATTGCAACCACTAAGCCATCTCTCCAGCCCTCTTTCTAGCTTTTCTATAGATGACATCTCTGACTGAAGCTTCCATAGGGGTTAAAATTTTCCTACAGTAAAATATCCCTTCTGCATCTGTTCATTTCTGGCAAAGGAAGCCAAAAAGACACAAATCATAAAACATACTTATCAGTATTTTTTTTCTTTAGATTTATAGAACTTAGCATACCCAATGTTTTCAGATAACATAAAAATGTGGGCCAACAATTTGATGATCCTTTTCCTTAATTAAAAGTGAATAAGATGTAACTTTCAGAGAAATAAATTATGTATCTAGAAATTTACAAGAAATGAGAGTCAGTAGTAATCACAAAGATGTTCCAGAACAAAGAAGAAAGGAAAACACTACAGTGACAGAAGTGATTAAAAGGCCATCATCTGAATGACGCAGCATGTTTTCTTTCCACTCATTGAAACCCTACTCTTTTTCCTCCATATGGAACTTGCTAGAGATCTCCCCAAAATGGATTTTTCAGACTGAAATCTTCCACCTTCTTAGGGATGGCCCTTGAATAAAATCTGGTTTCCTTCCCACAAACTCTTGGCTCTCAGGCATTGGCTGAGCAGCAAGCAGGAGGCTCTGGGTTCAGTAACAAGAGCTGCTGATCTCAACAGATGCTTCTTTTGAACTGACACAGATCAAAAATAATGAGCTCACTGGAGTAGGACAAAATGAGAAAAATAAGAACAATGAGAGATACGTGTGTGAGTGTAAAAGTGGCAACAAGTTGTTTGGGGGTGACTAAACCTTTATTATGAAAAATCTCCCAGTTGATGGGAAACAAAGCTGTGTATGACCCTTTTTCTATCTGTTAAGCCTAACAACAAGAAATTATAGTTCTGTAAAATTCAGAAATATGACAATTATATGTTATTCAACAAGGCATTAGTAGCACGTGTTTATTTTCTGAATGAGGACCTTCATGACATCTAGGGATAATGCTAGTGAGCCTTAAGATTAAGATTTATTCCTTTAATATGGCCAGAAATATCTACTGCAACATCATCATCCTTGGAAACAAAATTCCTTAAAGATAAGGGGGATGCTTCTCTTAATGCAGAGTTGTTCAAGGAAGTAGGATCAGGAGCTGGGAAGGTTGACAAGCTCAGTTGGTATAATATTTGCCTAGCATGCACAGATTCCTGGATTCAATCCCAGCACTACATAAGCTAAGTATGGTGGTACATGACTGTAATCCCAGCACATGGGATGTGGAAGCAGAAGGATCAGAAGTTCAGAGTCATCCTCAGCTACCTTTCAAGTGTGAGGCCAACCTGGGATGCATGAGACCCTGTCTCAAGCAAAAGCAAAGAATTAAATGGAAGAGGAGGAAGAGAAAAAGATAAGAATGATCAAAGAAACTGATCTATAAGACTTTAAAACAAAATCTAGCTTTCATCCTTGACCTCAGAGTAACCTGGGCTCCTATCTCATTATTCCATATTTCCTGGATTCCAACTAACACTCCCTGATTAAGTAATAACTGGCTTTGTTTCTTTCATTGTGTGTGTGTCTGATGCTATTAGCTGCATCTGTTGACTCTCGTGACCAAATAATACCTTTCCAGCTCCTCCTTCTCCTTGGAAGTCTTCATTTTCTTTGTAATCCTGTCCCACAAGTTACAATTTCCGATATATAAGCTCTCCTTTCTATATAATTTTTCTCAGATTTAAATGTCTCAATACTAATTCATGTACTAATTTATCTAATGTATACTGAGTATCTTCTCTATACTAAGTATTTCCTTGAGTTCTGGGGGAAAAGATGAATACTTTTGGTTCTTGAAGAATGTTATGTCTCCAGGAGAAAAGAAATGAAACAATGGATTATATTAACCATTATCATTACCATATTATTCAAACTAGAGTCTGAGTTTCTAGTACCCACACTGGTGTTTCTACTAAAACTAAGCAACACCATTTTGTCTCAGACCAAAATAAAAGAGCAGCTGAATTATTATGGCCCTGAGGCTTTAAAGAATGGTGGAATGTTTTGCAATATTTCAAGTGGGTAAGTTTAGTCTCTGCCCCACACTTCTTGTGCAAAAATGATGTTCATCCCGATAGCGCAGGGAATTAAGCAATCAAAAGACCATTAGGATCTCATGAAACTAAAAAGCTAAAATAGATTAACAAGTAAGCAGACCATCAGAAGAGTCAATAGACAACCCACAGAAAGGAAGAAAATCTTCACCAGCTACATATCTGATAGAGGTTTACTATGCAAAGAACTCAATAAAAAAAAAGCAATAAAAGAATCAAAATATGGGGCAGGGAACTGAACAGGGAGTTCTCAAAGGGAAAAAATACAAATGGCCAATAAACATCTAAAAGTGTCAAACATCTTTAGCCATCAGAGAAAAGCAAATTAAAATGACTTCCAGATTCCATCTCACTCCAATCAGAATGGTTATCATCAAAGTATCAAATGAGCCGGGTGGCGCACGCCTTTAATCCCAGCACTCAGGAGGCAGTGGTAGGAGGATCACCATGAGTTCGAAGCCACCCTGAGACTACATAGTGAATTCCAGGTCAGCCTGAACTAGAGTGAGAACCCACCTTGAAAAAAAAAATCAAATGACAAAAAATTCTGGTGAGAGTGTGAGAAAAGAGGAACTCTCATCCACTGCTGGTGGGAACATATACTTGTACAGCCACTATGCAGACCAGAATGAAGGCTCCTCAAAAATTGGAAAAGAGACCTATCATTTTATCCAGCTGTACCACTCCTGGGCATATACCCTAAAGACTACTTTTTTACTACAGAGGCACTTGCTCAGCCATGTTTACTGTGGCTCTGTTCACAATAGCTAGGAACTGGAAATCAGAGGATGCAGAGAGCTCAGCACTAAAGGGAGGCTTAGGGAACATCGTGGAAGAGGGGACGATAAAATTGTTAGAGCCTGAAGGGTGGGAAAGAGTATCCTGAGGCATTGCTCCCCACCACTGAGACTGACTGGTGCCTTCATGAACCCCAAGTGAATATTGATAACCCACTAAGGAGGGCCCTCAGTGGAATGGGGGTGGGGGAGAGGCAACAAGCAACCTAAGTGTATAATCCAATGGGAACATGACCAATATGCAATGTGTTCATATGGTAAAGTTCACAATTAATAAAATTTAAAATGACCTTCAGAACCCTGGATGTTTTACTCATATTCTAATGTAAAGTGTATTTGACTGTCAACCTAGTCACTTAGGAACTTGTGTCAGGGTAGAATTTAAAGGCATAGTGCAAAGATACAAGTGTAAGATACAAGAGTATCTGGCTGGAGATATTTTAATCTGTTTTCTGTTGCTGTTAACAAAACATCCAAGACTGGATTGATTCTTGATTTAACTTTAGAATTTCATTTTATTAAACATACTTTTAAAATAAGCAACTCTTAAGAACAAATAGTTTATGAGGAATAGAGGATTATTTATCTCCCAGTTCTAGATATGTGGAAGTCCAAGCTCATAGTACTTGGCTTCTGGTGGGTTCTTTGCTGCCTAAGCATGGTAGCCAGCATGTCTTGATAAGGCAGAACATGTGGGGCATCTTGCTGTTATAATCCAACAATTCCTGAGTGGGTTCAGCCTTTTGTGTTAATCACGCTTTGTTTCCCCAGTGAAATGACAGGCATGATGCTTAGGGAAGTTAATTTAGCTCACTGTTTTGGAACATTTAAGGTCATAACACTGGTATCAGCTTAATGTCTAGCTGTGTAAACATGATGGCAGATAACAATGGTGTGATCTTGAACCAGGATCCCAGAAGAAGAGGATAAGCAGGGAAGCTTGCTCCTTTTATAATAATTCTCATAAGAACTATCAAAGGGCCCACATGAGAGCTAAATAAAGAGTTGCAGGAGAAATAATTCATCTCCTCAATGACCTAAGGACCTCCCACTAGGTCCCACTTTCCAACAGCACCACCCTCCTAACAGCACAGTCCTAGGGACCAAGACTTCAGTTCCAGTAGACCCTTTGGGGTACTCAAACCATACCCAGACCACTGCACTGTCCAGAAGGGTAGGAGTCTCATGGCCAGTCACTTCAACCCCCTCCTCCCAAATACTGTTAACATATGAATTTGGGGATGTTTAATATAAACTTGGGGGGACACATTCACATGATAGCAGAACACTTATTTATCGCCACAGTAATGCTGTGTAAAAAATCAGTCCCGAGGGAGGGAATTACCATGGGATATATTTTATAATCATGGAAAATGTTAATAAAAATTTAAAAAAAAAATCAGTCCCAAGCTGGGTGTGGTGGCACACACCTTTAATCCCAGCACTTGGGAGGCAGAGGTAGGAGTATCATCATGAGTTCAAGGCCACCCTGAGACTATGTAGTGAATTCCAGGTCATCCTGGGCTAGAGTGAGAAATACCTTGCAAAACAAAAAAAAAACAAAACAAAAAAAAAAAAGAGTCCCAAACTCAATAACCCAAAACAAATTGACTTCGAGCAAAGTGGCTCTTCTGAGTCTGGCAGCTACCACAGGTGGGACTCGTGGTTGGTGGCTGACTGGCTATCAGCTGATCGAGGATGGTCTTGGCTCATAGCTCTGCTGCATATCTCATCCTCCAACATGGGAGCTCTAACATGTTTAATAATTAAGAAGAAGGGGCAAGAAGGAACAGAGCTGTGTATGCTGAAAGCCAGATACTTAGGCTATGCAGACAACTCATAGGCCAGCCCAAATCCAAAGAATGGGGAAACGGACGCTGCTTAACTTTATTTATTTATTTATTTATTTGAGAGTGACAGACACAGAGAGAAGGACAGATAGAGGGAGAGAGAGAGAATGGGCACACCAGGGCTTCCAGCCTCTGCAAACGAACTCCAGACGCGTGCACCCCCTTGTGCATCTGGCTAACGTGGGACCTGGGGAACCGAGCCTCGAACCGGGGTCCTTAGGCTTCACAGGCAAGCATTTAACCGCTAAGCCATCTCTCCAGCCCCCACTTAACTTTTTAAGTGAAACTTATGAAAGTGGTGACATAGTTGTTAAATTTAACCAAGGCTCTGCCCAGACACATTTGACTATAAAATTACATTTAAAGCAAGATGAGACTTCTTGATAAGAGTAGCTTTGGGGTCAGATCACACAGAGCATAATACAGCAAATGATTGAGGCATGTTGTAATGAATCAACCACTCCAAGTGGCAATATACTCTGCCTTGATAGACAACACCCTGCTCCTACCTCAATGCTAAGACACAAAGGAAGAATGGTTGCAGCAGTACTAATATTAACTACCAGGTGCCTCCACCAGATGGTCATACACACTAAAAAGTACACATCCAGTTAAAGACCCCAGTTCAAAGAATAAAGCATTATTAAAGGTTGGCTAGAGGGCTCACAAAACATCCTAGGGAGCACTCTGAGAATATCAAAATACACAGAAGCCAGGCGTGGTGGTAACTGCCTTTAATTCCAGGACTCAGGAGGTAGAGGTAGGATTGCCATGAGTTCGAGGCCACCCTGAGAATTCAGAGTGAATTCCAGGTCAGCCTGGGCTAGAGTGCGACCCTACCTCAAAACACACACTCACACACATAAATATAGCACATGTGATGGTTATATTAGCTTTCTACCTCTGTGACAAAATAAATCTAAGGAAACAGCTTAAGAGGGGGGTATCTTGGCTGGTAGGTTCAGAAGTGTATTTCTGGGTCTGTATTGAGGCAGAGGATCATGCTAGCGATGTAGTGAAGCAGAGCAGCTCACCTGACAGCAGCCAGAATGGAGAGAGGAGAGCCACAAGAGTCAAGGTATAGCCAGGGCATGCCTCACGGGCTCACTTCCTCCAGTGAGGCCCCACCTACCTTCAGTTTCTACAGCTTCCCAATAGTCCACTCAACTTTGAATCATTAAATGGATTAGTCCATTGATTCGGTTGGAGCCCCCAGGATCCATTTATCTGTGAACAGTGCTGCATTGGGAATCACGCCTTCAACCCATGAACCTTTGGAGATATTTCAAATGTAGACCATAAGAATGGTCAATCCTCTAGCCTTCACCAAAAGTCATGTGAAAGAATATGATTTAAAATGTGTCAGATTTCTCTTTCCCCCCTTTGGTAGTTGTTCATCTTCTCACTTCTCCTATAGCCCCCTTCCTCATATGGACTTTAAGGAGACAATTTCTTTTTTTTAATTGTTCAAGTTTTTTATTTTTCTAAGAACAACATTTTGTTTATTTCGGGGGGGGGGTGGGCAGATAGTGAGAGAATGGGCACACCTGGGCCCCTAGACATTGCAAATGAACTCCAGATGAATGTGCCATCTTGTGCATCTGGCTTACATGGGTCCTGGGAAATCGAACCTGGGGCCTTTGGTTTTGCAGGCAAACACCTTAACCACTAAGCCATCTCTCCTGCCCTCAGGGTTTTTTTTTCTCAATTTTTATTAACATGTTCCATGATTATAAAAAAAAAATCCCATAGTAAACCACCCCCTCCTACTTTCCCCTTTGAAATTCCATTGAGACAATTTCTTACTTTGGTATTTTCAAAATTCAAAGTCTGAAAATAAAATGTTTATAGAAAATAGCAACATTCACAGAGGGAAAATTTTTCCCAGAGACCCAAAGAGAAAAGGAAAAAAGGGGGGCTGGTCACCCTGTGTCTGATTTCTGGGGAGCAGACTTGGCCAGAACATAGAACACACCTAGAAAAAGGAGCCAGAGGATAGAAGCATGAAAATTCTAGAGACTTAAAGAAGAAGGGAACCATCAGAGGTTGCTGACCTTCTAGAGAGCCACCAACCAGGCAGAAAGTGTAGTATAAGATATGTGTTAAACTTGTACACCTTGGAGCCAGACTCTAGGAATCCAATACTTGTTCTGCCATTCCTAGTCTATGTGACACATATGTTACATATGTGTCCTTTGGCAGAAGGGTATTATTTTTTAAAATAGGGGGAAAGAAAGAGAGATGGTTTAATAGTTAAAGTGCTTGCCTGCAAAGCCAAAGGAGCCAGGTTTGATTCCCCAGGACCCAAATAAGCCAGATGTCCAAGATGGTACATGTGTGGGGAGTTTATATGCAGCAGCAGGAGACCCTGGCCCTCCAATTCTCTCTCTCCATATATATATGTGTGTGTGTGTGTGTGTGTGTGTGTGTGTGCACGCGTGTATACATAAATACATATAAATATATCTTTCTATCTCTCTGCCTCTCTCAAATAAATAAAAATAAAATAAAATAAATTTAAAGAATTGCCTTGGGCTAGAGGGTGGCTTAGCAGTTAAGGCATTTGCCTACAAAGCCAAAGGACCCAGGTTCAGTTTCCTAGGACCCACGTTAGCCAGATGCACAAAGGGGCGCATGCATCTGGAGTTCGTTTGCAGTGGCTGGAGGCCCTGGCACACCCATTCTCTCTCTCTCTCCCTCTTTCTCTGTCAAATAAATAAATAAATAAATAAGAAATATTTAAAAAAAAAGAATCACCTTGAAGGATTTGTATTTGATTCAATCAACATGCATAAAGTGTTTAAATAATGCTTGGTACAGTCTAAGTGCTATGAAAGCATAAGCTGCTCTCACTATATTACCTTAGCACAGGTAGGCTTGGTTCAGCAACTACCTGGGCCTCTGGATATCTTTGAAGCTATCTGAGAAGAAGAGACCAGATTATATATCCATTCATCCCTCATGTACTATATGAGCTTGAAAATTCAGTCAGAGCTCTGCAATAGGAGAGGACAATCCTGTTTGCTAAAATCTTGTTTCTGTTACTCTACTGAAGCAAAAGCTTCAAATAAGAAGAAAGTTGATTTCGGAAACAATACAATTAATTTTACTTCTTTGTACTTTACCCTTTGGGATTTAGGAACATTACATCTGCCTGTCCTCTGGATGAGATTGTGAGCTCCTTGCAGACTGGGCCAACTCGTCCCAAAATATCACCCTATACAGAACTTTTATGTCCATCAAGCATACCCCTCATTCTCCTTCCTTCCAGCCTTTGTCAGCTACCAGTCAGCTTCCTGTATAGATTTGTTACTTGTTCATGATACTTCTTATGAGTTCATAGAACTTGTAATCTTTCATATTGGGATTCTCTCACTTAGAACAATGTTTTCAGGGTTTAACCATGTTGTAGTGAGTATCTCTCCTTTGTTCCTTTACATAACAAAATAGTCCAAGACATATATGTAGTACCACTTTGTTATTTTTTAACCTTTCATGGAAATTTAGATCATTTCTTCCTTTGTCTATGGTGAATATTGTTGCTGTAAACATAAGTGTCCATGAATTTGAGTGCCTGCTTACAATGCTTTAGAAGTTAAGTGGCTAGACATTAGGGTAATTCTGTTTTTAACTTAGTAAAGAATAGTCAGACCATTTCCACTTGAGGAATGTGGTTAATAATGAAATGAGATGCTGTGCTTCTTAGCATCTAATTACAGCTTTCTTAGCATCTGATCACACTGTTCTTCTTAGCATCTGATATCACTGTCTGTGGCAGTTTGATTCAGGTGACCCCATAAATTTAGGTGGACCAGATGCTAGGTTCCCCAGCTGATAGCAATTAGAATTTAAAGCCTCCTGGAGGAGGTGTATTGTTGGGGGCAGGCTTATGGGTGTTATAGCCAGTGTCCCCATGCCAGTGTTTGGCACACTCTCCTGTTGATATTGTCCACCTGATGTTGGCCATTTATGTCCACCCTCTGCTCATGCCATCATTTTCCTTGCCATCATGGAGCTTCCCCCTCGAGCCTGTAAGCCAAAATAAACCTCTTTTTTTCCCACAAGCTGCTCTTTGTTGGGTGATTTCTACCAGCAATGCGAACCTGACTACAACAGTAAAGTGGTACCAAGGAGTAGGATTGCTGCTAGACATCTGACTGTGTGGTTTGGGCCTTTTGGAGCTGATTGTCAAGAGGAATGAATGTGGAAAGATTTGAAACCTTGGCCTAAGAGTCACCTTGCAGTGCTGTAAGTACAGCTTGATGAACTGTTCTGGTCAGAGTTGGAAGAAATGCAGTAAGAACTATGGACTGTGAGGTTTGGCTTATGAGGGCGAGAAAGAGTTTTGCCTGGACTGGGCTAGCAGTTTGTGTGGAAAGCTTGCTGTATTGCCTGGGTCCTGAGAAGTTGTACAGGGTTGCTTTAAGTAGAAATGAACTGGTGTGAACAGAGGGACATAGCACAGAAAGAAAAATCTTTGGGTAAACTGCTGCCCATTCACCTGCAAATTGTTTAAGAGATTACAACCATTGAGATTGGGCCAGGTGACCTGCACTGGGGCAACAGAAAGAATGTAGACTCTGTTGAAGGGACCTGAGTGCTCAAGGAGTGTCCTGCTCTTCAAAGTTTGCTTTACTCCCCCCCACCCCCAGATTAACCAATTGGCACCCTACCTAGTATTGTACAGTATAAAAAATGCAGGAAAGAGGATCATTGAGTTTGCAACAGTCTTGTGTTTTGGAAATGGCCATGGGCAGTGTGTGAAGCAGGTTTGTTGGATGCCTGCATGGAGATCCCATGGGGCCATGAGGATGAACCATGGATTGCAGTGGAGACCCAGTGGAGATGCCGGGACCATGAGATGGCTGCTAAGGAAAGCTGCCGGCCCTGATGAAGTTTTCCAGG
The DNA here is from genome assembly GCF_020740685.1 of Jaculus jaculus. Classification (NCBI taxonomy): domain Eukaryota; kingdom Metazoa; phylum Chordata; class Mammalia; order Rodentia; family Dipodidae; genus Jaculus; species Jaculus jaculus. The sequence continues at coordinate 51,610,326 of NC_059102.1, forward strand.
ACTGTGAGTAGCCTAGCTGGAGGGGTAGAATTGGAATGCCAGAGATTTGTTGCTTGTTAGAATTATCAGATTTGGAGATTTGTCACTGGCTAGAGTTGTTGGACTTGAAGCTACAGACTTTGATGTTTTCCCTGGTTGTTTTATATCTTGTATTGGTTGATTATTTCTTTGCTATACCCAATACCATCTTTTTGCACTGTGGATGGTTATTTTGTGCTATTATGGGGTTTTTTTTTTTGAGGTTATTTTCTGGCATTATGGTTCAATTTAAAGACCTTGGATTATGGGGATTATGAACATCATTGAAATTGGTAAAAATTATGGGGACTTTTAAAGTTGGATTAATGCATTTATTTTTCATCATGTGTGGTTATCAGTTTATGGGGCCAGGGGGGCAGAATGTTTGATTCAGGTGTCCCCCATAAACTTAGGTGGTCAGGATACTAGGTTTCCCAGCTGATGGCAATTGGAAATTAAAACCTCCTGGAGGAGGTGTATTGTTGGGGGCGGACTTATGGATGTTATAGCCAGTATCTTTATGCCAGTGTTTGGCAACTCTCCTGTTGCTATTGTCTACCTGATGTTAGCCAGGGGGTGATGTCCACTCTGTGCTCATGCCATCGTTTTCCCTGCCATCATGGAGCTTCCCCCTTGAGCCTGTAAGCCAAAAGAAACCTGTTTTTCCTACAAGCTGCTCTTGGTTGGGTGATTTCTACCAGCAATGCGAATCTGTCTGCAACACTGTCCTTCTTAGCATCTGATCTCACTGTCCTTCTTAGCATCTGATCTTACTATCCTTCTTAGCCTCTGATCTCACTGTCCTTCTTAGCATCTGATCTCACTGTCCTTCTTAGCATCTGATCTTACTATCCTTCTTAGCCTCTGATCTCACTATCCTTCTTAGCATCTGATCTCACTGTCCTTCTTAACATCTTATCTCACTGTCCTTCTTAGCATCTGATCTCACTATCCTTCACAGCATCTGCTCACACTGTCCTTCTTACATGGATGGATAGAGAATTGAACCCAGGCAAGCAGGCTTTGCAAGAAAATGCTTTTAACAGCTAAGCCATCTCCCGAGCCCTAAACATTTTTTGAGGCAGGGTCTTACTCTAGCCCAGGCTGATCTGGAACTAACTCTATAGCCCAGGCTGACCTAGATCCATCAACATCAGCTTTCCAAGTGCTGGGATTAAAGGCAACACCATCATGATTGTCTTTTTTGTTTAATTTTTAAAAATATTTTATTTATTTATTAGAGAGAGAGAGAGGAGAGAATGGGCATGCCAGGGACTCTAGCCACTGCAAACACACTCTAGACTCATGTGCCACCATGTTCATCTGGCTTTCATGGTTACTGGGGAATTGAACCTGGGTCTCAGGCAAATGCCTTAACCACTAAGCGGCCTCTCCAACCCTGTCTTAGGTTTTTAAACATTTTTTAATGTGTTTTGTTCTGCTATAGCTCCTGCCTTTAATAATGTTGTTTGGCAGCTTTATGGTTTTTTTTAATGAATAAATATTCATTGCATAAACTTATGGGCCTCATATGACATCATCATGCATATGTAACATGTACATTGATCTTTTTCACACATACATTACTTTCCCTCACCATTACCCTATTGAAACTTAAATGGCTACTGGTTATATCACGATTCACCTAAGTAAATCTGATGAGAAGTTCTTAAAAATAGAATTGGTGTATTTAGGATCTGCTGACAATGTATGGGATTCTAGCTTAGCAAAAGCATCCTGGATCACTGTATCTGTTTTAAAGACATGACTAGCTAAGAAGCATGATTTCCTGGCCCACCCAAAGGTCTCATCCCTACACCACTATCCTTCCTCTGGCTCCTGTGGCCACAGCATGTGAGCCAGTACACAGTTTCTCTCACTGTGCCCATGTGAGCAAGAATGTGAATGGCTCTTATGTCTTGGGAAGCCTCCTTTTCCTCTCCACTTTTTCATCCTGCCACAGAGCCATACATCTCTAAAGGACATCTCCCATTCAGTCAAACTCTTTAGTCCTAGCTAAAAGGAGAAAGACGAGGAACAATATTTAGACTCAGAACAACAGAAACCAAAGTGCAGTCACGTGGCAACTTTGTATTATATCACATACATTCAAAAGGTAAGACCCTATTGTTAAAGACACCATATGTTGCAGACATAGAGCAAGGAGAGACATGGCTGGGATCCAGAAGAGAGCCAGTCCCAAGAGAGTTAATCGGTCTAGTGTTGGAAAGTGCTATATGAGCTGCTGGGGGAAAGTGTCCAACAACTGTTTGAGCAACCAGAGGTCTAAGCTACTCAGCAGCAAACACCCTGACAGGATGTACACACCAGTGTAATAGTGGCACACAGCTTTGGTGGGTAACCAATAGCTTTCTGATTGGCTAAGAGATCCACTCAGTGTAAAGGAGCCCATCTCTGGAATTAGGAACCAGGTCAGATTCCTATAGAGACAAAGATTATGCTTTCCAGTGTGAAGCTTTCACTAGTCTTTGACTAAAAGAGGGGCTACATACATCAAATTTTCCCAAAATTAATAATGTTTATCCCATTTAAACTTTGCTAACATTCCTCTCCATTGGAGAATCTGTTCTTTTTCAGAAGGTGGCAAGACCCAAGGAGGTAAACTTCCCCTTGCACTTCAGTCAAGCCACAGCTGAATCCACAAAGGAATGAGGGAGACAAGAAAAAGTGCTGCTTCCATGCTGTTCCTGATAATTAGTGCCAGGGTGAAGGAGACAGATCCCGAGAATACTCAACACCTACCAAAGCAGAGATCTAGAGGCTCCTAAGAGCTCATCACTGAAGTAGACTTAAAACTCACCCACCACGGCTCAGGGAATTTTGCGGAGGATGGGGTGGAAAGATTGTAAGGCCACAGGTTGAGACATCGTTCCCAGAGGCACTCCCTCCCCAAATAACTGACTGTTGGTCCCACAAGGCATAATCGACAACTCCATAGGGAATACCTGCAACCCCACTGAAAAGGGTCCCCAGTGGGATGGGAGCAGGAATGAGGGAAACGAGAGTACCAACACATGATGTATCTATACAAAATAAGTTGTTAATAAAAAGAAAGTACACAGTAGGTCAAAAGATTAGATACGTTTTGCAAACTAACTGGAAACACAAATGTCCTCAATGTCTTAAGCTTTTTCTCCCAAACATAAATACTAAAAACTGACAAAAAATGCCATTTATCAGTTTAATTTATGCATTTCTATTTTATTTCATCTTACAAATTTTAAATTAATTACTCAATTTAAAAAATATTTTAGGGCTGGAGGGATGGCTTAGCAGTTAAGCACTTGCCTGTGAAGCTTAAAGACCCTGGTTTGAGGCTCAATTCCCCAGGACCCACGTTAGCCAGATGCACAAGGGGCACACACATCTCGAGTTCGTTTGCAGTGGCTAGAAGACCCGGCACACCCATTTTCTCTCTCTCTCGTAAATAACTAAAAGTAAAATATTTTTTGTTTGTTTATTTTATTTATTTATTTGAGAGCTACAGAGAGAGAAAGAGGCAGAGAGAAAGAGAGAGAGATGGGCGTGCCAGGGCTTCTAGCCATTGCAAACAAATTCCAGACTCGTGTGCTACCATGTGCATCTGGCTTATGTGGGTTCTGGGGAATTGAACCTGGGTCCTTAGGCTTCGCAGGCAAGTACCTTAACCGCTAAGCCATCTTTCTGGCCCAATTACTCAATTTTTATTTCATTTAATTTTTGCTAATTTTAATCAGAGAGACTGAAAGCAAACACTTTAAATTAAAAATTTACAAAATTTGGGCTACAGAGATGGCTTAGTCGTTAAGGTGCTTGCCTGTGAAGCCTAAGGATCCATGTTAGACTCTCCAGATCTCACATAAACCAGCTGCACAAAGGTGAGGCAAGCACAGGTTGCACATGACCACTAGATGGCGCAAGTGTCTGGCGTTTGATTTCAGTGGCTAAGGCCCTGGCACACAAATTCTCTCTTTTCTCTCTCAAATAAACAAAAGTTTAAAAAATATTTTATTTATTTATTTGAAAGATAAAGGGTGAGAGAGAGAGAGAGAGAGAATGGGCACACCAGGGCTTCCAGTTACTGCAAGCAAACTCCAGATGCAGGCGCCCCCTTGTGCATCTGGCTTAAATGGGTCCTAGAGAATCGAACTAGGATCCTTTGGCTTTGCAGGCAAATGCCTTAATGGCTAAGCCATCTCTCCAGACCCCCCCAAAAAGTTTTTTTTTTTTAATTTACAAGACTGTATAAATTGACATGAAGTTAAAGTAATCAGATTTTTTTTTAAATTTAATTTATTAGTTTTCTTTTCAGTAAATACAGGCAGTTTGGTACCATTATTTAGGCTCATCTGTGATCTACCCCCTCCCATTACACCCTCCTTGTTATTGAAAATGGGTCGTGCATTGTGGAGTTAGCCCCCAGTTATTAGTATGATAAATGTCTCTGAAAATCATCAGTAATAATCAGTAATAATCAGATTTTTAAATGATAAATTTTAAAATTTTTTATCTATTTGCAAGCAGAAAGAGAGAGAGAGAGAAGAGAGAGAGAATGGGCACACCAGAGCCTCTAGCCACGGAAAACAAACTCCAGATACATGTGCCACTTTGTGCATCTGGCTGTACATGGGCACTAGGAAATAAAACCTGGGTCATTAGACTTAGCAGGCAAATGCCTTAATTGCTGAGCCATCTCTCCACAGCCTCGAATGAAACTTTTTGTAGTTATCTCTGTGGGCTATGAAGACATCAGTCTGCACTTTTTTTTTAAATTTATTTATTTGAGAGCGATAGACACAGAGAGAAAGACAGATAGAGGGAGAGAGAGAATGGGGGCGCCAGGGCTTCCAGCCTCTGCAAACGAACTCCAGACGCATGCGTCCCCTTGTGCATCTGGCTAACGTGGGACCGGGGGAACCGAGCCTTGAACCGGGGTCCTTAGGCTTCACAGGCAAGCGCTTAAACGCTAAGCCATCTCTCCAGCCCAGTCTGCACTTTTTAAAAATATTTAATTTATTTCTTTCTTTTAGAAAGATATAGAGGAAAAGGCAAAGAGAAAAGAGAGAGCAGACATGCCAGGGTCCCAAGCCACTGCAAACGAACTCCAGATGCATGCACCCCCTTGTGCATCTGGCTTACATGGGTCCTGGAGAATAGAACTGGGGTCCTTAGGCTTTGCAGGCAAATGCCTTAACCACTAAGCCATTTCCCCAGCTCCCCCCTTGTTTAATATTTAGTTTATTTATTTGGGAGAGAGAGAGAGAAGAAGAGGCAGAGAGAGAGTCTGCACTTTTAAGATAATTTGTGAAATCATATATTGTATTTGTAGTAAACACAGATTTATATTTCTGAAATAAGTTTAAAGAAAGAAAAATCAAATTCCAAATTTAAAATGGCAGATTTCTGTATAGTTCATATACCAAGATGTTTGTAAGCATTTGAAATTTCCAGTAAGAAAATTAAATTTTCTTAACATTTTCAAGCAAGGGCTACTAGATGCAATGTGAAGTGAAAGATATTATAAAAAACAGGCCAAGTTAAGTGATTGTACCCTTTAAGAGTTTACAACCACATTTAAAAATAATACAGTAGAACATGCAATATTATACATACATAGGGAGCTGATTATACTGAGGTTCAAATTACTCTTTTTCTTTCTTTTCAAATTTTTATTAACAACTTCCATGATTATAAAAAATATCCCAAGGTAATGCCCTCCCCCTCCCACTTTCCCCTTTGAAATTCCATTCTCCATCATAGCCCCTCCCCATCTCAATAAGTCTCTCTTTTATTTTGATGTCATGATCTTTTCTTCCTATTATGATGGTCTTGTGTAGGTAGTGTCAGGCACTGTGAGGTCATGACCATTTTGTGTCTGGAGGAAGCACATTGTGAGGAGTCCTACCCTTCCTTTGGCTCTTACATTCTTTCGGCCACCTCTTTCACAATAGACCCTGAGCCTTGGAAGGTGTGATAGAGATATTGCAGTACTGAGCATTCCTGTCACTTCTTTCCAGCACCATGATGCCTTCTGAGTCATCCCAAGGTCACTGCCATCTGAAAAGAGAAGATTCTCTACCAAAGTGAGAGTAGCAGTAATATAAGGGTCCTTAGGCTTCACAGGCAAGCCCTTAACCGCCAAGCCATCTCTCCAGCCCTCATTGTCTTTATGGTATCCTTTAATGTACAAAAAATTTTAATGCTGATGAAGTCTAATTTATCTTTTTTTTATTTGTTACTTGTACTTTTATATTAATATATAATTAATCATTGCAGAATCCAATGGCATGAATATTTACTCTTAAAAAATGTTCGTATCAGCAGTAGTCTTTGGGCTTCTCATTCATGTTGAGCTCACTTTTGTATGTGCAATAAAATTAAAGACTTTGTTTTTAGCAATTTTGTAAACTGTTCAGAGATATTAAGTGACTTTCCTGGGTCAACCATCAAAGTATATTCAGAATTCCATCACTTGGCACTTCTTGCCTGCTCACAGCTGACACGAGTCACTGTCACCTCTCCCCAACATTACTGCTTTAGTCCCTTCTTTGTTCTGTTTACTTGAAATCCAGCCACTTCAGGTTAATATTTGGGTAATCGCACATCTTTGCTTGAATACTTTGCACCTGCTCCCTATTTCTGTATGAGTAAAAGCCGGGTTCTCTCACTGACCCTTAAAGCTCTCTGATGGCCCAGTACCACTTTCTATTTACCTCCTCTCCTTGGGTTCCCTCACCCGGAGTAGACGCCTTGCTATTTCTCAAGTGTGCACACACCTTCTAGCCTCACCACTCAGGCCTGCTGTCTCCTCAGACTGAAATACTCTTTCTTCAGGTATTTCCATGGTTAACTTCTCATCACCTTCAGACCAGCAAATTTGAGTTTTGTCTTTGACTTCCTGTGTTAAATTGCAGCCTACCTCCTCGTGGCTCCCCAACCCTAGCCTCTTCCTCTCTCTAATTTTCTGTTTCCAGAGCTCTGATGCACTACATAGTGTTTATTCATCATGCTTACCTTTTTCTGTCTTTCCTCTCTTGCATCCACTGTAGTTTACACTCCATAAGGAATGACAATTTTGTCTGTCATTCTCTGATGTAATCTAAATACTTCGAACAGTGTCTGGAATGCAGTGGGTTCTCAAAATGCATGTCATGAGTGAATGAAATCCCAGAAGAGTACAATGGAACCTAAAGGGAAACCCAGGTCTGGCTAACAAAACCAGGAACCAAGAACCAGCACCTGTTGCCCTAATGTGTTCATTGTGGTTCTTAGTCAGCCTGTCATTACAAACTACTTCCTGACCCATCACTACCTTAGTCCTCTTCCACTGCAGTCCAGGGCTTGCCCACTCTTGTGATAGGAAGGAGTCACATATATGTGGGCCCCACATTCCCCTCAGGCTGTTCAGGTTCCAGATCCTCAGGTCAGTCTGTACTGGAGAAGCCTCTTCTGCTCCCTCCAGCTGGTTGGGCAAACTCTCCTTGAAGCATTTGGACAGCTAATTTAGCTTTCCAATTTTCTTAAGCTGAGGAGGACACACAAAAGAAAAGTTAACAAAAAATATGCTTAAACTCTCAGAGAGTCATTCTCAGGTGTGAAATGAATTTAATAGTTACAGCCACACCAAAAAAAATTAGAGCAAGCTATAATAACTAAAACAATGTTGAATTAATTACTTTTCTTATTGCTATGACTAAATAGCTTGACAAGGAACAAGTTAAGGGAGAAAGGGCTTATATTGGTTCATAGATTGAGAGGTAGAATTGTGGTAGCCACAGCAAGGAAGCTGGGCTCATATCTTAGAAGATCTTGGAAGATCAAAAAGCAAAGGGCTTGGGCCAGAATCCCCATATCTGTCCATTAGGCCACATGTCCTAAGGGTTCTATAATCTCCCAAAGCAGTGACAGTAGCTGGAGACCAAATGTTCAAACATATGAATCTGTAGTGGTCACTTCACATTTAAACCATAATAAACATGCATTGTCTCTTCTATGTAGGATTGTTGTGGGTTTAAAGGGAACAGATAGCACATGGAAGGGGTTTGATATGGTGTGTGACTCGAAGTGAGCAGCAGAGCTTGAAAGCATGAACTCACAAAATCATTTACCCACTCATTTGTATGCTTATAAAAGTACCATTGAGGGCTGGAGACATGGCTTAGTCGTTAAGGCCCTTGTCTGCAAAGCCAAAGGACCCAAGTTCAATTCCCCAGGACCCACATAAAGCCAGATGCACAAGGTGATACATGCATCTGGAGTTTGTTTGCAGTGGCTAGAGACCTTGGCATGACCATTCTCTCTCTCTCTCTCTCTCTCTACCTGCCTCTCTCCCTCTCTCATAAATAAATAAAACATTTTAAAAGTTTTTAAAGTGTCATGAGAGATTAGTGATACAGCTTAGTGATAGAATATTTGCCTAGCATGTACAAGGCCCTCATTTCAATTCCTAGAAGTGCCCCCCAAAAAATCACTGAACCATTAGTAGTACTGAGAATTCAAGTATACCTTTAAATAGGTTAAGATTCTTTTGGGAAGTCACTTGTATAGAATAGACATTACACATCTTTGCAAATATATTTTTTATTTATTTGTAAGCAGAGAGAGAGAGAGAGAGAGAAAATGAGAATGAGAATGCCAGGGTCTCTAGCTACTGCAAATAATCTTCATGTGCCACTGTGTGCATCTGGCTTTACATGGGTACTAGGGAATCAAATTCTGGGTTGTTAGGCTTTGCAGGCAAGTACCTTAACTGCTAGGCCATCTTTCCAGTCTGATATTACATTTCTCCATAGTACAAAATAGTTTTATGTAGGTTAGAAATGTTCAGCTACATTAACAGCAGGAAACAACTCTTTAATTTACTGAGATATCTCTTGAGGAGAACATACCTGAAAGTCTTTTCATTTTTTCACTTACACAACTTCATCTTTCAGCATCTGTGTGGGGTCATCTTATTCAACACCATCTTTAAACCAATAGAAAACTGGATCAGGGGGCTGAACAGATAGATGGCTTAGTGTTTAAGGAGCTTGCCTACAAAGCCTAAGGACCCTGGTTCAATTTCCCAGAACTCTAAGCCAGATGCACATGGTGGTGCATACACCTGTAATTTGTTTGCAGTGGCTAGAGGCCCTGGTGCACCCATTCCATCCCCCCCATAAATAAATAAAAATAAAATATTTAGAAAACAAAACTTTTTAAGGGCTGGAGAGATGGCTTAGTGGTTAAGGCGCTTGCCTGCAAAGCTGAAGGACCTCGGTTCGATTCCCCAGGATCCACGTAAGCATGTGTCTGTCTTCTCACTCTAGAATCCAGCTAAAGATCATGGGGATCACCACATGAGAGTAAGGTCAGAGTTCTTATTTCCTAGCCTATTATGTTAGTTTTGTGACAGAAGCAACTTAAGAAAGAAAAGGCTTATTGGCTTGAGTCCAGAGTGGAAGGAATGCTTAATAGTCAGAGCAGCTCTGTCCATGGCCATGGATGTATGAGGCTCACAGGGCAGCTGGACCAGGAATCAGAGGACATGCTGAGAAATAGCATAGATAATACACCTCTAAGGACCCACCCTCTGTGACCTACTTCCTCTAGATAGCTCTGTATCCTATAGGTTCCATAATACTACCACCAGCCGAGGGACCAGGGGTTCAAATGCATGAGCATGTGGGGATTCTCACATTCAAATCATAAGCACTTGCTTCTTACCAGTTCTCTTTGAGTTGGCCATTTATCTGTATGAAACCCCTGGTTACTACCTGACAGTCCCATAGGAGTGCTATGTCCTGGGAGCCTATTCCTCTATTCTTTCTTTGACCTTTCTGGCTAGTTTCTCTAGTCATCCTTTTGTAACGGGTTCCTTTTTAACTCTCCTTATTTTCTCTGTCTACAGTGTGCTATAGCTCAAATAATTTTTGTTTCCCCCAAAATTCGTGTTGAAACTTTATTCTTTAATGTGGCAGTATTAGGAGGTAGCGTGTAGTAGGAGGCCCTTAGGTCAGGGGGTGAGCCCCTCAGGAATAGATTAACGCCCCCTGGGGATGGGGTTCTCCTTCTTGGGGACTGAGTTACTGAGATGGGGGGCGGTTATAAAGAAGAAAGCAAGGCTGCCCCTCATGTTTTGTCTCTGCCCTTGCCCTTCCCTCCTGCTTGTTCTGACACAGCATGAAGTCCTTGCCGTGCTCACCTGCCTGATCTTGAACTTGCCCTCATCTAGAACCATGAGCCAAAATAAACCAATTTTATTTATAAATTACCCAGTGTTAGGGATTCTGTTACTGCAACAGAAAATGGACCAAGGGTGCCATGGTTTTCCTGTCAGGACCTGTTTGGCAGAGCATTGTTACAAAAGCTGGAAACCACAGCAATGGAGCTGTTCTCAGTGGGTGGATTAGGGCACAGGGAGGCGTGGGTATCTGAGAAAACACAACCTAAATCCTGAGCCAGAAAAACAAAACAAAACAGCTTTGCCAGCAGCCACAGTGCCACCTGTGTGGCTGCTGTATTTCCTTTCTGCTTTCGTTCTGGCAACCCTGGTCCTAGCCCTGCGTAAGAAGTTCCTCTTCTCATCTTCTTGTACTTGACCTGTCTAGGATCTTGACCCCTTGGTCCTTCTACTTCACAGGTCAAGAGTTGTACCCTCAACCTTGGACTCTTTTATTTATTTTTTTTTCATTTATTTGTTTATGGGGAAAGAGAGAGAGAGAATGGATGTGCCACGGCCTCTAGCCACTGCAAACAAACTCCAGACACATGTGCCACCTTGTGCATCTGGCCTACGTAGGTACAGGGGACTCAAACCTGGGTCCTTAGGCTTCTCAGGCAAACACTTTAACCACTAAGCCATCCCTCCAACCCAGACTCTTTTTTTTATATTAGCCTTTTCCTAGAATTGGATTGGATTTTACTTCTCTGTCCTGGTTGGTAGGGGCAGGGTTTGTAGGCCCCTCCCTGATCAGGGGTAGTAAAGGTGGAGGTGGGTAGTGGTGGCAGGAAATTGTCATTTTCTTGCAGTGCTTTCTATCTTTCCTTCATCATTCTCTTTTCTCTGGGAACAAAACAAAAAGCTCACTTCACAGCCACAGGGTCTGAGCGTCGCTGGCAATGGTCCTAGGCTCCAGGTGAGCACACTGTTCCGCCATGTTCAAGGAGCAGTCTGGCAGGTAATTTTCTGGCAGAGAGGATGATGGAGATTGAGGGCACTCGTGCCGAGGGTGGTCTCTCTGCAGAAAGCCTGAGCCCTAGCCCCCTCAGAGTAACTGGACTGCCCACAAAGGAAGTGCGCTTAGGTCCTGGCCCTCTGAAGGTCTGAAGAGTGTTGCGCTAGGCCCTTGTAGGCCCAGGCCTCCACACCAGCAGGTAGCTCTGTGGTGACTCCTGCTGCAATATGCTTGCTCTCCTTTGCCCCGTCCCATCTTAGTTTGACAGCTTGTTCTGCTGCATTTATAGTCACTCAATCCTGTAGTCCCCAATTTGAAACCTCCTTCCTCACCTAGCCTTCTACAACACAGAAACCAGCCCCTTTGGCTGCTCTTCAGTGAACAATATTCAGGATATAGCCAATGACTTTGTCCAGTATCTGTTCTCCCCTCTTTTCTTTCTTCCCTGGGTCTATTTTTTTTTTTTTTTTTTTGCTTTACTGGACCCCTGGTGAGTAGAATTTGCTAGCCAGACTATCCAAAGTTATTTGAACAATATATTTACAGATTGGGAAATTGATGAAAGGCCCAGAATTAAGTAGCTGACTCCAATAAAATAGTTGTGGTCTTTTACACTATTAACACTAAGATTAAGTTTAGGCTAAAGGGTAACATTTTCTGTAAATCTAAAACTTACAAAGCAAGAAAAGTATTTCAAAAGCAACAATCACAGCAACAGCCAGTAGTAATATGAGCCAAATGATTTTACCTCACCAACATGATAGCAAGATTTGTTAGCTCCTAATTATGTTAAGGTTGGTAATGAGAAAAGCTGCGAATATGTGTTAACATGGTGATAATGCAGAAAGTGAAGCCTTGGCAATCCAAGTAGATAGCATTACCCCACCAGCTTTTCTTTTTTTAAAATTTTTATTTATTTATTTATTTGAGAGCAACAGACACAGAGAGAAAGACAGATAGAGGGAGAGAGAGAGAATGGGTGCGCCAGGGCTTCCAGCCTCTGCAAACAAACTCCAGACACGTGCGCCTCCTTGTGCATCTGGCTAACGTGGGACCTGGGGAACCGAGCCTCGAACCGGGGTCCTTAGGCTTCACAGGCAAGTGCTTAACCGCTAAGCCATCTCTCCAGCCCCCCACCAGCTTTTCTTAAAATGGTTCTGGGAACTGAACCCAAGTGCTTTGCCAGTATCTCCCAGTCCCTCACCACATGGGGGAGGAAGGTATCTTGAGTCCCAGGAGACACTATGAGGACATACCTAAAAAGAGAAAAATCTTGGGTTCTCTGATGTAGTTTATTTCCTACTAAATCAGAAGTTCCCAAATAAATAAATCTTATATGCTAAGCTATGTTAACACTGGTCCCTAAGGCAAGGATAGTATTTAAAGAGTTCTTGGAAATGAATCTGCAAACTTTATATAAAGCATGACTATTGCTGACAGCTGAATCAGTCAGATAAAACCCTGTGTACCAAAAAACCAGTGAATGCGCTCCTGAGTAGGGGACAGCCCAGGTGAAAAATGCCTTTGCACAAGTGGGTGGAACAGGTAAACCATCACAGATTACATGAGAAGATTGGCTTCAGTGATGAGGATGAAATTGCCTAAGGCTGGCTCCAGATCTGGAGGAAAGATCTACATAAGAATCTGTCTCTCAAGTCTGAAGTATAGGCCCATTACTACATCTCCCATGTCACTCCACACCACACAGCAACACTGTAAGAAAGAGTCCGTCCTCAGTGGCAACTCCCACCCACCCTGACTTCTCCTAGAACAGCTGCTCTCTTAGCTCTAAACCAGTACAGGATATTTCCATAGTTTTCACAGTTGCTTCTTCAGGGTACTGAGGCAGTCATAGACTTGAGGTGGATGAACTGTGTCCATTGGGTTAGAAGTTTTATGTAAGGTTTTATTTAATAGTAGGTTCCTGTTCATAAGGAAAGTTTGAAGGATATTGTCCTCAGTAGGCTCATGCATTAGCACATGGACCCCAGCTAGTGACCCTGTAGGTAACAGTGTCTGAGGAATGAGAGATTAGGAATGACTGCAACTGGTACAAGATCTCCTTATGTTCTGGAATTAGATATTGGTGATAGATGTAAAAAAAAAAAGAAGAAGAAACCCTCTAAGTACTTTAGGATATGCTAATAAAACATAAAATGATCTTTACATAGAAATTATAAAACACCAAAGAACAAAATTTAAAACACCTAAATAAATGGAAAGGTATTCCATGTTCCCACATGGGAAGATTCATGATGTCAAAAACCTCCCAAGTTAATCTATAGATTCATCACAATTCTAGCAAAAGCCTACCAAGAAATTGTTTAAGTATTCAAAAACTGATTCTAAAATTATATAGAAGGGTGTATGATTTTTCTTGAGGAGATGCAAAGTTATTTGGCCTTCAAAACAGACTATACCAAGAGCTCAAAGAATGACTCATTTAAGTTCACCATGATGAGAAAATGAGTTCATCATGGCTACTTCCAGGGAAGTGGACCACTGTGAGCAGTTCATTTTCTTAAAGTTGCCTCCCCCTCCTGCTGTCTACCAAACTCCTATTTTATATGGCTTTAAGTCTATAGCAAAATTAATATGAATCTGGGTTCTAAGAGCTACTAGTGTTTAAAACAGTAGAGGGGACAAAACTGGGCTCTGTAAAAGTTATATGTTTATATGTACGCCACCCTTGCCTGTATACGGGATTCTGTTGGTCTTGGCAAACAACATAAAACAATGGGAAATGTGGCTTGTTTTGCTGTAGTCTAGCACATAGAAGTTAAAATGAACCTGCAAGATGGAGTTACTCTTGCTGGGATTGGAAGGACTAGTGTCACTACAAAAGGCAAAAGTCAGCCAGGCCTGGTGGAACATGCCTTTATTCCTAGTACTTGGGAGGCTGGAATAGAAGGATCACTGTGAGTTTGAGCCAACCTTGGCTACAGAGTGAATTCCAGGTCAGCCTAGGCTAAAGTGAGATCCAGCTTCAGAAGAAGAAAAAAGGCAAAAGTTCTAAAATTGCTAATACAGGGCACTGGAGTGATGGCTCGGTGGTTAAGGCACTTGCCTGAAAAGCCTAACAACCTGAGTTTGATTCCCTTGTACTCACATAAAGCCAAATGCACAGGGGTGCATGCATCTAGAATTCAGTTGCAGTGGCTGAAAGCCTTGGTACGTTCATATTCTCCTTTATCTCTCCTCTCTCCTTCTCTGCTTGCAAATAAATAAAAATACTTTTTAAAAAAATTGCTAATACAGCCAGGCGTGGTGGTGCATGCCTTTAATCCCAGCACTTGGGAGGCAGAGGTAGGGGGATTGCCATGAGTTCGAGGCCACCCTGGACTCCATAGTGAATTCCAGGTCAGCCTGGGCTAGAGTGAGACCCTACCTCAAAAAAGCAAAAAAAAAAAAAAAAAAAAAATTGCTAATACAATACTGAATAAGAAATAAAATGAAGGATTTACATTGTCTAAAATTGAGATTTTAATATAATTACAGTAATCCTAACTGTAGACTATTAATAAAAGACAAGACACAGACCAATCAGTGAGACAGAGAATCAAGTAAGAAAATCACATACATGCAGTCAAATGATTTTTTACAAAAGTATGAAGGCATTCAGTGGAGATTAATATTTTCCACAAATAACATTGAAGATGGTGAACAACTAGATGTCTATATGCAGAAAAAGGAAAACAGATATTACACCTTACACAAATATTAATACAAAATAGTTCCATAGATCTAAATGCAAAACTGTGAAACTTCCACATGAAGAAAATGTATATTACCCTTATAATTTGCAGATGAGTTTTTAGAAACAGCAGTAAAAGCATTAACAAAAAACATTAAGAGTTGGAATTAACAAAATTAAAAACTTCAGCTTAGCAGAAGGCACTGTAAAGATAATGAAAATATATGCCACAGACCAGGAAAAGTATTTTCATGTTACATATCTGATAAGTGACTCAGATCTAAAAATCTATAAATGTTTACAGCTCAGTGATGAACAATACAATTTAAAAACGCAAAATACCTGAATAACTATCCCATCAATGAATACATAGGTAGAAGTTCAATGGATAGACAGGCAGACAGACAGACATAGATGCTTGCCATTACTTAAAGGGATGTAAGTGAATCAACCACACATACCACACACCTATCAGAATATCTGAAACCCAGAATTTTGACAACAACTAATTGTGGTGAGGATGTGAAACAACAGGAATTCATGTTGGTGAGAATTCACAACATATAGACAATTGTCTGGCAGTTTCTGACAAAGCTAGACATTGTCACAAGCTAGATATAATCACAGGAGACAGCCTAGCAATTGTGCTCCAGACACCAAAACTTGTTTAAAAACATATTCACACATAAGCCTGCACATGAATGCTTAGAGAAGTTTTATTCATAATACCAAAAAATGGAAACATCCAAGCCATCCTTAACATGTAAATGGGTAAGCAAACTATGTGCATTTACATGGTGGAATACTGCAGAACTATAAAGAATTGAGCTATACAGCCTTTCAGAGATATGGATGAATTCTAAATGCCTATTGCTAAATAAAAGGAACCTATTTAAATCAGCCATATATGGTACAATTCCATTTTTAGTAAAAGCAAAACAGGCCAGGTGTAGTGGTGCACACCTTTAATACCAGCACTTGGGAGATAAAGGTAGGAGGATCACCGTAAGTTCAAGGCCACCCTGAGACTACATGTGAATACCAGGTCAGCCTGAGCTAGAGTGAGACCCTACCTCACAAAACCAAAGAAAGAGCAAAACAGATGACCATTTTCCATGATTTACGAGTGGCAGAAGATTAAACAGGAGAAATAAAGGATGATAATTGGGGATGGTGAAACTACTGTGTATAATATAGTGGTGGATAAATGGGATGCTACCATTTCCAATACCTATAGAACCTTGCAGCATGAAGAGTTATTTTTAATGTATGCAATTTTCTATAAGTCACTGATGGGCTGGGGAGATGATTCAGTGGTGAAAGGCACTTACTATCAAGTCTGTTGGTCTGAGTTTGATTTCCCAGTGCCCACATAAAGACAGATGCATATAGTGGTGTGTACATCTGGGGTTCCCTTGCACCACCAAGAGGCCTTGGTGTGCCCATTCTCATTTTCTCTCTCTCTCTCTTTTCCCTTGCAAGTAAATAAAAATATTTCTTTTAAAAATTACTAAGGGATCTGGAAAGGATTATACTGAGTGAGGTAAGCCAGGCCCAGAAGTTGCATGTTTTCTCTTATATGTGGATCCTAAATACAAATGACTGGACTTTTGTGTGAGTAGGAAGAAAACTCAGTAGCATAGACTAGTAAGCTGGAAAGGAGATAGAAAGGGGGGACTTAATAGGATGGTATTGTATATTTGTAAGTAGAAGAACAGATTAATGGGGGTGAAAAGGCCTAAGTGAAGTCAGGGGAAGAAATTGAGTAAAGGAAAGGTGGAGGGAGGGATAATCAAAATCTAAAAGGATATAAATAAGTCATATTGAAACTAACTTTTTTGGACACTGGAACACACAGGAGCCATAGATTGTTACTATAAAATTTTCAGTGCCAGGGATGGGATAACTTACAGTGAGTTATTGGCCAGGGAACTCCCTGATGCCCCCAAAATGTTATCGGTCATTGCCAAGACCCTTGGTTTCCCACCAGGAACAGATAGTAAGACCCTATTGCTGAAGACTGCATATACTTTGGTTGCAAGGTCAGTAAGAAACCCTGCTGGAGCTGAGCTGAAAACATCCTCCATGTAGACCAGCTGACAGAAAGCTGAAAAAAGTCATGCTGCATGTAGTTCAGTGGAAGAGAGAGAAATCACCAGTGAAGATACCCAACAGTGGACACTGCAAGCCTTATATTTGGCCAGCCAGGTCAAATGAGTCAAAGGGTACACTAGTGGTGCGTCTGTCATTGGGGAAACTGACCACCCTCTCATTTGACTGGAGGCCCACTCCATAGGAGGGAATACATCCCTGATACTGAAAACCTACAACAGGGGTAGTCATGAGCCCTAGGAGTGTAACATCTGCTAGTATCTGGCTAAATGTATATACTGTGCTCACCAAGCTGCCCAGTAAGCACTCCTCTTAATGTTCATACCCATATATTAATGCTATGCTCACTTTTGGTTAGAGAACATTTTCTCAGATGGCAGTGACCTTGGGATGACTCAAAAGGCACCATGGTGCTGAGAAGAAGTGACAGAGGAGTGCTCAGCATTGAAATATCTCAATCACACCTTCCATGCCTCTGGGTATATTGCATAAGAGGTGACAGAAAGAATGTAAGAGCCAAAGGAAGGGTAGGACTCCTTACAATGTGCTCCTCCAGTCACAAAATGGCCAGGATATCCGTGACCTCACAGTGCCTGACACTACCTACACAAGACCATCATAGTAAGAGAAAAAGATGATGACACCAAAATAAAAGAGAGACTGATTGAGAGTGGGAGGGAATATAATGAAGAGTGGAGTTTCAAAGGGGAAGGTGGGGGGAGG
Source organism: Jaculus jaculus (assembly GCF_020740685.1). Classification (NCBI taxonomy): domain Eukaryota; kingdom Metazoa; phylum Chordata; class Mammalia; order Rodentia; family Dipodidae; genus Jaculus; species Jaculus jaculus. Next base: position 51,628,029 of record NC_059102.1, read on the forward strand.
GAGGGAATTACTACAGGATATTGTTTACAATTATGGAAATTGTCAATATAAATAAATAAATAAAAATTACTAAAGGGTTATTGAGATGGCTCATAAGTTAAGGCACTTGCCTGCAAAGCCAAATGACCCACTACATTCCCCAGTACCCACGTAAGGCCAGATGCACAAGATGGTGCATACATCTACAGTTCATTTGCAGTGGATAGAGGTCCTGACCTGCCAATTCTCTCTCTCTCTCTCTCTCTTTCTCTCTCACTCTCTTTGCCTCTCTTTCTTCTTTCAAATAAATAAAAGTTTTTAAAAGTAAAAAATAGCTGGGCATGGTGGCACACACCTTTAGTCCCTGCACTCAGGAGGCAAAGAGAGGAGGAAAAATAAAATAAAAATTACTGATCAGGTAATCTCCACAAAGAATTCACACTATGATAAGTGAATCTAATTATGTTAGAAATGCATAAAAGACTCTCACAGAAGAATAAGAAGGAGGGGTGCTCACCTCGGCAAGTTCAGAAATAAATTTAGTCTATGAAACTAAAATCAAGAGCAACTACACAAGCGTGTACTTTAGGTGATTGTTTCCCCCAGGGAAAAACCTCCTGATACTGCTATACATGTCTCCTAGAATTAAACAAATAAATACACAACAGATGATGGTTTATTGCTGTTGGAGTAGAAATTTATCAGCAGGAAGAAGCTAAAATAATCTCTGTGATAATGGATTATTTGAGACTTTAAACTCATGGTTAGCTCACTTGTAAGTATACATGGTGAAATAAGGAAGTATAGCTGTTTGTATGTGTTCAGATTAGTAAACATATACATTTCCTTGCTCAGTCTGCTCTAAGGGTTTAGAAAGCTGTAACAAGCACACAGATCTTAGTGATTTATGCTGTTCTTCTATAATAGAAACCTGGGATCGCTGGAGCAATGTCTAAATTTGAAAATGTGGCAAGAAATATACAAGATGAATTTGGAGCATCTTGTGGTACCAGAAAGTAAGGAAGTATAAGAAAACAAATCAAAGCGAAACTGAATGTAATAGCATGGTTTTGACAAAATAATTAAGGAGCCTGCCAAAATAGCTCCCAATAGACAAAGCTAGAACAATTGAGCATCAAAATGCATCAAATAATATTGGACTCTAGGCAAAGTATAAAATCAACAATATGAATCCATCCTGACACACATTACAGGTTGAATAAATACACAATTCGATTACAACAGACAACTCTCTCATGCAGAATATCACTCATGCAGAATTTCTGAATAATTTCTGTACACATTCTGCCCTTATGGAGGTGGAACATAGAAAAGAGGGAAAAAAGAGTAAGCGGGTAGAGAGATTGTTGCTCAGTATTTAAAGGCACTTACTGCAAAGCCTGACTGCCTGGGTTCAATTCCCCAGTACACACATAAAGCCAAATATACAAAGTGGCACATGCATCTGGAGTTCATTTGCAGAGGTAAGAAACCCTGGAATACCCATACTCACTCTCTCTCAAATAAAAAATATTTTTAAAAAGAATAATTCTACAATAGCAAAACCTGACCTACACTGCCTTAGCCTGACTATCAAAGTTAGCATCAGAAAATTAAACCCTTGGTTCCAATATGTGCCCTTGCTATAATGTGTGTGGATGGCTCTTTCCTGTGTGATCTTTCTCCTAAAAACTGTAACCCAAACTTAATCATTAGGAGGAGCAAACAGACAAATCTCAACTAGGAAGTAGTCTACAAAATACTTTATCAGTAGTCCTCTGATGTCATCCAAAACCAGGACTCCATAAGAAACCACCACATAAAGAACACAAGGTGATGGGATTTCTGGGTGAAATATGGTGCCCTGGATGGAATCCTGAAATGACAGAAAAGTATATGAAGTTAAAATTAAGGCAATCTGAACAACATATGAAGTTTACTTGATACCAATGTATTGATATTGGCTCATTGTCACAAAAGTACCATACCAACATAAGATGTAATGTCTGGGGAAACTGCCTGTGAGGTTTATGGAAACTTTGTGCTAACCTTTACAGCTTTTCTATGAATAAAAACTATTCTAGAATAAAATATATATTTTAAAAATGTTTTTGCTTATTTATGTGCAAGCAGAGAGAGATAGAAGAAAAACAGAGAGAATAGGCATGCCAGGACCTCCAGCCACTGCCAGCAGACTCTAGATGAATGTGCCATTTTACATGGGTACTGGGGAATCAAACAGGTCATTAGGCTCTGCAGGCAAGTGCCTTAATCATTAAATCATCTCTTCAGCCCTAAAATGTGTATTTTTAAAAATGGAAGCCAGGAGTGGTGGCACATGCCTTTAACCTCAACGCTCAGGAGTCAGAGGTAGGAGGATCACTGTAAGTTCGAGACCATTCTGAGACTATATAGTAAATTCCAGGTCAGCCTGAGCTAGAGTGAGACACTATCTTGAAAAATTTTTTTTAATAAAATTATATATTTTTTAATTTAAAAATAAATTAAAATGGGAAAAATAACCCCAGGGGTTTGAAGGTTAAGAAAATGTGTCACTAGTTCAAGGTCAGTCTGGGCTTCACAATGAGATCACCAAAAAATAGAGAAGAAAATAATAGAACGTCAATACAGAATTTCACAAACCCAGGAAAAAACATGAAAATTATTAAAGATGAGACCAGTTCTCAGAAGTGAGAGATGTGTTTCCAGTCTGGAAGGACTACCTGTGATTAAAAACATCCACACACATATTAGAAAGATCTTTGTCTTTTGTGTGTGTGTAAATAAAAGACACTAAGGGCTTTTAAGAGCAGAGAGAAATCAAATACAATGGAGGGGAATTTAAAAATGCATCTGGGGCCAGGCATGGTGGCACATGCCCTTAATCCTAGCACTTGGGAGGCAGAGGAAGGAGGATTGCCATGAGTTTGAGGCCACCCTGAGACTATGTAGTGAATTCCAGGTCAGCCTGAGCTACAGTGAGACCCTACCTTGAAAAAAAACAACAACAAAAAAAGTGCATCTGGGGCTGAAGAGGTAGCTTAGTGATTAAGGCACTTGCTTGTGTAGCCTAAGGATTCCCCAGAACTCACATAAACTAGATGCACAAGGTGACAGATGTATCTGAAGTTAGTATGCAGTGGCTAAAGACCCTGGCACGTTCATTCTCTTGCTTTCTCTCTTTCTCTCTCCCTCTCTCTGCCTCCAATAAATAAAATAAATATTTTCTTTTAAAAAATGCATCTGAAGAGCTGGGCATGGTGGCACACTTAATCCCAGCACTCAGGAGGCAGAGGTAGGAGAATCCCTGTGAATTCGAGGCCACCCTGAGACTACAGAGTGAATTCCAAGTCATCCTGTCCTAGATGAGACCCTACCTCGTAAAACAAAACAAAACAAAAAAAAAATGCATCTGAAGAGACGGTGTCTAGCTTCTCACCTGTATCACTAGATCTAGAAGAACTGAGAAATGCCTTCAAGGTGCTGAGAGAAGATTATTTTCACCCCTGCTACAGTAATAATCAACTGGGTTGTAATCAAGGCATGATATATGTATACAAGCTATCAATACACTTACTTCCAGGGCTGGAGAGATGGCTTAGCAATTAAGTGCTTGGCTGTGAAGTCTAAGGACCCTGGTTCAAGGCTCAATTCTCCAGGACCCACGTTAGCCAGATGCACAAGGGGGCACATGCATCTGGAGTTCATTTTCAGTGGCTGGAGGCCCTGGTGTGCCCATTGTCTCTCTCTCTCTCTCTCTCTCTCTCTCTCCCCTCCCTCTTTCTGTCTCTGTCGCTCTCAAATAAATAAATAAAAATTAAAAATATTTTTAAAAATAAACTTACTTCCAAACATTTTCTTAGGGATCCATGAAAAATATGCTTCACCAAATGAGGGAATAAAGAAACTGGAGAGCACAAGGTGGAAGAAACCAGAAATCCAAAGCAACAGAGGCGATGAGGCTGCCCAGAGTGATGGCCAAGCAAGACCCATGGTGGGTGCTGTGCAATGATCCCCACTAGAATCACAGCACCCAGGGCTGCAGGAGAAACAGTAACAAAACACAGGTAAAGTTAGTGTCTGAAGTTGGAAAGATACTGATCATGTTTTGTACAATATGTAGGAATTGTAATGCAAGGCACAAAGAAAACTAAGAAATTGAAAAGTAAAGGTCATGGTTCAGGTTAAGTCATTGTCACCAAAAGAAATAAAATCATAGTATACTTGGCTAAGCAGGAAATAATATCTATGTGTAAGTAGTGTAAATATTTAATCAAACATTTTAGTAATCTTCTGATAGAGTAGGATGAAGGAAATGGACTGAGACTAGAAAAGGTGCTATTTCTGGGTTCACTCAGGATGTCATAACAAAGATTTACAAACTGAGTGACTTAAAAAATAGGCATTTATTTATCCTGTCACAGTTGACATAAGATGTCCAGATCATCAAGGGGTCAGCAGGAATATGCTCCCCTTGAAGGCTGTAGCCCAGAATCCTTTCTTGCCTCTTCCCATCTTCTGGTGCCCCAGGAATTCCTTGGCCTGTTGCTGTATTATGATTATGATTGCTGGGAATTTAGTCACATGGTTGAAATGAGCTGTAAGGAAGCTGAATGGAAGAGCCATATAAGATCAGTCTCTGCTTGTCGTCACATGGCATTGAATCCATATCTCTATGTGTCCTCTTCTTGTGTATTAGCACACCACTCATCATAAGTAGGGGTCACATCAAGTTGAGGATGCTTTTGTTTCAGTATTCCTCATATTCAGCATTTCAGATCCAACCATACTGACCTCTCCCATAAACCTCTATCAATGGTGGTACCTAACTTATTTCTGAAAGCCTATAGAGCTAAAGAGGAACATTGTTGTAGGAACTTACTTTACATATGAACATGTTGGGTTTCAGTTGAAAAATCTAGGTCTCCAGCATTCCAATGAACTCTGTTATGAAATAAAATAAAACATGAAACCCAACTAACACTGTTTTGCAGCATAAACTGGCTAGGAGATCACCAATCTAATTTCCTTTCCTGACTACACAGGAAAGGTGTATTTTTCCAGCTTATCTTATATTTATAATGTGACTGTGTCCTGGCCACTGAATTAGGAAAACAAATTCATCACATTTCCAGACCTGGTCATAAATTCCCCTGCTTAATCTGCATTATATACAAAATTAACACAGCACAGCTGGAGATATAATTTAGTGGTAGACCCCTTCTCAAACATGTACCAGGCCCTAGTACCACTCAGTCCCTGGTCCACTAAAAATCAGTAACAACCACAACAAATAAACATATTGTTTATAAATTATATTTTGGGCCTTAGAGAGAAAACCTCTGATTTGGTTTATGGCTATTCCACTCAGCTTCCTTACAGCTCATTTCAACCATATGACTAAATTCCAAGCAATCATAATATATTTTTGTATGGCCAGTGCCCAAAGCAATATCTGGCACTGTGGTGCTTACCAAATATTTTTGAATAAATAGATGAATGCTATGAGACTTCCATCAAGTCTCCTGAAAGTATGATAAAGTGCACGATTCTTTCATCCTTTCCTTCCAACCTGCGGATGAGGAACATAGTTGTGGGAACTGTTTTAATAATGATTTTGAGCCATGAGTATAAAGACCACATGACTATAGAGGGCAGAATGGTTAACAGGAAGGAATCCTTGCAACTACATGAAACCTTTAGTACAGTCCTACATTGCCTGTCTCTGGGCTTTCTTTAGATAAGAAATTAATTTCCATTTTGTTTAAGCTACTATTGTTTTAATGTTTTATGATTGTTTCTAGTAAATCCTAATAACAGGAGCAATGAGTGATCTCTTAGCACCAAAACACCAAAGTACTTTCCAGGTAATTGATTAGGACTTAGATTAGCAAAGTGACAGAAAACCTGATATAGCAGTGATTTAAACTGGATAAAAGTTTATATTTCTCCCAAGTAATGAAGCAAATCTCTAGATCTGGAAAACCTCCAGCATGTTCCCAGTTTGAGTTCTGCTGATATCCCTCAAAAACTTCCTTTGAATTCTATGGCAGGGAGTATGTAAAGCTTTGCTTCTAGAACCACAGAGTTTCAAATATGGCTTTTCAGTTCCTTATGAAGGTCCATTAATGGAAGGCCAAAATAAGGATAATTGTGGCAAGTGATATTTATAATGCAACAACTATAAAAAAACATAAATGCATACACATCTTGCAAATACAAAATAATTTCACAAACCATGCAGGGATAAAAATCATTCTCACATCTTCATAGTTACCCTTTTCACAGAATTATCTTGTAAGCATTTATGTAAGGTCTACTGGGGCTAGCCTTGTGCCTGGAAGTACACTTTGAATGGTACAGCAGAACAATGTCCCTGTCTTCTAGGAACTTGGAATTTAACAGATGATAACATAAATACCTAAGGGCTTCCAGTGAAGGCAGACACGAGGCAAGATCCATTTATCTTATCTGGACCTTGTCCATCCATAGTCCTCAACCAGCAGAACTTTGCTCTTCAAGCTTCTTGTGAGAAAACTCATTGTCTACCCAGAGAACATGAACATTTGTCAGGGTAAGGTAAAGACTTGGACAAGCAGAGAGAACACCAAACACATCAATGCCTCTGAGATCTGGTGGACAGGACAAGAGTTACTAAATAAGGGCTTGGCACGGTAGAACATGTCTGTAACCACAGCACTCACAGGCTGAGACAGGAAGATCGCCACAGGTTCAAGTCCAGCCTGAGCTAAATGGTTAAGTTTGAGGTTACACTGGGCTACAAAATGACACTCTATCTCAAAAACCTAAATAAAATAAAGAGTTACTAAATGAAATACAGTATGCCTAGTTAAACCTGAGTGTTAAATAGATAATGAATAGTATTTTAAGATGAATATTTCTCCAAATTTTAACCAGATGTTTTGTGTTTTTATTTGCTAAAGCTTACTAATCAATCAGGATAAATTGTGTATATAAAGGGGCCAAACAGGAAGGCAAATTCACTAACAGAGTTCTAGAAGTAATGGCTTCTGACCAGGCAACAAGAGCCCAAGAAGAAGGGACCCTCAGTTGGATGACCTGGAAGAGAGCAGGAAGAGTGAGCAAAGCCACAGTGTGCAGGTCGAGCACACTGCACACCTCCAGTCCACTATGTGCCCAGCAGTAGCTCTGGAAGCCATAGGAATGACAGGTTCTGGGCTCTTTCACATCAGTGAAATAGAGGAAGAACAGAATGAAAACCCATGGCTTTACCCATTGAAACAATCCACTATAAATAAGGTTCCAGATGGCCTGTCTGCTTTATCCAAATGTTTTTAAATCCAGAAAGGTCATGTAGGGAGGGAGGAAGTTAAAGCATAGCTTCCCAGTGCCATAGTGGCACACAGCCTTGGTGGGTAACCCACTAGCTTTCTGATTGGTTAAGAGATCCACTCAGTGTAAAGGAACCCATATCTGAAATTGGGAAGCAGGTCAGAATCCTAGGGAGACAAAGATTATGCTCTCCAGTGTCAAGCTCTCACCAGTCTTTGCCTAAAAGAGGGGTTACATATATCAACTTCTCCCTAAATTAATAATAATGCTTATGCCATTTAAACTGTGCTGACTTCTCTCTCCATTGGAGAATCAGTTCTTTCTGAGAGACCCGAGGTAATAAACTACTCCTTGCGCTTCAGCCAAGCCACAGCTGAAACCACAGAGGAACTGGGGAGAGGAGCATGAGAGCTGCTTCCATGCTGAACCTGATAATCAGTGCCAGGGTGAAGGAGACAGACCTTGAGAACTCTCAACACCAACCAAAGCAGAGATCCAGAGGCTCCTAAGAGCTTGTCACTGAAGTAGACTTAAAACTCATCCACCACAGCGCAGGGAATTTTGCAGAAGCAGGGGCAGAAAGATTGTAAGAGCCACAGGTTGGGACATCATGCTCAGAACCTCCCCCCGCCCCGCCACAAAAAATAATAATAATAACTGACTAGTGCTACCACAACGCATAACCCACAACCCATGGGGAATGCCTGCAATCCCACTAAGGAGGGTCCCCAGCAGAATGGGGCCAGGGATGAGGGCAAAGAGGGTACCAACACATGATGTATCCATACAAAATATGTTATTAATCATAATAATGAAAAGAAAAGAAACATAGCTTCTAAAATAAAAAAAGGAGCTGTCAATAAAACGTTTTTTAAAAAAAAAAACTTTGTATTAAGAATCCATAAGTCACTTCTTTCTCAATTTTGAAAAACACAGAAAAAATGAAAGGACTTTGATAACAATGAGTGACTTGTTCAACTTCTGTATTTTCTGTGAATCTGTATTACCTTTGGAAAGAAAGAAAGTTACTTAGTCCTTCATTTGCATGAAGGTTGAAAATGAGCTGGGCTGCAAAATGATTATGCAGAACTGCAGTGGTGTAGGTTTCTTCCTAGAAGGGTAAAGAAAAGACCCTTTTCCCACTGGAATTGAGACAGAGTTTGAAGGCTTACAGGCCTGTGTCTTCATGTCTTTTAGTTTAAACTGTGTTTCCATCCAGTGAAAGGACAAAGGAAAGGAGAGGGAACACAGCTCTCCTGAAAGAAATCAGGATAAGCCACTTATTTTAAATAAAATTGTATTGTTAAGTATGAATTATGGTCCAATGCAGCTAGCTGCTGTGAGCAATCTAGCCCTTTTCAACTGTGATCTGATTGGAGCTGTGGCAGATAACAAAGGCAGCTTCTCTTGGAGCACTGAAGGACATGATGATTTCTTAGTCACTGGTGAATAGCAGTTGATTTCAGAAAGGGAACTAGGTTTTGTTGATTTTTTTGTTTTTTTGTTTTTTGTTTTTGTGCTTGGTGTTTTCTTTTCAATGTTACCAATCTACCTACACCTGTTCTTCCTAACCTCATCTCCCATCACTATGACTCCTAAGTAAAAACTTCCAAGTTTTCATCTGCTTATCTAGCTAACATGTAACCAGACACAGAGCTGTATCCCCAGGAGCCAACAGAATGTTTCCATCAAGCCATAGTAGCCGTCCTGCTTGAGTGAATACTAGCTGTGCCTCTTTTTTCTTCTATAAATGGGCAAAATAAATACTACCTCATGGCTGGGGTTAAGAAAATAGACCAAGGGCTGGAGAGATGCACTTGCCTGCAAAGCCAAAGGACCCAGGGTCCACGTAAGCCAGATGAACAAGGTGACACATGTGTCTGAAGCATTTTGCAGTAGCTGGAGGTCCTGGTGCACCCAGTGGGGGGGGGGGGGGACCTACATTGATAGTGGAGACTTTCTGATTAATTTCTATATGAAAGCTACATTCACTGCTCTTCGGGTCATGTCTAAAATCATAAATCCCCTCTTTGTGGTGTGTGTCATGTGCCCCTCTACAATGAGTGTCAATATTCATTAAAGAGGGATAAAATATTGCATTGTTTCTGTTGGATACATTGTAAGAGACCGTCAGGACAGTTAATCTTCAATTTTAGGGTTTAGCCTGAGCTGAATGCCCTCTGCCAACAGCCTCTGAAACAAATGAACCTGGAAGGCAAAAGGATTTGCATCTTTCTCTAACCTCAGCAGTAGTAGCAGTGAGATAACTATAGGCTGGCTACTCAGCAAGATCTCTGGCCTCACAAAGCCCCCAGGCATGCCAATTTAGAGGGAGTTGGGAATTTTGGACATTTCAAGCAAAGGTTATTTACAAAGAATATGAATAATAGAAGAAATACAAGGAAGAGAAACATAATATTTCAAGGCAAAAGAGTTGTTGTTCAGTTTAAGAATACAAGAATGGGAAATGTAAGGGCAGGATGCAACATGTACTTACAGTTCCGCTTGAATGTTACGTAAGCTTGACTTTGAAAGTAGCCTTGGCCAACACATGCATCTGGAGTTCGTTTGCAGTGGCTGGAGGCCCTGGAGCACCCATTCTCTACCTGCCTCTTTCTCTGTCTGTCACTCTCAAATACATAAATTAATTAAATTAAAGAAAAAAGAAAAAAATGCCCAGTTTGCCCTGTTTTAAAACTAGCTCTAGCCGGGCATGGTGGCGCACACCTTTAATCCCAGCACTCTGGAGGTAGAGATAGGAGGATCTCCTTGAGTTCCAGCCTACTACACGGTGAATTCCAGGTCAGCCCAGACTACGGTGAGACCTTACCTTGAAAAACCAAAAAGAAACTCTCTCTAGACCTTGCTCTTCCTTCTACCTTCCATATGCCCATTTGTCTCTCGTTCTCTCGTTTCTGGTATTTTTTTTTTTTTCATTATCTCATGAAAACTCTAGATGTAATAGGTGATCTGTCTCCATCTTCCACTGTGTGTTGTTGTAGGCAATGCTACAGCTCCCAACTAGTCTCATAACTTTCCAACCAGGAACTACTATTGCTGGTCAACCCTTTTTCCTCTCCTTCTTCAATTCGCTGTCTCCCCCAACCCCAGGGGCTTCAAACAGAGCCTCACTCCACCCAGATTGACCCGGAACTCACTCTGGCCTCAAGCTCATGCTGACCCTCCTACCTTAGCTTCTCAAGAGCTCCAATTACAGGTGTGCACTCTTGAAGTAGTTATTAATTGTCATATTGTGTAAATAATTTCCAATCTGTTTTGCCTACCATCTCTGTAGAACCAAAACATGACTTTTTCAGATTCTTGCAGTACATTGGACCTTAAAAATAAATGCAATTTACCCAAAGTCAGCCACCCCCCCCCCAAAAAAAAGAAAGTAGCCTTGGCTAGGGCAGGTCCAGTGTAGCCTGGGTCCATGCATAGCCCATACCTTGAACCCGGACCTATGTCAGGAGGTGTGAAGTGGATTTCAGAGAAGAATGTGTGGGTGGTCAAGCAGCCCAGTTCAGCTTTGACATAGGATCCAGCTACCAGGCATAGATATGCCCCTTGGCTGTGTACATGACTTCACCAATGCTCACATTCCTGAATGTGTTATAGAGATAATAATGGGACTCACCTTGAAGACATTCAGGGAATATTCAGTAATATATATATGGTGTTTGTTATAATCACAGTTTAGAGCAAGCTTCCACTAAGTATTATTATTGTAACTGTAAAGTCCATGTAAGTGTAAGAAAATCAATATTACCCTTTTCTGAACACACATAACATGTAAATAGAAGTGGGGATACCGGGAGGAGGGTAAGTTGTGGGGAGGGAGTTGGGGATAGGAGAGGGAAAGGAGAATCAACAAAAACAAATTGTATTTGAAAATCCCAGAATGAATGACACCTAAATCTCTGTTTGCAAACTAAAAATGATAAAAAAACATTCTTCTGTCGGGCTGGAGAGATGGATTAGCAGTTATGGCATTTGCCTGCAAAGCCAAAGGATCCCAGTTTGACTCTCCAGGACCCATGTAAGCCAGATGCAAAAGGGGGCACATGTATCTGGAGTTCATTTGCAGTGACTGGAGGCCCTGGCACACCCATTCTCTCTCTCTCTTTCAAATAAATAAGTAACACACACACACACACACACACACAATATTCTTCTGTCATTTCTACTATGTTTTAACAGAGAGGTTCTACAAAAAAAAAAAAAAATTAAGAGTTACTCCTTTCTCTGAGCTTATTTTTTTCCCTTGAGTTTCAGTAGTTAAAACATTCACTTTCTTAAACTGGGTTTGGTAGCACACACCTTTAATCCCAACACTCGGGAGGCAGAGGTAGGAGGATCACTGAGAGTTCGAGGCCACCCTGAGACTACATAGTGAATTCCAGGTCAGCTGAGCTAGAGTGAGACCCTACCTTGAAAAAAACACAAAAAACTTCACTTTCTTAATAAGATTTTGTGGGAAGCACATAATGGCATCACTTGACAAAGTACAAAAGCAATTCTAAGCCACCACAAGTATGGCACGTTTACCAGTCTGCAAAATGCAGGTGTGGCCTTAGAGCTACTGGCATCTTGGCAAAGTGAGGAGAAAATGCTGAATCATATTTCCCATTATATTGTGAAAAAAAAAAACCTCATAGTTTTGAGTGAGGATTTGGGAACAAAAGGGAGGAAAAAAAATCAATTCCTCATATATCTTGCCTTTGCATATAAAGGTCCGTTTTCAAATGAGCTTTTAATTGAATATTTGGAGCTCAGCCACACCTCTTGACCTGGCCCTGGGACTCTGGAATCCCCATTTCAGCATTGCCAGCTGCCCTTGCTAGGCTGTCAGTAGAGGGAGACTTGTTCCTCTAAAGAAACTGACAAATTCCACAGACCATTCACCACCTGAAAAGTATTTACCAAAAGAAAACTTATCATTGTCAAAACACATGTTTATCTTAGGTTACTGTGATCCCTCCAAACCAGCTTGGAGGGGAAGAACATGTCCTTTTCTGTCTGTCCTCATGGGCTGTCAGGTTACTCAGCGAGGTTGGTAGTGATGGCACAACCGCAGAATTCGATCTGTAGTTCCCCTACTATTCACAAACCAGCTTCATGCTGCTGTGCACCTCAGATGTGCTGGGGAGTCAAGTGACTATCCTTAAAGCTTTTGGTCCCTGGGGCTACTTATTCCAGCCCTATGACATCAACTCAATCAAGACACATCTTTTTTTTTTTTAATTGACAGTACTAGGGATTGAATTTTTTTTCAAAGTTTACAATATTTTAAAAAATTTATTTGAGAGAGAGAGAGAGAGAGAATGGGCACGCCAGGGCATCCAGCCACTGCAAACGAACTCCAGATGCATGTGCCCCCTTGTGCATCTGGCTAACGTGGGTCTTGGAGAATGGAGCCTCAAACCGGTGTCTTTAGGCTTCACAGGCAAGCACTTGACCGCTAAGCCATCTCTCCAGCCCGGGATTGAATTTTTGCCCTGGCCCCTGCTCAGCAAGCACTACCATTGAGCTCTATTCCCAGCCCTACCACATCCCTACTGTAGAATCTGAGTTTCACATCTATGGGGCCCTTTCTCTAGGTTTCTAAGACTTAATAATCTTGGCCTTTGCTTCCCTAGCCCCTGAGGTGGTAGCTGCTTCAGGCAGTTGCCACTCACATGGTATGTTTTTATACTTTTGTTTTGGTTTCTAAGTCTTCAGTTACCTAGTTATTAACATTTCATTAAATTCCCTCTGCTTTAGTAAACAGTGTGGTTTCTGTCTCCTGTTACAATATGTAAAACTCCATTTTAAAGACAGCTTTAAATATTCAAATGTATTTACTTTTAGGCTTATAACAACCATCCCAGGTATATTTTCTAAAATAATGAATACACACACAAAAAAAAGCCATTTCTAAGTAGCATTCTATATTCAAAATAACATTTTCAATTATTCTTTAGATACTGAAAAACAAGTCCTAACTCAGAAGTTCAAATCCAGAAAAATCTTGGTAGTTCTTTTCCTTTTGATGGAGTTTGGGGAGATATTCATGCATGTGAGCATGAACAGTATTCATGCATGTAAGTCTGGAATTTCTCTGTACCCAAATTTTTATTCTACTCATCACTGTATTCTTATAATCATAAAACATGTCTCTGTGAGTTCATAGGAGCAGAAAAATTCAAACTAATCTGATCATACAGGAAATGGGAAAGGGAAAAAATAGGGTCAGGAAACTTCTGTGAAGTACTTTCTCTCTTCCAGGTACTGTCTCGTGCATCTTTCTTCTGACAATACAGCAGTAGAAACTCATATACCTATTACAGAGATTAGCCTACTGGAGCTCACAACTATTAAACAGTTTAACTTGCTCTGGGGCACAGAGTAGTATCAGAGTGAAGATTAAAACCCAGTCCCTCTGGCTTCAGATTTTCTCTTTCCTTTAAAAACCACTATCTGAGCCGGGCGTGGTGGCACACGCCTTTAATCCCAGCACTCGGGAGGCAGAGGTAGGAGGATCGCCATGAGTTTGAGGCCACCCTGAGACTCCATAGTGAATTCCAGGTGAGCCAGAGTGAGACCCTACCTCGAAAAACAAAACAAAAACCACTATCTGGCATCTGTGGGACCCCTGAGCATAACACCAAGGAATCTCACTCCTGCACCTCAATTCTAGGAAAGAAGTACAGTCATGCTCTATGAATTGACATTTGCTGAGCACATAACAGAAGTTCCTAACTAACTGTCCTCTTCATTCATCTAGTTCCTTTTCCCCTTTTCAAAAGTATATTGCCTCTGATCAGAAAAACAGCTTTCAGAACATAAAACTGTGGAAATTTAAGAGCAATCAAATACCTGCTTAGCAGGAGAGAGCCATCTTTTTATATAATTTTCTAATATTTCTATAATTCTCCTTACCATATAAAGAAGCCCTCAAAATATCTCCTCTGAGGAAAAATAATATTGATTTAGATATGGGTATTGATGGAGATAAATATGTCTAGCATGTTGAAGAAGATAAATAGAAAACTGATGAAGTATCAATGTTAAGAACACTGAAAATAAAAAATGGAAATGAGATGGAAGTGACAGGGGCCGGATGAGTAAGTCATTGTCAGTTCCCACCCCCGCTGGTGCTACGGGAAATCTGGTCCTGTCTGACAACAGAAGAAATAAAAATTTCTTTATCTATGGTTTATTGCACATCTTGAGTTTGTCTGTGATCTTAAGTGAACATGATCTTATGAATAATTTTACATTAACATGGATGGGACAGATCTGAGGGCCAATACTATGATATAATAATTTGTAATCTCTTATGACACTTCCCAGAAAAGATTATTTCTTGCCAATTTGCTTTCTCTTAAGCATAATTAGTACTTCGGGAAACTAGCCTGAAACAAGACTTATGAAATAAGTTGTTTCTCCTCTACACTATTTCCTGCCATTTCCCTTCCCCTTCCTCATTTTGAGGTAGGCTTTGCCTTGAGTGCCAGCCTCAGACTTCACTCCACTGCCTGCCTGTGAAAGTATTGTGTGTGTTTGTGTCTGACCAAAGGTCACTTAGGTCAAAAGACTTTCTTATACTGGGAACAATGGTGAGTCCCTTCTAACTTATGCCAAAACATCATTATAATTCAACCATAAAAAATGGTTTGCTACTAAATAAGCCCTGAGACCAAAAATATGCTGTGCAGGCCCAAATGGCACCCAGTGGCTCTGTGGTACCAACCTTTGGTCCTGGCTACCCCAGGATGGATTTTCAAAGTATACACTGAGATTTCTTAGATACAAGGGAAACAGCCAAAAATCAATCAATCAATAAATAAAACCCTTAGAGTGCCCAACCAATTTATTAGTCTTAAAGCACCAATAGGCTAAGAACACTTTTCAATGGTATGATTATTTTGTTTGTTCATACTCCATCTATAGGCTTAAAAGTTGTCATATAACATTAAAAACCCAAAGGCTTTAAATCACACAGCTGTGGAAATCTCCCTTCTGAATATTGAGGTTCAAATGGAGACTATTATACAAAATACAGTATATTTGCCATTGTCAAGGTTAAATATACGTGCATATATTCCTAATAACACTGCTAATAGCTCATCTGCTTTACAAACTCTGCAGGAGCAGACTCAGGCCATGTCAGACACGACTATGCCTTTTGGTGACCAGTTCTGGGAGAGGAGCTCAGTCAGCCCATACTCATGGTCCTGAGGCCATATGACCCCACCCCCCTGGGCTCCCTCCCGCGCTCTCCACAGCCTGGAAGTCTGCAAGAATGGAAACCCTAAAGTCCCCCAGTGTGCCTTAATTCCTTGCTTTTATTCTTTCTCCCCAACATATTTTTTCCAGAACTGTCTTTCCTCATTTCACCAATAAACTTTTGGGGTCCCTTAGATAGTCCCCACTCTGGGAGATACTCTAACTGCAATTAGTCTGCATGTGCATTCTGCTGAAAGCACTTAAAGACTGACCAGTCAGCCATCATCCTCTCTCCTCTAACAGTAGTTAGAGTGTCTTCTCAAGAGGGGGGAATGAGTGGGAGTGGGGTAGCTTTGTTGGGTAGTTTTAGGGTGACTAGGCCCATGAAAGTAAAAAGCAGAAATGTCTTTCGGCTATTTTGTAGTTTCCACTTTCCTAGAGATCAAAGTATGATCTGACTTCTCTCTCTCCTAGATCTGTTTTTACACAAATAACCTGAACCTCTCCTGGGAGGAAGGTCCTCTTTCCTAGAATTTAAATTTAATCCTGACATTGTGGTTGGTCAATTTTAGCCCCTAGAACTTGGCATCATAGAGAGCCTCTTCCTGAGGCAGCCTCTAGCCCAGACCAATCAGCTGTCTCTCTGGCTCACCTGAGCCAGAAGGTGGGGCCCACCACCATAAAGTTATAAATATGTTTACCAGAGGAGGGCAAGCTCTCATGGCCAGCTCCTAAACTGCAAGGTTCTTGTAAGTTTCCCTCCTGGGTTGAGATGAGGGCAGACCTCCTTTACTCCCACATGGGCTCTTTACCCCCTTCTGCCCTCCACACCAGGAGCTCTTCGTACTTTATGTTATTCCTCTCTAACTCCTTTTTTATGTTTCTTCCAGGCCCACCACATGGGCTCTCAGACCATGTGGGTGTATCTATTTTCCTTCTCCTGATTTTGTACTTCCCTAAATAATTATAATAAGTTAATAATAAAAAATGAAGAAGAAATGGATAGTCAGGTATGGCAGTGCATGCTGGGAGACAAAAGAATCAGGAGTTCAAGGCCATTCTCAGCTTCAGTGCAAGTTGAAGGCCAGCCTGGGCCATATGAGGCCCTATGGGGAAGGGATAGAGAGTTAGCTCAGCAGTTAAGGGTACTTGCTGCTTAAGCATGAGGGCCTCTCAAGATGAAGACCACCAAGTTTTACTCACCAGAACCCATGTAAAAAATCTGGGCCAGGCATATCTGTAACCCCAATTTGCAGCAGGCAGTAACTGGAGAATCTCTGGGGATTGCTAACAGATAGCAACTCCAGGCTGAAGGAGAAACCCCTATCTAAAGAAAGAAATACACAGTGGCAGTGATAAGAACACTCAATATTCTCCTCTGGCCTCTACCCACATGCATAGTATGTGTGCATCTGCACACACACATTGCATACAGCACATATCACACACACACACACACACACACACACACACACACACACACACACACACACTACACCATACCACCCAATACACTACACACAACACACACACAAACAAAGGGGAAAGTAAACATTCTTTAATAGGAACAAATTTTGGAATATAATTCTACCATTCACACGTATCTTGATGATATACAACACCTCCCACTGGTATATCCATAGTTTCATACAGTTTAAAATATACCTATAGGGCTGGAGAGATAGCTTGCTGGTTAAGGCGCTTGCCTGCGAAGCCTAAGGACCCATATGCAACTGTCCAGATCCCACATTAGCAAGACACACAAAAGTGAGGCAAGCACAAGGTCACACACACCCACTAGGTGGCACAAGTGTCTGGAGTTCTATGGCAGTGGCTGAGGCCCTGGCATACCAATTCTCTCTCTCTCTTTCTCTAAAATCAAAAGGCTACAGATTTTTATAAAATGAAACTTAATAAACCCTTATCAAATTGCTACATTAGGGACCTGGGGAGATTGCTCAGTGGTTAAAGACACTTGCTTGAAAAGCCTACCAGTCTGGGTCAAATTCTCCAGCTACTCACATAAAGCCAGACAGGAATTTGCAGCAGCAAGAGGTCCTGGTTGTGTATATGTGCACATGCATACACACATTGCTATATTAAAGAATTTAGGAAACCTCTCAACCTAATCATAAAGTATGTGGATTTAGTCATATTAATGATAAAAAGACACATAATACAATATACATGTGAATGAAAATTATCAATAAGACATTTTAAAACATGTGCTATATTTAAGAATTTTTAGCATTATATTTGAAATTTTGATATGAAGTGAATAATAAATTTTAGAAATAGGGCTGGAGAGATGGCCTAGCGGTTAAGTGCTTGCCTGTGAAGCCTAAGGACCCCGGTTCGAGGCTCGGTTCCCCAGGTCCCACGTTAGCCAGATGCACAAGGGGGCGCATGCGTCTGGAGTTTGTTTGCAGAGGCTGGAAGCCCTGGCGCGCCCATTCTCTCTCTCCCTCTATCTGTCTTTCTCTCTGTGTCTGTTGCTCTCAAATAAATAAATTAATTAAAAAATTAAAAAATATATATTTAGAAATAATATATTTCAGGTTTTTAAATATTTATTTGACAGAGAAAGAGGGGGAGAGAGAGAATATGGGTGCACCAGGGCCTCCAGCCACTGCAAACAAACTCCAGACACATTGGCCCTTTTGTACATCTGGCTAACGTGGGTCCTGGGGAAATGAACCTGGGTCCTTTGGTTTTGCATGCAAATGCCTTAATTGCTAAGCCATCCCTCCAGCCCAATTGCAGGGTTTTTTTTTTTTTTTTAATGTTTTTACTTATCTGCAGAATGAGAATGAGAATATGGGTGGACTAGGGCCTCTTGCCACTGGAAATGAATTCCAAATGCATGTGCCAAATGCATTTGTGCATCTGGCTCTATGTGGGTACTGGGCAATCAAACCCAGGCTCCTAGGTTTTTCAAGTAAGTACCCTTAGCCACTGAGCTGTCTCTCCAGCTCCTCAGTTTTGGTTGTAAAGAGTTCTATATCTAATAGCTGCGCTGCCCATTAGAGTAGCAACTAAGCCCATGTGGTGGCTGTTTAAATTTGGATTTAAATCAATTGAGTCTGAAAAGGTTAAGAAATTTAGTTCCTGGGTCACATCAGCTACATTTCAAATGCTCAAAAACCACTTTGAATTACTGGTTATTATATTAGACTGTATATATAAGATGTTTCCATCCCTGCAAAGTTATTTTTTCTAAAAATTATTTATTTATTTATTTGAGAGTGACAGACAGACAGAGAAAGAGGCAGATAAAGATAGATAGAGAATGGGCATGGGGGCTGGAGAGATGCCTTAGCGGTTAAGCACTTGCCTGTGAAGCCTAAGGACTCCGGTTCGAGGCTCGGTTCCCCAGGTCCCACGTTAGCCAGATGCACAAGGGGGCGCATGCATCTGGAGTTCGTTTGCAGAGGCTGGAAGCCCTGGCGCGCCCATTCTCTCTCTCTCTCCCTCTATCTGTCTTTCTGTCTGTCTGTCACTCTCAAATAAATAAATAAATAAATAAATAAATAAATAAATAAATAAAAATGAGAATGGGCATGCCAAGGCCTCCAGCCACTGCAAACAAATTCCAGATGCATGTGCCCCCTTGTGCATCTGGCTAACGTGGGTTCTGGGGAGTTGAGCCTGGAACGGGCTCCTTAGGCTTCACAGGCAAGTGCTTAACCACTAAGCCATCTCTCCAGCCCATCCCTGCAAAGTTTTATGGGACAGTACTGTCAGAGATTCAGTGAGGGAGTCACTGATGAGTTTATAGATTATTTGAAATTTGCTTTGAAATAATCTGATAGTGGAATAAGTAGAGAAGGTGAAGTTATCAACAAAACAAAGTTGTTCTTGAGTTGATCATTTTTGAAGCTGGAGGACAAGGAAGTAAGGAATTATCTGTCTTACTTTGTGCATTTTTAAATGCTTCCATAAAAGAAAGTTAGGAAGCCTCAACACTTCTGCCTCAGCCATTCCAGGTGCTGAGTACTTCTTCCTACGGATAACCATGTTCTCTAAAATCTTTATGAAACTAACAGACATGTCTAGATTATGACATTTCATATACTATTTATATTTTATAAATGTTGTCTAAAAGGACAATACCATGCATAGTGTTCAGTAGTTTACAACTTGTATTAAAATAAGTATCCTAGAAAGCTTTCTATGTAGCACATGAAAACCTACACCATTCTTTTTAAAGGCTGCTCAGTTTTATATTGTATGGGTGTATCATGATTTACTTAGTCATACATAGATTAATGCAGAGAATGTATTTAGGAGGATCCTGGGATGCAGGTGGGAAAGAGCTGTAAGTTACCTTCATGAGAAGAAATGGATCAAAGTAATTTAGTGGAATTGAGAAAGGAACTTAAACCTATGCATGCATGGTCAATTGATTTTGGTAAAACTACTAAGAATACACAACAAGTAGGGGATAATCTCTTCCACAGATGGTGTTGGGAAAACAATATTCACATGCAAAGATGAAAATAGACCCTTCACTCACCCCTTATGTAAGAATCAGTTTGTAATGGATTAAAGATTTACTTGTGAGACACAAGACTTTAAGACTACTAGAAAAACATGGGATAAGCTCCTAAAATTGGTATGAATAGAGGTTTCTTGGTTATGAGCCCAAAAGCACACATAATGAAAGCAAATATAGACAAACAGGATTGTATCATGCTGAAAAGCTTCTGAATCCCTAAGGAGAAAATGAATAAAGAGACAGTTCAGATTAGGAGGAGAAACTGTAAATCACATACCAGGTAACTGGTTAATGTCCAACATGTGCAAAGAATTCAAACTCTCAGTAATAAGAAAATAAATAATCCTATTAAATATGAATAGAGGACTAGAATAAACAATTCTTACAAGATGACAAATGACCAAGAGATTCATGAAAAATACTCAACATCTCTAATCATCATGTAAATGCAAACTGAAGCCACAATGAGTATCACTGCATACCTGTTATACTGGTTTTCATCAAAAAGATAAAAGACAGTAAGTGTGGGCACACATGTGGGATGTTGCTGGCAATGCAAAGCAGCACAGTCATTTTGGAAAATGTGGGAGCTCAAAAAAACTAGTATTAGGGGCTGTGGATATTTCTCAATAGTTAAAAGCACTTGCTTACAAGCCTCCCAGCCTGAGTTTGATTCTCAGTTCCCACATGAAGCTGGACACAAACAGGATCATGAACCTGTAATCCCAATGCACCCATGACAACAGGAGGTAGAACCAGGAGATTCTGGAACCTTGCAAGCAACAGGCGTAAGGGAGACCCTGTCTCAAAAGAAGGTGGAAAAAGAGGAGAAACACCCCAACATTGTCTTCTGATCTCTATACATGTGACTCATACACCCCTACATAAATACATGATACAAACTCACACATATATGCATATATGTACATAAATATATTTTTTAACAGAAAATTTTAAAATACTACATGATGGAAGAGAAAAAACCAAGAAGCCCCAATTATTATTCTAGTCAATGAGTCAATGGTAATGAAGGCTTAATCTGATGAGGGCAGTGAACATAAGTATGAAGAAATAGTCTTGAGGAAGACATTCCAGTTAATTACTTTGAAGACATAAAGCCCATAACCAACTCAGATTATCACAAGTGATACATTAGAAATACAAATGATGAAACGGGAAAATGAAGCCAAGTATCTTCAGCAGAGAAATGTCTCATCCTTATGCTGTTACATAACTCATGCAACCTATTATTTCACCTTACTCATGGTTTCTGCCTACACATGGTTTCACTAATTTGTGGCTTTTACTTTTAACAAGAAGACCATATGAAGATACACAAAAGAGAATATCTGACAAGAGTAATTTAAGTTCAGCTTATAGGGGCTGGAGAGATGGCTCAGCAATTAAGACACTTACCTACAAAGCCCAAGGGTTCTGGTTTGATTCCCCAGTACCCACATAAAGTCAGATGCATAAGGTGGTGCATACAATTTGAAGTTCGTTTGCAATGGCTAGAGAACCTGGCATGCCCAGTCTCTCTCTGTATGTCTGCCTCTTTCTCTTTCATACTCTCTCTCTCAAATTAATTAAATATTAAAAATAAAAAAATTCTGTGCAATGATTGAGATGGGGAGGTAATATGATGAAGAATGGAATTTCAAAGGGGAAAGTGCAGGGGGAGAAGTATTACCATGGGATACTTTTTTATAATTATGGAAAATGTTAATAAAAATTGTGAAAATTAAAAAAATAAAAAATAAAGAATAGAATCTTAGCTAAAGATTAAGGCACCAAAGGAGATGAGCACAATATGAACCAAGAGTTGCCAAGTCTTTTTGTCCCCCCAGTAAGCCATCAGACATCTTCAAGCACAAGTGAAGAGTCACTGTTATCAGTAAAAGTGGTTGTCAAGTCCCTGAAAAGTAGCCAAGGCAACTTTTATCCTCATAACCTATACTGCAAAGGTGTTATCTACAGCAAAGCTAGTGGGAAACTAATAATGTAATATCCTACAGTATGACTTCCAAAATTAGTGCTGTTATTTTTTACTTGTTTTCTTTACATTTTCATATGTCTATGCATGTATTACCTTCTTAAAGGATTTAAAAGAGAGAGAGAGAACACGGGTATGCCAGGACCTCTTGCCACTGAAAACAAACTGCAGATACATATGCCACTTTGTGCATCTGGATTTATGTGGGTACTGGGGAATCAAACCCAAATCAGCAGGCTTTGCAAGCAAGCACCCTTAACAACTGAGCCATATCCCCAGCCCTGTATATTTACTCTTGTATTTCAGATAGGGTCTCATTCTAGCCCAGGCTTACCTGGAATTTACTCTGTAACTCCAGGATGGCCTTGTGCTCAGGGAAATTCTTCTACTTCAATCTCCAAGTGTTGGGACTGGAGGGAGTGTACCAGCATTCCTAGATTTATATTTTGATTATATGTGTCCCACATTACCCTCCCTATTACCAGAGGCTACACCACAGAAGAGGATGACATCCCTCCCCAACAACTTGTAACTGAAATCAGCACATTAGGGAGGAGAGTGGCTCCAAAGCCTCCCCTGTCTGTACCAGAATGTTAACTGATCCCATCATGTGCAGGTCTTGGACAGGTAACATTTGGCATGAGTTCATGAGTGTTGTGTCCTTGTCATGTTTGGCACCCAGCGTTCCACAGTGCTCCCCCCCATCCTCCACTTAGATTCTTTCCACCTTCCATGATGTCTCCTAAGCCCTGGAAGGGATGACATATATGTCTTATTTAAGCCGAGCACTCACCAGTCACTTATGTTCAGAATTTGAGCAGTGATGATTCTCTGCATTGGCTATATCCCACTGCCTAAAAGAAAAAAAAAAAAAGAAAGAAAGAAAGCTTGTCTAACAGAGTCTGGGGCAAAACTGATCTGTGAGCAGGAAGATAAATATTTAGAAGACAGTTTGGCAACATAATTCATTTATCAATATAGCAATAGTACGTTCTTCCTTGGAGCCAACATTCTCCCCAGCCCTGGGCTTTTGACCTGGTTTTCAGTATGAGACATTCACTCCCTTCCATGGAGCAGACCTCAAAGCTAATCATAAAGCTGTTGGCTGATTACCCATGTAACCTTCATACAATTTTTGCACTAGAGGTTGCATCTTGCCTGGTAGATCAGTATTGTAGAATGCAGGATTCACTGCTGGGTGGTTGTTGTTGCTGGCTTTTCTCTACCAGCAGCCTGCATCATACCTTCTGGCTCCATGAAAACTAGCCAGCAGGAGAGAAGCTTCTGTCTCAACTCCAACTTGATTTTCAATGTCCTGTACCATCAGGTGTGGTGTCTTCAGCAATGCGATCTTACCTCTCAGTCCTGGTAGGCAGCCAGAAGCCACTGACTGCAATAGCCTACTTTTTTTTTTTTTAATTAATTTATTATTTTGCGCTAAGGTCTCACTCTAGCCCAAGCTGACCTGGAATTCACTATGTAGTCTCAGGGTAGCTTTGAACTCATGGTGATCCTCCTACCTCTGCCTCCCGAGTGCTGGGATTAAAGGCGTGCGCCACCACATCTGGCTGCCTGCTTTATTTTTAAGGCCTCAGAGGCGTCCCTGACCAACAACTCACTGAAAGGTATGCCATACCTGGCAATGCTATTGTTGTTTGATAGGCTATGGGTACTATTAACAGTATTGGTGCTCTCTAAGTCAGCTAAGAACAAATAAGCTTAGAGAGTTTACTTAGGGTTCTCCTTGTTAACAGACAATACCAAGTATTGATGAATGTATAGAACAGCTGAAAATCTCATACACTGGTCAAATGTAAAAAGGACAATTACTACAGCCAACTGTAGCAATGTATTAAAGGTTTGAGATATGCTTACCATATGACTCAGCCATTATACTCCTGGATATTTATATAAGAAAAATATGAACATATGCTAACAATGACTGATGCAAAACTGTTCAAAGTGGTTTTTCTGTGTGTGTGTGTGTGTGTGTGTGTGTGCGCACATACACACATGTGCACATTTGTGTGTATATGATGCATATGTGAGTGAGTGCACTTGTGTGTGGAGGATATAAGACAACTGTAGGTATCATTTCTTGACCAAGATGGACTCCCTAGGAATAATATTGTTCCAGAAGGAAAAATATGAACGTTACAAAAAGAAAGGCGAGAAAAAGCTAGGCATGGTGGTGCATACCTTTAGTCCCAGCACTCGGGAGGCAGAGGTAGAAGGATTGCTGCATGTTTGAAGCCACCCTGAGACTACATAGTGAACTCCTGGTGCTACTGGGCTAGAATGAGACCCTACCTCACAAAACTAAAATAGGGCTGGAAAGATGACTTAGTAGTTAAGTCACTTGGCTCCAAAACCTAAGGATCAAGGTTCATTTCCCCAGTATCCATGAAAGCCAGATGCACAAAGTAGCATATGCATCTGGAGTTTGTTTGCAGTGACTGGAGGTCCTGGTGCACCCATTCTCTCTCTCTCTTTAAAAAAAGAAAAAGAAAAGAAAGAAAAAGGAAAAAGTGAGAAAAAGCAGTCACAAAGATAAAAGGTGAGAAGAATGGGTCATGCAAGTAACAAAGAAAAAGTTCCAAGACAGAGTGTCAGGCATCACAGGGAAGCAAGTAAGGCAGAAGTAAAAAGTATCCATTGGATTTGAAAGTCAAAATGCTGGGAGTGGGCTTAAAATTGGTGTTATAAACTGTCAGAACCTGCAGGCTCAGATTTTTGAAACTGTTTTAGTCAAATGGCTAAAAGTCCTATCATCAACCAAGTGACCCTATCCAAAGATCCCATTTTCTTGTTTCCTCCTCTGATAAAAATTTTGGAACATGGGGGCTTGCGAAATGGCTTAGCGGTTAAGGTACTTGCCTGCAAAGAAAAAGTACCTCAGTTTGATTCCCCAGGACCCACATAAGCCAGATGCACAAGGTAGAGCATGCGCCTGGAGCTCATTTGCAGTGGCCCATTCTCTCTCTACCCCCACATCTCAAATAAATAAATAAATAAGAAATTTTAAAAATTTTGGAATATGAAGGCTTTGCTTTGGGTTTTTATGTTACTTGTACCTTGCTTCTAGAAACTACAATGATTGTTCCTCATTGAGGCTGAAACATGAATACAGAGTGAGATAATAATACAGTGATAGCTTGGAGCCCAGACTCCCTTTTAGAAACTCATAATGAATAGCATATCACAAGCTCTGAAAGTCTAAATGAAGAAACTTGATCATTTTGTTTAACTCAATATTATCCAAAGTTATTTGAGCCTCTCTCTCTCTCTCTCTATATATATATATATATATATTTAATGACTGAGACTCCCTGGCACTTCCTTTGAGAAAAAAAAAAAATGTCTCTGAGGGCAATAGGGCTCACTGAGAATTTATGAACATAAAGGGAACAGAGGTAATCTTTATGTAACTATCTCCACCTTGAGGGAGTGGAAAGCCAGACTATGAACATAAGGAAGGAGTAATGAGCATGTGAACTCTATGTTAAGTTGAACACAGAGGGGAATAATGCAGAGCCAACAGAAGAAAGGTTTAGCTTACACCAAAGATTTGAGGCCAGGACAACTTGATGGGGATCTTGGAAGGGAAAGTTTTGGGGACTTGCTAATGTTGCTGAGAAGACAAAAAATAATAATGCTGAGTAACTTGAGGAGTCATACTATGTGGATGGAATCAAGAGAAAATATTGACTCTGTGCAGATAGTATAGATTGAGAATGGTTGAGAATGATTTTATCATAACAAAGTACTATGGTTTGAATATAGTTTGACATGTCTCAAACTTGGAATTTGGTCCCTGGTCTAACAAGGTAGAAAGATGATTACATGATAGCACCAGCGCCCTTATGAATGAATTAATGCAGCTCTTGCAGTACTGAATTACTGTGAGAAGTTATTATAAAGACTCCTCCTCGTGTTTTCTCTTCCTCAAGCACCCATCTGTCCTTCTACTTTCCTACCCTGTTACCATGCTGCACAAGACCCTCCCCCACTCCCCCAAAAACCTCCCAGTCCTGGACTTCCAGCCTCCAAAACCATGAGGTATGTAAGCTGGACCCCATTATTCTGTTATGGCAACAGAAAGCAAATGCAGACTGCTGAGGAACCACTGTCCTAATTGATAAGTGATGAATGAGGAGGGAGGCTATGGGTCCAAGAGAAGACTGAGCCAGTAGGAATAAAACTCCCGAAGCAGAGTGTGCTGAGCAAGGAACAGAAAATCTGAGCCATCACTTCTACTAGAGAACTCTTGGCAGCTAAATATCGTCCTGTTAGGGCCTTAACATCATTGATATTCAAATCATTTGGTACCTTATCTTTATAAAGCACATTGGCTCTTCAGAAATACAAGGAAATGAGCACTTTCTAATGAAGCCCTGAGGGAGGTAGTACAAAGCTTTACCACTGCATACAGGAGTAAGGAGAGGATATTTTAGGCCTAAACTAAATGAGAATATTCAAGACTGGTTTAAAGTAATACAGGCAAAGAAAAGAATCATAATTGCTAAGAAAAAGTAACAAATTAAAAAAATAGTATCCAGTATCAATTTTTCTTAAAAAAGTTAAAATGGTAGTCAAGTGTTGAGGAGAAAAAAAAATGGCAGTCAACAGCCAACAGAATCAGAAAGTAGGAAGCAGCCGGGCATGGTGGCACACCCCTTTGATCCCAGCACTAGGGAGGCAGAGGTAGGAGGATGGCTGAGAGTTCGAGGCCACCCTGAAACTACATAGTGAATTCCAGGTCAGCCTGAGCTAGAATAAGACCCTATTTCGGACAAGAAAAAAGAAAGGGGGCTGGAGAGATGGCTTAGCGGTTAAGCACTTGCCTGTGAAGCCTAAGGACCCCGGTTCGAGGCTCGGTTCCCCAGGTCCCACGTTAGCCAGATGCACAAGGGGGCGCACGCATCTGGAGTTCGTTTGCAGAGGCTGGAAGCCCTGGAGCACCCATTCTCTCTGTCTCCCTCTATCTGTCTTTCTCTCTGTGTCTGTCGCTCTCAAATAAATAAATTAATTAATTAATTAAAAAAAAAGAAAAAAGAAAGGAAGGAAGAAAGTAGGAAGCAGCAGGAATAAAAGAATGGATGGCAGCCGAGTAGTTGAGGACTAAACCCTTGAACGTGGAGTCAGGTGAGTGGTCCCTTTTCATGCTCAGGGTGAAGACTGAGGCTTGGGGAAGCTTGATGGAATTGTGGCTGTGGCTGGGTGGAGGGGAAGAAGAACAAAGTGAAAGAACAGAGACTGGACTTGCATGTCAGGAGCTTGGGTTTGATGAGTCTGTCAGCTGAAAAGGATGTGAGCTCAGAACGTAAAATGCTATGAAGCTGATTATCTTTCATGATTTTAGTAAAGCGGAAGGAACGGATGTCTTTATTTCAGTGTATTTTGTTCTGAAATCCCTGCAAGGATTGGCTGACTTCTCACACGGGAACAGAGGGGATAACTAATGCTACAATTCTCACAGGTTTAGAAATAAATGTGATGACATCTTGCTTGAGGGCAGGAAGCTCAATTTTTGAATAACAACTTTATTGAGGGGTAGGTGTCTCAGTACACCCCAAAGCTTGGCTTCTTGAGTACCACTTCCGCGGGTTCAGGCACCAAGTTAAAATGGGGATGAAGCTCCCACAGTCAAACGGAGAACCTGCCTTTTACCATCAATTCTGCTGGCTCCAGTAATAGGGGCAAGACTATTGTTACATTTCCTGAATTATTTTTTATCTATATAGGTAAATGTCTATCAAAGAACATTTAGATATTTTTAAAGGCAGAATCATGACTCTCTTACAAATAAAAAGGGAACATGTGCCAAAAGACTTGAACTTTTTTGCCAAGTAATCAGTTAGTTGTTCAAAGGAAAATTCAAAGACCCATACACACTCTTACATAGGTAATAAGGAAAACTGAAATTAATTGAAAAATTTAGCAAACCTGCATAAGCATAGGGAAATAAATGGTCCCTTGACTAAGTGGAATTCATTTGTACATTGTGAAGTAGGATCATTTGAATTGCTACTAATTTTCTAAATTTGCTGTTATAAACAGATCCTAGATCATTAAAGTTTCATAAAATCCAACTTGTACTATAAGACTATACAACATTACAACTAATCAGAGAATGTTCTAAGACCCCCAAATGCTACAGTTGTCACTATTTTTCGTTATACATCCCACCTTCATAAGATAGCCTACTTTTCCTGTCTTGGGTTTTTAAAGCCATATCTTTGCTCCCATTTTCCCTTCTGAAAGTTGACCCTTTGGGCATCAAGCTGTTCTTTGCCAGATTTTCTATAGAATTGTAATTGTGTTGATTTCTTTTTTTTTTTTAATCCTTCTTCTTGTGTTAGCCAGGAGCTCTCTGTGATCCTCTTACTTCAGCCTGGGGAGTACTGGGAATTGATAGACATGCACTACTTACCACACTGGGCTTGATTTTGAGGGGATTGTTTGTTTGAGGCAGGTGCTCACTCTCACACAGGCTGACCTGGAACTCACCCTGCAACCCAGGCTGGTTTTGAACTCATGGTGATCCTCCTACATTATCCTTGTGAATGGTAGAATGAAAGGTATAAACCACCATGCCCAGCTCATGAGCTTGATTATTAAAAGAATTATTCTCCCATTTATTTTCTGCCTATAAAATGACTAGTTGCAATGTTGCATAGCCATGTAGTACATTTTCTGGAAGCTAGCTCTGTCAAGGAGGAAACTATGGGTCAGGAAGTTATGGTAACAGAACAAATCTGCTATAAATAACTAACCATGCTGTTTAGAAAGAGAAGAAGGAGCAAAGGTCTGGGCAGAATAAATGGGGATTAGGGACATTTACATAGGGTTAGCTATTTAGTAGTAAATAAAGAGGGCTGGTTGAGAAAGGAATAATGCCCTGGGAAGGTAAGACTAATATAGTCTGTCAGGGTAGTCTATCCCACTATTAAAAGATCCGGGACTACTCAGTGCTATGAAGAAGTCATAGCTATCCTTAGTCACAGAAATCTATAGTATTTCCTTTGTTCATGGCCCAAACTAAACAAAGAAGATATGCACTTGGCACCCTAATCCTCTACAAAAACAAAAGAGTCTTTATCATACATTTCATGCTTTGTTAGCTTCAGGAATTCAGAAAAAAAAGAAAAAAAAAAAACAGGAGTAAAGTATCAAATTGCATTGTTCTTCCCTTTGCATTCACCCTGCCATTAAAACATTGCTCTAGAATGGATTTCCTTCTTTGTCTTTGATTCCTCAGAGTTCTATGGCCTATGACAATAGAACATCTCTCAAGAATGTTTCAGACAAAACAGAAGCCCAAGGGCCACCTTAATCTTCTTGAGTTTCTGAGGATCTTGAAATTTTTAGAGCACCTAGAATTGTATGAAAACATCTAGCAACTTGACTAGTTTCAGTAAAAAGACTATTGCTTACACTTTTGGCTTACTATAGGGGAGTAGAATCCCTTTTTGAAAAACAAAGGTTTGAGGCTGGAGAGATGGTTTAGTCGTTAAGGGGCTTGCCTGTGAAACCTAAACACTCAGGTTCAATTTCTCAGTACACAGCATAAGCCAGATGCATAAAGTGGCACATGCCTCTGGAATTTATTTGCAGTGCGTAGAGGCCCTGGCACACACATTCTACACTTGGGGTAATCTTGAGTGTAACTCAGTTACTCATTTCTCCTCAGAATTTCTTGGCCTCTGCTTTGATATTTTCCCTCTTCAGGAAAGCACATGGCAGATGCCATGTGTATTCTTTCTAAGTCTCTCTACCTATATATCTAAGCTCTATCCTCCACATGCTTGTTGCTTTATTTCAGGTTTTTCCCCCAAACCTCAATTTCTCTTCTGCTTTGATATTTTCCCTCATTAGAAAAGCACATTGTAAAAAAAGAAAAAAAGAAAAGCACATTGTTATTTTGGTGAGTCTTGTGTCTCCCTGGTATTCACCTCTATGAAAAGAAAGCTTTCTAACCAAAAGTGAGATGTATATTAAATCAAGGGGCAGAAAGATGTACATTGAGAAGGTTTGTATTCTTTCTAAGTCTCCCTAGCCACATATCATCCAGGTTCTATCCTCCTCATGCTTGTAGTTCTACTCCGCTTTCCCTCAAAAAAAAAAAAAAAAAAAAAAAAAAAACCTCCAAAACTCAGTTTCTCTTAAATGGATCTCATGGACCATGTTGTGTTTCCACATGAGAGCATTTTTTCCTACTTCCCATGTGTTTAGCCTCGCTTCCTAGACCCAAGTCTCCCTTAAATAAACCCCACAATTTATGATTTTCCCCCAAATAAACTTAATAATTCATAATTTATCCTTTTTGAGTCCTTCTGTATTAATTCTTTATTAAGGTAGGACAGAACCCAAAATGTGGGGTACACAAATTCTGGGAGACTTCTCCTGAACCCCAAAATCCTGCATCACTTCTATTGTTCTTTGGCTAAAAGGACATGTTATGCTCATCAAAAAACCTAATGATTGGGGAGATGACTCAGCAGTTAAAGGTGCTTGCTTGCTTGCAAAGCATGTCAGTCTGGGTTTGATTCTCTCCAGCACCTGCATAAAGCCAGACACAAAAAGGTGGAGCATATATCTGGCATTTGTTTGCAATGGTATGAGACCCTACCCTACTTTCCCCCACCTGACACACACAAGGCACACACATAAAAAATATTTTTAAAGCCAGGTGTGGTGACCCATGCCTTTAATCCCAGAACTTGGGAGGCACAGGTAGGAGAATTGCCATGAGTTTGAGGCCATTCTGAGACTATAATGAATTCCAGGTCAGGCTGGGCTAGAGTGAAATCCTACCTCGAAAAACCAAATACACACACACACACACACACACACACATACACACACATATATTAAAGGCTTCTAAATGTATATATTTATGCCACTTGACTAATATAGATCTCACTTTTGGTTAGAAAACCTTCCTTTTTTAATAAACATTTTATTTTATTTTGAGAGAGGCATATAGAGAGAATGAATTGGTGTGTCAGGGCCTCCAGTGCTGCAGATAAACTCCAGATATATGTGCCATCTTATGCATCTGGCTTACGTGGGTCCTGAGGAATTGAACCTGGGAACTTTGGCTTTGAAGGCAAACATCTTAACCACTAAGCCATCTCTCCAGCCCACCTTCTTTTCATAGATGGAGGTGAATACCAGGGAGACCCAAGACTCACCAAAATAAGAGAAAGTCCAAGGCTGAGCACTTGGTGAGTCATCTCTGCCAGTGGCAGATTGAATAGGAGTGCTACTCTCACTACTGGCCAGAGAACCTTCTCTATGGAGACACTAAAGAGCAGTAGACACTAAAGAGTCTCAAAACTCATTAAAGCACAAAACTCAACACTAAAGGTGATTTCTATCATGCCCTCCAAGACTCAGGGTACATGATAGAAAAGAGAGAAGAAAGAATGTAAGATCCACATTGTGCATAGGCTTTCTTTGGGGCACTGTCCTTCCAACTTGAACTTGTAGGTGCATCCATGACCCCACAGTGGTTACCAATACCTCCACATGGGCCATGCTGGTGCAGGGAACAATGAGAGGTACTGCTTCAAACAAGGTGGAAGGTGAGAAGTGACACCCAAAGTTATCCTTTGACTTCTATACACATGCCCACACTCTCACATATGAACAGATACATACATAAAGATACTAACCATAAAGAAAGATACATTAGATTCACCAAAATTTAAATGTTTGACTTATCTGGAGACAGTATTTGAAGAATCCAAAACAGAATCAGGAGAAAATATTCACAATTCATTTATCAAAGGGTTTATATACAGGGTATAGGCATAACCCCTATAAAACTGAATAATGAAAAAGACAATTCAAATTTATTCATCACCTAAATTAACTTTAAATAGATTGTCAGGTGGTTGCAGGTAGATAAGGTTGGTGGATTCATTTGATATGAAGTAGAGGCATCTTTTTTTTTTTTGTTTTGTTTTGTTTTTAAATGAGGTAGGGTCTTGCTCTAGCTCAGGCTGACCTAGTATTCACTATGTAGTCTCAGGCTGGCCTTGAGCCCACAGCAATCCTTCTACCTCTGCCTTCCAAGTGCTGGGATTAAAGGTGTGCACCACAGCACCCAGCCAGAGGCGTATTGGATGCAGAGGGTTTAAGCTACCATCAGGGAATGAAGGAAGAAATAAGGGAGACCAAAGAAGCAACTGGAAAAACCAGTTCAATGCAGTTAGAGTTGGGTATACTTTGTTTTGGTGAAGGGGTCTGCTTTTGCTGCATAACAAACCCCCAGAACATCTCCATGACACAAACTGCACCCATTTATCAAGCCTCTGAGTTGAGATGAAGCAACTCTACTTCAGACTGCAGGAGCTGGGGCAGCCACATCCACACTTCTTTGGATCAGCTGACAGGGCCATGCTCCATGTGCGGGTTCTAGGGCCCAGAACAAGGGAATAGCCCTGTCCAGACATTTTTCTCATGGTGGTGTAAGAGGAACCATGGAAAAATCTTCACTGGATGTACCAATCTCAAGCTCCTCCTTGATCTGAGAAAGACACATTGGTTGTGACTAAAGTCCTTGAGAAAACTACCTACCTTTGGAGCAGTGCTTTTCAGTCAGAGGTGGTCTCTCACAGGAGTACACTGACAATATCAGGAGGTATTTTGGTTATCATCATAGGGATAGTAAGAAATGATACTAATACCTACCAAACAGAAGCTGGGGATTTGCTAAGTTTCCTACTATTTTTTAAGGACACCCTCTCCATGGAAAAGAGTCATACAGCCCAAAGGTCATTTGTGCTCAAGTTGAAAAACCCTGCTTTAAAGGAAGAACTTGCAACAGTAGAGATTGGATATAGAAAAAGATGAAGAACTGAGACCATTTATTCAATCTATGCTAGATCTCAAATGTCAGTGACCTTGTTAGGATCCTTCATTGAAAATCTAATCATGAATTATCACCTAAAAATGATGAAAATTTGGAACTTCTGAGCCAAGCTTGCAAGAAAACTAAAAAATAAATAAATAAAAAGTAAAAAACAAAACAAAACAAAAAAAAAACGTAAAAGCAAAATATATAAACATGGCCCTCTCAACTTCCTTCCAAACTTTGAGTTTCTGACTCTCTTCCATGTCTGGGCTCCCAAGTGTTACTCATAAGGAACAACAGTATATGTATAAGTGCTTCCAAGTGCTATAGTTCTGTGAACTTGTATTATCATTGTAGCACACATGTGTCATTGTCAAATGTCTCTAATATCATTTCTAAAGAAGTTCTGAAAGGGAAAACTTCAGAAAGTATTCTCAGTAGGTGAGTCAACCTCTATAACATTGCCTAATCTTAAAACTAGTCTTTGTTGGATCATGAAATAGGTAAGAGTAATGACTCTCCCTCTGGCCTGACTGTCAGTTATAAGTCATTGTTGGAATTATGAAACTAAAAACATAACAAGGAGATACTTGTGGAGGGCAGGTGTGGCCAAATCCTTCATATTTAGATTTGTTCATAAATTATATTTCTAGTAGCCAAGATTTTATCAATACCCTAGCTGGAAATTTTAATCTTATAATATGCCTGTCTTTAAAGATTCTTCTAACAATTTTAAGTGATTTTTATTTATTTGAGGGAGAGAGAGAGAGATAGTGAGAGAATGGGTGCACCAGTGTCTTCTGCTGCTGCAAACGAACTCCAGATGCATGCACCACCTTGTGCATCTGGCTTATGTGGGACCTAAGGAATTGAACCTGGGTCCTTTGGCTTTGCAGGTGAGCACCTTAACTACAAAGCCATCTCTTCAGCCCATCTCCTAGTAATTCTGCTTTAAGAACAAAATAGATCAAAAACAAAAAGAGAGCAAAGCTATCAAATTATTAAGAATATTTTAGCCGGGCATGATGGCACATGCCTTTAATCCCAGCACTCAGGAAACAGAGGTAGGAGGATTGCAATGAATTCAAGGCCACCCTGGGATTACATCATGAATTCTAGGTTAGCCTAGGCTAGAGAAAGACCCTACCTCGAAAAACCAAGAAAAATAAAAAAGAATCTTTTTTTGTGAGACTGAGGCATGACTGTGGGTATTCTAAAATATAACTTTCACCGTGATGTAGGCCATTGGCTAATGTCATTCAGTTAACAGTTTCCCTTCAGAAAAGGTAAAGCTAATGTAACATATTGGATGCAGATTTAAAGAGAGAGATTTAAAACAGAAGCCAGGATGCTAAGAAAAGTCCAGAGTATTAATATATGTCAGGTTGGATTTGGTTGACATATATGAGCCTTGGATTACAGCATTTGCCTATTGGGGGCACATTATTGGAGTAGAATCTATCTAGTTTCAGAAGAAGA
Organism: Jaculus jaculus; assembly: GCF_020740685.1. NCBI lineage: Eukaryota > Metazoa > Chordata > Mammalia > Rodentia > Dipodidae > Jaculus > Jaculus jaculus. The sequence goes on from NC_059102.1 coordinate 51,662,367, forward strand.
AAAATGAATAAATAACAATAATACAGGAACTTATTAAATCCTAACTGACCACTCACAAACTCTTTTGGAAGGTCAGAGATCAGACCCTGAAACCATGCAGCCAAAGGAATATGCACACTGTGGGTGGAGCTCAGCTTTTGTGGGTCCCTCACACCACTGTCAGCTCTAGCACCTGGAACACCTTGGACTCTGAGGCAGAAGTGCCTTCACTGCTTGGGTCAGAAGATCAGTTCTTCTCTCTGTGACCCCCTCCTCAAACTGCATCTGAAGAAATCTGAGTCTCATGTGGATACATATTAATAGAATATTAATAATGAAACAACAAAGATTTAAATAAAATGGAAATATATTCCTTCAAAGTAAAATTACAGACCAGAGATTCGGAAGTAGAAGGGGACAAAGTGGTGTGGTGTAGAGGCCAGCGTCCCCTGACCTTCTTTCTTCACACTATAGATCTGACCTCCTTGTCCCAGGTAGCCCTGTCTACATTCGAAGGAGGGACAGAAGAAATAAACAACACACTTTTGTTGTCTCTTAAAGACTGTCCCATAAGGTGAGTGCATCCATAGGGAAAAACTCACCTTACAGGTGAACTGTAAGCATTTACTATGTCAGTTGTTTTAGCCTCCTTGGCCCTGTGAGAGTCCAGTTATACTGGTCCTGTTTGAAATTTTTGCTTACCAGGACAGTGAGTATCCACTCATTCTACCCGAGTCAAATTCCAGTTTCCTACACTTGCTTCTGGTCCCAGCATCAGTCTACCACTAAAATTCCTTATTTTCTTTTGAGTATGTCAGATCTCCATCTCTGATAGCTAACAACCAAGGGCCACCATACAGGAGAGATGAACTGAGACTCATATTCTACAGTGAAGCTGTGTTCTCAGGTTGGCACACAAACTCTCACAGAGCCCCAAATATGAACTGAAAGCCCTCTCTATTCACTGTCCGCCAATCTGTCTCCCTCCCCCACAAGTAATTGGTTGCACTCAGGCTTTTGGTTTCCTTAAAGTCATTTCCTCCTTATTCCAGACTCCTAGCACTTTGTAGAAGAACTTAATAGTAAACAATATGTGGGTAATAAAATATTCAGTTTACCAATGAGATAAATGATATTACTAATTGGGTTATAGGTTATTATTTTTTTTTGGTTTAAAATAAAATGCATTATGTTACCAGGAATAAACTGTTTTTTTTTTAAATTCAAGCACGTTAAATACTCTGCTTGTATTGACTAAGTTGTGATTCCTACTTGTTCTTATAAAACTAAAAACATAAATATCTTCTTTATGTTATCTTGCAAAATATTTAAAAAGAAGACTTGTGAACGCTAACAAAGATCAGATCAAAGAGTTTCCCACACTTATGGTTAGAGCATAAGTGGGGAATTCATGGATAAAAAACATATTTTCATTAATATTTTAAAAACGATTAACTCACAGTGGAATGGCCTAAGTAGGGCCAAGGGAAGGGATTAAGTAAAGGAAGGGTGGGAGGAGGGTTAAACAAAATTGAAGATGTTGTAAATAAGCCATATGGAAACATATTTCTTTGAATAATGGTGCACCCAGAAGCTATAGATTATTACTAGGAAAATTTTAGTGCCAGGGTGGGATGCCTTCCAGTGAGTTGTTAGCCAGGGAGGTCCCCAGTGCCTCCAAAACAATACAGACCACTGCTAAGGTTCTTGGTTGCTAACCAGAACTAGATGATAAGACCCTATTGCTGAAGACTCCACATGCTTGGGCTGCAGGTCACTGAGAAATCAAGCTGGAGTAGAGCTGGAAAGAAACCTCTTCCCTGTTGACTAGCTGTCACATAGCTTAAAAGAGCTATGCTACATGCAGCCCTATGGGAGAGAGAGAACTCATCAGTGGTGTTAAACAGCAGTGGACACTACAAGCCCTATGAATGGCCAGCCAGGTCATATGTGCCAACCAGTGCAACAGTGGAATGTCTGTTATGGGAGAAACCAACTCTTCTCTAATTAGACTGGAGGCCTACTCCACATGAGGGAATACATGCTTGGTAATGGAAACCTAGTCAAATGTCTATGGCTGGGGAGTTCATGAACTCTAGGGAAGTAACACTGGCTGTTGTATGCCCAACAAACTGCCCTGTAAGCACTTTTCAAATGTTTGTATCTATATATTAGTGTTACTTTCACTTTTTTGTGTTTTTTTTTTAAATTTTTGTTTTATTTTTACTTATTTGAGAGTGACAGACAGAGAGAAAGAGACAGATAGACAGAGACAGAGAATGGGCACACCAGAGCCTCCAGCCACTGCAAACAAACTCCAGATGCGTGCACCCCCTTGTGCATCTGGTGGGTCCTGGGGAATTGAGCCTCAAACCGGGGTCCTTAGGCTGCACGGGCAAGTACTTAACTGCTAAGCCATCTCTCCAGCACTACTCTCACTTTTGATTAGAGAAGCTTCTTTTCTGATGGCAGTGACCACTTGGGTGACTCAAAAGTCACCATAGTACTGAGAAGATGTGACAGCGGAGTGTTCAGCACTAACACATCACACCCTCCAAGTTTCATGGTCCATTGCAGAAAAGATGGTGGAAAGAATGTAAGAGCCAAAGGAAGGGGAGGACTGCTTACAATACAATCTTCAAGACACAAAATGGCCAGTAGTGATCTCATAGTGCCTGAAACTACTTACATTAGACCTTCTTAATAGGAGGAAAAGATGATGACATCAAAATAAAAAGAGAAACTATTTGGAGCTTAAGTTACATGATTGTTTCACACCTTTATTGAAATTCATTTTTTATGCCCTACTACCTCCTCTGTATCAATATTTATTTTCCCTTCCTATTAATTCTGTGGCTCGGTGTGCATTCTCATATACTCAACACTGACCACCAGAAATTCAATCCTTTAAAACTGTTATTATTTTTGTTTGTATTGAAAAATTTCAAATATATGCAAAACACTGAAATTATATAAGGGTCCTTGATATACCCATCACCCTGCTTTGAGAAAAATCACATGGGCCTCTTATTCCATTTATATCATACCTACCACCCAGCACCACCTTTTACCCCAAATTTTTTTGAAGTAAAAATTTTCACCTATATGTATATGTTGCTTTTGCCAGTATAACCATCTCTGTATTATGTCAGTTCCTCTGCTCTTTGTGCAGTTTTCCATCTGATTACCAGCTCCTATATAGAAGCTGTGTATCTTGCCAGGTTGTGTGTGTGTGTGTGTGTGTGTGTGTGTGTGTGTGTGTGTGTGTGTGCCTTACTTCTTGAACTTCATCTCATCATGATCACACCAGGCAGAAATCCAGTACATGTGAAGTGTGGTGTCTACATATAAAAACCCATAATGGAACTAATGGGGAAAACATGTCTAATAATGTGGACAAGAGAAGTTATCAAATAGTGAGCCATCCATGTAATAACTATTCATAAGCTTGGGTCACATAAATATTTAAGAAAAGAAGCTGGAAAACAAGTCCCCCAAATCTTGAATTTTTTGTTATATACTACTTCACTACTAGTAAAGTCCATTCCCAATTACATAACATCTTAGTTAATGAATTTTTTATTTTTATTTTTTGAATTTCACTTAAGCCTGGCATGGTGGCTCACACCTATAATACTAGCACTCAGAAGGTAGGAGATTGCTGAGGCCAAAGCCAGACAGAGCTACAGTAAATTCCAGCTCAATCTAGGCTGGAGTGAGACTCTGCCTCTGGAGAAAAAATATGTAAAAATATTTTAACTTTCATTGACTATATCACTACAGTTGTTGCTAAAACTTCTATGACAGCTTTATTCAAACTTACCTCATCCTTCCATACTCTTAAAGCAATGGCACCACCCAGTGGTAAGATTTAAAATGCTTTCTCACACTATTATAACTTAAAAAATTTTCATAAGCTCTGGGATATTATTCTCAATCAACATATTTATATTTAAAGAAGTGATAAGGGGATGGGAATATAGATTCCCTGGTATGATGTTTGCCTAGAATGTCTAAATTCTTGAGTTTGATCTTTAGCAGCACATAAACTGGGTATGGTAGTACATGCCTGAATCCTAGCATTTGGGAAGTGAATCAGAAGTTCAATCTCATCTTTGGCTACATAGAGATTGAGGCTAGTCTGGAATACAATATATGAGATCCTATTTGTAAATAAGGAGGAGAAATTTGCTTTTAGTTTATCTAACCATATTTAAATTTTCAATACACAGTGTGTAAAGATTTCAAAAAACTGTGAACTTGTATGTACTTTAAGTAAGTAAAACTATGTTAATTTTACTTAGTCTAGAAAGTACTTTTGGTGATTTTTAAAAAATATCTTATTGATTTATAACAAAGAGAAAGGGGGGAAGAGAGAGGTAGATAGAGAGAATGGGTATGCCAGGGCCACCTGGCTTATATGGGTACTAGAGAATCAAACCTGGGTACTTAGGCTCAGCCATCTCTTCAGCCCCTTTTGGTGATTTTTAATTTTATTTAATACCTATTTTTCCACAATAAAGCTAATGAAAAAGGAGCCAGGTTGAAATATTGGTTTACGAGTATTTCCCATTTACTTAATTTTTTTAAATAATGGTGGCTTGGCTTTTGAATGACACTATAGACTCATGTGTTTGAATCCTTTATCCCTAGTTGGTGGCACTGTTTGAGAGGTTTGTAGAAGCTGTAAGAGGTGGAGCTTCAGCCCGGTGGGGTGATGCACACCTTTAATCCCAGCGGAGGTAGAGGTAGGAGGATCACAGCGAGTTCAAGGCCACCCTGAGACTTCATAGTGAATTCCAGGTACAGGTAGGAGGATCACTGTGGGTTCAAGGCCATCCTGAGACTTCATAGTGGATTTCAGATCAGCCTGAGCTAGAGTGAGACTCTACCTTGAAAAACCAAAAAAAAAAAAAAAAAAAAAAAAAAAGAAAAGAAAAGAAAAAGAGGAGGAGCTTTGTTGGAGGAAGTGTGTCACTGGGGTGGGTCTTAAGGTGTTATGGTCCAGCCCCACTTGTTGCTCTTGTGCTTTCTACTTCCTCCCTGCTGACGTAAAAGTGGGATGCCAGCTGTCTGTTCCACCTGGATAGGCTTCCCCTTGAGACTGTAAAACTGAAGTAAATCCTTTCCTGTTGTAAACAGCTTATGGTGGTGTGTCTTGTTGGGCAATGTGAAAGTAACTGATACAAATAACTGTATTTATTTATATATTTATATATGAATGTATGTGTGGTATGCATACATGTTCACGTATGGAGTGTGTTTGCACACTTGTGTGTGGAAGACAGGTTGATGTTGGGTGCCTTCCTCAGTCACTTTTTTACCTTATTGTTTGAGGTTTCTTGTGATTCACCTACCCTAGCTGGCCAGTAAGCCCTAGGGATTTTCCAGTCTCCATATCTTCAATGCTGGAATTACAACAGGCACATGCCCAGGAATTTTATATGGGCACTAGGGATCCAAACTCTAATCTTCATGCATACACAGCAAGCACTTTACCCACAGAGACATCTCTATAGTTTTCCCACTTATTTTAGTGCCCAAATTAGAACCTTTTGAGACAATGTGTTGAAAACCAGACATTATTAGAAAGAACAGATGAATTATATTTATTAGACATTTTCCTAATGGGAAGACAGGGGCAGAGATTTTATGTTCCTTTTGTTGCTCATTCTGTAAGTATCCTCCTTCCCTTTCTGAATGCAAAACCAAGTCATTTTTTAGAAAGGTAAACTGGGCGTGAGCGATGGATTAGCAGTTATGGCACTTGTCTGAAAAGCCAAAGGACCTAGGTTTCATTCCCCAGGACCCATGTAAGCCAGATGCACAAGGTGGTGTATGTACCTGGAGTTCCTATGCAGTAGGTAGAGGTCCTGGCATACTCATTCTCTCCCTTTCTCTCCTTCCCTCCCTCCCTTTCTCTTTTTCCCTCTTTCTCTCTCTCAAATACAAAAATAAAATATTTTTAAAAAGAGGTAGGGTGAGAGAGATGGCTTAGTGGTTAAGGCGCTTGCCTGCAAAGCCAAAGAACCTAGGTTCAATTCCCCAGGACCCACATAAACATAAGGTAGCACATGCATCTGGAGTTCCTTTGCAGTGGCTGGAGGTCCTGGCTTGCCAATTCTCTCCCTCTGTCTGTTTCTTTCTCTCCCTCTCAACTTAATAAAACATTTTTAAAAATAATTTTAAAAAAATAAAAGAAGAGGTAAAACTACTTAGGATTTACTGTGTAGCTTCAGAAATTAACACAGTGTGATATTATAGTAAAAGGAAGACATCCAGATTGCTAAAACATAATATTTGATATTCAGCAAAGGTTCCCACATAATTTAGTGGGGGGAACAATTACAAATAGGCACAAAGAAATGAACCACAATCCATATCTCACACTTTCTACAATCTGAGGGCTGGGGAGATGGCTTAACGGTTAGAGTGCTTGCCTGCAAAGCCAAAGGACCTAGGTTTGACTCCCTAGGACCCATGTATGCCAGATGCACAAGGTGGCACATATGTCTGGAGTTTGTTTGCACACGTATGTGCCACCTTGTGCATCCGGCACACCCATTCTCTCTCAAATAAATGAAAGAATCAAGCTGGGTGTTGTACACACCTTTAATCCCAGTACTTGGGAGACAGAGGTAGGAGGATTGCCATGAGTTCGAGGCCAGCCTGGGCTAGAGTGAATTCCAGGTCAGCCTGAGCTAGAATGAAACCATACCTCAAAAATAAATAAATAAATAAAAGAATCAACTTGAAATAGATCAGAAAGCCTAATGCAAACCCAGAACTAGATGAAAGTAAATATCAAAGAACATAGTATAAAGGTTTCTTAAATAAAATGAAAAACACAATAAAAATACTGATGAGACTGAACATCAAAATTAAAACATTTTAATATTCAAAAGACAAAGGAGGTCTGGAGAGATGGCTTAGAGGTTAAGGTGTTGCCTGTGAAGCATAAGAACTCATGTTCGAATCTCCAGGTCCCACATAAGCCAGGCACACAGTGGCATAAGTACACAATGTCACACATGCACCCAAGGGGCACAAGCGTCTGGAGTTTGTTCACAGTGGCTGAAGGCCCTGGTATGCCCATTCTCTCTCCGTGTCTCTTTGCCTCTCTCTCAAAATAAATTTTAAAAGATTTTTAAAAAGACAGGTAAGAAAAAGAAAAGGAGAAAAATAGTTGAAAGCATATATCTGCTAGAAAACTTGCCACACACACACACACACACACACACACACACACACACACACACACACACATCTTTAAATAATAAAGTACAAAAAATAGTTTTTATGGGCAAAATATTTTTTTATGTATGTGAGTATGGTGTATGTGTGTTGATGCATGTGGGCACATGGGTGAGTGGGTATGCATGCACATGTCTGTAGGTATAGAGGCCAAATGTTGATATCAGTCTCTTCTTTGATTGCTCTTATCCTTTTTATTTTTTTCACTGAGGCAAGGTCTCTCACTTGAGTCCAGACACAGCCCAAGTATCCCCAGGATACACTGCTGTTATCTCTGAAACTGAAACAGTGTGTGTCACTGGAATGTTTTTAATTTTTTTGAATGGCTAAAATAGGCAGGAAAAATTGAAAAGAAGTAAGAAGTTGCCTGCAGGAGGAAGGGCCATTGAGGAAGCAACCTAGATAATAACAGAGATAACAACCATCTTCTGTCCTTTTTAAATCCTCCAATCTCTCATGGTAACTGATGGTGGAACCCAACAGATACTCTGCTATAAAGAAGAAATAGGGGCTGGAGAAATGACTTAGCAATTAAAGTGCTTGCCGGCAAAGCCTAATGACTAAGGTTCAATTCCCCAGTACCCATACAAAGCCAGATGCAGTGGCACACACACATCAGGAGTTCATTTGCAGAGGCTGGAGGCCCTGGCATGTCCATTCTTTCTTTCCCTCCCTCCCTCTCTCTTTCTGCTTACAAATAAAATAAATTTTAAAAAGAGAGATAATTATGTTTCAAGAGAGTAGCTTGAGTACTAGAAAATAATTTGTAGAAAGTATGGATGCAGACATCAAGCAAATGGCAATTCTAGGTTGATAACCTTTAAAAAAACTTTATTTATTTGAGAGGTAGAAAGAGGCAGAGAGAGGTAAAGAGAAAATGGGCATGCCAGGACCTCCAGCCATTGCAAACAAACTCCAGACGCATGCGCCCCCTTGTGCATCTGGCTTACATGGGTCTTGGAGAGTTGAACCAGGATCCTTTAACTTTTTAGGCAAACACCTTAACCACTAAGCCATCTCTCCAGTCCATAACTTTTAATAATATGAAAATTAAATAATTTCAGGTGGCTTTAGCTTAATCTCTGTTATTAAATTCCCATTCTTTCATCTAATGTTTCTAATATATATTGGTTACTGTTACCTAGATTCATTATGTCATTCAGGGTTATATATAGTCAAGTTGTTTTATGATTTTTTTTTCATTCTTTTAAAATTTATTATCTGGGAGTCTGAACAGAAGAACGCTTTTTCATCAACCGTTTGGTAATTCTGAATTACAATTTGTTCAGGAAATCCAGAAGAAATTTGATTATTTCTCTTAATCACTTTTCAGAGTTGGCAATTTAAAAAATTTCCAAAGATAACCCATATGTCAGTGGCTTTTAATATTAAAAACTCATTACATATTTTAATCCATTGCATACAGTATTCTCATATTCAAATTGTCTCATTTTAGACCAATGAACCTTCACCCACTTTTTGTTTTATGTAATTTTTAGTTGTTTGAATTATTCCTGTAAAAATTTTTAATTTTACTTGTCTGTATGTGTGTGTGCACATGCACGAGTATGCACATGTGCATATGGTTGCATCAGGTTCTGTCTTGCTGCTGCAAATGAATGCTTTATGTGAATGGCTGGGGAACTGAAACTGGACAGGCAGGCTTTGTAAGCAAGCACCTTTAACCTGCTGAGCTATCTCTCCTGTCCAATTCAATTGCATCCCTCTCATTAATTCTATCCCTCCTATTTGATTCTACATCTCTGTGCTTAGATGAAATGAACAACTTATCTTGAGCTTTTCCTCAGTTGGTAGTAAACATCTTAATTTTCTAGAATAGTCATGAAATGTCTTCTCCATCAATACAACAAAGCTAGTTTTAATTACTAAATTTAATAAAATTGTCAACTCTAACCAAATTGATAAGTCCAGTATTGAAATCTTGGGTATCCTCCTTACAGGGAAGAGGAATAATGATGCAAAAAATTAATAAAGTAACAACAACTAATCATTCAATCTAAAAAGAAATAGGACTTTAAACCAGTTTATTAGAACATTACAATCCCCAAAGAGGATTTAGCTTAATTCCTACTGTTGAAATGATAGCTATGTCTTTAATATGGGAGAACAACAAGAGAACAAATATAGATCCTGAAATTCACCTTCTTTGGAAAACTTCTTGAATTTATTTTTAAAAATATTTTATTTTTATTTATTGATTTGACAGAGAAAGAGGGAGAGAGAGAGGGAGAATGGGCACACATGGGCTTCCAACCAGTGCAAAGGAACTCCAGATGCATGTGCCCCTTGTGCATCTGGCTAATGTGGGTCCTGGGGAATAGAACCTGGGTCCTTTGGCTTTGCAGGCAAATGCCTTAACCGCTAAGCCATTCCTCCAGCCCAGAAAACTTCTTAATCCTCCAAAAAGAGTTAGTAGTATTTTGATCTGCAGTAACACTGTCTTCTTCTTCTTATTATTATTATTATTGGAGAGGTGAATAAAAAGGTAATTAACAGCACCTCCAACTGGATGACCAACCAGGTCAAGACTTAAGGAAATATCTTTGGTGTCTTCTTGCCTATTGTGTTCTATTGATTACCCTTAAAACCTCCCCAATCCTGGCCTTTTTTTCTTTTTGTCCATCACTGCTTCAGTTTAAGTTTTCAGTTTAACTGGCCTCCTATATGCTTCCATTTTCATGCTTTAGTTTTCATACTCCTGCCAAAGTAATTTTTCTAAAAACTGATCATGGGCTGGAGAGATGGTTTAGCCATTAAGGTGATTGCCTGTGAAGCCTAAGGGCCCAGGCTGGATTCCCTAGCACCCACAATGCACATGGTGACACATGCATCTGGAGTTTGTTTGCAATGACTAGAGACCCTGGTCATTCATTCTCTCTTTCAAATAAATAAATGAAAAATTTTAAAACACTGGCAAAAAATTTTTAAAAAACTCTTCATAGTACTTATTTAAAATCTTTAAGTCTTGAGCTGGGCATGGTGGTACACACATTTGTTCCCAGCCCTTGCAAAGTAGAGGTAGGAGGATTACTGTGAGTTTAAGATGACATAGTGAATTACAGGTCAGCCTAGGCTAGAGTGAGAACCTACCTTGAAAAACAAAAACAAACAAAATTTTAAGTCTTGTTGCCTTTAGAGGAGAAAGAATCTGAATCTCTTAATATGGAATATGATATAACCTTCATGATCTAACTTCCTGTCTTTCTACAGGCCTCCTGTATCATTCCCAGTTCCCTCAGGTCTCACACCCAATGCTCCAAAAACACAAACACCCAAAGAACTCTCATTACAGTACACTCCAAGTCCTCTGCATTTCAGCAAGCTGTTGCCTCAATTTGGAGCAATGTTTTTTCCTCAAATGGGTAATTAAGATTTACTCTATAAACTGGGCCTTTAATCCCAGCATTCAGGAGACAGAGGTAGGAGTATTGCTGTGAGTTCGAGGCCAGCTTGGGACTAGAGTGAGTTCAGGTCAGCCTGGCTTAAATTTAGTGAGACCTTACCTTGAAAAGAACAAGCAAACAGATTCATTCTGTAAAAGCTAGCTCAGATATCACTTCCACGGGGAAGCTTTATCTGACTCCCTTACCTCCCCACAGGCTCCATGGCAGACAATCACATTGATCTCTATACTATATGGCAGCTGCTCTCTCTCATGTACATCCTCATGTATTTGTTTCCCCTGTACCATGCTTGACTATTGTTCTATTAGTAATCCCAAATGAAGGTTTGCTAATGAAATAAATGGAGTTGAATAATCTTAGCCCAGCATTTTCAACCATCCTTTCAAAGCTGTACTGTCATATATACTCCCAACATCTTATAACTGGGCTTCCTGCTCTTCACATTATAAGACATTCACATTCCAAACACTGTTTGGGGTCAGTGATGGTATCCCACTGTAATTTTTTTTTTTTTTTTCGAGGTAGGGTCTCACTCTGGTCCAGGCTATACTGGAATTAACTCTGTCATCTCAGGGTGGCCTTCAACTCACGGCGATCCTCCTACCTCTGCTGGGATTAAAGGCGTGCGCCACCACGCCCGGCTACCCACTGTAATTTTAATTAGCTCCTAAATTTGCTAACAGTTGTATCATTAAGGAAATGCTTTTTTTGTTGTTGTGCTTATTTTTACAAAGAGATTTATTATGGCATTATTTAAGTACCATACAATTCACCAATTTATATTGTACAACTCAAATCATTTTTAATATAACAGAGCATTGTAAGAATCATTATCACAAGCAATTAATAAACATTTTAAACGTAACTCCCCCCCCCAAAAAAATCTGACAGTAGTTACGCTCTATTTCTCCCACTTCCACCCTCAGAAAACCACTAGTTTAATTCGGAATAGATTTAGTTTATTCTAAACTTTCAAGAAATCATAGAGCGTGTGGTCTTTTGTGACCCGGCTTCTCTTGCTGCACGTGTTTACAAGATGCGCTTAAAACTGTTTCCAAAGTATCAGACTAACACTAATATAATTTAGGGAAAAAAAAAAAAAAGCAATCATTACCATATTCTCTTCTCCCCATTCCCCCTCTCCCCCGCGCCGCCACCACCGGGTGCATTTTTACCTGACGGCAAAACACAAAGGGCACCCCCTCCACCCGCACCCGGCGCTCGGGGAACCCGGATGCCCGAGGCCGGCGCGCCGCCCGAGCGCCCGCCAGTCCGCGCCGTCGCCTCGCTGACGTCACCGCTCCGCGCTGCAGACCCCCGCCCTGCTTCGCGGTCGCTGCGGGGTTGACAGGGCGCGATGGCGGCCGCCGGCGGTGCGGGAGCGCCGGCCAGCGTGTCGGAGAAGCAGGAGTTTTACCAGCTTCTCAAGAACCTCATCAACCCGAGCTGCATGGTGCGGAGGCAGGCGGAGGAGGTCTACGAGAACATCCCGGGTCTGAGTAAAACCACGTTCCTCCTGGACGCTGTCAGGAATCGGAGAGCCGGCTATGAGGTGAGACAAATGGCTGCCGCGCTGCTACGACGGCTTTTGTCCTCCGGGTTTGAGGAGGTCTATCCAAATCTTCCCGCTGAGGTCCAGAGGGATGTCAAGATTGAGCTGATACTGGCCGTTAAGTTAGAAACGCATGCTAGCATGAGGAAAAAGCTGTGCGATATTTTTGCGGTGCTGGCCAGGAATTTGATAGACGAGGATGGCACCAACCATTGGCCAGAAGGTCTCAAGTTCCTGATTGATTCCATTTACTCTAAAAATGTGGTACTGTGGGAAGTGGCACTTCATGTCTTCTGGCACTTTCCTGGGATTTTTGGGAACCAAGACCGCGGCGACTTGGATATCATCAAAAGGTTGTTGGACCAGTGTATACAGGATCAAGAACATCCAGCAATTCGGACATTATCTGCTAGAGCTGCAGCTGCGTTTGTGCTCGCTAACGAAAATAATATCGCTCTTTTCAAAGACTTTGCCGACTTGCTTCCCGGCATCTTACAGGCTGTGAATGATTCATGCTACCAGGATGATGATTCCGTGCTAGAATCCCTTGTGGAGATTGCAGATACTGTGCCGAAGTACTTGGGTCCTCATTTAGAAGATACCCTACAGCTGAGCCTGAAGTTATGCGGAGACTCCAGACTTAGTAATCTGCAACGCCAGCTGGCTCTGGAAGTCATCGTGACTTTATCTGAGACCGCAACGCCAATGTTGAAAAAACATACAAATATTATTGCACAGGCCATCCCTCATATATTGGCAATGATGGTTGATCTACAAGATGACGAGGACTGGGTAAACGCTGATGAAATGGAAGAAGACGACTTTGATAGTAATGCTGTTGCTGCTGAGAGTGCGCTAGACAGACTGGCTTGTGGGCTTGGTGGGAAAGTAGTTTTACCGATGACCAAGGAGCACATCATGCACTTGCTTCAGAGCCCTGACTGGAAATGTCGACATGGTGGACTCATGGCCTTATCTGCCATTGGAGAAGGTTGCCATCAGCAAATGGAACCAATTCTAGATGAAACAGTCAACTCTGTTTTGCTTTTTCTTCAGGATCCTCATCCAAGGGTGAGGGCAGCTGCCTGTACTACACTTGGACAAATGGCCACAGATTTTGCACCTAGTTTCCAAAAGAAATTCCATGAAACGGTGATTACAGCTTTGTTGCGCACCATGGAAAATCAAGGTAATCAACGTGTACAATCTCATGCAGCTTCTGCTCTTGTTATTTTTATTGAAGACTGCCCCAAGTCATTGCTAATTCTGTATTTGGATAATATGGTTAAAAGTCTACATTCCATCTTGGTAATTAAACTTCAGGAACTGATTCGGAATGGGACTAAATTGGCCTTGGAACAGCTTGTGACAACCATTGCCTCAGTTGCAGATAGAATAGAAGAAAGTTTTGTTCCATATTATGATATATTTATGCCCTCCTTAACGCACATTGTTGAGCTTGCTGTTCAAAAGGAACTCAAGCTTCTGAAAGGAAAAACGATTGAATGCATTAGCCATGTTGGTCTTGCTGTTGGGAAGGAAAAATTCCTGCAAGATGCATCCAATGTGATGCAGTTATTGTTGAAGACACAGTCAGACTTAAATAATATGGAAGATGATGACCCTCAGACCTCTTACATGGTTTCAGCATGGGCTAGAATGTGTAAAATTCTTGGAAAAGACTTTCAGCAGTATCTTCCACTGGTCATAGAGCCTCTAATAAAGACTGCTTCAGCTAAACCTGATGTTGCTCTGTTAGACACACAAGATGTGGAGAACATGAGTGATGATGATGGTTGGCAGTTTGTAAATCTTGGAGACCAGCAAAGCTTTGGAATTAAAACTTCAGGACTTGAGGCAAAAGCAACTGCTTGCCAGATGTTGGTTTACTATGCCAAAGAGTTAAGAGAAGGATTTGTGGACTATACAGAGCATGTTGTGAAGCTGATGGTTCCTTTGCTAAAATTTTATTTTCACGACAATGTTCGGGTGGCAGCTGCAGAGGCCATGCCCTTTCTCTTGGAATGTGCAAAAATGTGTGGCCCAGAGTATCTTTCACAGATGTGGCAGTTCATATGTGATCCGCTAATCAAGGCTATTGGGACTGAACCTGATATAGATGTGCTCTCAGAAATAATGAATTCTTTTGCAAAGTCCATTGAGGTAATGGGTGATGGTTGCCTTAATGATGAACACTTGGAAGAACTGGGAGGAATTTTGAAGGCAAAACTTGAAGGGCACTTTAAAAACCAAGAGTTACGGCAGGTTAAGAGACAAGAAGAAAATTATGACCAACAGGTTGAGATGTCTCTGCAAGATGAGGATGAATGTGATGTGTATATTTTGACCAAAGTATCAGATATATTGCACTCATTATTTAGTACTTACAAGGAAAAGATTTTGCCATGGTTTGAACAGCTGCTTCCATTAATTGTAAATCTAATTTGCTCAAGTAGGCCCTGGCCAGACAGACAGTGGGGATTGTGCATATTTGATGATATCATAGAGCACTGCAGTCCAACCTCATTTAAGTATGTTGAATATTTCCGGTGGCCAATGCTACTCAATATGCGAGATAACAACCCTGAAGTCAGGCAAGCTGCTGCTTATGGCCTGGGGGTTATGGCACAGTTTGGTGGGGATGATTATCGTTCTCTTTGTTCAGAAGCTGTTCCACTGCTGGTAAAAGTTATTAAGTGTGCAAACTCCAAAACCAAAAAAAATGTCATTGCTACAGAGAACTGCATCTCAGCAATAGGAAAGATTTTAAAGTTTAAGCCTAACTGTGTAAATGTAGATGAAGTTCTTCCACACTGGTTATCGTGGCTTCCACTGCATGAAGATAAAGAGGAAGCTATTCAGACTTTGAGTTTTCTCTGTGACTTAATTGAAAGTAACCACCCAGTTGTAATTGGTCCAGATAATTCCAATCTCCCCAAAATAATCAGTATAATTGCGGAAGGGAAAGTTAATGAGACTATTAACTATGAAGATCCTTGTGCCAAACGCCTAGCTAATGTTGTTCGCCAGGTACAGACTTCTGAAGAGTTATGGTTGGAATGCATAGCCCAACTAGATGATGAACAGCAGGAAGCCTTACAGGAGTTGCTAAATTTTGCTTGAAGCACTTTAATGGCATTTCAAAATCATCTACCATAGTAACTACAAAAATGGTGTGAGTGGATAAATGAAAGAACTCTTCTCCCTCTGCTAAGCAGCTTTCTTCCCCATGTTTCTTCAGGTTTAGTCAGTGTTATAGCCTACTGTTTACTTTGCATGTTATAGCTATTAAGTATAAACTGTGGTTGTAACTTGTGCTTCCAGTTGTCTTAGAGTATCCTCACCTTTACCCTGTTTGGTGTGAAATATATAAATTGTTCTATTTGTTTCAATTGTTGATGCTGGGTAAACAGTATTCTAGTGTCAAGGTGTCATGTGAAAACAAGTTGCTAAGAACTGACAAAGATAGGAGAACTTCCAGGGCAAACATCTTTGGAACTGAGGCTGAAGGATATAGTGGCAGGCTTGTTCTCCTTTGATAATACTCTTGGTGGTTATGGTAAATGAAGGATGCTGGAACTGAGTTTCAAGATATTGCAGTGGTGTGGGAGTTTATAATATATACGAGTTTTTCAGAGAGCTGGTTGGGAATACCTATATTCCAGTCCCCAAAGTGTCTAGAATTATGAAAAGTTGTGTTTTTGTTTTTGTTTTTTTTTTTTAGGTAGGGTTTCACTCTAGTCCAAGCTGACCTGGAATTCATTATGTAGTCTCAAGGTGGCCTTGAACTCATGATGATCCTCCTACCTCTCTCTGCCTCCCAAGTGCTGGGATTAAAGGCATGCTCCACCACACTGGGCCCTTTTTCTTTTTTCTTTGTTTTGGAAACTTTCTAAAATTTCATTAATCAAACTGGTTTCCAGTTTTAAAAAAAACAGTTATCCAGAACCTCAAGAATCACAGTTATTGAGAAGAGAGTACTGGTACATCTAACATTGGTAGCAGGAAACATACTAGAACACAGATTGACAAATATTAATACTTGTGGGAGTCAGTTAGTGTTAAGTGTTTCAGCAGAGCATTGCTGTGTGTATGTATGGCATTTCCCTCTGCCAAGCAGCTCAAAGAAGAGAAGCCCTTAATCAGAATGCAACTTAAATAATTTCTATTTTGAAGCAGTTCCTAACAGATTCTATAGTAGCCTTGAAGCATATTCTGTAGTAAAAGTGAAACAAACTTAATCTTACCTTTAACCATTAAAAGTTATATGTCAGTATATGTAAATTAAAAGAAACCAGCTTTATGAATTAGGGTTAATTATATTAATTGGAATGTCAGTCTTTAATATTTTCTGTAGAGTAGAAAAAAAAACATTTCTACTCAACAAAATTTCCAACCCAAATTTATTGTGTCTCTTGTGATTTCCGGGGGCTATTGTGAGTACTATGTATGTAAAGTATTTAGCAAATATTTAAGATCTAGTAAGTGCTCAATAAATTGTCATTGTCACTGATGTTGATTGTACCTTTATGTGTGGTTTTTTTTAATAGTTTAGAGTTTGCTTTACATTGTATTTTCCTAATTCCACCTCTTCCAGTTTAGATAGGCAAGCCATCTAGGCCACTGTAGACAAGAATATAAAGTTGGGATTTTAGATATGCATTTCCTGTCCATTCCATGCAATTACTATAATGGGAGGATAGAAAGTTAATTTTATTTATTGCATGATGATTGTCTAAAAAATAGGTAAAAGTCCCATTTTTAATCATTTTCTCTAGGTGGTAGAATTAAATGGAAGTTTTCCTTTTCCTTATCTATAATTTCCTTAAAAGCAAGATTTCTTACATGATTAAGTAGGGTTACTTTTAAATCATTTGAAAAACTGAACCTGCTTTCATTATAGCTAGGATTACTGTCATCTTCACCTCTTCAGGACCTAAAATTAAGGTTCCTTCTCATCTACCCCTCTTTCTCAAGCCCTTGATGAACAATTTTAGTAATTTTCTATGTTCTTCTGCATGAGGAGTTAGAAACTGTCAAACTGGAATTAGGTACTTGGAGTAGACAGACCTACACTTAAGCTTTGGCAAACTATCATAAGTGTTTTTTCCATCTTTGTGGCCAGCCTTGGGCTATAGAGTGACTTAAGATCAGCCTGGGCTAGAAATCACAAATCATAACAACAACAAACTTAGCTTTTAGGATTGTTTTGAGGAAGGAGATAATAAATAAAAGGAAGGTATCATCTGAGAACTATGAAATAGGTTTGGTGGCTAAAAGTGAGATATTTGGTTCTCTATGGTAAACTTCAAGGAAAATGAGGGCTGTCTAGCAGACATGTCAGGTGTGTTTATTTGCCAGTCTCTGAAGTAGGACTGGTTCCTGCCCTTTTTCCAAGAACTGAGGTAAGTCTGTAGCCTCTGAGGAAAACCCTGACAAGTATGATACAGTGAGAGGAAGCCTTAAAAGAGTGCTAAAAACTCGTGTTCCCATATCATTATTTTACCTACAATTGATATTTAACTTACTGGATCTTAAAAAAAAAAGCCACAAGATCTTGAATTTTATCAGCCTTTTAAAAGTTCATACTAATAGGGACAATATTGAAGATCAGATTATCTTGTCCATTTGTTTTATTTTTAAAATGTATGATTTTATAGTTTATTTGTGTTTAATTCCAAGATTTAAGCAAATAGGTCTGTGTAACTAACAAAGGGTTATATGCATAAGACTACAGTAATTACTTTATGGAATCTAATTCCTCCCTCACTTATTTTAAGCAACGTTAAGTTAATATGAATGATTTTACTTAAAGTAGAAAAGTCGTGATGAAATTGTTAAGGCCACACCAGTGAGTAATGCTGTTCAGCTCAGACTAGAAATATTTGCAGACCTTTTAGCAAGGTTGCATTCTTGGGAAATTCAAGAATCTAGGTGATTTTCGTTTTGTTGTTTTCTTCGTGGTAGCTCTCACTCTAGCCCAGGTTGACCTGGAACTCTTTCTAGTTCCAGGCTGGCCTCGAACTCACAGCAATCCTACATGTACCTCCCCTGTGCTGGAATTTAAAAGGCTAGCACCATCAAGCCCTACTTCATTTTTTTTTAAATCTTAAAACATACGATTCGTTTCCAAAGTATGAATTGACGTTAACTGGGAATAGGAGTTTCAACTAGAGTTCTATAAATTACCCGTTCTCTTCAGTTTTTATGCATTCCGAAATGAGTCTTAAAGACTTCAGGCACAAGGAAGTATGCAGAGAATGAAAGTTTTCCAGTGAAGGACTTGGTTATTTTGCCTTTTCATTCATAAATTACCTTTTGTATTTTTTTGAATAGGGTAAAAAGTGTATCGTGAAAGGAGTATTTAAAGTCCTTTGGTCGGCTTCCCTGGAAAGTACTGTGGCGCAGGCGCTTTGCTTCTCGCCACCCTCCGTCCCTGACAGTCGTCTGCACGTTGATGACATCATCAGTCCGCGCAACGCCTGGCCTGCGGGCCTGAAGCGGAGCCTAAGCGTAGCAGGGCGGGACGCGAGGGGGGCGGAGGGAAAAAAAATTGTATCCTACTACGCATGCGCACCGGGAATGGCGACTGCTCCTCTTTCTTCGTTGCTTTCCACAGCTTTCCCCAGCCGGGGGGGATGAGTGCCCTCCCCTTTTTCCGCCTGCCCCTCCCCTCTCGCCCTCCCTCCTCCCCCGCCCAGCGGGGCTTCTAACTGACAGTTGTCGCCGGGCCGGGTCCGTGCGCCGCCTCCTCCTGCCCGGGTCCCCGCAGGTAGACGGGCGGGAGGGGGTGTGAGGGAGAGGAGGAGCCCGAGCCGCCGCGGCCCGGGGCTGCGGCCCAGTCCGGCGAAGAAGGAGAGCCTCCTTCCCTACTCCTCGCCCCCTCCCCGCCCCGCGCCGGCCCGGGAGGGGGTGGGGCGCCGAGGCCGCGGCGGCGAGCTGCGCCGGGCCTGGCCGGTGGAGAGCGGGCGAGCGCGGGGGGTGCAGCCGGCGCGGCGGCGGCCGGGAGGGAGGGAGGGAGGCAGGCAGGCCAGGGGAGAGGAGGGCACCTAGGCTCTCCTCTCCCCCTCCCCCGTGCGCCATGTAAGCCCGCCCCGCCGGCGGCCCGCCCGAGACCCCCGCCCGCCCGCGCGCGCGCGCGCACGGGTCCCGGCCGGCGGCCGAGGAGCGGAGCGAGGCCCGATGCGGCAGGCGCTGCGCTGGGCGGCCGAGCAGTGAGGCGGCCCCGCGCTCCCGCGTCTCCCGGCTCCTCAGCCCAGCCCGGGCCTGCAGGAGGCATGAGCGCGCCCGAGACGCCGGCCGAGATGGAGCCGGCCGGGGAGGAGGAGCGGCCGCCGGCGCGGGCCGACGAAGGGAAGCAGGAGGCGGCGGCCCTGGCTTCGGGGCCGGCCCGCCGGGGGAGTAGTAGTGCCTCCTCTCTGGAAGACGCGGACGAGCCGGAGGAGGAGACGGCGGAGGCGATGGTGGTCGCGGGCAGTGGCTGCAAGGAGCAGGAGCTGACCTACGAGCTGCAGCAGGGCCACCGCATCCTGGGCGAGTTCCTGCAGGAGAAGCACCGGGGCCTCACCGCCCCCTTCTTGCAGCCCTTGGGGGGCGTTGCCGGCGCGGAGGAGGACATGGCCGAGGGGCGGCGCGGCGCGGGCCGGGGCGCTCGCGTCCTCCCGCCGCAGCCTGGTCAGGGCATGTGTCTGCTGAAGATGGAGGAGAAGTTTTCCAGCGGCCAGTACAGGGGCATCACCGAGTTTGTGGCGGACTTCAGGTCGATGCTGGAGACGTGCTACCGCCTGCACGGCGTGGACCACTGGATGTCCAAACAGGGCCAGAAACTGGAGATGCTGCTGGAGCAGAAGTTGGCGCTTCTGTCTCGGTAAGTGAGCCCCGTCCTGGGTGGGACTGACAGGCCGACACAAACACACCCTCACACGTGTCCGAGGATGGGCCGGGCCAGGGGCTGGGGGGCGGCGCTGATAGGTACCGAGTCGGAGCGGCGAGCCCCGGGAGGAGGAGCCGCGCTGGGCGGAGGCCCGGAGGGGTGGGAACGCCGCGCGCACCCACGTGGAGAGATGCTCAGGCGGCGGCAGCGAGTCCCAAACTTGCGGGGAACAGATCAGTTTGTAGATGCCAAGTGAAGTGGGTAGCGTAAGAACCGCACGTGTGGACGTGTGGGCAGAGGAAAAGCTTTTGTAGGATAGAAGCTGAAACGGCAACTAGTAGAAAATTTAGAATGGTATTTTCAAAAGCATTTAGGGAGAAATACCTTTAGAAAAATAATTTTGGCTCACGTAGAAAGGTGGTTGATTCAAACCATTAATTTTGTTTTTCGTTTTTGCCAGTTTCAGCCATCGGAAATTTATAGAGGTCTGGCGTACCCCTGACGTTTTCTGTCCATTATATCTGAAGAAATAAGCTTTGCAGTAGCAGGGAATGCATCAACACATCTTTTTTTAAAAATTTATTTGCAAGCCGAGAAAGAGAGAGAGGAAGAGACAGAGAGAGAATGAGAATGGGCCGGTCAGGGACTCTTGCCCCGCAAACTCCAGATGTGCATCAGGCTGTACTTGGGCACTGGGGAGCCGAACCCAAGCCACCAAGCTATGAAAACAAGTGCCTATAACCGCTGAGTCATCTCTACAGCCCCCTACACAACATCTTAAGTTTAAACTTGTGGGAGGGAGAGCATGTGTTCCTGGCGCTGGGTTTAGAACTCAGAGCCTCAACCTTGCTAGCTAAGTAAGCTACTATCACTGAGCTACATCCCCATCCGTTGAAATTTGTTTCATTTTGCCAGAAATCATAGACAAATCAGATTGTTCTCTTGGTATATGACAGCCACATGTCTAGTTATTCATTTTAGTAAGAGAAACTAACGTGGGAGGATACTAAAATTAAGGCATTACTTGGTAGTCGTATAGTTGATTTGCGCTCAATTAAAGTTTGTTAAGAATAGAAAAATGTCAAGATGTGAGATATGATAGTTGAGGTCGAATAGAAGTTAGACTATTTATTAGCTGAATGAACTAGACTGAGTCCCTTAACGTTTTTGGCCTCAGTTTTCTCATCTGTAAAATAGAGAATACTGACCTCATAGAGTTGCTGTGAGGATTAAATGAGTTTATAAGAAATATAAAGCCAACACTGTTGGTTACATAGCCCCACCTTTTATCCACAGTACTGGTGGTAGTGGAACAAAATAAGTGTACCTCATCTGAAACTGGGCGCTGTACTTGTGCTTTTATGAACTAGATCCTTAAAAATTGTGTTACTTTTTTGGTCCTAGATTTATAATTTTAATTTAAAAACAATTATGTTTCCATATGCTATTTTCAAGCCTATAACTGACAGATTTCACTAACAGGTATTGCAGTGCTTAACCCACTAGTTTAATTCTTTTTAAATGCAGGAAGATCTACTTGCATCATTTCATGAAGTAGAATTATTTGGTAGTAAGATATTCACAAATTAGCTTTGTAGAATACCTTTGATAATTTATTTGGTGCTTTGATACTTTGGTGTTTGATATTCTTTTTTAAAATTTTTTTGTTCATTTTAATTTATTTAAGAGTGACAGAGAGAGAGAGAGAGAGAGAGAGAATGGGCAAGCCAGGGCCTCCAGCCACTGCAAACGAACTCCAGACACGTGTGCCCCCTTGTGCATCTGGCTAACGTGGGTCCTGAGGAATTGAGCTTCCAACCGGGGTCCTTAGGCTTCATAGGCAAGCGCTTAACCGCTAAGCCATCTCTCCAGCCCTTCTTCTTCTTTTTTTTTTTTTTTACAGCCTTTATGGCAGACTTATGTATGTATTTTAAAAACCTGTTTGCATGCTACTTTTATATTTAAATAGCAAAATATGCTCCAAGCTGATGCCACACAATTAAACCTAGAAGAATCCTTAGAGTTCTTAATTTATTTAGTTTTATAAACAGGGAAACAGACATGTAGGATGAGGCAAGAGAATGGCTGGAGTAAAGTGCTGCAACATAGCATATTGATGTAACTAAATGTAGATATTTTCATAAGTACTGTGTGAATAACAAACCTTAGTGTTATGAAAGGATTGGGTTACTCTTTTTCATAAAGGTAAGTTTATTTTTTTTCCTTTTCCTTTTTCTTTTTTAATTTAAACAAGGTCTCTCTTGCTGCTCCTGGAGCTCACCCATTTTGCCTGATGAGCTAGCCAGTGAGTCCCAGGGATTTCCTGTCTCTTGCACAGTATTGGGATTATAGACATTCCACCATGGCCAGCATTTTATGTGTCTGCTAGGGATCCAGACTCAGGTCCTCATGTTTGTGGGACAAGCATTTTACTCACTGAGCCATCTCCCCAGGCCCAGCTAGATTTCTAAGTACTAAGAAACATCATTTCCAGTGACTAATGCTCAGAAACATTCTCATGTGATCTAATAGTATCTATACTTAAAAATTAAACTTTGTAATATTGTATCATTAATAATGTTTCTTACACTCTTAAGCAGAGAAATTTTAATAGCAAATTGGAATGTGATGATCTCAATAGATACAGTTCTGAGCTGTTCATTTTTTTTTTTGCACCAGTATTTGATGTATGCAAACACTTTGTAAATGATGCATTTACAACTAGACCTTGTAGATAATGAAAAAAATCATTTTCTACATTAGGTTTGGGTGGGCACAAATTTGGAAAAGAGTACAAGTTACTGCTGTTTGGAAGTAAAATTTAGATACAATTTAGATTGTTCCAGGACAATATTCTATAGTCTGTTTATATGAAGATTGTTTTCAACAAGTAGATGGTCTTATTTGAAATGTCTTAAAATGGTATGTGGTATTTTAGTAACAAAGCCACCATCACGTAGATATTAAGTTTGTTTTTTTGGTGTATATTTGTAAGACACTGAGATGACTCTTACTTTCAAATTGTATAGCTTTAAAGCTGCCATGTACTGTTGAGCTTTTCAATGAACAAAGAATGAAGAGGATGCCACATGACCACTGGAGAGCAGCCCTAGTGGTATTGGTACCTGAGACACTTTGTATAATTATAAAGTCCCAATTTCTTCATCTGTACAATGAGTGTTAGGCGAGATTAGTTGATTGTACAAATATTTAAATAACTACCAGAGCTAACGATTCTTGTCCATAAGATCAAAAGTTAAGTTTCAGGTGTTGATGAGCTGGCTTAGCAGTTAAAGGCTCTTATTTGCAAAGCCTGTAGCTTGCTTGCAAAGCCTACTGGTCTGGGTTCAATTTACCAGCACCCACATAAAGCAGGATGTAGTAACACATGGATTTGTGATCCCGATTGTTCCTATAATAATGGGAGATGGATCCCAGGAGAAACCGAACTTAACAGGCCCAGGCTAGCTAAGTCTGACATTCCTTTGCAGCAGCAATATACTTTTTCTCAAAGAAGGCAGCCAGGCATGGTGGCCCTAGCCTTACTTAATCCTGGTAGAGGTACAAGGATTACTGTAAGTTTGAGGCCACCCTGAGACTACATAGTTAATTCCAGGTGAGCCTGGGCTAGAGGGAGACCCTACCTCAAAGCATGAAAAATAAATAAATAAAGGTAGAGCACAGACATCTTGAAATTATCCTTTGACTTGCACATGTGTGCACACACACACACACACACGAATAAATAAATAAATAAATTATATTTAAAAAGATAGAGGCTGTTAAAAAAAAAAGATAGAGGCTGGGAAATCTGCTCAGCAATTAAAGATGCTTTCTTGCAAATCTTGTCAGTGTAGGTTCAGTTTCCAAGTAACCATGTAAAAGTCAGACACACGGGCTGGAGAGATGGCTTAGCGGTTAAGCGCTTGCCTGTGAAGCCTAAGGACCCCGGTTCGAGGCTCGGTTCCCCAGGTCCCACGTTAGCCAGATGCACAAGGGGGCACACGCGTCTGGAGTTCGTTTGCAGTGGCTGGAAGCCCTGGCGCGCCCATTCTCTCTCTCTCTCCCTCTATCTGTGTTTCTCTTTATGTCTGTCGCTCTCAAATAAATAAATAAAAAATGAACAAAAAAATATTAAAAAGTCAGACACACGAAGTGGTACATGTATCTGGAGTTCTTTGGCAATGACAAGACCCTGGTGTGCACATTCACTGCCACCCCCAACTGTCTGCCTGTCTGCAATAAGTTGGTTTGCAGTGACAACAGGCCCTGGTATGCTTCTTGTCTCTCCCCTTCCCCCCTCTGTTTGCAAACAAATTAATTAATAAAGTATTTTTAAAAGACAATTAAAAAATAGAAAGATAAGTTCCTTGCCCTCAAATGGTAGGGAAACACTTAAAAATCACTGAAGTCAGGTGTGGTGGCTCATGCCTTTAATCTTCTGAAGTAGGAGAATCACATTGAGTTTGAGCCCAGCCTAGGCTACTGATTTATATGAGAGAGAGTGAAAGAGAGAGAGAGAGAGAGTGTATAGAATAAGCATATCTTTGTATATCTGGCTTTCACTGGTGGTCAGCTTTGCAAGAAAGCCCTTTTAACCACTGAGCTATCTCCTCAGCCTAAAGATCATGATTCTATAATGGACATACTGAGCGAAGATCAAAGGAAGTTAGCTTAAAGCTGAAGGGGAAAAGTGGTAAGCAGGGTGATGGCAAGTGAGAGGAACAAAGGAGAATGGGAGAGCCAACTGATTTTTTTAAAACATATTTTTATTTGAGAGAAAGGGAGAGAGAGAGATAGGGAGGGAATGAGAATGGGTATGTCAGGGACTTTTACTGCTGCAACTGAACTCTAGATGCATGAGCTACCTTGTGCATCTGGATTACATGGATCCTGGGGAATTAAACGTAGGTCCTTTGGCTTTACAAGCAAGTGCCTTAAACCACTAAGCCATCTCTTCAGCCCTGGAACTGATTCTTAAAGGATTTAAATAGTGCTCTTGAGGGTTTTTTTTGGGGTGGGGGGAAGGGGAGTTGAGTTAACAGACATTCCAGACTGGTGAAATACTGTAATGGTGAAATACATGCCAGGCATGAAACCCATAGTGTTTCTGAAACCTACTAATAATTATGTATGCTTTAGTAAAAACTGTAAAGTCATATCTATATCCCAAGAGGTATGAAGTATGACCCTAATGGGGTAAGGAAGAAAATAATAGAATGTTAGTGCATTCTATTGTTTCTTAATCTTTTTAAAATTTCTGGTTTTGATATGCATTTTCTTTTTTTATGTATTAAAATTCTTTTTTTTTAATTTTTATTAACATTTTCCATGATTATAAATATATCCCATGGTAATTCCCTCCCTCCCCAACCCCACACTTTCCCATTTGAAATTCCATTCTCCATATTACCTCCCCATTACAATCATTGTAATTACATATATACAATATCAACCTAGTAAGTATCCTCCCCTCTTCCTTTCTCTACCCTTTATGTCTCCTTTTTAACTTACTGGCCTCTGCTACTAAGTATTTTCATTCTCACGCAGAAGCCCAGTTATCTGTAGCTAGGATCCACATATGAGAGAGAACATGTGGCGCTTGGCTTTCTGGGTCTGGGTTACCTCACTTAGTATAATACTTTCCAGGTCCATCCATTTTTCTGCAAATTTCATAACTTCATTTTTCTTTACCGCTGAGTAGAACTCCATTGTATAAATGTACCACATCTTCATTATCCACTCATCTGTTGATGGACATCTAGGCTGGTTCCATTTCCCAGCTATTATAAATTGAGCAGCAATAAACATGGTTGAGCATGTACTTCTAAGGAAATGAGATGAGTCCTTTGGATATATGCCTAGGAGTGCTATAGCTGGGTCATATGGTAGATCAATCTCTAGCTGTTTTAGGAACCTCCACACTGTTTTCCACAATGGCTGGACCAGATTGCATTCCCACCAGCAGTGTAGAAGGGTTCCTTTTTTTCCACATCCCCGCCAACATTTATGATCATTTGTTTTCATGATGGTGGCCAATCTGACAGGAGTGAGATGGAATCTCAATGTAGTTTTAATCTGCATTTCCCTGATGACTAATGGCGTAGAACATTTTTTTAGATGCTTATATGCCATTCGTATTTCTTTCTTTGAGAACTCTCTATTTAGCTCCATAGCCCATTTTTTGATTGGCTTGTTTGATTCCTTATTATTTAACTTTTTGAGTTCTTTGTATATCCTAGATATTAATCCTTTATCAGATATATAGCTGGCGAAGATTTTTTCCCATTATGTAGGTTGCCTCTTTGCTTTTTTCACTGTGTCCTTTGCGGTGCAAAATCTTTGTAATTTCATTAGGTCCCAGTGGTTAATCTGTGGTTTTATTGCCTGAGCAATTGGGGTTGTATTCAGAAAGTCTTTGCCAAGACCAATATGTTGAAGGGTTTCCCCTACTTTTTCCTCTAGCAGTTTCAAAGTTTCCGGTCTGATGTTAAGGTCTTTAATCCATTTGGACTTAATTCTTGTGCATGGCGAGAGAGAAGAATCTATTTTCATCCTTCTGCAGATATTTATCCAGTTTTCAAAACACCATTTGCTGAAGAGGCTGTCTCTTCTCCAATGAGTATTTTTGGCATTTTTATCGAATATCAGGTGGCTATAGCTACTTGGGCTTACATCTGGGTCCTCTATTCTGTTCCACTGATCTACATGTCTGTTTTTGTGCCAGTTCCATGCTGTTTTTGTTACTATGGCTCTGTAGTATAGGTTAAAATCAGGTATGGTGATACCACCAGCCTCTTTTTTGTTGCTCAGTATTATTTTAGATATTCGAGGTTTTTTGTGATTCCAAATGAATTTTTGGATTGTTTTTTCTATTTCCATGAAGAAAGCCTTTGGAATTTTGATAGGGATTGCATTAAATGTGTAGATTGCTTTAGGTAAGATTGCCATTTTCACGATATTGATTCTTCCAAGCCAGGAACAAGGGATGTTTCTCCACTTTCTAGTGTCTTCTGCAATTTCTCGCTTGAGTGTTTTAAAGTTCTCATTGTATAGATTCTTTACTTCCTTGGTTAGGTTTATTCCAAGGTATTTTATTTTTTTTGATGCAATTGTGAATGGGAGTGATTCTCTGATTTCATCCTCTGTGTGTTTGTTGTTAGCATATACGAAGGCTACTGATTTCTGTGTATTTATTTTGTATCCTGCTACATTGCTGTAGGTTTTGATCAGCTCTAACAGCTTGCTAGTAGACTCTTTAGGGTCCTTTTTGTATAGAATCATGTCATCTGCAAATAATGATAACTTGATTTCTTCCTTTCCAATTTGTATCCCTTTTATGTGTGTCTCTTGCCTTATTGCTATGGCTAAGACTTCCAAAACTATATTAAATAGAAGTGGAGACAGTGGACACCCTTGTCTTGTTCCTGATTTTAGTGGAAAAGCTTCCAGTTTTTCCCCAGATAGTAATATGTTGGCTGTAGGCTTGTCATAAATAGCCTTTATTATATTGAGATATGTTCCTTCTATTCCCAGTCTCTGTAGGACTTTTATCATGAAGGGATGTTGGATTTTGTCAAATGCTTTCTCTGCATCTAATGAGATGATCATGTGATTTTTGTCCTTCAACCCATTTATGTAATGTATTACATTTATAGATTTGCGTATGTTGAACCATCCCTGCATCTCTGGGATAAAGCCTACTTGGTCAGGGTGAATGATCTTTTTGATATACTCTTGTATTCTGTTTGCCAATATTTTGTTGAGACTTTTTGCATCTATGTTCATGAGGGAGATTGGTCTGTAATTTTCTTTTTTTGTTCTATCTTTGCCTGGTTTTGGTATCAGGGTGATGCTGGCCTCATAGAAGGAGTTTGGTAGGATTCCGTCTTTTTCTATATCCTGGAAAAGCTTAAGAAGCAATGGTGTTAGCTCTTCCTTAAAAGTCTGGTAAAATTCAGCAGTGAATCCATCTGGGCCTGGGCTTTTTTTAGTTGGGAGATTATTGATAACTGCTCGGATCTCCATGTTTTTATAGGTCTATTTAAGTGATTAATCTCATTTTGATTTAATTTAGGTAGGTCATATAGATCAAGGAAATCATCCATTTCTTTCAGATTTTCATACTTTGTGGAGTATATGCTTTTATAGTATGTCCCTATAATTTTTTGAATTTCTCTGGAATCTGTTGTGATGTTACCTTGTTCATCTCTGATTTTATTAATTTGTGTCTCTTCTCTCTTTCTTTTGGTCAGATTTGCTAAGGGTTTATCAATCTTGTTTATCCTTTCAAAGAACCAACTCTTTGTTTCATTAATTCTTTGGATTGTTCTTTTTGTTTCTATTTCATTAATTTCTGCCCTAATCTTTATTATTTCTTCCCGTCTACTACTTTTTGGTTTGCCTTGTTCTTCTTTTTCCAAGGCTTTAAGGCGAAGCATTAGGTCGTTTACTTGCGACCTTTCTAATTTCTTAATATAGGCACTCAAGGCTATAAATTTACCTCTTAGAACTGCCTTCATTGTGTCCCAGAGATTTTGGTATGTTGTGTTCTCATTATCATTTGACTATAAATTTTTTGATTTCCTTTTTGATTTCTTCATTGACCCATTCATCATTTAGTAGTGTATTGTTTAGTTTCCATGATTTTGTGTATGCTCTATAGCCTTTCTTGCTACTGATTTGTAGTTTAATTCCATTGTGGTCAGATAGAATGCAAGGAATTATTTCAATTTTCCTGAATTTGTTAAGATTTTCTTTGTGTCCTAATATATGGTCTATTTTAGAGAATGTTCCATGTGCTGCTGAAAAGAATGTATATTCTGCAGCCTTTGGATGAAATGTCCTGTATATATCTGTTAAATCCATTCCTTCTATGACCTCATTTAGCCCAGATGCCTCTCTGTTTATTCTTTCCCTGGATGACCTGTCAATTGATGAGAGTGGGGTGTTAAAGTCACCCACCACCACTGTGTTTGGTGTTATCTGTGACCTTCGTTGTAATAGTGTTTGTTTGATGAATTTGGGAGCCCCCATGTTAGGTGCATATATGTTTAGGATTGTAATGTCCTCCTGTTGGAGTGTGCCCTTAATCAATATAAAGTGACCTTCCTTATCTTTCTTGACTAACGTCGGACTAAAGTCTACCCTGTGTGATATTAGGATAGCAACCCCTGCTTGTTTTCTAGGCCCATTTTGATATGCATTTTCTTATGCTGGTACATGCAACTGCATATATAAACTTACACATATGTATGATTTATGTATATATTATATGTAAGCATAGGTCAGAAAGAAAGAGAATAATAACTACAATTGAGACTCAAGTCTACCTTTCGATTTTCCAAAACCTGGTTAATTGCTTGAATGCATTCCTTATTGAACTACATATATATAAATATACATGTGTGTTGTATTTTTCTAAAGTGATCCTATGTTTTGACCCCAACTCATTTTTATAAGATTTAGTCTTTTCATTATAATCTTTTTTTTGTTGTTTTTTTGTTTTGTTTTTTTGAGGTAAGGTGTCATTTTAGCCCAGGCTGACCTGGAATTCATGGTGTAGTTTCAGGGTAACCTCAAACTCACTGTGATTCTCCTACTTCAGCCTCCTGAGTGCTAGGAGTAAAAGTGAGCCACTATGCCCTGCTGATTGTAATCTTAAAAATAAATTTTAGCCTACTCATTCATATAGATAATCTTCTCCCATCCAAGTACTAACTATGCCATAACTGGCTTAGCTTTGAGATAGAGGAGATGAGACACATTCATGGTGATAATGGCTGTAGGTGATACTCCTTTCCCTAATAAGAAAACATATGTTTTTTGGGCCAGGCGTGGTGGTGCATACCTTTAATCCCTGTACTTGGGAGGCTGAGGTAGGAGCAGGTAGGAGGATTGCCATGGGTTTGAGTTTACCCTGAGACTGCATAGAATTCACTAGGTCAGCCTAGGCCAGCGTGAGACTCTACCATAAAAAACAATCTTATCTCAATAAAGTTAGGGTTTAGAAGGGATTTCATGTATTTGAAGCAACTGAGAAATAGTAAATAGCAGTAGAAATAGGGATTGATGTTATTTAAGTGGAAATACTTAAGTTATACACAGAAGCTTAGAAAAATGGAAAATGTCATTAATTTAACCTCTTTCTGAACTCATGGAAATATTTTTGAAAGCACTGAAAATAGTTCCATGTTGTATAAACAGCTTTTCCTAGTTTCAAAAGATGGTTGGGCTTGTTGATGCATACCTTTAATGCCAGACCTCAGGAGGCAGTGGCAGGAGGATTGCAGTGAGTTCTAGGCCACCCTTAAACTACATGGTGAATTCCAGGTCAGCCTGGGCTAGAGTGGGACTGTACCTCAGGAAAACAACAACAACAACAACAACTACAAAGAAAACGATGGTTGTTTTAAAATATGCATGATCAGTGACCCTAATAGAGCTGAATTAAAATGTTTTCTTTTGATTGTCTCAGATTATTTTTTGATGAAAATTTTAATACCATTATTAACATTTTTATTATCAAGTTCTTGAATGTTACATGTGTGAGATAAAATATTTTGTAAAATATAGATGAATGTTAATTTTGTACTTGCTTTTTAGTTGGCAAGTGTTTTCTTTTGTGGAAAGGAGCTCACAAGGCCCAACCACTCTTTTGAGGATCTGTAGGCAGGTAATAGTTGCTGGGGGAGGGAGAAACATAGTCTTCAGTTGTGTAGCCACTGGTAAGTTACCATGCTTCTGTAAGCCAACCAAAAACAAAACAAAAAGGTGAGAGGTATGGCTGTAGAAATGGCTTAGAGGTTAAGGCACTTGCCTAAGGACCTAAGGCCTAAGGACCCAGGTTGGATTCCTTAGTACCTATGTAAGCTAGATGTACCAGGTGGAACATGGAGTTGTTTGCAGTGGCTGGAAGCCCTGGCACACCCAATAAATCTCTCCATCTCTCTCTCTCTCTGCATATCTCTCTCTTTCAAATAAATAAAATATTGTAAAAAAAAAAAGATACAAGGTAGAAGTTTGACTGACTAGTTCTGAAGAGGAAGGAACAGTGTGGGTAGGAGAAGCAGAGAGAAGTTAATGGTGAATATGATCAAAACACATTGTGTGCATGTGTGAAAATGGCATAATGGAACCAATATGCCTAGTTAATGATAATAAAAACCATAATGAGAGTATAAGTACATCTGTAGGATGCCTCAAAAAATTTTAAATAGAGGTGGTCAAAGTGCAAGTAATTAAATCAAAGTAAGTTCTGTAGATGTAGCTTATTCTTCTAAAGTTAAATTTGAACTTTAGTTGGCTCATATTCAATTAAGATAAAAACTTAGGAACTAATTGAGAATTTTTTCTTTTTGAAGGTAGGGTTTTTTTTAAAAATTTTTTTATTAGTTTTCTATTCAGCAAATACAGGCAGTTTGGTACCATTATTAGGCTCATCCATGACCTACCCCTCCCCAATGGCCCCTCCTTGTTGATGTATATGGGTCGTGCATTGTGAAGTTAGCCCACAGTTATTGGTATGCTAAATGTCTCTGCATATCATGACCCAACATATGGCTCTGACATACTTTCCGCCCTTCTTCCGCAAAATTTCCCTGAGCTATGTTGGGTTCATTTTTGGTCTGCTTCAATGATGAGGTGTTGGGGGCCTCTGAGGCTCTGGCTCTCTGATTTGGTAGGAGTTGATTTTTCTCTGTGTTGGTCTCCTTCCCCCTTGTGCTGGTATCTGGTTCATCAGGAAAACAGCACCTTTGCTTGTTTTGCCAATTTTCCTTAGTTTCCTTATTGAGGTATGATGGGGTGGCTCTCTCCTTAGGATCTGCTTCTATCTGAAAAAGAGAAGCAGAATCTCCAACGGAGAATAAGTTAGCACCAGGACAAATGAGATAACCCTTAATTTTTTAATACAGAGTTTAATAGTGTAGGCCCTCTTGTACCCCATGATTGATACTAGCTTGATATTACAGAGTGGGTTTATGTTTGGATATGGTTCTGACTTGTTTCCCAGCTCCAGCTATGGGTTCTGCACCACTGAGGGGATCAGTTAGCCAAATCAAGAGCAATTGGTTCCCCACCTTGGCTGTGTGCCACTATTGCACTTGTGTGGGCATCACAACCGGTTATTTGTTGCTAAGTAGGTTAGACCATGAGTTGCTTGGACAGATATTGGTCATTTCCCCCAGTTGCCCATGTAGCCCTGAAGGTAGGGTTTTGCTCTAGCCCAGGTTGACCTGGAATTCACTATGTAGTCTCAGGGTATCCTTCAACTCATGGTGATCCTCCTTCTACCTCTGCCTCCTGAGTGCTGGAATTTAAGGTGTGTGCCACTATATCCAGCTTAATTGAGAATTCTTTTTTTTGCAGGGGGGGGGCAGGGTTCTAGGTAGGGTTTCACTCTAGTCCAGGCTGACCTGGAATTCACTCTGTATTCTCATTGTGGCCTTGAACTCACAGCAATCCTTGTGCCTCTGCCTTTGCAGTGCTGGGATTAAAAGCATGTGCCACCACACCTGGCTTTAATTGAGAATTCTAACAAGAGGCTTATTTTTTTATGAATACTCTTAACCCATTCCACTAGGTTCTATAATTCTCTTTTATATACATCTTTAACCATTGGGGACAACAATTTGCCTTTGGATTTTGGCCACTTGTTCAGAACTATAGAATATTAGAATTTGATATTCCATGTTATGTTACTTATAATAATCATTTTGTAAAAGAAGTTGTTTAACTTTTTATTGACAACTTGTGTACATATAGACAATATACTATGATCATAATTTTCTCCCACCACCCTCCCTTTGCCCCAACCAAAAACCTTCCTCCTTTCCAGCTAGTCTTCTGTTCCAGTGTCATCATACCTCCCCCTTTCTATTATGCTTGTCTTCTGTAGGTGGTGCTAGCCACTGCAAAGTCATGAATATCGTAGCCACTTTGTTTCTGGAAGATGAAGTTGTTATTTTATTGAGAGAGGATCCAGAAAAGTGGTGATGAAAACAGAGGAAATAAGTTAATGAATTCATTCATTGATGCCTTGTTTTATTTTAGAAATTGGGGGCAGTCCTTGCTTCCAAATGACTTTAAAGCTTGTAGGAGGAAACACATGTGCATGGTAAAAGATGACATATATTAATGCTGTGTTTCTCAAAATTGTTCTCTCGACAGAACACTTAGATGTCATGTTACAGTTTGCACATCATCTTGAAATTTTGGTGTGTTTACTTGTATCTTGGATGTTTTTTGCTAAAGGGTCCAAAATGTTTAAAGCAAATTATGGGGAAATCCTTCAGTGAAGAGAGTCTGTCTGTCTAAAGTGACTCTACACTGTTTTAATCTGCAGAATGGGTTGCATGCATCACAGGATGGCAATGAATGCAGCCCAACACATTTGGAGAAGACAGTATCATGCAGTGTCAAAAGATTGGACACCCTTGATAGAAGAACTTAATTTTTTCAGTACAAATTGAGAAATGCAATCTTTTTGGGGGGGGAGGGAGGCTTGGTTGGTTGATAACTCCTGGTTTAGTTTATGAAGTACCAAGCTCCAAGGGAGCATACTTTAAGGATATTGTGATGAACTATGTTAGTGTTAGGGGTAGTCAGAGGGGAGATAATTATTGGAGGGGCCTGCAGTTTGAAATATTTCATTAAGTCAGGTGTGGTGGCGCACGCCTTTAATCCCAGCACTCGGGAGGCAGAGGTGGGAGGATTGCCGTGAGTTCGAGGCCACCCTGAGACTCCATAGTGAATTCCAGGTCAGCCTGGGTGACAGTGAGACCCTACCTCGAAAAACCAAAAAAAAAAAGAAATATTTCATTAGATTATATTTAAGAGGTTGTAATTTTTGAGCTATGTGAAATTGAGTTCACTGAATAATTATTTGAATGATTTTTTACTAAGTAGTATATAAAAATCCTATATATACATTGGTAAACATGGTCTTCTTACTTCAGGGTATTAGGTGAACAGAAATACTCAAAGATATGTATGCAGAAGAGTACAGAGTATTGATGAACAGGTGGTAGTTTATGTCATCCCTCTGGTTAGAATGCAGGAAAGAGGCAATGTAGCATAAATAAGTCTAGAAAGAGAATCTGTGGCCAGTTTTGTAGGACTTTGCTTGCTAGGCAGTTTAAAATCTCCTAGGAATATCTAGCCTTATGAAATTGTTACATGACATTTTCATCTACAACTATGTTAGGCCACAGTCATAGCTATTCTAGGATTGAGCATACCTGATAGACAGTGTAAATGCATCACAGGTTTTTATTTGAGAGTGACATGGTGATGATACTAGTATTTGATGTTAGAAGGCAGAAATAAAGAGTCAAAGAAGGGAATTAATTAAATGGTTAGTGAATTGATTATTGAGAAGTTATAATAAACAGCAGAAGAAAGTGGATGAAGGACTGGAGAGATAGCTCGGTGGATAAGACACTTGCTTGCAATGCCTAATGACCAGATTTGATTCCCCAGTACTCACGTAAAACCAGATGCACAGAGTGATGCATGCATCTGGAGTTTTTTTCTTTTTTCTGGCAGTATCTAGAGGCCCTGGCAGCATTCTCTCCTCTCATCTCTCATCTCTCTGTTTCTCCTTGCAAATGAATAA
The DNA here is from genome assembly GCF_020740685.1 of Jaculus jaculus. Classification (NCBI taxonomy): domain Eukaryota; kingdom Metazoa; phylum Chordata; class Mammalia; order Rodentia; family Dipodidae; genus Jaculus; species Jaculus jaculus. Next base: position 51,697,067 of record NC_059102.1, read on the forward strand.
ATACAATGTTTTTTAAAAAGAAAAGAAAAGTGCATGGAAAAAGTGAGGGATGTAATTCAGTAATTGAGTACTTGTCTAACTTGTTAAATGGCCTGTGTTCATCCCTAGCACCACTGGGAGGGAAAAAAATGGATGATGATACAAGAAGGACTTCAGCAGGTACTAGTAGTAAATGACAGCCTGTTGGATGTAGAATGTGAAGAAGATAATGTACAAATGAACTGGATCATTTGTACAAAGACGATGGTTATGCTAAGTGGATGTGACAGAAGGCATTCATTTGAAGATAACTAGCTGTGAATTATTAGAAGGGGACATAAGGAGCTCAGCATTGATGTAAAATGAAAAGTTACCTACAAAAGGAAGAGATGAGACTGTCTAGGATAGAAACTAGTAAAAAATACAAGGGAACTAAAGCAAAACCTCATGTGAGGATTGATTGTCTTCAGCAATCTTGTTGGAAAGAAAAAGGATTGGAAGAATCATGATTAAAATGTATTTAGTGTATGTTAAAAGTGAACAGTTGGAGAGGTTAGTGAAGTTGAAAAGAAAATGTTGCATAAGGAAAAGCTACTATTGTAATACTGTAAACCTTATTATTTAAGGAAGTTATTGTTCTACTTTAATACTTAAGAATGATCTAGATTTCACATAATAAAAATGTTCTAATAGGGCTGGAGAGATGGCTTAGCGGTTAAGCACTTCCCTGTGAAGCCTAAGGACCCCGGTTTGAGGCTCAGTTCCCCAGGACCCACATTAGCCAGATGCACAAGGGGGCGCACCCGTCTGGAGTTCATTTGCAGTGGCTGGAGGCCCTGGCGCGCCCATTCTCTCTCTTCTCTCCCTGTCTGCCTCTTTCTCTCTCTGTCACTATCAAATAAATAAATAAAAATAAACAAAAAATTTTTTAAATGTTCTAATAGAGCTGAATGTATTTTACATTGTAGTCTGTCATTGTGTTAGTAGCTTTCTATCACTATTAACAAAATAGCTAAGAAAAACAACTTTGAGAAGGGGAAATTTATTCCATTTCATACTTGTTTTTAGTTTTGAAATAATATTTAGCTTATCTGCATAGAATTAGACTAACCTAGAATAAAAATAATGACCAGTCACATTGTCTGTAACCTTGTATAATATTACAAATCTTTAGAATTCATATTAAATTACCTCGGTTTTTTTAATTGGGAAAGATAATAAATCCCAGTGGTAGGTACTGTTACCTGTGACCAAACTTTTTGCAATATCCTCTTTCATTTGGGACTTGTGAATATTCTAAAATTAATTATACTTAAACCAAAGATATTAAATACATCTATATACTTAGAAAAAAGGAAAACTAGCAAAATATTAATTGCGGTTATTGGCAGGAGGAATGCTGAGTATTGCTCATTTTCCTTTTTTTTTTTTTTTTTTTTTAGAGAAGGTCTTATTATGTATCCCATTCTGACCTCAAACTTGTTATGTAGCTAAGGATGACCTTGAACTTCTGGTTCCCCTGCCTTCACCTCCTGAATGTTGAGGTTACAGATGTGTGTTACCATACTCAGTTTCTAAGATGCTGTGAATCAAATCTAGGACTCACTGCATGGTAGGCAAGCACTTTTCCAACTGAGCTACATACCCAGTCCCTTTTAAAAATTTTTTCAAGATATTCTATAATAAATTTGTTACTTTTAATTTAAAAGTTAGATTTTATTGAAAGGAAATTAATATTTACAATTTTGAATAAACTATAGTAAGTAAAAATTGGATTACAATATATGTCACCAAGGTGATGAGGCACATGAGATTATGTAGTTGAAACTAGGTTGTGGAACTATGAGTGATTTTTAATTTTTTTGCAATAATCATAATTACTACTGTTTTCTGTAATTACCCTCAAAGCATAAAATTCACAGATTTCCAAGGTGCTTCAAGGACTTAGAATATTTAGTACAAAGAACTGACCCCAATCTTATTATAGTTTTTGAATACAGCTATCTTAAAGTACCTTCAAACAGAAAGAACTCTTCTGATAGCATCCTTTTTAAAAAATTTTTTTTTTGAGAGAGAGAGAAAATGGGTGGGCCAGGGCCTCCAGCAACTGCAAATGCAAATTCCAGATGCATGCACCACCTTGTGCATGTGGCTTATATGGGTTCTAGGGAATCAAACCCAGATCCTTGGGCTTTGCAGGCAAGTGCCTTAACCACTGTGCTACCTCTTTAGTTCCTGATAGTGTCTTTTTATGTCTTATGTTACTGTGTCTTAGAATTCACATTTGTTCATCTCTGTGTTGGGATTCCATTGGAAGATTTTTTTTTAAAAAAAGAATGCCTACAGGTGATCACTCAGTTTAAGATAAAACTGTTTTACCATAAAACTCTTCATCTACTTCAAACTATTTTATTAGTAATGTTATTCATCTGTGAGGATTAAGTGTTTTTTAAAAATATTTTTGTTATTTTTATTTATTTATTTGAGAGCGACAGATAGAGAAAGAGCAGAGAGAGAGGGGTGTGCCAGGGCTTCCAGCCACTGCAAACGAACTTCAGACTTGTGCGCCCCCTTGTGCATCTGGCTAACATGAGTCCTGGGGAATGGAGCCTCGAACTGGGGTCCTTAGTCTTCACAGGCAAGCGTTTAACTGCTAAGCCATCTCTCTAGCCCAAGGTTTAAGTGTTTTATGTTAACATCAGTGAAATAGCAGTATAACGCAGAACGTTTTTGAATTGATATATTGGGGATATTCTCCTAAAGGGCTAGCTTCCCTTTATTAGACATATCTCATTTACTACAGATAAGATTTCTTTCAAACAATAACATCCTAATTTATAGAAGCTACAGTTTTAGTGTGTGAAAGCTTTAAAGGTTAATAAGTTAGCAAGTGAAAAAAAAAATGCAATCCAGGCCAATCTCACAAGGATAAGTTACCATGTTTGTTTTTTCTCAAATGTGTAAAGGGAAGAGGGTCATGAAAGTAAGAGGTGAGTTATTAGAGATGTGGAAAGGGAAAGAAGAGGGAACATGTGAAAGAGTAACAGAGAGGCAAGTATGCTTAAAGTACATTATTTCGTATATGGAAATGTCATAATGAAACATTTTTGTACAATTAACATTTTAGTAAAATAATAAAAGGAAAAATATAGAATTTACTAGCATAGTACATTGGCCAGGAGTTCAAAGCAAGCTTCAGCTACATAGTGAATTCAAGGCTAGCCTGTATTTTCTAAGATCCTGTCCCAAAACAACAAAAAAAAACCTTTCAGGAATTTTGCTAAATAATTACTAGAGAGAGAATTCAGGGTCTACTTCTAGAAGGCAACAAACCAGCTGATAAGCTTGAAGGCATGTTCTCCATTTGCCTTGAATATTTGTGCTGTACTTGAGGAAAAGCAAGTTTAAATTTGTCTCTTTTACCACAGATAATTCTGTTTCTGGCTCTATCACTTTTTACTCTGTTTACCTGCAAGCCTTTCCTAACAATTCTTTCTAAAATAATATTCTTCTCCTTGGTTTTTAAAATTACTTAAATTCCTTTATTTTTCTTCATAGCTTTTATTGCAACCTAATATATCATTTAGTTACTATTATATTTTTCTCTTCTAACTAGAATGTAAAATCTATGAGTGCAGAAACGTTTTCTACTTGGCTGTTTTTTGATTTATATGTACATTTACTTGAAATTAAACAGTGGGTGGTACTTCAAGAAGGAAAGAAGTCCAGTAGTTACTTGGAGTTATTTTTGAATTGAGTAGAGACTCCATACCTACATGTTCAAAAGGTTGATAGAATAAAAGGTCTAGGCCAGCTTGGACAATTTAGTGAGACTGTCTTTCAAAAGAAAGAAAAAGAGGCAGAGAGGGAAAGGAAGGAATTTGGGAAGGTGGTATTCCTTTGCCATGTGCAAGACACAGGCTTCAATCCTTAGCCCCACAAGAAGGAAAGAAAGATAAACAGACATGCATGCATGCATAAGAAAAAGTAGTTTATGAGATGGTCATGGTGGTACAAGCTTGTGATCCAGCATTCTAGAGGTGGAAGAAGGAAGATCTGAAGTGGTCTATCCAGTGAGACTGTCTCAAAAAAAAAAAAAAAAAGTACATAGTTAATGTGGTAAGACAGATACAGTTCACTGTACAACATATATTTATAGTGCTTATTTGTTAGGCACTAGAGGGAATTCAAAGATGAATATAGAAAAACAGGAGTGGATAAACTAAGTTGGTATACAGGTTTTTCTAGGGAACAAAAATAGCGTCTTTGAAAGTACAGAAGGAAAAAATAAGTAAAGCCAGTGTAGTTAGAGAATGACCAGTAGTTTAGTTTGGCTGAAGTGTAGTTATATATAGAAAAGTAGTGATAGATGTGACTGAGAGGACCAGATTTTATAGCCAGATCATAGAAGGCCTAATATTATGTGGTAATAAAAGAGTTTGATGTCCTATATCAGGAAGTTATTGTATTAGTCTTTTAAACTAGGGAATTATAAGGAGTCCTTAAATTAAACATTAAGCCATTAGTTTGACATCTCTTTGACATTTCTTAGTTTTCAACACCTCCTATTTTATTGACTTCTTCGTTAATAGAATTGCATTCAACATTTTTCTAGATATGATGGATTCTTGTATTATATATTTCAGAAATCTTAGGGAAATGCTAGCAAAAACCTAGATTACTTAATTCACTTTTGCCAAAATAGGTAGCAGGCTGTTGTGCCTCACTAAATAATTTAGGGTGGACTTAATTGCTTAGTTTCTTTAATTGAATAATTTGCATCCTTTTCAAATTATCAGGTGGAAAATTACGTTATTCAGTCCATCAAATTACTCTATCCCATCAAGTTATTTTTACAGCAGTTTTTTTTTCTGCCAATGCCCAAAGAAAATTATTATAAGCTGTAGTGATTTAAATGTATGGCCCCATAGACTCAGGCTTGAATCTTGAGTCTCCCAGTAGGCACATGGGTCTGGAAGGAGTTCATTTACAGTGTCAAGAGGCCCTGGTGCATCCATGTTCACTTGTACTCCCTCCTTTCTACCTCTTTCTATATCTCTCTGTCCAAATAAATATTATTAAAAGAAGATGCTGTTTTTAGAAGGAGCTTATTGGGTTATAATTTAGTGATATAGCATTTGCTTAGCATGTTTGAGGCCGTAGGTTTGACTCTCCCTAGCAACAAAAAACGAGGGTAGGGTTCATGACTTCATCTTTTCTGTTTATAAGGTGAAAATTCGAAGGTAAATGTTCTTTTATGTTACATAACAATTTAGCTTTGTGATTTACTGCTTTTTTTCAATTCTCCTTATTCTCAGTGTTCTTATATACTTAATGGACCATTGTCGTCAATGTTCTGTTCCATTAGTGTTCATGAAAAAATAAGTAAAGCCACAGAGGTAATTAGGTCACTTGGTAAGAACACACTGAAATGAACCCAAGTTCATCTAGTCCATGTCTGTTATTGCCTGGCAGCCACTTTCTTCACAGCTAAATTCCTTAATCTCAGCCCATGTAGCCATCATATAATTGTATAGTATCATGCACGAAAGAATCACAGCCTGAAATAGGGTGCTAGGATTGCCTAAATTCTTCATTATTTTTAGAAAGCCAGTTTAAATTGTTATCCTACTTAAAATGGAATGAGTTATAGTGTTTCTCCTTCTAACACACAAAAACTACATAATTATGCAATGATTCAATAGAATCTTTTTATAGTACCTAGATGACAGGGTAAGATTCTTATAAAGTTAATAGAGTTTAGAGTCATAAACTTCTATGGACCAGTCTAAGAAGGGCAGATATTACAGTCAGGTTTGCATTGCTTTCAGAAATCACCTGATCAAAAGCAGTTTGTAGGAAAAAAGGTTTATTTTAGCTTTCAGACTTGAGGGGAAGCCCCATGATGGCAGAGGAAAATGATGGCATGAGCAGAGGGTGGACACTTCTTGACCAACATTAGGTGAATAACAGAAACTCTGTATTCTCAGGGTGGTTTAAACTCACAGCGATCCTCCTACCTCTGCCTCCTGAGTGCTGGGATTAAAGGCATGTGCCACCATGCCCGGCTATAATCCTGCATTTCTTATATTCCATAATACCAGATAGGGTGCCAGTTTGTTAATCCATGGGAGAATATAGCAGACTTTGAAGAACAGGACACTCCTTGAGCACTTAGTCCCCTTCAAGAGTCTACATTCTTCCAGTTAACCCAGTGCTTGTCAGCTGGCCCAATCTTAAAGATTGTAATCTCTCAATTGCACAGCTGAATGGGCAGCAGTTTCAGCTCAAAGATTTCATTTCTTTGCCATATTCCTCTGCACACACCAGTCCGTTTGTACACAGTGCAACCCTGCACAAGTTCTCGGGCCATGACCATAACAGCAAGCATCTCACACTGTTTCTAGCCCAGTTCAAGCAAAGCTTTTTCTCACTCTCATAAGCCAAACCTCATAGTCCATAGTTCTTACTACAGTCAAGTCTTGCAACTCTGACCAGAAGAATCCATCAAGCTGTACTTAGAGTAGCACTACAAGGTGTCTCTTAGGCCAAGGTTTCAAATACTTCTGCATTACTCTTAAAAATCAGCTCCAAGATATAAAGGGGAGAGAAAGGAAGGGAGGAGGGTATTTAATAGGTTGATATTGTATATATGTAAGTACAATGATTGAGATGGGGAGGTAATATGATGGAGAATGGAATTTCAAAGGGGAAAGTGTGGGGGGAGAGGGAGGGAATTACCATGGGATTTTTTTTATAATCATGGAAAATGTTAATAAAAATTTTTAAAAAATAAAAAATAAATCAGCTCCAAAATGCCAAAGCCACACAGGTGTCTAGCAGCGATCCCACTCTCAGTACCAACATTACCATTGCAGGCAGGTTCCCATTGCTGGCAGAAATCATCTGTCCAATAACAGCTTCTGGGGAAAAAAAGATTGATTTTGGTTTACAGACTCAGGGGAAGCTCCATGATGGCAGGAGAAAACAATGACATGAGCAGAGGGTGGATATCACTTCCTGGCCAACATCAAGTGGACAACAGGAACAGGAGAGTATGCCAGACACTGGCAAGGGGGAGCTGGCTTGCCATAAACTTGCCCCCAACAACACACTGCCTCCTGGGAAGTGTTAATTCCCAAATCCCCATTAGCTGAGAACCTAGCATTTAGAACACTCAAGTTGAAATCAAACCACCACAGCAGGGCTTTGATTGCATATCATGCTATAGAGGTTTTTGTTTTGGTGAAGTTTTTGGCAATTTTTAGGAAAGTGAGGAAACAAAACAATAGCCAACATTTAATTCATGAAATTCTCCATCAATTTCAGGGTTTACTTTGAGTATTCATTTGAGTTTGCCATTGTATAAACTATGTATGAAATATTTTTAGAGGCTGTGGAATATTTCACAAAGGTAGAAGTCAGTAGTTGGACAAGCTTTAAATATTTCTTTTTCTAATATAAATATGTGTGTGTGTGTGTGTGTGTGCACATACACACATGCATGCACGCACGCGTGCACCCCATTGACTTAAATTATAAGCAGCATTCACTGGAGCATGGGCAACTTACTGATAACTGTACCACTGAAGTTCATGGCTCCCCTTCTTCCAGCAACCACTTAACTGGCAATGAGCTACTCTGAGAGGAGCTGAGTCTTGCAAGCCCCTTCCCTACCCATGATGGAATGTTGACAGGCTCGATCTTGTGAAGGAAACCATAGCTCCTGTGAGTTTTTGAGTGTAATGTTCAGAAGATGACACAGCACTTCTTCCCATCCACAAGCTGTTACCATTCTTTCTTGTGCCCTCTTCCCACATGTTCCCTGAGCACTGGAGAGGTTGATAATATGTCTGGTGTAGGCCTGAGCACTAGTCATTTGTACTTTGTACTTTTGTCAGTTTTGAATCTCTGCATTAACTTCTGCCCACTGCAAGAAGAATCTGTATTGAGACTGAGGACAGCATTAATATATGGCTATAAACATAAATATTTACAAAGCAGTTTGACAACCACCCATTTAACATGACAACAGTTACAGGTTCCTCCTCCCATAGCCTATGACTTCCCTAGCCACTGGCTTTACAGTACCAGGAATAAATTCCTTCCTGTGGAGTGGGTCTCAGAGAGTGGTTTGTTACTTCTGTAACAGTTATGCCACTATTGCAGCCATGGGCACATCTTACCTTGCAGATCATATGTGTAGCACACTTGGACCAAGGTGGGGAAGACTGTTCATGACTTTTCTCACCAGCTGCCTGATGGCTCTGTGAAAGCAAGCTGGCAGGAAGGAAGCTTTCAGCTTAGTTCCATCTTATTTTCTCTGTTTTGCAACTGAAGCATGTGATGTCTTCAGCAATAAGGACTTTACCATCTAGTTTTGGTGGCAATCAAGAACAATGGCAATAGCCTATATTGTTTAAAGGCCTCAGTGGGCTCCCTAACCAATAACTCTTAGGGAAATATCACACCACATTACTGGAATTTTCAATTAATAACCAGTGTTTTTGGGAGCCGCTTTTTCCACTCATGCAGGGTACAATACCTATGTTCAAACTCTTTAAAAAAGTTTTTTTTTAATTCTCTTACAAACCAGCAGGCTTCCTTATGACTTTTTAAAAAAGTAAATATGTTTGAAGTTAATTTGTTTTGCAGTGCTGACGCTCAAATTCTAGGGCCTTATGCCTGCTAAACAAGTGTTTTACCACTGATCTGCATCTCTATTCCTAGTGTAAATGGTTTTAGCCAGTTATTCTGTATTCATACAGATAGCTCATGGACAAGCATAGTGCTAACATAGTCTTGTAATTATTTTTAAATATTAAACTAGGACATCTATGTACTAATAAAGTCATAATGTAAGGGGACATTTGTGTTGACATTGAAGAGGAAATATAGTCTTAAATTCTTTTTAAAGTTAATCAGAAAGTTTCTAGATTTCATTAGAATGTTCATGCATATAGTTCATTAATGTTCTCTTCAGCTAGCATTGATTAAAAAGTTATGTAGTGGTTGGATCACCTGGTAAGAAAACAGTAAAGTGAGCTCAATTGTGTCCATTACCTCTTATTTTCAGAGAGTTGTTTTGCTTGGGCCTGTAGTTCCTTATTCTCACTCTGTGTAGCCAATTATAATTGCATTTGTTTATAATTTTCATGTCTTTTAAAAATATGTTATTTAACTTATTAGAGAGGGGGGGTTAAATAGAGAATATGTGCACCAGGGCCTTCGGCTTCTCTGAACAAACTCCAGACACATGTGCCCCTTTACGCATCTGGCTTATGTGGGTCTTGGGGAATCGATCCTGGGTTCTTTGGCTTGGCAGGCAAGCACCTTAACTGCTAAGCCATGTCTCCAACCCTCCATGTCATTTTTTAAATATGAAAACTTTTCTTTCCTGAAAGTTTTTGTACTATTTTACATTTGCTCATTCCAATAATAAATAGTATGAAATATTATGAAAAATAAATTATTGTATATAAAAAAATTAGAGTCTTAGTTCATTTTTAAATGTAGAGGAAAGACTTTCATTCTGACTGATTTTACCATATGAAAAATGTTAGAAATGTATAGAGGATAAAATTTATGAATATGGCTAAGTAAGGTTTAAGTAAACATTTTATATGTATTCAGCTAAAGGAATTCTTAAAGTATTGGTAAAAGGGTGTATTGCTTATCCAAAAGATTTGACCTTGTGAATTGACTTATTCTTCTCCAAGGAACTTGAGAGAAAAGACAACGATAGCAGTTACATCTAGAGGCTGTTATGGACTGGAGGAGGAGAAGGGAACTGCATGTACTTCAACAAGGCGTCGGTCAACACCTCGGAGTTTGGCAGGCTTGACAAGTGGAGTTTTTGAATCTATAATGGTTCAAGTTTTAAGACAGGAAGAACAGCTGAGAGCAAAAGAAGAAAAAAGGTAAATGTTAAAAGAAAATTAAGTTTCATGATTTTCACATTTCCAGGAATTAACTTTCAAAGAGCAGCTGCATAACTTTTATATGCCCATGTCATATTTTTGGGCCTATTTTAGTAGTATTCCAAAATGCATTGTCACTAAAATATGGACTGATAATGAAGTCATCTTAGTGAAATTTTTAAAAAAATATTTACATTTAGAACAAATTGTCTGAACCTATGCAAAAAATTTTGGAATGCTCTCTAAATTTCTAAAAATATTCTGAAGGAAATTTTTAATTATAGTAATTCTATATAGATTCATAATTTTAAGATAGAATTACACACTTAAAATTAGTACAAACTCCAGAGATTATGCACTTTGAGAATGACATAAATTCATCCCTGCCAGTTCCTCCACTGATAATATTTTCACTTATAGCTTATGTTGGTTGTATCAGGAAAGAGTCTTGTACTCAATTTGGTGATACCTTTGTGACCATGACAACATAGAATGATGATATTTATATAACATTTTAGTTGCAACAAAACAAAATTAGGGTGCTAAGAGGTAAGTGAAACTCAACTTCATGCCCTTGACCAGTGATTTTATACCAAATCAAATTTCAAATTATGTCCAGAGTGATGTAATAGGGATTCTCTGTTGCCTATTAAAAGCAATTGATAATATTTTGTTACTTTTATGGCAATAAATATAATTTGTTTTATATTTGTAGGGTTAAAAGCCTTGAAACTTTGTACTGTTATCAATTTTCTTTTTGTATAGCAGTGATTAACTTGGAAATCCTCTGTGAAAGTCTTTTTTTTTTAATTTGATTTATTAGTTTTTTTTGCATCAAATTCAGGTAGTTTGGTACCATTGTTTAGGCTCATCTATGATCTACCCCTTCCCATTAGACCCTCCTTGTTGATGTAAATGGGTCGTGCATTGTGGAGTTAGTCCCCAGTTATTGGTATGCTAAATATCTCTGCAAATCATGACCCAACATGTGACTCTGACAATCTTTCTGCCCCCTCTTCCGCAAAATTTCCCTGAGCCATGTTGGGTTCATTTTTGGTCTGCTTCAGTGCTGAGGTGTTGGGGGCCTCTGAGGCTCTGGCTCTCTGATTTGGTAGGAGTTGATTTTTCTCTGTGTTGGTCTCCTTCCCCTTTGTGCTGGTATCTGGTTCACAGGACAATATCACCCTTGCTTGTTTCACCACTTGTCCTTAGTTTCAGTTGGGCCCCTTTTGAGGTATGTTGGGGCAGCTCTCTCCATAGGATCTGCATCTATCTGAAAAAGAGAAGCAGATTCTCCAACGGAGAGTAAGTTAGCACCCAGAAAATTGAAATAACACTTACTTTTTTGGTAGACAGATTGATAGGTGTAGGCTCTCTTGTACCCCATGATTGATGATAGCTTGATATGTAGAGTGGGCTTGTGTTTGGGTATGGTTCTGACTTGTTTCCCAGCTCCAGCTATGGGTCTAGTACCACTGAGTGGATCAGTTAGCCAAATCAAGAGTAGTTGGTTCCTCAAAATGGCTGTGTGCCACTATTGCACTTGTGTGGGCATCACGTCAGGTTATTTGTTGCTAATTAGATTAGACAATGAGTTGCTTGGACAGATATTGGTCATTTCCCCCAGTTGCCCATGTAGCGCCTTCTGGCACTAGACACGCTGACTGTCTGGGGACTGACTCTCTCCTGGCTTCCAGCCATGCCATTATAGAACCTTAAAAAAGGGTTTTTTTTGTTGGTTTTTTTTTTTTGGTATGGAACATTCTTACTATAGGAAAGGGAAGCTTATAAGAACAATTGAAATTGACCTAGTAGTAATATATAATAGATTAGAATGGGTGAGGAATTAAAAAATTAGAAGACTTATAGAAGATTATAATAGTCTACACCTCCACTAGTAATCAAAAATAGAGGGCTAGAGAGATGCCTTAGTGGTTAAGCGCTTGCCTGTGAAGCCTAAGGACCCCGGTTCGAGGCTCGGTTCCCCAGGTCCCACGTTAGCCAGATGCACAAGGGGGCGCATGCGTCTGGAGTTCGTTTGCAGAGGCTGGAAGCCCTGGTGCGCCCATTCTCTCTCTCTCCCTCTATCTGTCTTTCTCTCTGTGTCTGTCGCTCTCAAATAAATAAATAAATAATTTAAAAAAAAATAGAAACCAGAGGGTTCTGGGAAAGTTTCCAGAATTTGGTTACCTTCCTTGATAAAAAAGATGGGAAAAATAAAAAATGAAGCACAAGTAATAATAATAGTAACAATAGCAAGAAAAAGGCTGACATGGTACTTACAGTGTTCCCCAGACTGGCCTTGCATTCAGCAATAATCCTCCTAACTCAACCTCTCAAGTGCTAGGATTAAAGGCATGAGCCACCTCACCTGGCTAGAAGAAACATTTTTTAACATGGATTGACCATGACTATCACTAGGTTTAACTCTAAACATATGATTCAACATTTATCCTGAATAGGGGAGATGAAGTCATTTTGCACAAAGTCACAACATTTTGAGTTGTAAGGTGTATGATTACAGCCCTGGCATTCTGGCTCCAGAGCTTGGGCTCCTAAGCAGAATACTCCAGTTTTAGATATATTTATATGTTTCTTTCATATCAAATCATCACAGGAGAATAAGTCATGTCAGAAAAATTCTTCCATTAAATGTCGTAACAACTGATAATATAATGGAATACTATAGGTTGTCTTGTGGATATGGTATTAACTTATTTTCCATTTTAGTTATAAAATATTTAAACATGAGGTAAATAATAAGTGAGATTATAATACAGTAATATACATACAACAAGGGCATTTAAAAGTAATGAAATGTAGTATACCTACATCAGGTCTCCCTATACTTTTGCTCTGTCTCAAAAGAAACTACTCACCTTGACTTTATCATTTATTTTTTTTTAACTATTGACAATTTTTTTTTTTTTTTTTGGTTTTTCGAGGTAGGGTCTCACTCTAGCCCAGGCTGACCTGGTATTCACTATGGAGTCTCAGGGCGGCCTCGAACTCACAGCAATCCTCCTACCTCTGCCTCCTGAGTGCTGGGATTAAAGGCATGCGCCACCACACCCGGCTATTGACAATTTTCATACAGGAGCATACTATTTATTATTTGATTGCAATCCCCTCCCAAAGCCTAATCCTACTTATGTTTTTTATTATTATTATTAAGAATATGCTTTGTATGGACACATCATTTGTTAGTACCATCATTTCCCTCCTCCCTGCTCCCAGTCTGCTGAGGGCCCACCTCAGTGGGGTTGGTAGTATTTCCCATGGGGTTGTGGGTTATGCATTGTGAGAGCAGACGTCCATTATTGGGGTGGGGAGAATGCTTTTGGGTGCCCTCCCAACCTGTGGCTCTTAACAATCTTTCCATCCCCTCTTGTGCAAAATTCCCTGAGCCATAGTGGGTGTTTTTTTGTTTTTTTTTTTTTGTATAAATAATCTCCTTTATTCTCACTATACAAAGTTATATAATGGGTACCCTTAATTTGTTTTCAATTTTAATTTGGGGGGCTTATTATTTATTTATTTAGTTTGATTTTTTTTTGGTTTATTTTTATTTATTTATTTGAGAGTGACAGAGAAAGAGGCAGAGAAAGAGAAAGAATGGGTGCACCAGGGCTTCCAGCCACTGCAGATGATTTCCAGATGCATGTGCCCCCTTGTGCATCTGGCTAACGTGGGTCCTGGGGAATCGAGCCTTGAACTGGGGTCCTTAGGCTTCACAGGCAAGCACTTAACTGCTAAGCCATCTCTCCAGCCCAAGTTTGATTTTTTAAATTTAATTTAATTTTATTTTTATTTATTTATTTATTTTAATTTTTATTAACATGTTCCATGATTATAAAATATATCCCATGGTAATTCCCTCCCTCCCCACCCCCACACTTTCCCATTTGAAATTCCATTCTCCATCATATTACCTCCCCGTTACAATCATTGTAATTACATATATACAATATCAACCTATTAAGTATCCTCCTCCCTTCCTTTCTCTACCCTTTATGTCTCCTTTTTACCTTACTGGCCTCTGCTACTAAGTATTTTCATTCTCACGCAGAAGCCCAATCATCTGTAGCTAGGATCCACATATGAGAGAGAACATGTGGTACTTGGCTTTCTGGGTCTGGATTACCTCACTTAGGATAATACTTTCCAGGTCCATCCATTTTTCTGCAAATTTCATAACTTCATTTTCTTTACCGCTGAGTAGAACTCCATTGTATAAATGTGCCACATCTTCATTATCCACTCATCAGTTGAGGGACATGTAGGCTGGTTCCATTCCCCAGCTATTATAAATTGAGCAGCAATAAACATGGTTGAGCACGTACTTCTAAGGAAATGAGATGAGTCCTTTGGATATATGCCTAGGAGTGCTATAGCTGGGTCATATGGTAGATCAATCTTTAGCTGTTTTAGGAACCTCCACACTGTTTTCCACAATGGCTGGACCAGATTGCATTCCCACCAGCAGTGTAGAAGGGTTCCTTTTTTTCCACATCCCCGCCAACATTTATGATCATTTGTTTTCATGATGGTGGCCAATCTGACAGGAGTGAGATGGAATCTCAATGTAGTTTTAATCTGCATTTCCCTGATGATTAGTGACATAGAACATTTTTTTAGATGCTTATATGCCATTCGTATTTCTTCCTTTGAGAACTCTCTATTTAGCTCCATAGCCCATTTTTTGATTGGCTTGTCATAGTGGGTGTGTTTTAAGTCTACTTCAGTGTTAAGCTTTCAGGAACTTCTGGGTTTCTGCTTTGGTATGTGTTGAATATCCCCAGTATATGTTTCCTTCACCCCAGCACAGATTGTCAGGCTCTCAATGGAAGTGTGCCAGGGCCTCCAGCCACTGCAGACAAATTGCAGACTCATGCCTCCTTGTGCATATGGCTAACATGGATCCTGGGAAATCTAACCTGGGGTCTTTGGCTTTGCAGACAAACACTATTTAACCATCCCTCCAGCCGCAGAAAGCAGCACTCTTGTTCATATCACCAAATCCTCTGTGGTTTTACATGGACCTTGGCTAAAGTGTAAGGGGTGTTTTATCTCCGTGTGTCTTGCTACTGTCTAAAAAAGAACAGATTATCCAACAGAGAATGAAAAGTGTATGGTTAAATGGGATAAGCACTGTTAATTTAGAGAGGTTTTGATGTAGCCCCTCTTTTGGCCAAATACTAGTGGGACCTTGACATTAGAGACCATAATCTTAGTCGCCATGGGATTCTGACCTGGTTCCCAGTTCCAGCGATGGGTTTCTTTCCACTGAGTGGGTCTTTCAGCCAATTAGAAAACCATTGGTTACCCAACATTGCACAGGTGTGTACATCTTATCAGGCTGGTTGCTTTTGAGTAGCTATGATCCCTGCTTGCTGACAGTGTTGTTAGCCACTAATTCCCAGTAGCTCATATTACACTTTCCAGCATTAAATGGGCTAACCATCTGGGGACTGGTTCCCCCTCCGGATTCCAGCTGGATCACTCAGTGTTCTGTGGTGGCAGCATGTTGTCTTTAGCCATAGGGTCTTACCTTTTACCTCAGTGGGTAATCAAATGCTTTGACAGAATCCTGTCTTGTTTTGGGGACCTTGTAGGTCTCTCCAGTCAGTAGCTCAGTATGGGGAGGAACCAATTTCTGATAGTGTAGGTTACAGGCCTGAGTCAAATATTTTCAGGTTATGCTTCATCCCACCCTCTTCTGTGGCTGTTGTCCACCTAATGTTGGTCAGGTGGTGAGGTACACCTTCTGCTCATGCCATCATTTTCCCTGCCACTGTGGAGCTTCCCTTTGAGCCTGTTAGCCAAAATAAACCTTTTTTTCCCATAGGCTGTTCTTGGTAAGGTGATTTCTGCCAGCATTATGAACATGACTGTAACATTAGGCTTTGCAGACAGATTCTTTAACTGCTAAGTGATCTGTACAGCCCAGGATCCATTTTTTGATACACCCTGCTAACTTGTGTCTTTTGATGGTTGGATTAAGACTATTAATATTTAAGATTATAACTGTGAGGTTTGATTGAATTCCTGCCATGTTGGGAACTTTATGGGGTTTGATGCTTTCTTAGGGTGTGTAAATTTTTGAGCCTGCTCTAGTTTTGGTTATTATGATATTTCTCTGTGGGCTCTTGAGATTAGTTGTTTGACTCTTCTGTGCGGGGAATTCCCTGAAGTATTCTTTATAGGTTTGGCTTTGTGTTCTTATAATCATAGACTTTTATCATGGCAAGTTTTCCTTTTACCATCTGTTATGAGGGATACTTTAGCTGGGTACAGTAGTTTGTGTTGAAAGCCAGAATTTTTTTGACTATGAAGTGATCTATTCCAGGGCCTCTGGCTTTCAGAGTTTCCATTGAGAAATCTGAGTAATTC
Source organism: Jaculus jaculus (assembly GCF_020740685.1). Lineage (NCBI taxonomy): Eukaryota > Metazoa > Chordata > Mammalia > Rodentia > Dipodidae > Jaculus > Jaculus jaculus. Next base: position 51,713,359 of record NC_059102.1, read on the forward strand.
TGATGTGATTTCCTTTGTATGTAATGTGTTGCTTCTCTCTTGCTGCTTTGAGCACTCTCTGCTTTCTTTGTTTAGAGTTTTAACAGTGATGTGTCTTGGAGAGTGTCTTCTTTGATCCAATCTGTTTTGAGTTCTGTGAGCTTCTTCTATCTGGTCTCTTTTGACAAGGCGGGAAAGTTTTCTTTAATAATTTTGTTGAATATGTTGTTCATGCCTTTGGCCTGCATTTCTCCCCCTTCTTGTACAGCCATGATCCAGATGTCTGGTTGTTTTATGGTATCCCATAGGTCCCTCATGCTCTGTTCACATGTTTATTTGATGTTTTCAAAGTTTTTGGACTCCTGAACTGATTCTTCTGCTTGTCCTCCAGATCTGATGTTCTGTCCTCCACCTAATCAACTCTGTTAGTGAACGATTCTAGTGAGGCTTTTACAAACAAGCTCTGTTTGGTTTATGTTTTCTGTTGCCATTTTCTGTACAGTATCCAACCCTTTGTCTAGTTCCAGTTTCAGGTCATACTTTGATTTCTTTGATGTTTCTTGGAATTCATTCTTGCGTTTAAGCATGTCTTCATTAAGCTTAATCAGATGGATTTTGAGATCCTCTATTTTTTGATTGACCTTTAATTCATTCATCTCTCTTGAGGTCTCTCTGGCTTTCTTCATTTAAGTTAAGCCTGTTGTCAAAAACTATGTCAATTTCATTTATTCAGTTGTTGGCTTTTTGATGGTTTGCTTCCAGTTCAGTGATTTCCTTGGTCAGGGTAAAACTTAGCTGCTTTCATTTTGAGATTCAGTGTCTGTTATCTCCTTAATTTTTTCACTGGAGACTACCTTTGTGGAACTAGGCAGCCTTGGTGGAGATCTCTGTTTGTTGTCTCATCATTTGCTTGTTGTTTGATTTTTTTTTTTTTCTTGCATTGTGGTCTACCCATCTCAGGATAACAGTCTTTTTAAATAAGGAGGAAGTAAGTAAGTATTTGCTCTTGTAAGATCTTCAGTGAGTGTTCTATTTTGGGTTTGACCCAGATTGGAGTGATACAGTGTTGTATCCACAGACATGCAAGTTGTGGAAGTTGCATGTATGGCTACAGCTCTGGGCTGGTGGCTGATAGAAGAGCTGTGGTTGGATGACTGAAAGCTCTTTAGACCATGACAAGTTTTTCCTTGTCTGTGGGGCTCAGCACTTGTCCCTGCTCCCCTACTGTACCCAGCTGAGCAAATCAGAGGACTCACTGCTATCTCCTTGTGGGTGGTTGCCAGATATTCTTGTGCTCCCTGTCTGGGACAGGAGATATATATCGAGGGGGCACTGGTAGGCAGATGCCAGCAGTGTGGGGGGATTGTAGGGACGGGGAGGAGGGTTTGGGGCACTGGGTTCTAGGGACCAGCCTGGAGTTTGGGTCCATAAAGTTGTTATTAATTGGGTGCATAGGCTCCAGACATACCCCACACACTCAGGTACCCTTAAGGCACAGGTACCAATACATGGAGCCCCTCCCTAGCTCAAACCTCACAGGCCCTGCACACTGAGCCCCTACAAGCCAAACCCCTTACCAGCCAGAAACACATAGGCCCCACACGTGTAGTCCCTCACCAGCCAGGTCTATGGGTTTTTGTTGTTGGCTAATATTTTTAAATTTATTTTATATTAGAGAGAGAGGATGAATATGGGTATGCTAAGGCCTCTAGCCACTGCAAATGAACTCTAGATGAGTGTGCCATCTTGGCATCTGGTTTTACATAGGTACTGAGGAATCGAACCTGGGTCCTTAGGCTTTGCGGGCAAGTGCCTTAACCACTGAAAAATGTCTCCAGCCCTTGTTTTGTTTTTTTGAGGTGGGGTATACTTTAATGGAGGCTGACTTGGAACTCACTCCTTATCCTAGGCTTGCCTTGAACTCATGATGATCCTCCCGCCTCAACCTTCTGAGTGCTAGGATTAAAGGCATGTGTCACAATGCCCAGCTTTCTCTTCTGTCTTGATGTCTTTCTCACTTATTTATTTGCCCTCCTCCATCATCCTTGTCAAAGTGTTGGTGGCAGGTCTTGTGGAGTAATGACAGCTGACAGCCACTGTAAGGTATGAACACAATAGTCCCTTTGTGTCAAGATAGTGTCCAAAACATTTTTCTGTACCTTGTCTCTTAAATTATTTCTGCCCCTCCCCCCAATGTTCCCTGAGTGTTAGGGGGCAGGATAGAGCTGTCTCATTGAAAGCTGAGCACTCAACAGTTCTTTGATGAGTTTTTTTTTTTTTTCAAGTTTAGAGAGACTGTATTAGATTAGAAGGAAAGAGAAGAGATTATGAAGTATTCCTTCCTACAAGAAGGCAGGAGGGGGTAAAGCCCACCTAGAGACCCAAATTGGGTCATTTATAAGTTCTGAATGGGGATGAGCTAACAAGCCCTGCTGACAAGTTTTGGGGGCTGAGCTAACTAACAATAATACCGGGTTCAGGTTAAGTACTTCCAGGAATCTTGCTTTCTAGAGAGGAACTCAGGTTGTATGTGGAAAAACAGATGTAGGAAATTCTTAGGCAAGAGAATGAGAAGCCAGATCTTTCTTTGATCTCTTTCCAAAGTGAAGACTGTAAGGGGTCAAGAACATTTCCTTTATTTATTTTAACATTTAACATTTATTTTAATCCCCCTTCTGAGGAAGCAACCCTAACTGCCGTTTGGGAATTGGGGCTATGACTAATCTGGCTTCTTTGAGGTGAGTGGGGTCAACCCATTGTCAGAGCTAGGAAACATCTCCAGAGGGTCTATCTGAGGGACTCCAAAAGTGCATTGATAGAGCGCAGAAAGACAGTCCTGGAAAATAATGTTGGGGAAAAAGAATAAGAGCAAGAAGTTAGGGGAAAGTGGGCATTGAGTAAAAGGATCTTCAGTGTTAGGTTTTTTTCAACTTCCAGGGCTTGGAGGGCAATCAGGGTCATCCAGGTGGATTGAGTTAGATTGTCTCAGGATCATCTGAGTGTGAGCTGACTGTGAGCAAGAGGAGATAAAGCAGCAGTTGAGCACAAAAGGTTCTAAAATTAAGTTACTATCATCAGAAATAATAGACGTAATTTTCTTTCACTATGAAGATCCAGAAATCCATTAAGAATATATAGATACATATAGCATTTAACTTTGATAATGGCACAGGTGTCCCTTTTAGAAAGTACTTTACTTTTTGGCTATACTTTCTTTTTATTTATTTTTGTTCTTGTTTTTCAAGGTAGGTCTAGCCCTGGCTGACTATATAGTCTCAGAGTAGCCTTGAACTCAAGCGGTCCTTCTATCTCTGCTCCCCAAGTGCTGGGATCAAAGGCGAGTACCACCATACCCAGCTTCTAACTCTTTGTTCTTTTAAGGTCATTTGTGACCCTTTCAGAGGGACTTTAGGGACCTTGGAGTAGCTCTGTGACTCAGCATTTGTACCATCTGGCCAACAACAGTGAGAGCAACACTAATATGTGTTTGATATGTTTATGTTTAGAATTCTAATGTCCTGTTGGTAGATTATTACCCTGATTGACTTGAAGTGCCCTTCTTTATCTCTTCTGATTAACTTTGGTTTGTGGTCTATTTTGTGAGAATTGCAATACCTGCTTTTTTCTTAGTTCAGTTTGCTTGGAATGTTTTTCTATCCTTTCACCCTGAGGTAGTGTCTGTCCTTGGTGGTACAATGAGTTTCTTGAAGACAGCAAAAGAATGGAACATTTTTTTAAAAAGTTTATGTTACTATTATTTATTTATTTATTTATTTATTTATTTATTTGCAAACAGAGAGAGAGAGAGAGAGAGAAAATGGGCACACCAGGGCATCTAGCCACTGCACATCAACTCCAAATGCATGTTCCACTTTGTGCATTTGGCTTTACCTTGGTACTGGGGAATTGAACCCAGGTTGTTAGACTTTATAGGCAGGCATATTAACCACTGAGCCATCTCTCCAGCCTGAACATTGTGTTCTGATCTAGCCTTTGTTAGTCTTTGTCTTTTGGTTGGTGAACTGATTAGTATTCAGTTATTATTGAAAAGTGTGAATCCCTGTCATGGTAATGATTTTGTGGAGTTTTTTTTTTTATTTTGTTTAAGCTTTTAATTAGCAGCTTCCATAAGTATAGACCATATACCAAGTTTGGTGTTTTCTTATGTTAATTTGCTTAATAACTGTTCTAGCATTGATTTTTTTTTAAATTTTCTTCTGTAGCCTTTTGGATGTTTATTTTTCTCTTTGAAAAGAAGTCAATCCAGTATCCTCTAGGATTATCTCAGTGTGTATAAATTCTTTTATCCTGATTTTTATCATAGAAAATTTTTTATTTTTCCATCTACTACAAGATATCATTTTGCTAGTCAGTTTGTGTTGTCAGCTTTCATCTACCAGTACTTGAAATACATCAATCTAAGACCTTCTGGCTTTTAAAGTTTTTATTGAAAATTGTCCATTATTTTCTCATGGGCCTGTCTTTCTGACTGTATTTATTTATTTATTTATTTTTGAGATAGAGTCTTTCTCTAGCTCATGCTGACCTGTAATTCAATCTTTAGCCAAGGCCTGCCTTAACTTTTGGTGATCCTCATACTTCCTGTCTCCTGAGTGCAGGGATTCAAGCCATGCACTGGGCTGGAGAGATAGCTCATTGGCTGAGGGGTTTGCCTGCAAAGCCTAATGACCTAATGATATTTCAATACCCATGTCAAGCCAGATGTACAGTGGTGCATGTATCTGGAATTTACTTGCAGTGGCAGGAGGCTTTGTTGTTCCCATTCTCTTTGTCTTTCTCCTCTCTGCCTCTGTTTGCAAATAAGTAAATAATTTTTTAAAAAAAAAATGTATACCACCACTCCTGGCTGTGGCTTAAAAAAAAAAGCCCATTTTTTGATTGGCTTGTTTGATTCCTTATTATTTAACTTCTTGAGTTCTTTGTATATCCTAGATATTAATCCTCTATCAGATACATAGCTGGCAAAGATTTTTTCCCATTCTGTAGGTTGCATCTTTGCTTTATTCACGGTGTCCTTGGCAGTGCAAAATTTTTGTAATTTCATGAGGTCCCAGTGATTAATCTGTGGTTTTATTGCCTGAGCAACTGGGATTGCATTCAGAAAGTCTTTACCAAGACCAATATGTTGAAGGGTTTCCCCTACTTTTTGCTCTAACAATTTTAGAGTTTCCAGTCTGATGTTAAGGTCTTTAATCCATTTGGACCTAATTCTTGTGTATATATATAGAGAGAAGGATCTATTTTCATCCTTCTACAGATATATATCCAATTTGCCCAACGCCATTTGCTGAAGAGGCTGTCTTTTCTCCAGTGAGTATTTTTGGCATTTTTATCGAATATCAGGTGGATTATACTAAGTGAGGTAACCCAGGCCCAGAAAGCCAAGTGCCACATGTTCTCCCTCATATGTGGATCCTAGCTACAGATGATTGGGCTTCTGCGTGAGAAGGAAAATACTTAGTACCAGAGGCCAGTAAGTTAAAAAGGAGATATAAAGGGAAAAGAAAGGAAGGGAGGAGGGTACTTAATAGGTTGGTATTGTATATATGTAAGTAGAATGATTGAGATGGGGAGGGGATATGATGAAGAATGGAATTTCAAAGGGAAAAGTATGGGGGGGGTATTACCATGGGATATTTTTTATAATCATGGAAAATGTCAATAAAAATTGAGAAAAAAAAAGGAGAGCCGGGCATGGTGGGTACACATTTAATCCCAGCACTCGGGAGGCAGAGGTAGGAGGATCACTGTGAGTTTGAGGCCACCCCGAGACTACATAGTGAATTCCAGGTCAGCCTGGGCTAGAGTGAGACCCTACCTCGAAAAACAAAGCAAACAAACAAAAAAAAAATGGAGCCTTGGAATCCTAACTTAGTTTTGCAAAGCAAGCACTTTAACCATTAAGCCATCCCACTAGCCCCTAATCTACTTTCTTGTTCTCTCATTTTACCCTTTCCCCTTCTATACTAGTCCCTCTTCTACTGTCACATCTCTCTTAGTTTTTTTTTTTTTTTGGTGTACTTTTACATATGAAAAAAAACACAAAATATTTATTCTCCCATGTCCTAGGCATTTTGCTTGCTATTTTGATTTATAATTTCTTTCATATGACATACTGTCATTTTCATTTTCATTTCATTTCGTACTGTCTTTTCTTGAGATAAGGTTGTTTTTTGTATAGACAAGGCTGGCCTCAAATTCACTATGTATCCTAGACTGGCCTCTAACTTATGATCCTACTGCTTCTGCTTCTTAAGTGCTAGGAATATAGACATGTGCTACCATGCCCAATTTATTCTTCTTTATGACTAAGTAAAAATTCTACTGTTTATATGCCATATTTTGTGTATCTATTTTTCTGTTGTTGGGCACCTATGTTTATTCAATAGCTGGCTGTCATAAATAATAAACATGGATATTCATGTATATCTTTTTTAAGCTGACTTCTTTTAGGTATGTAAATCGGAATGAAATAACTAGATCATATCTAACTTCTACCTTTAGGAGTTTGTTTTAAACCTTTTTAAAATGGATGTTCATTACTGAGTGGTGGTTATACTAGAACTTAAAAAATATATTTGTGTGTGTGTCCATGTGTGTGTGTCTTGCCACTGTAAACGAACACTACATGCATGTACCACTTTTTGCCTCTGGTTTTACATTGGGTACTAGGGAATTGAATCCAGGTCGCCAAGCAAGTCCCTTTAACCACTAAGCTATTTCCCCAGTCCTATATTTAATTTGTTTGTTTGTCTATTTATTGAGGTAGGTCTTGCTGAAGCCAACCTGGAATTTTCTATGAAGTCTCGGGCTGTCCTCACTCACATTGATCTTCCTACCTTTGCCTCCTTAGTGTTGAGATTAAAGACATGTGCACCCAGGCTTTTTATTTCCTTAAGGAACCTCTTCCTTAACACTGATACTAGTTTACATTCTCACCAACAGTATCTGTGGAATCTTTTTTCTCTGCATCTTCACCAATATTTGTTCTTTTTTTTTTTTCTTTCTGTTTGTTTCGAGGTAGGGTCTCCCTCTAGCTCCAGCTCCCCTGGAATTCACTATGTAGTCCCAAGCTGTCCTCACAGTAATACTCTTAACCTCTGCCTCCCGAGGGCTGGGACTAAAGGTTTGTACCACCTTTCCTAGATAAACTTTTTAGTTTTTTTTTTTAATGTATTCCAGGTACTGATCCCTTGACAGATGATTAACTATCAAAGCTTTCTCCCATTCAATAATTTGTATCTTCATTCAGCTTCCTTTATTATATAGAAGCTTTAAAAAACTTTGGTGTAATCCTATTAGTTATTTCATTGCTGTTGGAATCTTACTTCCCGAGTATGGGTGTCTATGTGTGTGTATTTCTAGAGTACATATCTTGAAGTGTTTCTCCAAGTTTTTTGTTAATAGTTTCAAATTCTCAGGTCTTATATTCAAGATTTCTGTTGTTTTTAGCAGTTTTGAGTTTATTTTTTATTTTTTTAGCTTTAAAATTTTTTTTATTAACATTTTCCATGATTATAAAAAAATCCCATTGTAATACCCTCCCCCCCCAACTTTCCCCTTTGAAATTTCATTCTCCATCATATTACCTCCCAATCGCAATCATTCTACTTACATATATACAATACCAACCTATTAAGTACCCTGCTCCCTTCCTTTCTCTTCCCTTTATATCTCCTTTTTAACTTACTGGCCTCTGCTACTAAGTATTTTCCTTCTCACGCAGAAGCCCAATCATCTGTAGCTAGGATCCACATATGAGAGAGAACATGTGGTGCTTGGCTTTCTGGGCCTGGGTTACCTCACTTAGTATAATCCTTTCCAGATCCATCCATTTTTCTGCAAATTTCATAACTGCATTTTTCTTTACTGCTGAATAGAACTCCATTGTATAAATGTTCCACATCTTCATTGTCCACTCATCAGTTGAGGGACATCTAGGCTGGTTCCATTTCCCAGCTATTATAAATTGAGCAGCAATAAACATGGTTGAGCATGTACTTCTAAGGAAATGAGATGAGTCCTTAGGATATATGCCTAGGAGTACTATAGCTGGGTCATATGGTAGATCAATCTTTAGCTGTTTTAGGAACCTCCACACTGATTTCCACAGTGGCTGGACCAGATTGCATTCCCACCAGCAGTGTAGAAGGGTTCCTTTTTTTCCACATCCCCGCCAACATTTATGATCATTTGTTTTCATGATGGTGGCCAATCTAACAGGAGTGAGATGGAATCTCAATGTAGTTTTAATCTGCATTTCCCTGATGACTAGTGACGTAGAACTTTTTTTTTAGATGCTTATATGCCATTCGTATTTCTTCCTTTGAGAATGCTCTATTTAGCTCCATAGCCCATTTTTTGATTGGCTTGTTTGATTCCTTATTATTTAATTGAGTTTATTTTTAAGGGTAAGTTATGAAATTTATTTTAGGGAGAGGTAAGATAAGCAGGAAAACAGCCACACCAGAAGTTTTCCAGGGGGTGAACAATATCTTCTACAGGGAAGAAGTCTTTGAGTAAGGAAAGAGAAGATAGGGCTTACACTCATGTTTGAGGCCCGTTTATTTATTTATTGTCTTTTTTTTGACAAATTCCATAATTATAAACAATATCCCATGGTAATTCCATCCCTCTCCCCCCACCACTTTCCCCTTTGAAATTCTACTCTCCATTATATCCCCTCCCTCTCTCAATCAATCTTTTATTTTGATGTCATGATCTTTTCTTCCTATTATGATGGTCTTGTGTAGGTAGTGTCAGGCACTGTGAGGTCATGGATATCCAGGCCATTCTGCGTCTGGAGGAGCACGTTGTAAGGAGTCCTACCCTTCCTTTGGCTCTTACATTCTTTCCACCACATCTTCTGCAATGGATCCTGAGCCATGGATGGTGTGATTGAGATATTTCAGTGCTGAGTATTCTGTCACTTCTTGTTAGCGCCATGGTGCCTCCTGAGTCATCCTAAGGGTACTGCCATCCGAAAAGAGAAGATTCTGTAGCCAAAAGTGAGAGTATTATTAATATATGGTTATGAACTTAAGAGAAGTACTTCTGGGGCAGTTTGGTGAGCATAGTATATACTTTTAGCCAGACAGCAGCAGACGTTACACTCTTAGGGCTCATGACTACCCCTGCTATAGGTTTTCAGTATCTGGGATGTATTCCTCCCATGGAGTGGGCCTCCAGTCAAGTTAGATGGTAATTGGTTTCCCCTATAACAGATGTGCCACTATTGGACCCATTGGCCCATTTGGCCCAGCTGGCCAAATACAAGGCTTGCAGTATTTACTGTTGAGTGTCTTCACTGGTGATTTTTCTCTCTCCCATTGAACTGCATGCATCATGGCTCTTTCCAGTTTTCTGTCAGCTGGTCTACAAGGAGGAGGTTTTCAGCTCAGCTCCAGCAGGGTTGGTCAGTGACCTTGCAGCCCAAGTATGTGGAGTCTTCAGCAGTAGGGTCTTTCCATCTGTTCCTCGTTGGAAACCAAGGGTTGGGGCCCATTTATATGAGTCAGACATCCAAGTGATGAGAATCAGCCTCATTACCATGGTCATGTATGTGTGTAAGGAGTGGGAGATTAAGTTCATGAAATTGGAGAAGAAATAGGATGTTGTTGCTGAGGAGCTACTGCATTCAGCCATCTTGGATGATACTGAATCAGACTTGAGTTTAATCCTACCAGGGCAAGCAAGGTAGCGTTCTTATTTCTGTGGGACAGTCCCTAGCTAACTATGAGAAAAAACCTATCTTGCTCCTAATTTGTATCATTCCTTCCTCCTGAGAGGAAACTCTAACTGTTGTTAGGAAAATGGGGTAACGACTACTCTACCTTGAAGTTGAATCGTGTAGCAGAGCATGGCAATTAGAGCTCCCCAGGAGAGGCTTTTCCATTTCTTGTTAACCAGTCTAATGTCTTCATCACCGTCTATATGTAGGTCCTTTTCTTATGTTTCTTTGGTTTGTTTCTTTTGAATCTGAGGTAATATTTGTAAAAGATAAATGGTTAAGAGCCTTATGATTATCACCAAAAGTGTAAGAGAGGATCTTGTCCTGTCAGAAGAAGGCATAGGTAAAACTAAGAGCTTAGTATTATGACCAAGGAGAAGTGGATATCTATCTATATTTATCATCTAACAGGGAAGCTTGTAAGTCTACATCTTTGTTTATAATATTCTTTGGTTCTATTCTTTTGATGGGTGTTTAAGGCCATATATGTAACAAAAGTTTAATTACACATTGTGTTTTAGTCAGTTGTGGCTCTGTACCAGTGACTCTTAAAGGACTTGAGGGGAGCTCTCTGGCTCTCAGCATTTTGTCATCCGCTCAGATGAGTCAAGGCCATGCTGACTATGTTGCTTCCTTGGAAGTCTTCTTCTGTGATACTCTCCTCTTGGATACATTGGATTCCAATCTCTATATTTCCACGCCCTCCAAGACAAAAAATAACAAGTGGCTTGCCAGAATTTAGGGCATATTGGGAGTGGTCATCTTCTCTCCTAGGGTCTTTTGACCTGGAAGCCAAAATATTGATTGTTTCTTTTTAGCTCCAATGTCTTTCCCCACCATTGGCTTTGGCTTCTACATATATGGTTATTAAATACTCACAAGACAGCTACACCAGTCTTGATGAAAAGTGTAAATATAAAGTATATCTGATCATTTTAGTCTTTTGAAAAGCAGATATAATTAAAGAATAGCATAGAAGTTTAAAGTTATTCTGTCTTATATTCAGGTTTAACTGCCTGATGATGTTGCAAGCAATATCTAGAACATTAAGAGCAGGTGTACCTTATCTTTAAATATCTGGTAGTTGTAAGAACAGGCAGACCTTAATGTTAGTAACTTTGGAAACAATTTTCTTAAAGAGATAGCAATCATCTAGAAATTGTCTTTATGAGGAAAAAATGCAAATAAGACAGAACAAAGTCTTGGAATCTGTTTTTGTAAACTTTTTTTTTTTTGTTTATTCTGTATACCTTTGTAGGTGAGAATACAAATTACCCAGAGAAGTCTAGAAGCAGAGACAATTTAATCTTTGTATTTCAGGAACAGTAGTGCTCAAGACCATTTTTATCAGTTGAAAACCATTGTTTGCACATGAGGCTGCATCCTGTTCTCAGAATGTCCCTTTGTGGTCATAAAAATGATGCAGGGAGAGAACTCTGTGAAATTAGAACTCTCATGTCAGAAGCTGTTTAGTCTCAAATTCTTAATCTGTGGACTCAGGAAAGGCTAAACTGTGAAATTTATGTTAGGGCAGGTTAAGAGGGAAAACATCCAAAGCCTGACTGGGAAGGGGCAGAGGTAACCAGAAAAATCTCTCTCCCATTGAGAAGGTTTTCTGTCCATAAAGAAGCCTCTGGGGAAAGGAATAGAAAAAGAGGTTGAGTTCATTTTTATTATACAAGGTGGAAAATAGAAGCCTAGTTCATGTGGATGTCCTTTTTTTTTTTTTTTTTTTTTTTTAGTATCATTTGTTGAGGAGATTGTCTTTTGTCCAACATTAACTTTTGACATCTATATTAACACCATGCTATTTTTGTTAACCATGGCTTTATTGTATATTTTGAAATCAGGTATTGTGATACCTCCAGCCTTGTTCTAAGAGTCTTCAGTAGAGTATGATCGAATCATATCATTTATAAACAGTGCTGTAGTCAGTTCTACATTGCTGAGACAAACATCCAACCACTCACAGTTTATGGGAGGAAGGGGTTTATTTTAGGTTTATAGATCCAGGGGGAGTTCCATCAATGACAGAAGAAGTTGGCTAGCTTTCATAGATCTAAGCAGTGAGAAACTACCAACAGCCAAACTGTTCTGCATACACTTAGTAGGGCTGGACTTAGATCTGCCCCCAGTGACATGCCTCCTGTAGCAGAGATCTGCCTGCTATGGGCTCAGGTAGGAAGTTGAATAAAAAAAAATTGGGGCATACATTCAAAGTATCACACTAAAACTACCCTAAACAATAATAAAATTTGGCTACTTTCCCCCCTTCTGTTTCCTTACTGCTTTGGCTAACATTTCAAGCACTGTCATTCACTTATTCGAAAGTGAAAACTTGTAGGTTTTTTTTTTTTCCATTCAGCATAATCTTGACTGTTAGTTGTATATATACCCTTCCTCCTCTCCAGTACAACATTATTTTTGTTTTAAAATTATTTTAGTTTATAACCCAAATTTTTGTTAGTTGATACACACATGTATATATTTATTTATAGATTTATAGATTTTATTTAGTACATTGTATTCTTATATGTCTAGTTTCTTTAGGGCTTTTATCATGAAATAATAATAAAACCCATCAAATTCTTTTTCTGCATATATCATGTAATTTTGATCCTTGATGTTATTTATGTGCTATATTATGTTTATGGATTTACATATGTTGAATTACCCAGGAAATAGGCTGAAGAATCAGATATCCCTGGAATAAAACTAAATTGTGTTACATATTTTTAACATGTTGACATGTTGTTCTATTCAGTTGGCAAATTTTTTTTTTTTTTTTTTTTTGGTGGTTTTTCAAGGTAGGGTCTCACTCTAGCCCATGCTGACCTGGAATTCACTATGGAGTCTCAGGGTAGCCTTGAACTCACGGTGATCCTCCTATCTCTGCCTCCCGAGTACTGGGATTAAAGACGTGTGCCACCACGCCCGGCTAAGTTGGCGAATATTTTTGAGATTATGATTTCTGTGTTCAAGAATATTAACGTGTATTCTGCATTTTTCTTTTTTGTTGCCCTAATTTTATCAAGTTTTGATACCCAGGATAAGGTAAGTTTGATGAGATGAATTTTTTAAAAGATATTTATTTATTTGCTTGAGAATAAGAGAGAGAAAGAGGTGGGTGGGGCGGGTGGGAATAGGCATGCCTCCAGCCATTGCAAATGAATTCCAGACCCATGAGCCACCTTATGCATCTGGCTTACATGAGTTCTGGGAAATTGATCTTGGGTCCTTAGGCTTCACAGGCAAGAAAACTGCTAATCCACCTCTCCAGCCCAAAGAGCATTTTTTGAGTGTAGAAGTATTACTTTACTTTTGGATAACTTCTTATTAATAATTCTTCAAAGATCTGGTAGAAGGACTGGAGAGGTGGCTTAGCAGTTAAGGTGCTTGCCTGCCAAGCCAGGGGACCGAGGTCCCACATATGGTGGCACATGTGTCTGGAGTTCATTGGCACCTGCTAGAGTCCCTGGTGTGCACATTCTCCCCTCTCCCCCAGCCTCTTTCTATCTCAGATAAATAAATAAAAAGAAAAATATTTTGAAAAGATCAGGTAAAATTAGAAGATCTGTCTGGTCTTTGGCTGTTAGCTTTTAATTACTGATTCAATAACATTGTCGTTCTTAGTGTGTTTTTTGCTAGGCCATATGTGTCTACAAGTTTATCTGTTTCTTCCAGATTTTCCAGTTTGTTGGCATGCAGCTTTTCAAAATATTCCCTAGTGATCCTTTGGATTTTAGTGATGTCTTTTCTAATTTCTCCTTTTTCATCTTTTACTAATTTGAGTTTTTCCTTTTCCTTCATTGGGCTAAAGGTTTGTTTATCTTATTAAAAATTTTTTTTCAAAAAACCAACTCTTTCATTGACCCATTGTATTTTTATTTTATTATTTTTGGATGTTTGAGGTAGGGTCCACTATGACCTGGGTTGACCTGGAATTCACTGTGTAGTCTCAGGGTGGCCTTGAACTCGCAGCAATCCTCCTACCTCTGCCTCCTGCTCCTGAGTGCTTGGATTAAAGGCATGCATTGGCTCAATTGTATTGTTTTTTTATCTATTAATCTTGAGTTTGACTTGTTCTTGTTTTCTAGCACCTTGAGATAATCATTTTTTGAAAATTTTTACTTTTTACTGACAACTTCTATACTTACAGACAATAAACCATGGTATTTCTCCCCACCCCCACATTCCCCTTCACAACTCTGCTCTCTATCATATCCCCTCCCTCTTTCCATTAGTCTCTCTTCTAATTTGATGTCATCATCTTTTTCTCCTATTATAAGGGTCTTGTGTAGGTATTGCTAGGCACTGTGAGGTCATGGATATTGAGATCAAATTCTGTCTGGACAGTTGCATTATAAGGAGTGGTACCCTTCCTTTGGCTCTTATACTCTTCCCACCACCTATTCCACAGTGGACCCTGAGCCTTGGAGGGTGTGATAGAGATGTTTTAGTGCTTGATATTATTCCTCCGACCCTTGTTTTCAGCACTGTGTTGCCTTTTGGGTCATCCCATTGGTCATCACCATCTGAAAAGAGAAGCTTCTCTAACCAGAAGTGAAAGTAGCATTAATATATGAATATGAACATTAAGTGTAGTGCTTTCAGGGCACTTTGGTGAGAATAATACATATATTTATCCAGACAAGAGCAAGCTTTATACCCCTAAGTCTTATGTCCTCCTCTGCCATAGGCTTTGATTAGGTTTTCAGTACCTGGCATGTATTCCCTCCCGTAGAACAGGCCTTCAGTCCAATTAGAGAGCAGTTGGTTTCCCCCAAAGCAGACATGCTGCTATTGCACCCATTCAGTCATTTTTTTTTTCTTTTCTGTTCAGTCAGCCTCATTACCTTTTGGGGTGGCTTCCAATCTTACCAATGCTGAGTGCCCGCCTTGATCCATCTGTGGTGTGCTGTTGAGCTGGAGTTCTGCTCAGCTGTGCTGCCACCAGGGGCTGAATGCTAGAGGTTCGCAGTTTATGGTTGGGGTATGGAAGAGTGCAGAAAGTCTGGAGTTGCTCACAAAGTCCCACTTGTATCCCTTTCAGTAGCTCCTTAGTTGATTTCAGCTGTCTTTCAGATTTCTTGATTTTGCAAGGAGGCTGGTGAGATTGAAAAATTCTCTTGTTTGGTCTCTGCTGCTGCCAGTACTAGGTGCGCCTAGTGGGCAGTGCCAGGTGGGTGCATGGCTCACACTGATCTGTGGGTCGCAAGCGCTTCAGTGGGATTCTGTCCATTTTTCCTCCTTTCTGTTGGATCTTGGTCTCTCCTGCTTCTCTACTGTGTCTAAGAATAACCTGTTCTCCTTCAATTTTCAGAAGAAGAGTGTATTTTGCTGTGGTTTTGCTTAAATCCTTCCCTATGCTGGTTTGGTATTGCTCCTATGCTGCCATCTTACCTGGAAGCCCCCAAGATACACCATTCTTTTAAATTTGAGAGTTCTCTGTTTTGTTTTTTATTATTTAGTTATTTGCAAGCAGAGAGAAAAGAGAGTGGCAGAGAGAATGGGCACACCAAGGCATCTATCCACTGCAAACGAACTCCAAATGCATGCACTACTTGTGCATCTTCCTTTACATGGGTACTGGGGAATCGAACTCAGGCTGTTAGGGTTTGCAGCTAAGTGCCTTAACTGTTGAGCCATCTCTCCAGCCCCTGTTTTTGTTTTTGTTTTTGAAGCAGGGTCTAACTCTAGCCCAGGCTGAGCTGGAATTTAACCCCAAAGCCCAGGTTGGCCTCAAACTGATGGCAATCCTCCTACCTCAGACTCCTGAGTTCTGGGATTAAAGGTGTCCATCACCATGCTTGGCTCTTCTGTTTCTCTGTTTCTTTGTTTGTGTGTCTCTCTCTCTCTCTCTCTCTCTCTTTCTCTGTTTGTATGTTTGAGTAGACATGCAAAAGTTATGAGCTTCCCTCTTTGCACTGCTTTTGCTATATTCAAAAAGTTTTGTTAAGTTTTATTTTTTAATTAGAATTTTTTAATTTTTTTCTGATTTCTTCATTGAGAACTGTATTGTTCGGTTTCCATTGTTTATATTAGTCTCTGTAGTTTCTCTTGCTGTTGATTTCTAGTTTTATTCTGTTAGAGTCTGAAGATACAAAAATTTTCACTTATCTTTGTTTTGTATATGTTAAGACTTGCCTTATACCCTAAAATGTAGCCTATTTTGGTTTCTGAGAAAATGACTTTTGTAGTGGTTGAATGAAAAGTTCTGTAGAGCTGTCAATTAAGTCTATTTGTTCTGATATACAGTTCAACTCTGAAGTGTCTTTGTTGTTGTTTCTGTGGTATTTACTTAGAGAGAGAGTGAGAATATGAGAATATGAATAGGCACACCAGGACCTCCTGCCACTACAGATGAACTCCAGATACATGCACCACTTTGTGCATCTGGTTTACATGGATACCAGAAAATCAAATCTGGGTCATTAGGCTTTGCAAGCAATCACCTTTAACTGCTGAGCCATCTCACCAGCCCTCTTCAGTATTCTTTTGTGGGGTTCTGGATGATACCTATTCTTAAAGGTATGGTGTTGATGCCACCCACTTGGACTTCCTCTTCTTTAATAGTATACCTTTTAACTGTTTTCTGCACTGCTGGCTTACTGATAGTGATAATGAATTGTTTATGGTTATGCTTATTGTTTGATCTTTATTTCTGCTTAATATTTATTTTTATAAAATATTATTTATTAATTTATTAGAGTCAGCATAAGGGTACCCATGATCCCCAGATGCATGTGCTACTTTGTGTGATGGACCTTATGCAGATACTAGGGAATCAAACCTGGTCTGATAGACTTTGCAAGCAAGTGCCTTTAACTACTGAGCCATCTCAGCCCTCTCCCTAATTTTTAAAGGATAACTTTGTGAGATATAGTATTCTCATTTGAGTTGTTGTTTGTTTTGTTTCAGAGTTTGAAATACATCAGTCACTGTTGTTTTTGGTCTTTAGGGTTCCTGCTGAGAGGTCAGCTATTACCCTGATAAATTTGCCTTTGTCATTAAGTTGATACTTTTCTCTAGCAGCTTTCAGTATTCTTTGTTTTGTGTTCTTTTAACTGTAATTTGATGTGGGAAGGCACTTTTCTGGTTATGTCTTTTTGGTGTTCTAAATGACTTCTCCAAATCAATGTCCATTTATTTCACTAGATTTGACAAATTTTCTCCTACAACTTGATTGAATTAAGTTTTTTTTTAGTCTATATCTCAGTTCTCTCATTTATATCACATGTTCATGTCTTAATCATGTCTCGGGATTAGAATATTGTGATCATGACTGCTTATTTCCTTTGATTACTATGTGAATATAACAATTCCTCAACTTCATCTTCAATTCCTGATAGTCTTTCTTCTACCTGACCTGCTGTATTATACTTTCCGCTGAATTTTTTATTTGACTTACTGAACTTTTCCATTATTTCTGATACTTTTGTCTGTTTGTTTTCCTGAATCACTTAGCTCTGTGGGATTTCTCCTCCAACTTCTTGAATTTCTCTTCAGTTTTTGTTGTTATTGCTTTATTTTTTATTTTGAAATGGAGTCTCATAATAGCTCAGATTGACCTTGAACTCCTGATCCTCCTACCACTGCTTTCCAGATTAGGATTATAAGCATGTGCCTAGCCTTCTTGTACAGATAGTAAATTAACTTCTTTACTTCATTCATGTGTTTATTTGCGTCCTCTTTGAGGTTATTGATCATTTTACTTTTTTTGAATTCTTTGGAGCCATTCTAGTATGTTTGCATTCTGTTAAATAAAGAGTTACAATTTTTTTGGAGGAATCATGTTGACTTGCTGTTTCATATTATGATTCTATGCTATTTTATTCATCTCTTGCTATAGCTATCTCTTTCAGTTTTTTATGACTTCTGCTTGAGAGTGCAATCCCTGTTACCCCCAGCAAGGGGTAACAAATGAGAGTAGCACCACCACCAAAACAAGCCAAGTACAATAAAATCAGTTTTTAAAAACCCAATAATCATAGAAAAGTATAGAAAATAATCTACAAAAACTATGAAATGAAAATTAATAGAAAATGATAATAAAAGAATGAAAGAAAGATCAGAGGAAGGGGAAAGAAATGAGGTTAAATAAGAGAAAATGAAGGAAAATAATATGAAGAATAGGAAAAGAGCAAGGGATAGTAAAGACTCAGTTACAAAATACAGAAAAGGTTTGTATATAAACTTAGATAAAAATAAAAACATGATTTTTTTTTTTGAGGAAGGGTCTTGTTTTAGCCCAGCTGACCTGGAATTCACTATGTAGACTCTGGTTAGTCATGAACTCACAGTGATCCTTCTACCTCTATGTCATGAGTGCTGGGATTAAAGGCATGCAGCACCACGCCTGGCTAAAAACATGAATTTTTAAAAAATAAAATAATACTAAAATATAGAAAAAGTTTTTTAAGACAAAATGCAGGAGGAACATATTTCAGAATTTTCTAATATTAGAAGACATCAAGTAGGGGATCATAGGTTATATATAGCTGGAGTTGCTTATTTTTCCTTTTGTTCCTACTGGGCCAAAGGCCAGTAATCAACATCAGTAAACTTCCCTCCTTTGTCTACTTGGAGCTTCTGATGGATCCAGTGAGCTTTGTGGCCTGAGAGTCAGACAGTTTCCCACTCCTTCCAGAGGCTACCTCTCTGCACCCAAGTGCAACAAACATCCATACCCTTGAGGTCTACTCCCCTAATGCAGATAATTGAGAAACCAACAGAGTATTAAATTCTACACTGGAAAGAGAGAACTAAATGAGAAATAAATGTACCAGTTTCAGTGCTTTTAGTCACAGCAGAAAACCATGGTTCAGGAAAGAGAGTCCAAACCTTGAGTCAGAGCTCTCAAACATACCCAGCAACATATGACATCCTGTAGCCCCAAAGTCTGAGCAGTTGCCATCCATTAAACCAGAACTCTCAATTTCTCAGTTGCCCCAATAATCCACATCCAGTGAGTCTTCTCCTCACTACACAGGGTGGACCCACCAAGGACTGAGATGTATATTGCCTAAATTTTTAACTGGGTCTGTGTTTGATCCTCCCACTCTCAACAGCTTCCTCTCATGATCAGCCTATCATTCTAACCAGACACTGTGGCAGGCTGTCTCTGGGCTCCTTTAATTGTCACTTGTTTTTGGTTCCCCAGAGTAGCTCACTCTCAGTCAGTAGGACCTGTCTCAATACCCCCAAGATACAGGAAGCAATGGAACAGATTTCTTTTCCTATGCTAGCCTGCCACACAATAAAATCTGCCAAGTTCCTACACTAAATTTTTTTCTTGAGATTTTCTTCGTTTTTCATATTGAATCATATCACATTGTATGTTGATAGCAAATTATTTTTAAATATATTTTATTTATTTATTTGAGAGAGAGAAAGAGGCAGAAGCGGGGAGAGAAGGGGCACACCAGGGCCTCTAGCCACTGCAAACGAACTCTGTCTAGATGCATGTGCCCCCTTGTGCATCTGGTTTACGTGAGTCCTGGAGAGTTGAACTGGGGTCCTTTGGCTTTGCAGGCAAACACCTTAACCACTAAGCCACCCCCCTTGCCAATAGCAAATTATTTTTAACCTTTCATCAGTCAGTAGATATATTTGGATTGGCTCCATGCCTTAAACTATTTAAATAATGCTGTTCTCAACATGGATAAAAATAATTTTCATTTTTTAGAGTTTTTTCTTTTTTTTTATTAAGAAGAAACTTTGGAGACATCATGTGTTAGTAACACATTTCCCTCCTCTCTGCCCCCATTGCACTGTGATCCCTCCTCAGTGGGATTGCTGGTATTCACCATGGGGTTGTGGGTTATAAGTTCTGAGAGCAGCAGTCAGTCAGTGTAGGTGGGATCAATACCTCTGGATATTCCTCCCTACCCTGTGGCTCTTATAATCTTTCTACCCCCTCTGAGCCATGGTGGGTGTATTTTAAGTCTACTTTGGTGGTGGTCTCAGCAATGTCTAGATTTCAGCTTTGGTATGTTTTGAGTATCCTCAGTGTCTATCTCTGTCACCCTGGTACAGGTTCCACACTGAATTTTTGTTTTGTTTTGTTTTTCAAGGTAAGGTTTCACTCTTAACTCAGGCTGACCTGGAATTCACTATATAGTCTCAGGGTGGTCTTGAACTCACAGTAATCCTTCTACCTCTGCCTCCCAAGTGCTGGGATTAAAGGCATGTGCTACCATGCCCGACTCCACATTGAAATTTTAAGACTTGTGAGAAATAAGGGTTTCTCCTGTGGCAAGGTGTTTCCTCTGTACTTGAACTGACCAGTACATTCATGACCTCACAGTGAATACCTTTGCATCTACATTTTATATTTAGTTGTATATGTCCGTAAACATTTGTATATCTATCTTCATTTTCTCATCAATGTGTGTATGTTTTTATGTTCTAACTTTGTTATCTGCTAACTTTGTTTTTTCTAGTTCTGGCAAGTGATTTTCCTTTTGATTTTGTTTTATATTCATGCTTTGTGACATGCCTAGTAAGTTTTTTTTTTTTTAAAAGACATGACCTCATGTATCCAGCACTGACCTCTAACATACTGTTTAGCTGAGGCAGGCCTTAAACTTTTTGTTGGTTCTCCTACCTCTATATCCCAACTGCTAGGATTACAGATGTATGTCATGATGTTGGGGACAGACCTAGGGTATTTCATGAATGTTAGGAACTGAGCTATATCCCAAGCCCCATGCCCAGTAATTTTTTTTTTTTTAAATCAGACACTGGATTATTTATAGTGCTTCATTATGTCAGAATGTTATAGTAAGCATTCTTATCTGTGTCTTTCAAGAATAGAAATAGATATATAGATCATGGCAAATACTTTAATGTTCTGTGATATATTACCAAATAATGGGATCTTAGAGTTCTGAGGACATTATATTGATGAAGTCATTACCATTGTGTATTTTCTATACAAAGTATGACAGAACTTGCATCTTTGAATTTTGTAATTCAAATCATTGTTATCCTGTGTTTCAATTCCATCTGCTTTTTAAGTGCCCTAGGTATTGCCCTCCCTTAAGTTTTTATGCTAATGCCTCTTCTTTTTTCATGTTGTACTTTCTTTATAAATAATTGTATTTACCCTCATATGCAAAAGAATCCAAAGTTGTCCAAATTTCACATTTGATGTTTCATATATAATTGCCTACTTCATATCTTCTCTGGATGGATTTTGAGTGTCAGTATCACTATTTTAAAATGTATTTTATTTATTATTTACTTGAGAGAGAAATGGAATGGGAGTGCCACAGCCTCTAGCCACTGCAGAGGAACTTCAGATATTTGCGCCCCCTTCTGCATCTGGGGCTTACATGGGTCCTGGGGAATTGAACCTGGGTCCTTTGGCTTTGTAGGCAAACGCCTTACATGCTAAGCTATCTCTCCAGCCCAGTATCACTATTTTTCATACGCCAGGAAATCTGTGACCCATTCAGATTAGGATCATTCTAGGAGGGTTTATTTTAAAAGGATTTAGAATTAGTGGAGTTTTAAGAGGAAATCTATAACCAGGACAGATGGACTAGTTTATGGTACCAAGGAGAAAGGTAAGAAAACTGTTTTGTAAGGATGTCTCTCATTGGAAGACTCAGTCTAAGCCAAGAGTATGCCAAAGGAATAAAATACTCTTCTTTCCTCTTTCTATCTGACAACTCCCATGGGTCTCCATTGACTGATCTCAAGGGAAGCTAAAGGATAAGGTTGCCTATTGATACAGAGCTATACAGTGAAGGGTGAAAGTGAATTGAGAGGCAATCAAAAGATAGCCAGGCAATCAAAAGTAGCCAGGCTTGGTGGCATACACCTTTAATTCCAGCACTCAGGAGGCAGAGGTAGGAGGATCGCTGAGAGTTCGAGGCTACTCTGAAAATACAGAGTGAATTCCAGGTCAGCCTGTGCTAGAGTGAGACCCTACCTGGAAAAACCAAAACCAACCCCCCCTAAAAAAAGATAGGGTATTTTGATCACATCTAAACTTAATTATGAACTTTCTCCATAACTCTCAGTATTACTGCAGGATTTCTTTCCTTGGTAGATGGTACAGCCATCTATAGATTATTCAGGGTAGAAATCTGGGATTCATTCTTGATACCTATTTCCTTGCATATACATATCATATCCACCCCCAAGTTCTGATACTTTATTTCCCAAATGTCCTTTGCATGCATATACTTCTCTCTTCTGCCTCCATCCAGTTCATTTTTCCTTTACTGGTTTAACAGGATCCATGCTTGCCTCATTCCGCTATGTTTTCATATTAAAAATAGCATGAACTTTTCCAAATACAAATATGATTTTATCACTTATTCCATTATCTACCCACCCCAAACACACACACACATACACACACACTCAGTCACTCTCTCCCTCTCCCTCTCCCTCTCCCCCCACCCTCTCTCTCTTTCTTGCACACACACAGAATCTTTAATGGCTTCATATAGTTTGTCAGACTCTGTTTTCATCTTTTGGCTTCTCCTTATCTCTTGCTTAGATAATTTTCTCCTTCATGTTTGTGATTCTGGACTTCTTTCCCTGACTTCAACCCTATAGCAACACTGTAAGTCAAAAATATAGACAATTAGAACCAGGGGTGGTGGCACACACCTTTGATCCCAGCACTTGGGAGGCAGAGGTAGGAGGATTATTATGAGTTTGAAGCCAACCTGAGAGACTACATAGTGAATTCCAGGTCAGCCTGCCTTGAAAAAAAAAAAAAAAAAGACAATTGAATTAGAGCTGGTTAATTTATAGTTGTTAGAATAATCTTTTGAGCTAATCGTAATCACTCTATTCTATGTATAATAGTGACTTTGAACCATTAAGGAAAAAAATTATTATTATTTGAGAGAGAAAGAGGGAATAGGTATGCCTGGACCCATTGCTACTGAAAATGAACTCCAGATGCATGTGCCACTTTTTGCGTCTGGACTGGCTTTACATAGGTACTAGGGAATTGAGCCCAGGCCATCAGGCTTTACAAGCAAGTGTGGTTAACCACTAAGCCATCACTAGACTTAGTAAAATTAAATTGATTATGACTAGATATTGGATCTCTTTACACAAATTATGGTAGTCTATAATGTGTTTTTATTTTTTGTTTGGGTTTTTTTTTTTTTTTTTGGTCTTTTTTAGTTAAGATCTCATATACTTCAGGCTGGTCTCAAATTCACTGTATAACTGAGGATGCCTTAAACTTCTCATCTTCCTGCCTATACTTCCTATCTCCTAGGATTATAGGCATGTACCACCACACTGGGCTTAGAATATGACATTAAGTAGTAGTTTTGATACTTTAATTGTATTAAATACTAGATATATTCACTGTCGCTTTTTAGAAAATTGTTTGAGTTACCAGAAGTAATATGTATCTTTTTAAAAAAATTATTTAGTTATTTAACAGAGAGAGGGAGATAGAGTCAGAGAAAGTATTGGCATGCCAGGGCCTTCTCCCACTGCAAACAAACTTCAAATGCATGCAACACTTTGTGCATCTGGCTTTATGTGGGCGCTGGGGAATTAAACCCAGGCTGTCAGGCTTGCAAGCAATGAGCCATCTCTCCAGCCCTATGTAGGTTTTAATATTCTATATTTCATATACTTTAATAAACATACTAATGCTTTATAAATTTGGAAATCACTGAAATTAAAATGAATTTGTACACTTTTGTAAAATAAAAGCTGACTTTGTAATTGATTTACTTTCAAATTTTTTTAAAGAATTTTTTATTTGAGAAGTAGAGAAAATGGGTATGCCATTGCAAATGAACTCCAGATGTGTGTGCATCTGGCTTGGTTCTGGGGAGTTGAACATGGGTCCTTAGGCTTTGCAGGCACCTTAACCACTAAGCCATCTCTCTGGCCCTACTTTCAAATTTTCTAACACAAAAAATAAGCAGTGACATTTGTCATTTGTGGCTACCCAGAATTTTTTTAAAATGTTTTGTTTATTTGTTTATTTGATGGTGGGGAGAAAGAGACAGATAGAGAATGAGAAATGGGTGCTCCAGGGCCTCTTGTCACTGCAAACCAACTCCAGACACTTGCATCACCTCGTGCATCTGCCTTTACATGAGTACTAGAGAATCAAGCCTGGGTCTTTGGGCTTTACAGGCAAGTGCCTTAACCACTAAGTCCTAACCTGACTCTCTGATTCATTATTTGGATTCAGAGCAATTCTTAGCTTAGTTCTAATTATTCTGTACCAGCAGAGCAAGGCCTTGCTAAATATTTTAACCATTACCCTGTGAAGTGTATGTCTTCATTTTTTAGTGTCACTTGTGAAGATTCATGCAGTATGTTTTCTAATCTTATGTATGGTTTTCTTCCAGTTAACCTTGAATTGTCTCCTTGTGTATGTCCTAATCAGTACTGTGAATACTCAGGGATCCCCTGCATATCTGTGATGCTCTTCTTATGTAGCTTTCTCATTGGTTCTATGTTCTGCAGACTCTTGCTGCCCTGATTTCTCTGAAATTCTCAGTTCAGAGAATCTGTGCACCTTTGCTTGGATTCCCTCTGTCTCTGTCATAACTTGGAAATATTCAGACCAATAGACTGGGACCATTACATGCAAGTGCACACACACCCCTACCTCATATTTTCTTCATCCATTTATATATTAATGAATATTTTGACCCATTTTTTGTCTTAGTAATAATAATTTCTTGATAGCTTTGTCTTTCTTATCTAAAATAACTCCATTTAACATTGACAAATAGATAACTTTTGCTTGTATTAAATTATTTTCTTACTAAAACTCACTTTTTTATGTTTTATTTTTACTTATTTAAGAGAGAGAGAGAAAAAGGCAGATAGAGAATAGGCACACCAGGGCCTCTGGCCACTGCAAACAAACTCCAGACACATGCATCACCATGTGCATCTGGTTTACATGGGTACTGGGGAGTTGAACCTGGGTCTTTAGGCTTCACAGGTAAATGCCTTAACCACTAAGCCACCTCTCCATCCCCCTTGTACTGTAAGTTTCTATAAGTAAAATAATGTAGTGAAAAATGTAAACTTTTCTACAGCTCTTTCAAAGTCATAATATAGGAAAAAAACTATAATCAAATTCCACTATGTTTTTATTTATTAAATGAAGCTATTATACATTGTAAGTTAAGGATTTTTACCTTAAAGATATTAATGTCAGTGACTAGAATTCTCTGTCACTAAAACTGAGGTTGAAAGAATGTATTTATTTCCACATATTAGGGGAAAAATATACTTTTCATTTATGGGGTACTTTGTATACTATAGAAACTAAAAGAGCCTAATTTCCCAATTAAAGACATATATGCCCCTAAAATTCAGTGTTTATGGTATTCTGTTCTTTAAATGATCATAGTATAATTTATTTTGTTTAGGCTTCGGGAGCAGGAAAGAAAAGAAGCAGAAGAAGCTTGCCAAAAAGAAGTAGAAGAGTGGGAAAGAAAACTTCTAGCTCAAGCTGCTCCGACTTGTATGGAAAACATGTGGGAAATTCCAGCTATTGGACATTTTCTCTGTTTAGCCCAGCAAATTCTAAATTTGCCAGAAATAGTCTTTTATGAGTTGGAACGTTGTCTTCTGATGCCTCAATGTAATGCTTTTCTGTCAAAAATAATGACTTCTTTACTAAGCCCTCCCCATCGCAGACCTACCTTACATCGAAGACCT
The DNA here is from genome assembly GCF_020740685.1 of Jaculus jaculus. Taxonomy (NCBI): domain Eukaryota; kingdom Metazoa; phylum Chordata; class Mammalia; order Rodentia; family Dipodidae; genus Jaculus; species Jaculus jaculus. Next base: position 51,738,773 of record NC_059102.1, read on the forward strand.
ACTTTGCCTTACAGGACCTGGGAATCAGCACTGAGACAGAAAGTGCAGCAGTGGTACACTACTGTAGGACAGACTGAAAACCCTGGAAACTGCGCTGAGAAACTTGGCTTGTGTCCTCAGTTTTTTAAAGTTCTTGGAGAAGTGAATCCATTGGAAGAAAAACCTTTTCACGAACTACCTTTCTACCAAAAAGTGTGGTTACTTAAAGGTCTTTGTGACTTTGTGTATGAAACACAAAAAGAAGTTCAAGATGCTGTTCTTGGGCAGCCTATTCATGAGTGTAGGGAAGTTATCCTTGGTTATGATTATCTGGAGAATGCTTACGTACATTTTCCACAATTCTGTGGTGCAGATGTACGGATTTATAAACAAAGACCTTTTCAGGCCCCAGAATTTCCAATTCCACCCATTAAAGTACAAAGAGTACCTCGGATTAAACTGGAGAAATTTAAGTGTGACTATGTTAATACAAGCAATGGAGAACATAGATGTAATAGAGAAGGTGTGCCCTCTGCCTTCAAGAAAGAGCAGGAAATTAATTTGGATCCAGTTTGTTGCCCTACTAAAATGAACTTTGATAATCATGACATCTCTGTTGAAATGGAAGTGAAATCCAGCTGTGAAATTAAAATTCATAGGCCCTGTGAAATTGAAAAAACTGATTGTTGTAAAGAAAATGTGGAGAAACCAGGAAGTCCAGGAGAAGTTACTGACTTTGGAGAGCCACTCAGTCCAGGCGAAATAAGGTTTATAGAAAATCAGGAAAAATATGGGGAAGCTTCCAGAATAAAGATCGAACCCAGTCCATTAAAAGAGAATACTCTAAAATCTTGCCAAATTCACATAAATGGAAGTCATGCTGATCATCCAGAAATTAACTGCCACAAAGTTGTAAGAGATATACTATTAGAGCAGTCACTGCAGAGTCATAAGAAACTCAAACTAACTAAAATGAGGGCAAAAAAGAAGAAAAAGAAAAAAAAGAAATTAAAAGATGTTTTGAATGAAAATTTACAAAGAAAGCGTGAAAGTCTTCATTCTCTTGCTTTCAAGTCTTACAAACCTGAGATCCAGAATAAATTATTGATCATCAAAAAGAAAGCAAAACACAAGAAGCACAAATCTGGTAAGCTAACATGGATGGGTAAAAATCACATTTAAGTATAGTCTTAAGGTTTTTTTTTCAATTGTGCATTACAGAAACATTGGTAGAATTGACAGAATGCAGTTCGTATGTATACTTATGTGTATAAAGGTCAAGTTTTACTTTGCACCATTAAAAAACTCAACAGGAGAGATTTTATATTATAACAAAAATACTGTTGCAATACATTTGAATTCGACTCAGTTAAACATGCTTGGACATTATATTTTTACATTTTTCTCTGTAAGTAATGCCTTTTTATCACTTAATAGTTTTGTTTCTGTTCAGAGGTAAAGATAGTGCAAATCTAAGATAGTTATATTATCTGAGTCTCAGTTTATTCTCCATTTCACATATTTTTTAGAAATCTATTTTCAGTATATATTTTATATTGAGAAAAAATAAGGAAATTATATCAACAAATAATGTACAAAGCATATTAGTGTAAAAGGATTCACAGGTTTGTCTTTCACGAAATTTAAATACCCTGTGTATCTTTCAGCAGCCTATTTAAGCAATGAAAGTCTTGTTAAGTCTTTTGAAGTTGATCGCTCTGTTTTTAATGGCTCCATTGCTTTTTACTTTTCCTGTGGTCAACTCAGTGGTAGGCAAGGCAAATGCATATGGTCTATTTTATTCACCTTTATAAAAATTGCTTAATTGAAAAAATTAAAATTGTTTACTAAAACGAATTGTGGTTTATCATCATTATGGATTTCAGATTTTTATTCCTTTCCTCAGTAGCAAAGTTAATTAAAATTTGACAGAAATTTTCTAATGAATTTTTAATGAGCTAGTGCACTTTTGTTTGGCTGACAGAACTGACATTGTAATACAGGTTATTTAAATCATCAGGTGCATTCAACTCAGTGTTGTAAAACGTGTGTAATGAAATATTGATAAAGAAATAATATAATGGTCTGAGGAAATGGCTTAGTTGTTAAGGTGTTTGACTGCGAAACCTAAGGACCCTGGTTTGATTCCCCAGGACCCACATAAGCCAGATGCAAAAGGGGGCACATGCACCTGGAGTTCCTTTGCAGAGGCTAGAGGCCCTGGTGTGCCCATTCTCTCTTCCTCCCTATCTGCCTCATCCTGTCTGTCTCTCAAGTAAATAAATAAATAATAAAAATTTTAAAAAGAGAAATAATGTTTACAGTCAGAACCAGGAATAATTTGTGGGACTGGAAGTTTTAAAGTAGTCCACATTGAACTAATTATTTTTAAAATAACTTTCAGAAATAAAGCTTTGACAGTGTACGATCCATTAGTTTTTTTAAAAACATCTTTTTTCTTCAATATTTCATTTATTTGAGGGGGATATATATATATATATATATATATATATATATATAGAGAGAGAGAGAGAGAGAGAGAGAGAGAGAGAGAGAGAGAGAGGGGGGGGGGGGGGAAGAGAGGGAGGGAGGGAGGGAGGGAGGGAGGCAGGCAGGCAGGGGGGAGGGAAGGAGGGAGGGAGAATGGGTATGCCAGGACCTCTAGCTACTGCAAACACTCCAGATGCATGTGTCACCTTGTGCATCTGGTTTTACATAAGTACTGGGGACTCAAACCTGGGTCCTTTGGCTTTTCAGGCAAGCACCTTAACCACTAACCCATCTCTTTAACCTTATTAGGTTTATATAATGTTAGCTGTGAAATATTTTTTATTTGGAAACATACAGTATTTTATTAACACCATTTTTAACATAAATGAAACTGCTGTATATGTGTTCAGAAATAATTATAATTTATGGTAGTTTATAAAATAAAATACAGAACTGGAGAGATGGCTTAGTGGTTTAGGCACTTGGCTATGAAGCCAAAAGACCCAGGTTCGATTCTCCAAAACACACATAAACCAGATGCACAAGGTCGCACATGTTTCTGGACTTGGTTTGTAGTGGCTGGAGGCCCTGGCATGCCCATTTTCTTGCTCGCTTACTCTTGCTCTCTTTCTCTCTCTCAAACAAATAACTATAAAAAATAAACACATACTAATATAGTTTCTTTTTCAAAGTATACAATAGTAGAATAAAACTAAAGAAAAATGGATTGAAAGGAATTTATATTGCAAGCAAATAATGTTTCTTTTAAATTTAGGATGCTTAGAGACAGAAAATTTATGTTCATTTCATGTTCACTTTTCTAAAAGTAAATGAAAACACTTGGAAGACAAATTGAAAAAGTACTTGTAGATCTTTCTGAACCTGTTTAGTTGGAGTGAGAAGGCTTATATTCAAAAAACAGGAGGAAAAATACACTTAACGGTGTGTTTTCTCATTTTATACTCAGTGCAAATTCTAAAAATCAAATGCTACTGAGTAATAGATATGGCAGGTAGATTCTTTATCTTTTTAATATTGGGTTAGCATAGGCCAATTCCCTTTTTCTCATTATAACAGTGTTACATTAAATATTGTGACAAAACATTTGCTTTATATTGTTTTCAGGCCACTTGTCCTCCATTTCTTGGTGGGTATGTTGAAGTGACCTGTTGCGGCCTTTTATGGTTAATTTTGAGCCTGTTCTAACCAGTGTTTTCTTTTTTGGTCTTTCCAAGTAGGGTCTCTAGCTCAGGCTGACCTGGAAGTCACTATATAGTCTTAAGGTGGCCTAGAAGTCACAGTGATCCTCCTACCTCTGCCTCTCAAGTGCTGGGATTAAACGCATGCACCACCATACCTGGCTATCTAACACTTTCTTGAAGTGAGCTCCATGGTTGTAGATTTAAGCTTTCTTCTTACATAAGATCATACCAGATTGGTTTTGAAATTTAGAAATCTTATAATTTTAGATTGTAATGTATATAATATTTCAATGTATATAGTATTATCAAGTAACATCCTAAGTAGGGCTTGGGAGACCCCTATAATCACTAGTGATTTCTACAGAAAATACACAGTTCAGACTAGATGAAATAAAAATTAACAAACTATAAAACAAGGGCTAGGGAAATGGCTCAGTGGATAAAGTGCTTGCTGTTCAACCATGTATACCTTAGCTTGAACCCCTCAGAAGCAGATACTTGTGGCAGATATCTCTCTCTAGCCCTAGAAATAACTTTTTAAGAGGAAAAGTCCAGAGTAAAAAAGTGTTCAGGGGGCTGGAGGGATGGCTTAGCAGTTAATGCATTTGCCTGCAAAGCCAAAGGACCCAGATTCAATTCCCAGAACCCACGTTAGCCAGCTGCACAAGGGGGCGCACGTTTTTGGAGTTCATTTGCAGTGGCTGGAGGTCTGGCACACCTATTTAAAGAAAAAAAAATTGTTCAGAACCTTTTTTATTTATTTATTTTTGCAAAAAGAGTTCATTATAACACAGAGAAAAGCAGAAGGAGTAGTCATTTTCCTCATCACCTAATTCTCATTCTTTTTTTTTTACCAATTCCTTTAAGAAGCCTCCCATTATCTTTCTAGGTAAACACCAGACACTTCTTCACAATTACTCTAGTCCCATTCATTTGAAGGATTTTTTTGTTTGTTTTTGTTTTTTTAGATTTTTCGAAGTAGGGTCTTGCTCTAGCCCAGGCTGACCTGTAATTCACTATGTAGTCTCAAGGTGTCCTTGAACTCACAGTGATCCTCCTACCTCTGCCTCCCATGTGCTGGAATTAAAAGTGTGAGCCACCATGCCTGGCTATTTGTGAGATATTTTGATTAGTCTCTCCCTTCTGTTCTATAATATCTCTGAGGACTAAAGAATTGTTTCTAGCTTTGTATCCCTACCACTTACCATCATTACTGACACATCTAGGACTCATTGGATAAATATGTGAACATATATAATATGCTTTGCCCAGGAATAAGATGAGCCTCTTAGTATTGATCATTAGTTACTGTTTCAAGGATATATATATATGTGTGTGTGTGTGTGTGTGTGTGTGTGTATATATATATATATACACACACACACACACACACACACACACACACACACATATATAATATTTATCTATTTATTTTGAAAGAGAAAGAGGCAGAGAGAGAGAATGGGTGTGCCTGGGCCTTCAGTCACTGCAAATGCACTCCAGATGCATGCACCCCCTGTACACCTGTACGATATTGTGTGCTTGCATCAGTGTGTGTCTGGCTTACATGGGACCTGGAGATTCAAACATGAGTTCTTAGGCTTTGCAGGCAAGTGTCACTAAGCCATATCTCCAGCCCCCTATATATATATTTTTTAATAGAAACAAATGGTATATACCACTTTATAGTTTGCTTTGCTACATCATAAGTGTATTTGTTTATTTTGCAATTTATTGACTGAACCTCTTTAGTAGGCATTTTGATTGTTTCAGTATTATTATAGATTATATGAAGCAAATACTTAACTAAAATTATTTAGAAATTTAAAAAATTTAGGAGACTTTGAATAAAGCCTGAAAAAAACAGACAAAAATAATTTAATTCAGTAATTAAACATCTGTTCATTGATGCATTAAGTAGTACTTTCCCTACCAGTTCAGTTTAAATGAGTTTTTTCCTTTCAAGTAGCCATTATTTTCAGCCAGTTTGTTTTATTTTATTTTTTTTTAATATTTTTTGTTCATTTTTTATTTATTTATTTGAGAGCGACAGACACAGAGAGAAAGACAGATAGAGGGAGAGAGAGAGAATGGGCGCTCCAGGGCTTCCAGCCTCTGTAAACAAACTCCAGACGCGTGCGCCCCCTTGTGCATCTGGCTAACGTGGGACCTGGGGAACCGAGCCTCGAACCGGGGTCCTTAGGCTTCACAGGCAAGCGCTTAACTGCTAAGCCATCTCTCCAGCCCTGTTTTATTTTTTAATATTTTTATTTATTTACTAGAGAGAAAGGTGGAGAGAGAAAGAGACACCAGGGCTGCAAATGGACTCCAGAAACATGTGCCACTTTGTGCATCCAGCTTTATGTATTGGAACTGGAGAATCAAACCCAGGCTGGTAGGCTTTGCAAGCAAGCATTTTAAACCACTAAGCCATCTCTCCTAGCCCCATTTTTAAAAAATTTTTATTGACAACTTCTATAATTGTAAACAATATCCCATGGTAATTCCCTCCCTCACCCCACTTTCCCCTTTGAAACTCCACTCTCCATCATACCCCTTCCCCCTCTCAATCAGTCTCTCTTTTGTTTTGATGTCATCATCTTTTCCTCCTATTATAATGGTCTTGTGTCAGGCACTGTGAGGCCATGGATATCTAAGCCATTTTGTTTCTGGAGGAGCACATTGTAAGGACTCTTACCCTTCCTTTGGCTCTTGCATTCTTTCCGCCACCTCTTCCACAATGAACCCTGAGCCTTGGAGGGTGTGATAGAGATATTACAGTGCTGAGAACTCCTCTGTCACTTTTTAGTACCATGCTGCCTTCAGAGTCATCCTAAGGTCACTGCCATCTGAAAAGAGAAGGTTTTTTAACCAAAAGTGAGAGTAGCATTAATATATAGGTATGAACATGAAGAGAAATGCTTACTGGGCAGTTTGGTGAACATAGTATATACATTTAGCCAGATACCAGCAAACATTACACCCCTAGGGCTCATAACTACCCCTGTTGTAGGTTTTCAGTGTCAGTGATATATTCCCTTCCATGGAGCAGGCACCCAGTCAAATTAGAGGGTGATTGGTTTCCTTTCCCCTTAACAGATGTGCCACTGTTGCACCTATTGGCTCATTTGGCTTGGCTGGCCAAGTATAAGGCTTGTAGTGTCTACTGTTGAGTATCTTCACTGATGATTTATCTTGCACCCATTGAACAGCATGCAGCATGGCTTTTTCCAGCTTTTTGTCAGCTGGTCTAGATGGAATAGGTTTTCAGCTCAGCTCCATTAGGGTTTCTCAGTAACCTTATAGTCCAAGTACGTGGAGTCTTCAGCAATAGGGTCTTACCATCTATTCCTGGTGGGAAACCAAGGACCTCGCCAATGGCCTGTAATGTTTTGGGGGTATCAGGGACCTCCCTCGCCAACAACTCACTGGAAGATCCCATCCCTGACACTGAAAATTTAAGAATAATGGGAACTGAAGCGATGAAAGCTGAAAGTGATGAATAATATGAGCAAAACATGTAGTTAAAATTAAGGAAGTTGTTACTAAAAAAGTAGTACAATAAAAATCTTTCATGGAAAGTTAAGTGTTACAAGCTGTTTGATGAGAGTATGCCAGTTTGGAGAGATGTTAGGCAAATGCTATTAGTTTAAAGAAGTGAGTCAGGAGATCAGTACAAATGAACGAGCTTGATATAAGATAGATGTTTAAAAAGCAACGAACAGTTTTATAGAAAAAGATTTAAAAATAATGTAATATTTGAATACTTTCAGGATAATATTTGTGAAAAGTCTGTAGTGTTCTATGTTGGTAGCACTTAGAACTTAATTATATGCATCTTCCTGGAAAAGTTTACTTAGAACATGAACAGGAGATTCTAAGATCATATGAAGATAAAAAAAAAAAAACTCTACTTCTTGTCATTAAGATAAAATAGGGCTGGAGAGATGGTGTAGCAGTTAAGCGCTTGCCTGTGAAGCCTAAGGACCCCGGTTCGAGGCTCGGTTCCCCAGGACCCACATTAGCCAGATGCACAAGGGGACGCACACGTCTGGAGTTCGTTTGCAGTGGCTGGAAGCCCTGGTGCGCCCATTCTCTCTCTCACTCTCTATCTGCCTCTTTCTCTTTCTGTCACTCTCAAATAAATAAATAAAAATCTTTTTTTAAAAAAGATAAAATAAAAATTGGGGCTGGAGAGATGGATTAGCAGTTAAGTGCTTGCCTGTGAAGCCTAAGGACCCCAGTTTGAGGCTTGATTCCCCAGGACCTACTGTAGCCAGATGCACAAGGGGGTGCACATATCTGGAGTTCATTTGCAGTGGCTGGAGGCCCTGGTGCGCCCATTCTCTCTCTTCTTCTCTCTGCCTCTTTTTCTCTCTGTCATTCTCAAATGAATAAATAAATAAAAATAAACAAAATTTTTTTTGAAATTGCAATGTAAGGAATGTAACTCAGGAACTTATGCAGCACTGAGCAACATCCCTGGCCCCATGCCTTTATATTTTTTCAGTCCCTTTGAATTTTCTTCTAAAAGAACTGATATTCATATAAAGCTTAGTTTATGCCATGCACCATTCTAGCCTTTGTACATTACTTTATTTGATCATCATAAAAACTCCAAAAAAGAGTTTGGGGATGTGACTCAGTTCCAGTTCTAGATTACAAAGGTTTAGGGTTTTGTGCCTCAGTTAGAGGATAATATATGTTTTCAGTTATAATTTCTGTCTCAGATTGAGAATGATTTCTTAAATTGTTCTCAACATAGTGCAGTGCTTCATTAGGTATGTTCTTGTAACATTAATTACATAGTTTTATTATTAGGTTTATTAAAATTTTCTTATGCATTTTCCAAGCACAAATTGACACTTTCTGTCTGTGACTGGTTTAGCCCAACAGTGAGTGGTCAATACTAAAACATCATTGTTGCAACTATGCCTATGTTTTAAATTAACTTCTGAATTCCACATACTCCTAGGTCTAAGTTGTTTTTTTTTTGTTTTTTTTTTTTTTTTCCCAAGGTAGGGTCTCATTCTAGCTCACTACTGACCTGAAATTCACTATGTACTCTCAGGGTGGCCTTGAACTCATGGCAGTCCTCCTACCTCTGCCTCCAAAGTGCTGGGATTTTTTTTTTTTTTTTTTTTTTTTTTGTGGTAGGGTTTCACTCTAGCCCAGGCTGACCTGGAATTCACTATGTAGTCTCAGTGTGGTCTCAAACTCACAGCCATCCTCCTACCTCTGCCTCACAAGTGCTAGGATTAAAGGCATGTGGCACCACACCCAGCTCTTAGGTCTGAATTTTTAATATGTTTTATAGGACCAGGTAAGTTTAGGACAGTAAAAGGCCCAGGGTATACTCAAGCAATGAGAAGAATGCCCACTGGGGGGCAGTATGTAACTTGACTAGTATATGACTACTGTCTAGTCCTGAAGTCAAAACAAACTATCCAGTAATTAGAGTGAAGGTGCTAGCTATAACATCTTTCACTCCATTAATTGGCCAGGATTTATTTGTCTTATCTGACTGGCCAGGAAAGTGCTTCTTCCTCCCTCTTCACCGTGTGTGTGTGTGTGTGTGTGTGTGTGTGTGTGTGTGTGTGTATGTGTGTATGTATTTACACACACACCTCATGAAGCTGCCCACTCAGTGAAAGAGAACAACTTTCACTTGATAGACTTTTCTTCTGTCATGGGTATACAGATACCTTCATTCCCTTGTTAGAACCTCCAAATAAACCCAAATAACTGCTGTATTTTTTTTGTAATAACCTATGCTTCATTAAAAAAATTAATGTCTAGTGGCTGGCTCAGTGGTTAAAGGTGCTTACTTGCAAAGCCTGATATCTCAGGTTGAATTCCCCATTCACCCATATAAGGCCAGAGCAAGAAGTTGTACAACCATTTGGCATTTACTTGCAGTAGTAAGAGACCCTGGTGCATCAGTACACACACACAAATAAATAGCTTAAGAAAACATTTTTTAAAACATAAGCACAGGGTCTGAGAGATGGCTCAGTGGATAAAGTACTTGCCATACAAGCATGAGGATACCCAGTACCACATATAATGCTGGGCATGATGGTCTGCCCTGTGCTCCTACCACTAGGGAGGCAGAGGCACTCATACCCCCAAGGCTTACTGTCTAGCTGAATCCACAACCTCTAAAAGTTCAGCAAGGGATCTTGTCTCAAGGAATATGGTGGAGAGCAATTTAGGCCACCCATACATACATATGTGAACCCATACACATGAACAAACCTACACACAAAATACAGCATGGATTTTAACAAAGGATGAGGCAATACTAAAAGTGTTTTGAGATTCTACACCACCCTCAGTAAGTGTGGTGGTTTGGATGAGGTGTCCCCCATATACTTGTGTGTTTTGAATGCTTGGTCCCCAGCTAATGGCAGTTTGGGAGGAGGAGCCTTGCTAGAGGAGCTGTGTTGTTGAGGGTGGGCTTAAGAGTATTACAGCCACCTCTCCCTTGCTGGAACTGGGCTCACTGTTCTGGTGTGGTATAAGAGGTGATGTCCAGCCTCTGCTCATGCCATCCTTTCCCCTCTGTCATGGAGCTTCCCCTTAAGACTGTAAGCCAAAAGTTCATACTTTCCTCCTGTAAGTGCTTTTGGTCAATTGTTTTGTCCCAGCAATGAAAAGGTAACTTAGACATGAAACTTTAACAATGAAAATAGAAATCTTGTAACCTTAATCAAAAATAGTCTGAAGTCAGGTTGGTGAGATGGTTTAGAGGTACTTGCCTGCAAAGCCTAAGGACCCATGTTCTACTCCCAGATTCCATGTAAGCCAGACACATTAGCTGATGCATGCATAAGGTGGCACATGCATCTGGAGTAGGATTGCAGTTGATGTAGGTCCTGATGTGCAAATTCTCTCTCCCTCCCCTAATTTAAAAAGAAAGAATCTGAAGTCAGTTGAAAGCAGATTTTTGCTGAATGTGGTGGTATATACTTTCAATCTGAGCACTCTGAAGCCATAGGTATTGCTGTGAGTTCAAGGTCAGCCTGAGACTATATAGTGAATTGCAAGTCAGCCTGAGCTAGAACAAGACCTTACCTTAAAAAAAAGAAGAAGAAGAAGAAGAAGGGCTATAGGGACTGCTTAGTGGTTAAGGCATTGACCTGCAAAGCCAAAGGACCCAGGTTCAATTCCCCAGGACCTACGTTTGCCAGATGTACAAGGGGGTGCATGTCTCTGGGTTTGTTTGCAGAACTTAGAGGCCCTGGTGTGCCCATTCTCATCTCCCTCTTTCTCTGTCAAATAAATTAATAAATAAAAATAAAATATTTTAAAAAGCAGATGTTGTCTCTGCAGAAAGGTTGAAACAATGTAGTATTTTACCTTCAAACAGCATAGCTGTGAAGCAAGAAAAATCTGTTCTCAAGTATCTACTTCTGCGTTTAGTAGCTACAAATTCTCCATTAATTTCTCTTAACTTGAGCTGGGGAGATGGCTTAGTGACTAAGGCACCTGCCTGCAAAGCTGAAGGACCCAGATTCAACTCCCCAATACCCATGTAAGCCAGATGCACAAGATGATACATGCATCTGGAGTTCATTTGCAATGGCTAGAGGCCCTGGCACACCCATTCTCTCCCACCCCCCCTTCCTCTCTTTCAAAAAGTAAATAAATATATTATTTTTAAACTCTCTGTACTGTTGTACTTACCTTGCTAAATTGGAATAGCAAATGTATAAAACCTTGCATGTGTAGAGTCTGGCACATGGTGAGAATCAATAAGTGATAACTGTAATATTTGTGAAATAGAATTGCATAATAGAAGGAGCTTGAACTTTGGAGTTAGAATTTCTGGCTGTGGTGCTTACTTACTGACACTTAAGCAAGTTAATTTATCCTTTTGGTATTTACTTATGTACAATAAAACATAGGATATTGGTCTGGAGAGATTGCTTAGTGGTTAAGTGCTTGCCTGTGAAGCCTAAGGACCTCGGTTTGAAGCTCGATTCCCCAGGACCCACGTTAGCCAGATGCACAAGGGGTCGAATGCACCTGGAGTTCGTTTGCAGTCGCTGGGGCCCCTGGTGTGCCCATTTTCTGTCTCTGTCTATCTGCCTCTTTCTCTCTCTTTCTGTCGATCTCAAATAAATAAATAAATAATAACCAAAAAATAGGATATTAATTTCCTTACCTTCAGTTGATGTTTTTTCTTTGCGTGTGCACATATATGTATGGGCACATGAAGAGACCAGTGGACAACCTGGAATATTATTCTTAGGAATGCAGTCCACCTCTTTTTCTTTCCATTTATCTTCCATTTTATTATTTTTGAAAAATTGCACTTCTTATTTTATTTCTTTATTTGAGAGAGAAAGAAGCAGACATACAGAGAGAGAACATAGGCACACCAGGGCCTCCTGCCACTGAAAATGAAATCTAGATGCACGTGTCATTTTGTGCATCTGGCTTTATGTGGGGACTGGGGAATCAAACCTGTGCTGTCAGGCTTTGCAAGCATGCACCTTTAACTGATGAGCCCCATCACTTCAGCTCCACCTCTTTTTGAGATAGGATCTTTTTTTTGATTTTTCGAGGTAGGGTCTCACTCTAGCCCAGGCTGACCTGGAACTCACTATGTAGTTTCAGGGTGGCCTCAAACTCATGGCGATTCTCCTACCTCTGCCTCCCGAGTGCTGGGATTAAAGGCGTGCGCCACCACGCCCGGCTAGGATCATTTTTATTAGCTTGGAGCTTGCCAGTGAGGCGGCTGCCTCTTCCTTTCTGCCTCCTGAGCACTGAGACTATAGATGTTTTCTGACACACCTGTCATTTTACATGGTACTATGGAGCAAACTTGAGTCTAGGTATAAGATAAGCACTCTACCCATTGAACTATCTTCCTAGCCTCTTCAGTGCTTTGAATGTTAAATGGGTTAATTTATATAAATCACTTTAGTAAGTATCTGGCTTACTATAATTGGTAATAAAATCCCAATAAATGTTAGACTTCTATGATGACCATTAGGTCATTTGTGAAACTTTGGTAAATAGTATAAATTAAGCCAGGCATGTTGATATATATTTGTAATCCCACCTACTAGGAAGACTGATGCCAAAGGATCACAAGTTTGAAACCAACACGTAAAACCTATCAAAACCAATATTTCAAAATTAAGAAAAGGTTGGAGTTATAATTCAGTGCCTAGCACACATGAGGCCCTGATTTCTATTCCCAGTACTGAAAAACAGTGTGAATTATTTAAAACCATTTCAGTGTTGTCTTCACTATATTAAAAAAAAAAAAGCTCAAGGGATGTACAGAATCATAAGTAATTTCTGCCTCTTTTTTCCTATCCCTATACTGGCAGAATTTCTGATGAAAAGTGGAGTTGTTGTATTTAAGGCTCATTTCTTGGAACTTATTGTGTGCTGAATATGAAGTGAATAATGTTATTTGTCATCAGTAACTCACAACATAGGAAAGAAGATAAATCATTAAGTTATTATACTATGATAAGTATTATAGTCTTTGATTTGTATAAAAGGAGAATGGTAGCACAGAAGATGTATGAACAAGAACTATAATAAAGGAGTGAGAAAAAGAATTTGAAGGTTTTAAAAAAAGATTTTCTGTTAGAATTTTTTCTCACCATAACTAAAGCAAAAAAAAAAAAAAAATAAGTAAAATTCTCAAGAAATAAGTACTATTCTCCTTCACAGAAAAAAGTTTTGCAGGGTCATACAGCTACTAAGTAGGTGGCTATATTTAAATTCACACAGCTTAATTTGAAATCTTAAAACCACTACAGAACTACTGTTGTAGTTCTGCACCTAGGGAGTCACTAGCACTTAGGCATCATATGACTAATGAACTGAACTAGTAAGTGCCTGCACTTCTAGAGTCATTCAAGTGGCTGCTAGAATGAACTGAGAATTTACCAGAGCTTATATGAAATGCATTGCAGTGTTAGGAGTAAGTTGTGCTCATGAATGAATACAGAATGTAAAGATTTTTTAATGATAATTAGAGGAGTTAGGGAGGTAGTTCTTGGTAGAGTGCCTGCCAAGCATGCAGAGTCCTAAGTTTGATTCCTAGCAAAAGCACAGGGTCTTATTCCTGTAGCTTCAACACTCAGGAGGCAGAAGGAGAAGGATCAAAAGTTCAAGGTCAGCCTGGAATACATGTCCCTTACTATAAAAATAGAAGTTTTATGCATGTACATATCTTCTTTTGTCAAGTTAAATATGAAGAAGTAGATAAGCTTTAAATGTGTGCTACACATTGGATTTCCTTAAGAATATGCAATTTATTTTTCCTAGTGATTTCTGAGACCACAAATTACTAGTTACACTTTACCTTCTAAAACTCTGGATATTGAATATTGCCAAGGGAAGCCTATTTATTAAACAAACGTGGAACTAATGGGATAGAAAAACTTGATATTCTGAAACTACTAAGAAAGTTTTTACTGTATGTTGGCTAGAGTCCGTATTCTTTAGGTAGGGTTCTTAACAGGGGTTCCTGACTGCAGAAGTTACTGTTAAAGGTAAGGCTGTTTTTCCTGGGTAGTCTTACTACAGTTGCGAGTGTAGACTTTAACTGAGCAAAGTATTTTGTGGTTTTCTTGCGTAATCTTATTTTGATAAACTTTGGCATTTATTCTTCATAAGGAAGATCATAATAGTTTGGTTCTTACTATTTAAAGAAATAGCATTTTTAATGTGTCTGTTATAGGTAGCTTAATATTTGCTTTTACTGGGGCTTGTTTTGATTCATTATTTTCATCTGACTTACTAGCGGCCATCTGTTAGTTATAATTTAACTTTCAAGGCTGTATCTATTTTGACTTTTGTTAATGAAGTGCTGTAAACAGCATTATGAAGCTTTTCTCTTTTAATCTTGAAAGGAAAAAAATCCATATCTAAAAAAGCAGTCACAAAGAAGAGGAAAACTGTCACAAAGTCACCTACTGTACCAGAATTTCAGGTAAATGTTTCACCTTGTCTCAAGTTTTTTAGTTTAATTTTGTTTCCGTGTTTGTTTTAATCCTTGAGAGACTGCCTGAATTTCAAGAAACTGTAACACATACTCTTTCATTGTAGTTTATTGTATTTCAGCAAAAATTTTTTTCTTGACAAGTACAGATTATAAGGAAGAAACAATCTGCTAGTATATCATAATCTTTTTAACCTCTTTTTCTCTCTGGATAGTCAAAATTCTCTGAGGATATTTTTAATATGCCAACTTGTACTAACTTTTGTAGAAGCAGGTTAATAGAAATATATATGCACATGTCTCCCTCCTCTATATTTATTTATATGCATACATTCCTAAATATATAAGCAAATATGTAAGTCAATGTCTTCTAAAAAAATCATAATTTATACATAATAATATTGCCTTGCTAACCCATGCACACTCATTTGAGAAATAGAGAAATTGTAGACTGATTACCTTCAAAAAGAAGTATTTTCACTCTTAGCTACATATGTAATATATAGAGAGAATATTCAAAAAGTTAAATGGAATGGTCTTTAACATTTCTTCCAAAATATTGTCTATATTGCCATATGTGTAGTTTTTGCTTATAACTAATATTACAAATAAGCAATCTTACCATAATTAATATTATTAATATTAATATTATTTTTTAAAAGTGTTTTCTTCAAAAAATAGATCTTTCTTTAAATTTTCTTTGTTGTAGTTTGTCCAGTCTATTTACAAAAGTTTTATAAGATTATACCTTATTGCTAAAAGTGAAAAATAATGTTAAGATGAAATTTATAATTGCTTTTTAGAGGTAACTTTGTAGTTATTTCTAGGGATGAATATAAAGGGGTAATAATTCTGAAAAAAATAATGTGCAGTCTTGATATATCTCTATCTATCTATTTATCTAAAAATATATATCCAGAAAATTTAGACATATATTTTCAGTAAAACTACTATTTGTAGAAGATTGGTAGTTGATAAAAAGTATTTTTAAATAAGCAGTAAAAAATAGATGTATTTTAAAGTATAATATTTTTAATGACACTTGCAGGATGATTTGCAAATATTTCTACACGATCTTTTTATATAGTTTTAGTTACAGCATATCTAATAAAAAATTTACAGTTTGGTAGAATGTTTTCTATTATTTCATTGCTTGTAACATTAATGCTATGGTGTTGTATCCTTATGTTTCTACCAATGTCATGCTAGCCTTCACTGTTTTCTCCTGCTCAGCTATTTTTTCCCTTAATTCCTCAATATGGAAATACAAATCTTAGGACAGATCTGGACTTTTTTTAAAGTATTTTTTCATGTTCCTATAGCAATGGGTAGACCTTTACAAGTAATAAAGAATAAAAACCGTATAGATAGTATTTTGTATACTTGCAAGTATATTTTAGTAATGAAAGAAATCAAGTGGGTGACTTATATGACCTACCCCTTTTGGTTTTTCAAGGTAGGATTTCACTCTAGTCTAGGCTGACCTGGAATTCACTATGTAGTCTGAGAGTGGCCTTGAACTCATGGCAATCCTCCTACCTATGCCTACTGAATGCTAGAATTAAAGGTGTGCATCACCGCACCCAGCATCCTAGCATGACCTACTTAAAATTTTTTTTTGTTTACTTTTATTTATTTATTTGAGAGCAACAGAGAGGAAGAGGCATAGAGAAAGAGAGAGAGAGAATGGACGCACCAGGGCCTTCAGCCACACTGCAAACAAACTCCAGTCATGTGCGCCACCTTGTACATCTGGCTAACGTAGGTCCTGGGGAATTGAGCCTCAAACTGGGGTCTTTAGGATTTACAGGCAAATGCTTAATCGCTAAGCCATCTCTCCAGCCTTTTTTTTTTTTTAACAAAATAAATAAATAAAACTTATTTTGGATGTGCCAGGGCCTCTAGCCACTCACTGCACATGAACTCCAGATGCATGTGCCACCTTGTGCATCCACCCTGTGTGGGTACTGGGAAATTACACCTGAGTCCCTAGGCTTTTTGCAGGCAAGTGCTTGAACCTCTAGGCCATCTATCTCTCCAGCCCCTGACCTACTTTGTTTTTTATGTTGACAAAATTAAAATGGAACTTATCAGTGTGTCACATATATGAATGTGAATATGTATAGTCATACATGCTGTTTTAAAAATTTTGGTTTCAGATGTGTGTATGCAGAGAATGATATGTACTGCAAAATGTATTTTTGGTTCTGAGCCATGGAAAAAAAAGTTTGAAGACCTTGTTTAAAGTGATACTTTTAGTTCATTATTGACCACTGGCTTACCACTCTTAGAAACTTAAGGTCAAAAGTGCATGTTTTGCTAGGTTGAGCCATTCAAAATAAATAAAGCCCCTTTCCCGGTTCTTAAGGCATGTATATGTATGTATGTTGGGGAGGGGTGTTGGTTAGGTGTTTGTCAAGCTAAGGTGGAGAAAATGTCTCAGGAGAATAGGGATTCTTATTTCTAGTTTATGATATCAATAGCATGGATGATTCATAAACGAAACTGGCAACTGTAAGAGTCATTTGCTTCATATAAACTAATGAATAAAATAAAGAAACTGGGCGTGGTGACACATGCCTTTAATCTCAGCACTCTGGAGTCACAGTTCAAGGCCACTTGGAGACTACATAGTGAATTCCAGGTCAGCCTGAGCTAGAGTGAAACACTGCCTCAGAGAACAAACAAAAAGAATGAAAGACTAACATGAAGGTAACAGTGATGATTAGCAAACTTCACACACTGTAAAGCTTTGAAAATAACAATTATATAAAGAAGTGAATTTTTGTCTTCCTAGTTTATATGTTAGCCCCTTTGTTGTTAATATTGAGAGTAATAGAAATATTTAAATCAAAGATTGTTCTCATAGTATCCATTCTAAATCATCTTATTGCTGAAATTTTTTTTTAAGTTTTGATACTAAAATACTAAATCCCCTTTTCTTCCTAAAATATTTATTTGCAAGCAGAAAGAGAGACAGGGAGAAGAAAGACAGAGAATAGATGAGCCAAGGCTGCAGACAAACTAGAGACACATCTGGCTTTATTTGGGCACAGGGGAATTGAAGCTGGATTGTTAGAGTCTGTAGGCATGCACCTTAACTGCTGAGCCATCTCTCCAGCCCCTAAAATCCCTTTTGTCAAACTTGACCCTTTTCACAATAGACTGGTATTTGAAATAATAGAAAATATGCTTAGAGAGAAACAAGTTGAAAGATTGTATTTTAATTCCTAGTGAACTGAAATAGTAATAACCTCTTTTGACCTCAACTACTTTTTATTTTACAGTGTTTTGACTTGATTTGCCTTATTTGCTTTTGGAGCACCCATGTTTATATATGCATCTTAACATATACCCCTGTAAGATGATTTTATCACCATTCCTACTTAACTTTCAGTAGTATAAAAATAATATGATGTCTTTATTAAAAGTGAAGAATTGTAAAGTTCATCTTCCAAAGACCTTAAGTCAGTAAGTTAAGCGGATACCAATAATCTGCATAGTGGTTAAGCATATGGACTTTGTGACTAGGCTACTTGAGTTTAAATGCCAGGTCTTTCACTTACTAACTCTGTAACTTTAGGTAAGCTAACCTCTGTGTGTTACCCCCTATACAGAAGGGAAATAATAGTTAGAGTTGTTGTAAGAATTAAATTACATAGTTTAGAGCCGGGCGTGGTGGCGCACGCCTTTAATCCCAGCACTCGGGAGGCAGAGGTAGGAGGATCACCGTGAGTTCGAGGCCACCCTGAGACTCCATAGTGAATTCCAGGTCAGCCTAGGCTAGAGTGAGACCCTACCTCAAAAAACAAAAACAAACAAAAAAAAATTAACTAAAAATAAGTTACACAGTTTACTCTTTTAGCTATTATTATTTATTTCTCAAATAAGAATAGATGCTTCTCATGAAAAGTTCTGCATTATAAATAGGAAAAACAATTGGAATTTGGCTAATAAACATCTACTGATTACCTTAGCATTTTCTCTAGGTACTTAAGACATTGTAATATATTTTAGATTTGGTCTTATGAAAGTGGCACATGATTAAAATGTAAAAATTTGAAAGGTGAAAAATCAAGTAATATGTTTGAATGTAGAGTGAAACCTTGAGCTTATTCTCATTCTAAGATAATAATTGGTATACATTTGGTATTTAGGGGAAATGTTGGGGCTTTTTTATCAGCAGTAATTGCAAAATACAGCAAAATATTTTATTTCAAATGGTTAGATATTGATGATTTAAGTTTTTAATAAAACTTAGCAGTTATGATTTATTAAATTGTTTTTACATTATCAGTTTTATAATATAAGACTATTGGACTCAAAGCTAAAAATCATGTTTCTCCTAAAAGCCTTTTAACAAGTTCAATATTTATGATATATCTAATAGTATATGAATTGTCTTTTGTACATAATTATGACAGAAAGTTGTGAAAGTGTTCCTAAAAGTTGGTGTGTCAAGTTTCTAAAAATGATTTAACAGCTCTAGTTACCATGGCTCTGCTTTTCACTGGTAACAAAAAAAAAAAAAGAAAGAAAATAAAAATGTAATTTGTACTTGCATCTGCTCCCTATGTGTAGTACATTCTATAGGTTATTTTGCAGAGGAAATCCACATAGACTTACATAGCAGTATTGTTATAAACATACTCATGAGCCTTAACATAATCTGAAAAAGAACAAATGTTCTACCTAACTAGTGGAGAAACTATGCAATAAAACCTGTGGATTGAGTCATAATTTTAATTGCTGCTCTTAAACTGAGTATTTTTAACTTTTTGTTTCTCTATAGCAGAGATTTTGATTCTTGAAAATCTATCAACTTTTTAAATACAGTGCATTGAAAGAACCATTTTTAATTATACATTATTAAAATGTTTTATTAACTTGTCAGAAATTATTTTATTTTCATGTCAGAAGTGATATCTCTTATTTGCCATAATTTGTCATCATTGCTGACATCACATACTCATAAGAAGTAAGTAATTACAGCCAGGCGTGGTGGCACGCACCTTTAATCCCAGCACTCAGGAGGCAGAGGAGGAGGATTGCCATGAGTTCGAGGCCACCTTGAGACTCTGTAGTGAATTCCAGGTCAGCCTGGGCTACAGTGAGACCCTACCTCAAGAAACCAAAAAAAAAAAAAAGAAAGAAATAAGTAATTTCAGCTGGTCATGGTGGCTCATGCCTTTAATCCCAGCATTCATGAGGCAGTGGTAGGAGGATCACTGTGAGTTTGAGGCCAGCCTGAGACTACATAGTAAATTTAAAGTCAACCTGGGCTAGAGGAGATCCT
Source organism: Jaculus jaculus (assembly GCF_020740685.1). Taxonomy (NCBI): domain Eukaryota; kingdom Metazoa; phylum Chordata; class Mammalia; order Rodentia; family Dipodidae; genus Jaculus; species Jaculus jaculus. The sequence goes on from NC_059102.1 coordinate 51,758,715, forward strand.
ATCTAAATTTAAAGAAAAAAACAAAAAAAAAAACAGCCAGATGTGGTAGCTCATGCCTGTAATCCCAGCACTTGGGAGGCAGAGGTAAGTGGATTGCCATGCATTCCAGACCACTCTGAGACTACATAGTAAATTCCAGGTCTGTCTGGGCTAGAGTGAGACCCTACATTGGGAAAAAAAAAAAAAAAAAGTAATTTTTCTGTCAGCATGGCTTTAATGAGTGCTAAATTTTATTTAAATACAGTATAAATCTTTAATTTGTATCATATATTTAGTATTTTGCCTACAATTTTTATAATAGACCATGGAATCTTCTTATTAGGATAATGGTGAAAATAATCTTATTTTGTTTAGATATATTTGCTTTTTTTCTGATGGCTTAAATTTTATCTTTCTTTTAATACATACTGTGTATTTTTTAATTTGGCACAATATCTTATGTTTTTAATTAAGTATATTTCAAACATTGAGTTCCTAGCAAAATGGCATAATTTTGCATGATTTAAGCAATTAAATAAGGAATTTTTTATTATGTAGTAAGTGTTTGCAGTATTACCTGGATGTAACTCAAGCTACTGGGAAAAATAGAGTTATTTTTATATTTAAATTGTGTTTTTGTTTTTGTTTTTTTGAGTTAGATCTCACTCTGTCTAGCCCAGGCTGATCTGGAACTCACTCTGTAGTACCAAGCTGGCTTGAACTCCTAACAGTCCTCCTATGTCTTCCTTCCAAGTGCTGGAATTAAAGGCGTGTGCTATCATGTTTAGCAAAAAAGGGTTTGAATAAGATGCTTTGCTTTGTTCCAAAAAATGCATCTGTTCTCCTTAATAAAATGAATTTTACTTACTGGATTGAGTCTAATCTATCTTTTTCTTTCTCGTTTTTTTGTTGATTTTGTTTATTTATTTGAGAGAGACAGAGAGAGTAAGAGGGAGAGAGAGAATGGGCGCGCCAGGGCCTCCAGCCACTGCAAATGAACTCCAGACACGTGCGCCCCCTTGTGCATCTAGCTAACTTGGGTCCTGGGGAATCGAGCCTAGAACCGGGCTTCTTAGGCTTCACAGGCAAGCGCTTAACCGCTACGCCATCTCTCCAGCCCTTCTTTCTCTTTTTCTCTCTCTCTTTCTCTCTTTCTTCCTCTCTCTCTCTTCCTCTCTCTTCCTCTCTCTTTGTCTCTCTTTGTCTCTCTTTCTCTCTCTCTCTCTCTCTCTCTCTCTCTCTTTCTTTCTTTCTTTCTTTCCTTTCTTGAGGCTGGAACTCACTTTGTAGCCCAGGCTGGCCTCAAACTCAGCCTGCGGAGTGCTGGGATTAAAGGCAAGCACCACCTTGCCCAACTGATGTCTCTCTTTTTTTTTGTTTGTTTGATGTAGGGTCTCACTCTAGCCCAGGCTAACCTGGAATCCACTGTATAGTCTCAGGGTGGCCTCGAACTCACGGCAATCCTCCTACCTCTGCCTCCTAAGTGATGAGATTAAAGACGTGTGACACCACACCTGGCTGATGTCTATTTTTAAAAGCAGCATTTGACTTGAGTTTAAAGATTTTACTATTATTTTTCTTAAATAGTGCTGGATGATAACTCAGTGACTAAAACACTTGCCTCACAAGGGTGAGGACCAGAGGTCAGATCCCCAGCACCCACATGAATGCTGGATAGATGTAGCAGCCTGCCTATACTCCCAGTATTTGGGAAGCTGAGACAAGATTCTTTGGTCAATCTAGTCAGCTAGCCTTTCTACTTTCCTATGAGCTTTGCCACCTGTGCAAATGAGAAATATATGCTGTGATACTAACCAATATGTGAAGTTAAGTGGAAAGGGATTTTGACATCCTCAGGATGTGGGACAAAATTGGATGTAGCAGTAATAATAATAGATGAACAAATAAATTGAGTCTTCGATAAGTACTTACTAAAAACCTGCTGTTGGACCAACATTGTAATATGGCTTTATGGATACAGTAAAGGCTGAAGAGATAATCTGGTTTTAGAATTACTTACATAATTGGCCAATCCATTGCTTGGCCATCTGCATTTCTTCTTTTTTTTAAAAAAAAAGTATTTTATTTTTATTTTTGCAATACTGGGAAATGAACTCAGGGACTTGCACATCTTAGGCAAGTGCTCTACCACTGAGCCACACCCCCAGCCTTGCATTTCTTTTAGAACCATTAGCAAATTGGAATATATGATTTCTAATAAATACAAGCTGTACTCTCCTATCACATCATTGTATAATATTTTCTACTCGGAAATTGTTATTGTTTTTTACCACTGAACAACATCCTGTGCTTAAAAAATATTTAACTTAGATTGCTTACATAAATATTTACCCTAACTTGCTTATACTTTGAAGTTTTATAAATAAAATTTTTAGTATTTGTTACTAATAATTATAACATAATAGTTGTGATGATTTTTTTCTTAATCTATCAGACTGAACATGAGATTTTTTGTTAGGATAAAGCCTAATAATAAAATTAGTTTATGCGTTCCCCATCTCATATTTGTATCACTTAATAGAAAAAAGAAAATATAGTCCAGGCATGGTGGCTCATGCCTGTAATCCCAGCACTGAGGAGGTCAAGGCAGGTGAGCACCCTGAATTTAAGGACAGCCTGGTGTACACAGTGAGTTCAGGACAGACTGGGCTACAGAGTGAGATTCAGTCTTAAAAAAAATAATAGGAAAAGAAAGTGTGCCTTTTTAGGAAAACAGTGGTTATATATAAACATTAATTAATACATATATAGGGACAATTAAAATTGATTTAATAATTTATAAGAATTTTAAGTTAAAACATTATAAACATTCCAACAAGACTTACTTTGATCTGAAACTTTTCATCTCTGTATAGATGCAATTTTGTTTCATAATCTTTTATTTCCATTTCACAAAGGGTGCTTTCAACTTGCTTAAATGACTTCAGGGAAATGCTAAATACATTCTACTCTTTGGAAAAGCTCCATATAATTTTACAAAATCTAAAGTGGAATTAGTAATATTTTTGTTATCTTTGCTGATACTTTACTGTTTAAACCTTTGTAATTAAACCAAGCTAGCTTACTTAATAACTAAGTAACAATCATTTAGGCCTTTTGTTATTGTTACCAAAGTAAATTAAAATGGACCACAAATGTGTGGAAGGAAAGAGACATTGCATTTTCTGATGGTTTTATTTAAAAACTGTTGAGTGTGATGGCGTACACCTGAAATCCCAGAACAGACATGGGTGGCTGAAGCAGGAAGATCACAAGCTTGAGGCTGGTCTGGGTTACATAGTGATACCCTGTCTCAAAAAAAACCAAGCAAAAAAAATAATAATAATAATAACTATTAAGTTCATGTTAAGGATGTATATTAATACAGCACGTGTCATTACAGTCCTTCTTTTCTAGCATGATTAACAGCAATCGCTAAGAGATGTTCAGTTACTACTTAGCAAACCAAAGCAAAGGGAAAATAAAATGGTCTCCAGAGCTGCTTCTATTCACCCGCTAGGAGACTGCCTGATGGAATGTTTCTTAAAGCAAAGGGACAATAAAACAGTTCTCCAGGGGTTCATCTCTTCACCTGCTAGGAGTCTGCCTGATGGAATGTTTCCTAAGGGTAATATAGCACATGTGAAATCTAGAGCGAGTTTCCAGATCTTTGTCATTCTGGACTGAAACTTTATAATAAAATGACTGGATTATAAAACAAACAAAGGTAGGGATGTGGGATGAGATCACCAATATTGAAATTTTAGGTTATTTTATACTAAGCCAGAAGCACATACATCCAAAGTAAATATCTCTCAAAATAAAAACTGTGGAGCTTTCCTTGTTTTTAATACTACAGAGAAAAATTGTTGTGAATTTAAGTGTATGTTAAATAAAGCTTCTGTTACCACATTTTGGTGTTTTATATTATGTGTTATCAAGCTGTGTTTTTGTGTTTTATTTTAGCTTATTTGCACTAATCTTGATGAACTCAGGGAATTAATCACAAAAATCGAGAATGAACTCAAAGATCTGGAAAACAGTAGAAAAAAATCGGTAGGTGTTAATCCAAAAGTTCTGTCTATTATTCTCAGCATTAAAATTTATTCCTTCTTTTTTCCTAAAGCCTTTTAAAAGCTTGTTCTCCTGGATTACATGGAAATTTGCAATGAAAGATAGAAATAGTGTTTCTTTTATTTCCCCCATGTGGTCTAGTTTTCATTTTTAATACACAAAGATGGTATCAGAGGCAAGAAAATTCATTTTCTTTGCCTGGTTTACATCAAGTAAAGTTTTATATATTTCCCAGTTTACTGGTGGACTGTTTTGATGGATAATTTTTAGATGATGCTTATCTTTCAAACAGTCTTAATTATGCATATTTAATGGAAGTTTATTTCAAAGTAATTCATTTTTTTTTAGAAAACTTTTTTAATATTTATGTATCTGAGAGAGAGAGAGAGAGAATGGGAGCACTAGGGCTTCCAGCCACTGCAAACAAACTCCAAATGCACATTCAACCTTGTGTATCTGGCTTTACGTGGGTACTTGGGAATGAACCTGGATCTTTAAGCTTCAAAGGCAGGCGCCTTAACTGCTAAGCCATCTCTTCTCCTCTGTTAAAATTAAGTATAATATGAAAGCAGATATAAGTTGTTCAGTCAGGCTCCCAATACTTTTTATTATTACCAAGGTGACCTTTTAAAAAACTTTTATTGGCTGATAGATTTTTTAAATTAATTTTTACAGTACTCAATTCATAATCCTTAATTATCTTTTTTAAACAAACTTTTCTAAAATTTTTATTTATTTATTTAAGAGGGGAGGAAGAGAGATTGAGAATGAGAATGGGTGTTTCAGGGCTTTCAGCCACTGCAGATGAACTCCAGACACATCCACTGCCTTGTGCATCTGACCTTATGTGGGTCCTGGGGAATCGAATCTGGGTCCTTTGGCTTTGCAAGCAAGCACCTTAACTTCTATGCCATCTCTCCAGCCCTCTAACTTTTTTTAATGTTCTTGAGAGAGTTTAGTATTAAGGCATGATATATTCCCCACCTTGGAAAAGGGTTCCACATTGTTATATTAAATGAATAACATCTAATTACCTGGCATTTATAGTTGGGTTTTATCTTAGCTTCACAACATAACTATACACCTTCAAACTGAAGAAATCATTTTTAAAAGGTATTTGCTTTATGCCTTGAAAATATCATGAAGCCACTCTTAGTTTAAATGTTCAGAACCTGTTGATATAAACATGTATAAAATATCATTGGTGATTCAGCAAGTTTGATATCAGCTGATTTGTAGTAGTCATTTTACAAGCTGTTAGGAAAAGGATGTTGGTAGCATACTGAAGGGATGAGCCTGAACTACTGTTAAAAATACAAGCTTCTGAAATTATTTAATACTAAAGTGAAAGAACCTTAAATATTTCAGAAGTCTCTCATGTAATACTCCTAAGAGTCTTGGTTTAATTAAGAACTGAAGTTGTTCACAGTAATGGTCATCAGTTAGAAAAAAAAAAAAAATACACTTGACATCAGAGAATGGGGGAAACTATATATTTCAAAAATATTTCCATTTAAAAATGGCTTAGGCCCCTATGTTTCATATATGCTGCTTGTTTTTAATCTGGGAAGTCTCGATGTAGGAGACTATTTTATTATAATTTCCCACATATATTTCACAAATGAAATTTATATGAGAACATTTTCTTTATAGCTAGAAGTTTTTTTAAGATTATTCAGTGCTTCGTGTTCATATTCACAGTAGGAAAGAATATTGTATTTTAAAAATCAGTACAATTGAAGTTTTTGCAAAAGCCATTTGTTTTTAGTTAGGTACCTATATTTCATAACTAAGCAGATTTCTATACATAAATATGCTAAATATTTTTTTTGCTGTAGTTTAAAAATAACTTTAGAGGCTGGAGAAATTTTTTAGTGGTTTAAGTGCTTGCCTGTGAAGCCTAAAGACCCAGGTTTGATTCCCAGTACCCATGTAAGCCAGATGTACATGATGGCGCATGCATCTGGAGTTATTCACAGTGGCTACAGACTCTGGTGAACCCTTTCTTTCCCTCCCTCCCTCCCTCTGTCTTTCTCTTTTCTTTCTGCTTGAAAATAAATAAAAATGCTTTAAAACAAAAACATGGGGGCTGTAGAGTTGGCTTAGCAGTTAAGTGCTTGCCTGTGAAGCCTTAGGACCCCAGATCGAGGCTCCATTCCCCAGGACCCACGTTAGCCAGATGCACAAGGGGTCACACGCATCTGGAGTTCATTTGCAGTGACTGGAGGCCCTGACATGCCCATTCTCTCTCTTTCTCTCTCTCTCTCTCTCTCTCTCTCTCTCTCTCTCTCTCTCTCTCTCTCTGCCTCTTTCTTTCTGTCCATCACTCTCAAATAAATAAATAAAAATAAACAAAAATAACATGGCTTTAATTTGTTCCTTGTGGTCATTTTGACTTTTTGTTGTGTCTTGCATAGGTGATTTAAGTATTTGCTGCATGTGTTTGTTACAGGAGAAAAAGACCTTTGGAAGTGCTCTAGGATTTTACTGTAAAGCTATCTACCTCACTTCCATAGGTGAAGTAGAAGTGAGATATTAGCATATTCTCTTTGTTCAGAAAATCCAATTGGGAAAAAAAAACTAAAAGAAACTATAAATATTTGATAGGGGCTGGAGGGATGGCTTAACAGTTAAGGCATTTGCCTGCAGAGCCAAAGGACCCAGGCTCAATTCTCCAGGACCCATGTTAGCCAGGTGTACAAGGGGGTGCACATGTGTGGAGTTCATTTGCAGTGGCTGGAGGCTCTGGCACAAGCTTATTCATTCTCATTCTCTCTATCTCTGTCTCTCTCTCTCCCCCCTTCCTCCCTCCCTTTCTCTGTCAAATGAATAAATAAATAAATAAAATAAAAAATATTTGACAGTGTAGTTCTTGAAGACATACTTAATATATATAAGGCTTAATGGGTTATTTTTTGTTTTTAACCTTGTTCATGGTCCCTGGTATTTGCATACTGCTTTTAATATTTGTTTTCCACCCTTCAAGAAAAAGTCATTCCTGGAACTGTACTTAAAAAGAATAGTTTTAGTGAATTTATCAACATGTGATAAGAATTTTTTCCCTTGGCTTAACTTTCTTAAAGGATTGTTCACATAAACAGATAATTTCAGCCTTCAGTGAAATGACCACATAGCATAAAGAAAAAAAAAAAGCTTGTATCTCAAGATTATTCCTTTTTTAAAAAAAAATCTGATACTGAATATAAGTGTTAGTCAGACATTAAGTTTATTGAGAACTAATTTTCTGATTTAATACAGGTTTATATTTATATCATTTTAATAAAGTGTTCCACTTAACTGACATTTTTTAGTAAGCAAATGCTTACTGCTATCCTTATTTTAATGGTCCATGTGTGTCTAACCTCTTTACAGTTTGACATGTTGTTGTCATCTAACAGAGTTCACTCTTGAAAACTACACAATTGAGTTACAAGAAAAAAAAAATGCCAGGCACGGTAGTACACACCATTAATCTCAGCACTCTGGAGGCAGAGGGAGGAGGATTGCCATGAGTTCGAGGCCACTTTGAGACTACATGTTGAATACCAGATCAGCCTAGGCTTGATTGAAGCCCTACCTTAAAAACCAAATCAATCAATCAATTAATCAGGGCTGGAGAGATAGTTTAGCAATTAAGGCGCATACCTGTGAAGCCTAAAGACTCAGGTTCAATTCTCCAGGTCCCACGTAATAGTGGCACATGCATCTGGAGTTCATTTGCATTGGCTAGAGGCCCTGGTTTGCCCATTCTCTCCCCCCCCCCCCCTCTCTCTCTCTCTCTCTCTTTCTATCTGTCTCTAGTGAACAAATAAATAAAAATAAAATCTAAAAAATAAATAAATCACCAAAAGAGTTCATAATTTTTTTTTTTTAAGAGAGCTAGTGATTTTTTTTTTTTTTTTTGGTTGGGCTCCATTCATGACTAGCCTCAGATTGGGGATAATTGAACCCTTAATGAGCATCATCAGTATAAATATTAATAATTGTATTATTACTGTAAAATTGATATCAGTTAGTACTGATATCAGTTGTTTGAATTAAATAGATACCCATATATTTTGAAGGCTTTTCTTGGTACTTTTGCTTTTGGCCTGTCTCTTATTGCCAAGCTGTCTGTCAGTTGTCATGTCTTATGTGTGTCTATATTTTTGTCCTAGCAATACACTAGGTTAAGAGAGCAGGTAGCCTTGCACAAAGCCACAGATGTAGCTGTTGCACACCTGTAACTCCATTGTTGAGTGGGCAGAAACAGGAGGATCCCTGGGTGTCTCTGGATAGCCATTCTTTTTATTTTATTTTATTTTTTTAATTTTTCGAGGTAGGGTCTCACTCTGGCCCAGGCTGGCCTGGAATTCAGTATGTAGTCTCTGGGTGGCCTCGAGCTCATAGTGATCCTCCTACCTCTGACCTCCCCCCTCCCAAGTGCTGGGATTAAAGGTGTGCACCACCATGCCCAGCAATGGATAGCCATTCTTTTTTTTTTTTTTTTTTGCGGGCGGGGCTTGGCTTTCCACTCTAGTCCAGGCTGGTCTGGAATTCACTATGTAGTCTCAGGGTGGCCTTGAACTCATGGCAATCTTCCTACCTCTGCTGGGATTAAAGGCGTGTGCCACCACACCCGACTTGGATAGCCATTCTTAATTAAAAAATGGTGCAAGCTCCAGTATCAATGAGAAACGCTGCCTCAAGAAATAGGGTGTAAAAGTGATACTATAGGACACCTGACATCTTCCTCTGGCCTCTTCATGTGTGTGCACAGGTATGTGTATTTGCGCATACATACACACCACACATACACACACACACACACACACACATACAGCTCAGAGCTTTGGTCAATGAGCTATTCATTGTAATGTAAGATTACAATTTTTTAAAAAATCTAGATTATTCACTCATTCTCCTAAGAAAACTGAAGATAGAAAAATTCTTTAGCTGCTCCAGTTTACTCAGTATACTTGTTCTAGGAGGTACTTAACATCTTTTGGATCCTATAATCCTATACTTAATGATCTACCTGAGATTTGCTTAAAGTGAAGAACTAATTGAGATAAAGAAAAATTTGTAGTTTGATGAAGCCTTTTTAATTCATCTTGTCATTTAGATCATTGGAGTTTTTGTGATGTTTTTCAGGAGAGATCACATTATTATTGTTTATATTTTTTGTAGCTTTAGTTAATAAAATTCACATTTTGCTTAATTAATTGGAAAACACACTATTCTACAAAATTATTTTGTTTTTCTGAAAGATAGGACACTAAAGTAAATTTACCTGATTTGTTAGACATTGATAGTGATAAATAAAAGTTTTATCAATATAGATGAACTAAAATTTAAATATAAGGACTTATCTTTTGTACTATATATCTTAATAGTTAAGTACCTTAACATTTAACAGTGTTTAAAGCAGATTTCAGTTATTTCTATAAAAGTTAAAAAAGCTCCTGAGCTCTTTAATACTGATATTCTGAAGTGATGTAGTTTGGGCTTTTTTATTTGTTTGAGAAAAAGACTGGCCATGTCAGGTCCTCTAGCCACTGCAGATTTTTGCAGATATATGTGCTACCTTGTGCATCTGGCTTTATGTGGGTACTGGGAAATAGAACCCAGATCCTTAGGCTTTGCAGGCATACACCTTCACCACTACCTCTGTAGCCCTGTTGTTCGGTTGTTTATTTGTTTTTGAGGTAGGGTCTTGCTATAGCCTGGGCTGACCTGAAATTCACTATGTAGTCTCAGGATGGCCTCTAACTCATGGCAGTCCTACATCTGCCATCCGAATGCTAGGATTAAAGGCATATGCCACCATGCCCAGATTTCTTTTCTTGATTGTCTAACTTGTTTTGTCCTTATTGGTCCCCCACTCACATGTGCAAATGCACAAAATGAATTTACCCAGGAGTGTGTTTGGCAGATTACCTATAGTAATTGAAATTTGAAAAACAGTCCCTGTGTCCAGAAGTATGGAGATGACTAATCAAGCCATATTGATACAGTGGATTATTATATAGCTAGTACAAATTAAATATTTCTACATGGAAATATTTGTAAAATGTTAGGATTTAAGGGGGTACCAAAAAACCCAGACAGGCTGGGTGTGGTGGTGGACACCTTTAATCCCAGCACTCTGAAAGCTGAGATAGGAGAATCAATGCAAGTTCAAGGCCAGCCTGAGACTACATAGTGACTTTCAGGTCAGTTTTGGCTACTGAGAGACCCTACCTTGAAAATAAAATATAAAAGAATAAACTAATAAAAAACCCAAATAGGTTCAAAATAGTAAATGCATATGAATATGGTAAATAAAAGGTATGTTAAAAAGAAGTACAAAGGAATTTTATATTAATACATTTAATTGAGCTCTTAAAATAACTTCAGTTTATAATAAAATACACAGATAAATCAGGTTAGATTAAAAATGGTAATAACTCACTTTTTTGGTTGTAGAGTTTTGTATAAGCCAGTGGTTACCAACTTTGTCCATCTCTACACCCATAAGAAGACTTAGCAATATCTGAAGACATTTTCTTTGTCAGAGATACTGGCATTTAATGGACAAAGGCTGAGCATTCTATCTTGTAATGATACTGTAATATACATCACATTCTCCCACAACAAAGAACCTGGTCCCGAATGTCAGTTGTATTGAGGTTGCAAAAGCGTGGTGTAAACCCATATTTGCTGAGGACCCTCTCTGTAGCTACCAACTCCTGATGGAGAGAAAACAAGTTAATGTTTTGAAAATTGGATAGAAATCAGTGATACTACCCCAAATCCCATAATGAGAGCCTTGTATTAACATCATATGCTTCCAGTGAATACTTGTATTTGATGGAGATTTTGAAGGTCAATGTTAACTTACCTTTTATGATGCCATCACATAGGTAAGAAATATCCAGCTTCAGCTTAGTCTTACTTTTCTTTTGATCCATTATGATTTCTTATCTCCTTTTTATTTTGTCGTTGTTTTTGTTTTTGTTTTTTGAGGTAGGGGTTCATTCTGGTCAAGGCTGACCTGGAATTAACTGTGTAGTCTCAGGGTGGCCTTGAACTCACAGTGATCCTCCGACCTCTGCCTCCCAAGTGCTGGGATTAAAGGTATGTGCCACCACACCCAGCTTCTTATTTCCTTTTACTTTTAGTAGTTGCCTATCAATTTTCATTGCTCAGTTTTAGAAATATAATAATCTTAAGAACTGAAGACATAGTGAAGAATGATTCAATAGGTAAATGGGAAAATGTTCTTTTTAAAAATAATTTTAAATATTTAAAAAATGTTTTTAATATATATATTTGAGAGAGAAAGGCTGAAAAGAGAGCACACCAGGGCCTCCACCTGAACTCCGGACACATGTGTCACTATGTGCCTCTGGCTTCACATGGGTACTGGGGAATCAAACCTGGATCTTTAGGCTTTGCAGGCAAACACTTTAAACACTGAGCAATCTCTCTAGCCCCATCGGGAAAATGTTCTTAAATCATGTTATAAAACATGACTTCTAGCATAAGTATATTTATTTTCCCTCACCTGTAAAAGAAACTTCACTATAACTTTATGCAATTTTTCTCCTCTTTTCTCTATTTATATCCCATTTTCTTATGGCAAGGTATCAAATCAACATTATCATATAGTCAGTTATTTTAGAGTACAAATCTATTATGATATGTAATGAGACTGATAGCATAGTATCTGTTAGATTTTCTTCTTTTGTAAGAGTGAACTGGCTGGGCATGGTGGTTCATGCCTTTATTCCTAGCACTCAGGAAGCAGAGGTAGGAGGATTGCCATGAGTTTGAGACCACCCTGAGACTCATAGTGAATTCCATTCTAGCTCATCCTGGACTAGAGTGAAACCCTACCTTAAAAAGGAGAGGAAGAGAGCAAGAACTTCTTCACTAATAATGTTATCTGCCAACCAAGTTTTCCCTGTGTACAAAGGTACAGAAACTTAAAATGGTTATCATCATTGTGGTAGTTGCACACCTTTGTACTTCCTGTTTAGAAATACAGTGAAAATATTACATATACTCTCCAGTGTAGTCAGTGTGAGATCCTTTATAATAAAATATAAATGCTTCCCTTCATATTAAATTAATCTTAAGTAAAAATGGGTAAGTCTCAAGAAAAAATAATACATATTAGTTCATTAACCCTTTTGTTAGTCTTAAAGCACTTCTCATTTTTTTCCATACTAATACATAAACATTTCATTATACTATCAGAATTACCACCTTTTCGGTGGACTATATAACAAGAATAATGTGATATTTTATCCCTCAAACTGAAGATTCAGAAATATAGGAATGTGGTGATAGTTCCCCTAGGTAAGCAATTAAGAAAAAAAAATGGAAGTTTATTTGTGCTGTGTTTTTATTCATATGAGTTTAGATTATTTGCAAGCTACATAATATTTGATACTACTAAAAAGAATTTGATACTACATAATAATAGCATGTAGGGGTCCACTGACTTTCCTAAAATTTATTTTCACTTTAAAATCATAATATAATGATATTAATATATTGGCCATCCTTTTCTATCACAGAATTTATGTCTGACAAGAATCAAACTTGTAATAAAAGATATTTTGTGATCCATGTTTCTGCATACTAACAATATTTGTAAACAAAAACATTGGAAAGTAACCTTAATACATATATCTGTTACTTTTCTTGATTTTTTTTTTTTACAAGAGAGAAAGCGAGAGTGTATTGACACTCTAGGGCCTTCTGCTACTGCATTCGAACTCCAGACTCTGTGCCAACTTGTGCACATGTGTGACCTTGCACTACCTTGTGCATCTGAAGAGTTGAACATGAGTCCTTAGGCTTCATAGGCAAGGCTAAGCCATCTCTCCAGCCCTCTGTCATGTTTTTACATTAGACTTTTTTTTAATGTAAAATTGACAGAATTGTATGCATTTATCATGTGCAACATAGTACTCTTAACAAAACACTTCATACTCAGCAAATTCTCAATTATAAAAAGCATTTGTATATATTTTTAACTTTTTGATTATATTGCTAATAGTTGATTAGATATATTACAAAACATTTTTAATTTTTATTTTTGCTTGAGAGAGGGGGTCATATAAAGAGGGAGAGAATGGGCACTCCAGGACCTTCAGCTGCTGCAAACGAACTCCAAACACGTGCACCACCATGTACATCTGGCTTACATAGGTCCTGGGGACTCAAATCTGGGTCCTTTGGCTTTGCAGGCAAGCACCTTAACTGCTAAGCCATCTCTCCAACCCTATAAAATTGTAGGGAATAGGAATTGGATGGTTTGTCTAAGTAAATGACATTAACCTAAATTTAACCTACAAAGCATCTAAACTTATTACTTTATAAAATATGTCCATGGTGATGAGATACATAATAAATCTAGAATTCATTTATATTCTTATTTTCTTCCCTAGGTGTCCAATGTCCCCATCATAAGTAGGTTGCCAACTCCCTCTCTTTGCAACACACTAGCCAGTATTAAGCTGGCACTGTCATACCCATCCCAGATTACTGCAGCAGAATGGAGCTGTTCTTTAGTTATAAGGTAAGTTTTCCCCATGCTCACATCACACTCATCAAGGTGCAGCTTTTAATTTTACTATATTGTGTAGTTTTTTAAGTTTTTTTTTGTTTCCTTTCCTTTATGATTACTTAGGTTATTGGTGCATCATACTCAAAAACTTATAAAACTGCATAATATAACAGAAGACTTATCTTGTAACTATAAATCAGCTCCTTCTTGTAGTAATCCCTACAAAGTTATTTAAAATACAAAACAAAACCTCTGTGGTTTGGTAGTTGAGTTTCTAATAGAAAGGGAGCTGGCAATCTACACTTGCTGTGGACATTGGATAAGAAAGCAATGAAAGGTAAGCTTCAAATTTAGACTATTAGATGTTCTTGTTTTTCTGGTGCATGTGTTAAAGTTTATAATCTATTGACTTAAAAAAATAAATCTCATTAAAATGACTTTGGTAAATGTTCAAATTATTAAATCTATATAACATACTGGAATTATCTTAAAAATATATTTTTTATGGGCTGGAGAGATGGCTTAGCAGTTAAGGCACTTGCCTGTGAAGCCAAAGGACCCAGGTTCAATTCTCTAGGACCCACGTAAGCCAGATGCACAAAGTGGTGCTTGTGTGTGGAATTCGTTTTCAGTGACTGGAGGCCTGACACACCCATTCTCCCTCCCTCCGCCCTCCTCTTTCTCTTTCTCTCTCTCTTTGTCAAATAAAACAATTAAAAAAAATACATTTGGGCTGGAGAGATGGCTTAGCAGTTATACGCTTGCCTGTGAAGCCTAAGGACCCCGGTTTGAGGCTCAATTCCCCAGGACCCACGTTAGCCAGATGCACAAGGGGGTGCACGCATCTGGAGTTCATTTGCAGCGGCTAGATGCCCCGGTGCGCCCATTCTCTCTCTCTCTCTCTCTGCCTCTTCCTCTTCCTGTCTGTCACTGTCAAATAAATAAATAAAAATAAACAAAATAATTAAAAAAAATACATTTTATCCCTAAAAACAGTCAGACTTCTGATACTGAAAACAGATTTTCCCCATCCATACCAACTTTAAAGGCAATAATAAAATTATATGCATAATTCATATTATTAAATTTTATTAGCATTCCATCACTGTTCCCTAAATGATAACCTTTCATAATTTTAAAAAATATGTTATTTTATTTATTTATTTGACAGAGAAAGGGGGAGAGAATGAGAGAATGGGCTCGCCAGGGCCTCCAGCCACTGTAAACGAACTCCAGACGTGTGTGCCCTCTTGTGCATCTGGCTAATGTGGGTCCTGGGAAATCGAACCTGGGTCCTTTGGTTTTGCAGGCAAATGCCTTAACCACTGAGCTATCCCTCTAGCCCCAATAACCTTTTTAATCCACAAGCATAATTTTTGATTCTGCGTTAATCAGTACAAATGAAAATCACCTGCCTGACAATCAAAGAATATTATGTCAATTTTTAAATAATAGAGAATGGATGCACCAGCCACTGCAGACAAACTCCAGATGCATGTGCCACCTTATGCATCTGGCTTATGTGGGTACTGGGGAAATCAAACCTGGGTACTTAGGCTTCACAGGCAAATGACTTAAACACTAAGCCATCTCTCCTGCCCCTATATCAGGGTTTTGTTTGTTTGTTTGCTTGCTTGCTTGCTTTGTTTTTGTTTTTTAAATGCTTAAAAACAGAAGAGCTTCTTGGTATTTACTGTTAATGGTGGTGGTGGTGGTAGTGGTGGTTTTGTGTCGCTTGTTCTTTAAAACAGGATCTCACTCTGTAGCCCAAGCTGACCTAAACTCACCTTTAGACCAGGCTGGCTTCAGCCTCATCTTCTTGCCTCTGATTGCCAAGGTTTATGCCGCTATACCAACTGCTATTTTCCTTTCAGTTTGCATTATTTCACTTTTAAATGATGTCACTATTTTTTTTTTGCTTTTTTTTAAAAAATGTGTGTATGCATGCATGCATGCATTCTCAAATGTGGAGGTCAGAGAACAACATTGAATGTTGGTTCTCACTTTCCACTTTGTTTTGAGGCAGGCTGTCTCTTAATGTTTGCCACTGAGTGGACCAAGGTAGGTGGCCTGCAAGCTTCAGGATTCTTCTGTATACTCCTCCCTTGCAGTAGATATGCTATGATTACAGACAATTGCGTTATGCCTCTGGTTCTGAGGATAAGTTACATAAGGCTTGTGTAGCAAGTTCTTTACCCACTGAACTACCCTCCCATCACTGTTACATTTTTTAATCAATAAATGTTTAGGAATTAAAATCCTTGCATTACTAAGGTATCTACATACAAATCTAGGTAGTTACATAATAAATAATTTATTTATACATCTTTAAGTATTGGCTTTGTACAGATAGCATTGTATATTGGAAAGAAATTTAGCATTCAGGAGATATAGAATTTTAGTCTAAGGTTAATTTATGTCTACATGTATTTCCTTATATAACTTTAGACAGTTTTCTTCAAGAAAATTAAGCCCTTTAAATTCCCTTTTGATTTTTATTTAATTTATTTACGTATTTATTTATTCGTGCATATGTGTGTGTATACATATGCCAGAATCTCTTACCTCTACAAATGAATACCAGAGACTTTCTCTACTTTTTGCATCTGGCTTGTTGCATGAGTACTGGGGAATTAAACTCAGACTGGCAGGCTTTACAAGAAAGCACTTTTAACTGCTGAGCCATCTCCTTAGCCCTTTCTTGTTTTTTTTTTTTTTTTTATGAGGTAGAGTCTCATTCTAATCCAGGCTGACCTGGGACTCACTCTTTAACTCTAGGCTGCCTCAAATTCTCACCAATCCTCCTACCTCAGTCTCTTTAAGTGCTGGGCTTAACGGCATGTACCACCACACCTGGCCCCTTTAAATTTTAATAAGTTCACCTATTAAGAAGCATGAAAATTTCCTGGATTTCATGTAGATATAGGAATGAGGTCGATAGTTAAAAGCTACTGCTGGGGCTGGAGAGACGGTTTAGTGTTAAGGCACTTGCCTATGAAGCCCAAGGACTCAAGTCAATTTCCCAGTACTCACATAGGCCAGATCCACAAGGTGGCATGTGTCTGGAGTTCATTTGTAGTGGCTGGAAGCCCTGGCATGCCCATTCTCTATCTCTTTCTTTCTCTCTGTCTCCCAAATTAATTAATTAATTTAAAAACAAGTTTTTTTAAAAGCTATTTCTGGCTTTTAGTTACCTTGTTTTAAAGTTCAATTTGATCTTAAGTAAGTTTTTATAGTTACTAACTATTTTTTCAAATTTCTTAACTTTTCTACTTTTTGTTTTTGTTCTGTTATATACTGTGAAACTCTGAGGTCACCACAAATTAGTTATTCCACCCTTAAGCATTTTTCTAATTACATTTGAGTTAAAAGCATCATGTTTTAATCAAAGATGACACATGAATCTGTGAGTTTCTATTTCATTATCAGCGATTAAAACAAACACCTTGCAAATACCAATCCAAGCTATAATTCTGCCCAGTTTTAAATCAGCATAAACCCTGTAGACTCATATATACCCATGGCAGGGTATCCAATCCTCTTGTTGAAGTCATTTTACTTTTTACGTTTTTATGAATTTTGAGGGGGGGGAGTTTTGAGGTAGGGTCTCACTCTAGCCCAAGCTGACCTAGAATTCACTCTGTATTCTCAGGGTGGCCTCCAACTCATGGTGATCCTCCTGCCTCTACCTTCCAAGTGCTGGGATTAAATGCGTGTGCCACCATGCCTGGCCATATTTTTATGAATTTTATTATCAGTCTTCACCTTCAGTGATTATGTGTTATGACTATTTGGTTTATTTTCCAAATATAGAATTGTTAAATATGCATTTTAAAATTATAAATAAAATATTATACTATTACAAATTGAGAGTATATAGTGTAAAGAAAGGAAAGAAGCCTACAAAAACATAAAATTAGAAAGCCATAAATACTTAAAACAGGCAACTGAGTAAAGCAGAGTTATATGAAAATTAGAAATGTGTTCTCTGATTAAAATTTAAATCCCCTTTCTTGTATGTAGTCTCTTAGTTCAGTAGAACATTTTCTAGTAAAATCTTAATCCTTTTTAACTCTTTTTTAAAAATTCACTTAGTAATTTAGCATACAAAACTGCAGCACTGTCTTGAATGATATCCAGCTATGCAGACTCCCCTTTCTGTTCCTCATCTACCTACACACAAGGTCTTCCATCGCATCACTGTCATGCTAATCCAGACAGCAGCCATCCAACCCAGGTTAGCTCTGCAACTGTCATTTTTCTCCTTTTAACTTCAAATCCTGAGTTGAAGACCATTCTGAGCTACATAACAAGATCCTTTATCAAAATAGAACCAAAAAATGCTTGCTGTCCCTAGATTTATGCTATTTTTGTTCAGTTTTATTACTAACCAGCTTAATAGGATTTCTTTTTATTTGTGAGTTGGAATAAACACAACACTATCACCAAGTTTTTTGAGAAAAATAAACTTTGAAGGTATAACTTACTACTTATTTAGGTCCTTATGTACTTTTATAACACATTTAAAATAAAGAGGCTTATTTATATGCATATGCTATATGAAATAAAAATTACTTTTTTGAAAATTTATCTTAATATTATTTATCATCTTACTAAGACATAAATTAGCATAAGATTTATATTCATTGTGTGCATAGCACATATAATCCTACATCTTCCTTTTTTAATAAGCAATTCTTCTAAAACAGCTAAAAATATAGCTGCTTGTATTTAGTGCATAAACATTCTGTTGGTTTAAAGCATAAAAAAACTCCTAAAATTATACACAATCACTTGGGTTATAAAACTATCATTTAAAATATTGAAGGCTTTAGCTAGGTGTGGTGGTGCCCACCTTTAATGCCAGCACTCCAGAGACAGAGATAGGAGGATCACTGTGAGTTCAAGGCCACCCTGAAACTACATAGTGAGTTCCAGGTCAGCCTGGGCTAGAACAAGACCCTACCTTGAAAAACCATAAAACAAATAAATAATAAAATATTGAAGGTTTTGTATATAGAAAAAGTTTGGAAATTCTTCACATCTTTAGAAAATAGTTTTTCCTCTCTGTAGTGATAATTTTCCTGCCTTACTGTTGCACATCTAAGCAGATTGACTTAGCATTTGCTTATAGGATAAATTATAATTTTATGCTAAATTGATCCATAACATAAAATTGTGTGTGTTTTGTTAGAAACAATACACATGGATTGTATGGTTGTAATTATATCTCACCACCTTTACAAAAGATACAACAATGAAGACATAACAGTAGATGATGATAGGTGAAATACTATAAGCAGGATTTTACTAAACTGTAACAAAATTATTGTTCCTATAATATTTAATGATTTTATATTTATTGGTGAGGTGTATCTTTACTTGAGATCTTTAGAACCTTCATGAAATAAATTAACACTGTTTAATGTAGTTTGTGAGAGGTAGTAATGTAGTTCTGAAGAGCTTGGATATCATAATCTAATGACATAGGTTCAAGTCATGGGGCCTTAAATCATTAAATATTTCTGAGCTTTGCTTTTACCACTTGTTTTTTCTTTTTTGAGGTAGGGTCTAGCTCTAGCCCAGGCTGATCTAGAATTCACTATGTAGTCTCAGAGTGGCCTCGAACTCATGGCGATCCTTCCACCCATGCCTCCTGAGTGCTGGGATTAAAGGCGTATGCCACCATTTTTATTAAAGTGAATATTGCAATGCACATACCTCTAGACAGTTTTGATAAATGCAGGGGTTTAGGTTGACAGATATTTCTATGCTATAATCTACTAAAATAATTTTAAATGTTCTTTAAGATTGTTTAAATATAATGACATAGCTTTTTTGGCTTTCCATTTTCACACAGGAAAGTTACAAAAACTTTACTATTTAAATCATATTATTATTTGATGAATTTTTATACATGTTAAATGTTTACATGGTTTTTATTGGCTGTGTTTTGGTGCTGGGAAATGAAGCCAAGGCTTTTTTCACATATTTGGTAAATGATTTATTTAACCATTTACAATTGACACAAACTTTACAGATATTTTACTTTCTAGGTTTTCAGATTTCTCCTGTCCAGTTGAATGTCATTAAATATATTAAGATTATTATGCTTCTGTGGAAGGAGTAATTTTTGATGGATTATTGGCTTATTATTTTTTATTCAGAAGCAGCAGCTTGGGGCTGAAGAAATGGGCTCGGTGTTTAAGGTGTTTGTCTGCAAAAACCTAATGACCTAGGTTTGATTCCCCAGTACCCATGTAAAGCCAGATGCACAGAAGAAAAAGCTTGATTGACATTGACTTTTAGATTAAATCCAAGAGATTTATTTTTTTTTTAAATTGTGTTTCTAGGGCAAGTGGTATCATCGGAGACAAGCTGTAAAAGAATTGCATAGTACATTGATACGTCTTTTAAATGAATTGCTGCCATGGGAACCAAAGTTAATGAAGGCTTTTCAAAGAAACAGGTAACACGTTTTATGATCTGTTCTACTTATTCTGAGGCTTTTAATTGGTGACTGGGAAAATGTAATGAAACCACTTAGTTGTATCCTATTCCTTTGTAATTCAGCAGGATTTATTTATTTATTTATGAGAGAGAGAATGGGCACACCAGGGCCTCCAGCCACTACAGAGGAACTCCAGACACATGCACTACCCTGTGTGCCTGGCTTATATAGGTCCTGGTGAATTGAACCTCAGTCCTTAGGCTTCTCAGACAAACACCTTAACTGCTAAACCACATCTCTAGTGCATTGGTTTTTATTTGTAGTTGTTGGTGGTGTTTTGGGTTTTTTTCTTTCTTTCTTTCTTTTTTCTTTATGAGACAGAGTTGGTGCACCAGGGCCTTAGCCACTGCAAATGAACTCCAGACACATGTGCCACCTGTGCACTTACCACCTTGTGCATCTGGCTTATATGAGTTCTGGAGAGCCAAACCTGGGTCTTACCTGCTAAGCCATCTCTCCAGCCTTCAGCACATATTTTTGAGTGCCTACTATGCACAAAACACTCCTAAGACATAGGAATGCAGTGTTGATTAAACAAAGCACCTTCTTTGTGACTTACTTTCTAAGTCACAAAAGAAAAATATAGACTCAAATGTACTGCTGTCAAATAGACAGGGCTGGAGGAATGGCTTAGTAATTAAGGCACTTCCCAGTGAAGCCTAAGGACCCAGGTTTCAATTCCCCAGGACCCACATAAGCCAGATGCACAAGGTGGCACTTGCATCTGGACTTCATTTGCAGTGTCTAGAGACCCTTGTGCACCTAATTCTCTGTCTCTCTATATCCTCTCTCTCTCTTGTAAAATAAATAAATAAAAATATTTTTAAAAATAGAAAAGTCAAAAATAAAATGCCTGTTTGGGACAGGAAGAAGACTACTACTAAAGGAAATGAGTGAGTGAGAAAGCTATTTGTATATCTGAGGGAAAAACAGAAAATAGAAACATTATGAGTGGAAGCATATTTGCCATTAGAGGAAGTGTAGAATCAATTATAACCAAAGCAGAGTGAATAAGGAGGCTCATGGTAAGAGACGGAAATCAGAGGTAAAGAGAAAGGTGGTCAGATCAGGTAGAAATTAACCTTTGGTTTTGACGCTGACTGAAATGAGAAACCATTGGATAGAGAAGGGATATAACTTTCCTAATGTGTTTTTGTTATTTGTCTGCAATGTTGAAATTGAACCCAGAGCCTTGCACATAGTTAGGCAAGTACTCTGCCACTGAGCTGTGCCCCCACCCCCACTGCAACCTTAAGTTTTAAAGCACTCTCTGTAGCAACCGTGCTGAAATAACGGTAAAGATGAAAACAGAAGCTAATTTTACTACAGCAGTAATCATGGAGAAAAATGGCAATGACTAATGCCAGAGCAGATGGTAAGCAGAAATTGGAATCTGGCCATATCTTGAAAGTAGGTTAAACTTCTTTAACATTAGAGAGAGTGATGAATAAAAATGATGATGTCAAAACCTTTGATATCAACAATTATCAATATGGATTTGTAATTAACTGAGATACAGAAGACTAAAGGATAATCAAATTTGAGAAATAACAGAGATTAAATAGCTTGAATTGCAACATGGTAAATTTGGTATAATTTCTAAATGTCTAATTGGTATAGTTGAGCAGTTCAGTATATAAGTCTGAGTTGATGGAAGTCAGTCAGCCACCTGGAGGTACAAATAAGATGGTTGTCAATATACTGATGATATTTAAAGCCATTAGGCTAGTAGAAACCATATGAACATTGGACAGTCCACCATTTAAAGATGAGGTAGGTAGGTGAATAGGACAGTTTCAGAAAAGGCTTTGAAGGAATGCTGAGTAAGATGAGAGGATAACCAAACACATCTTTAGAAGCCAGATAAAAGAAGTGTTTCAAAAGGGAAGAAGATAGAATGAAGAAAATAAAGAATAAGAGTTCATTCTTGGGGCTGGGGAGATGGCTCACCAGTTAAAGGTGCTTTCTTGTAATGCCTGATGGCCTGGGTTTGATTCCCCAGCCCATGTAAAGCTAGATGCATAGAGTGGCACATATGTCTGGAGTTGGTTTGCAGCAGCAAGAGACCGAGGTATGCCCATTTATGCATTCATTTCTGTCTCTCATAAATTGAATTTTTTTAAGAAGCCTTATCTTGAGAAAATACTGCAAAATAAAAATGGTCTCACTCTTGAGGCTGAGAGATAGCTCAGTAGATGAAGTGCTAACCAATCTGGCCTACTTGACAAGCTTCAGGCCAGTGAAAGACTGTACCTCAAAAAACCCAAGGTTTGGGGCTGGAGAGATGGCTTAGCGGTTAAGTGCTTGCCTGTGAAGCCTAAGGACCCTGGTTAAAGGCTCAATTCCCCAGGACCCACGTTTGCCAGATGCACAAGGGGGCACACGCGTCTGGAGTTCGTTTACAGTGGCTGGAGGCCCTGGCGCACCCATTCTCTCTCTATCTGTCTCTTTCTCTCTCTGTCTGTCGCTCTCAAATAAATAAATAAAAATGAACAAAAAAAATTTAAAAACCCAAGGTTGTCCTCTTCTTCCACATGTGCAACTTTACAAATGCATACACACATGTGAAAAGAAAAAAAGAATTCATTCTTGGGAAGTGAGTAAAAGCCTATCCAGAGTCTATTCAAGAGAATTAGAGAAATATCAAAGAGTCTGCTTTCATTCTTGCTATTGAGAAATGGGAGGCGGGGTGGAGGACTAGTGCCAAGAAAGGACAGACTAAAGTTAAGAAATGATATTTTGGGGTTTTTTTTATAAAAGAAATAACATTTTGTTACTAATGCAAGTGATCTAGTATAATAGACAAAAAAAAATGTATTAAGTGAAGGAACACCTGATGGAGCAATAGTTATCCTTGATGTGGTGGTTTGCATGTAAAATGCCCTCTGTAGCCTCTTATGTTCGAATATTTAATCCCCAATTGGTCAAGGGATGCTGTGGAACCTTTAGGAGGTAGAGCCTGGCTGGAGGAAGTATGTCACTTGGGATGAGCCTTGTTATTTCCAGGCCCCATGTGCATTTCTCTTGCTGTACTTTCCTGCTGTGCTGCAGTGTGGTGCTGCTACTGCCTTGCTTTAACCATGATGGTCTTCCCCTGAAAACCAAAATAAGCCTGTTCCTTTCATAAACTGCTTCTGTTGGGGTATTTGTTCTCAGCAGTGAGAAACTAACTGATATAGAAAAATTGGTTCTGAGAATGATATAATCCAGACCATTTGGTTCTTAGTGTTTTGAAACTGACTGTGGGAGGAATGTGGAAGGATTTGGAATTTTGGACTAAAGAAGCCCTTCATTGCTGTAACCAGAGCTTAATGGGCCATCTTGGTGGGAGTTTGAAAAGCTGGAAAGAAACTGGCTACATTCTGCTCATATCTTGAGAACAAAATTGAATTTAAGCACAGGCCATTAACCACTGAGCCATCTTCCTAGCCCATGAAGTTGAATTTAAAAGTAATGTACTAATAATGTGTTTGGTGGAGGAAATTTCAAAGTAGAACAACATTGAATCTGTGGTATGGATTTTCTTAGGTGTTCTGTTTCAAATCTACAGTGAAAGGGGGAAATGTAGAGCTTTATATAAAGTTTAGCACAAAAAGAAAGGTAAGTAAAATCTAAGGCCAAGAGACTGTAGCCACTTTGGTTATAATTGTTTTAATAAAAAAAGTATTGCCGGGCTGGTGAGATGGCTTAGCGGTTAAGCGCTTGCCTGTGAAGCCTAAGGACCCCGGTTCGAGGTTCGATTCCCCAGGACCCACATTAGCCAGATGCACAAGGGGGCGCATGCGTCTGGAGTTCGTTGGCAGTGGCTGAAGGCCCTGGCGCGCCCATTCTCCCCCCCACCCCCCGCCTTTCTCTCTGTGTTTGTCACTCTCAAATAAATTAAAAAAAAAAAAAAAAGTATTGCCATCAGGCAGTAACCCGCAACTTACTCTATAGTCCCAGGCTGGCCTCAAACTCATAACAGTGCTCATTCCTCTATCTCCCAAGTGCTGGTTATAAAAGGTATACACCACCACACACAGCTAACAGTGCGGTCTTTTGAAATTGGATTGAATTCATTTTGCAATGTGAGCAGGGCAGGAACAAGGTATAAAAGGATGTGACTTAATGATGATATGATTGAGTCTCAAATGGACAAGTGGTGAATTGGTGATGGCCAACTTTTTAGGACCTAGAATCAGTTGTGGTTAGGTTAGCTTCTGTGCAAGCCTATGAGGGATTATCTTAGGTAAATGGAGGTGGGAAGACTCACTTTAACTGTGCGTGACACCATTCCATGGGCTGGGGTTCTGGACTGTGTAAAAAAGAGAGGGCTGGCTGAGCAACAGCGTTCATTCCTCTGCTTTGCTTCCTGACTGTGGACTGAATGTAACCTGTTAACTCAAGAACCTACTGTCATGCCTACTCCATCATGATGGACTGTAAAGTGAAAGAAACCCTTCTTCCCTTACACTGGTTTATGTCAGATATTTTGTCTCAGCAGTGAGAAGGTAACTGCTACAGAAAATCTAGACAATAGGGGATATATAGAATTAGAGGTGTTAGCATATGTATATAAGTGGAAGTATTAGTAAGAAAATGGATAATATAAATGCCAATTAAGGTATTTTGCAGATACAAGGTAAGTAGATAAAATATTTTTCCAATTGCTTTCATTTTCCATGAAATAACAGGTAGTGAGAAGACAAGTGATATTTCAATACCCACATAGATATTTCTATAGTCTAATCTTACAGGTTGAAGTGGAAATTTATTTTGAGTTATTATTCTTTGTTTGTTTGATTTTTGGTTTGTTTTTATTTTTATTTTTATTATTTTTTTTTTTTTGGTTTTTTGAGGTAGGGTTTCACTCTATCCCAGGCTGACCTGGATTCACTATGGAGTCTAGGGTGGCCTCAAACTCATGGCAGTCCTCCTACCTCTGCCTCCGAAGTGTTGGGATCAAAGGCATGCGCCACCGCACCTGGCTCATTTTGAGTTGTTCTTTAGTAGCCTATTTTGGTATGTTATAGCCTATAAAATACTTAAACAGTAATTTAAAGAAATAAATTGAAAGTGATTATTAATTAACACTTGAATTTTTATATCCCATATATACTAAGAGGTGCTATTATTATTCCCATTCTACAAATAAGTAAACTAGTGCTCCAGAAAGATTAAGAAACTTGCCCAAAGTCTCATAACTAGTAATAGATGTAGTACTTAAATACTAATATGCACAACAAATAAGCACTTATTACAGAATAAATTATTGAATATATCCTAAAGATTCAGGATAGAGTAGGAAACATAGTTGAGAGCAAAAAGAACAATAAAAGATCTTCAGAATACCATGTAGTCATGTGGAAATGTTTCTGTCTCTCTATAGTTTCTCAAAAAACAGCCAGAATCTCTGTAAAAGTTAAGATTCTCTTTCAACTGTGCTACCTCAAGCTATGTGAAAACATTTTTAGTAAGACCTGAAAATTATTTCCAGAATTAAATGATGAGTTTATTTGTGGTATTCTATGTAATAATCCCAATATTAATACTATTACTTAAAATTTATTGTTTACGTTTTGTTTTTTTTTCTTAATGATCTTCTAGCCTGGTATGTGGCACAGACTTGTAATTCCTACAATTGGGAGGCTCACTAAGTTTGCAGATTTGAAGGTAGCCTAAGCTATATAGTGAGATTGTGTCTCAAAACCAAAAAAGGTCATACTGTGATAAGCAATTTTAAGAATATCTCAAGTCCATTTTTGAATACAACTAGAAAAAAAACTTAACCTTTCTCTCACTTTATAGGTCTTAATAGTTGGAACAGCAGTCTTTAGGAAAACAAATGTTCAAACTTGATTCAGAAATTTGCTAATGTCATCTTTAAAATTTCTATTGCTAATGCACTAGGACTTTGATTTTAGCAATTAATATTTGGCAGTACTGAACTAATGGATGTTTTAGTTATATTTAAAATGAAAATTAAGGCCAGGTGTGGTGGTACATGTTTGTAATCCAATGTTCAGGACAATTACATGAGTTCAAGGCTAGCTTGGGCTACAGAGTAAGTTCCAGGTCAGCCTGGACTCTAGAGTAAAATCGTTCCCCAAAAAAAAGAAAAGTTCTAATTTTTAAAATATTTTTTATTTTTATTTATTGAGAGAGAATGGGGAATCAAGCCTAGGTCCTTTGGCTTTGCAAGCAAGTGCCTTAACTGCTAAGTCATTTGTCCAGCCCCAAGTTAAAGTAATTTTAATGAGAATTAAAAATACCTCAATATGCTGGGCGTGGTGGTGCAAGCCTTTAATCCAAGCACTCAGGAGGCAGAAGTAGGAGGATTGCCATGAGTTCGAGGCCACCCTGAGACTCCATGGTGAATTCCAGGTCAGCCTGGGCTAGAGTGAGACCCTACCTTGAAAAAAAAAAAGAATTCATTATGGCTGGAGAGATGGCTTAGCGGTTAAGGTTCATGCCTGCAAAGCCTAAGACCCCAGTTTGATTCTCCAGGTCCCACGTAAGCCAGATGCACATGGTGGCACATGTGTTTAGAGTTTGTTGGCAGTGGCTAGAGGCCCTGGTGCACCCATTCTCACTCACTCACACACACACTCACTCTCTCTCTGTCTTCCTTCTCTCTGTCTCTAATAAATAAATAAATATAAAATCTTGAGGCTAGAGAGATGGCTTAGCAGTTAAGGCGCATGCCTGCAAAGTCTAAGGACCCCAGTTCAGTTCTCCAGGTCCCACGTAAACCAGATGCACATGGTGGTGCATGCATTTGGAGTTCATTTGCAGTGGCTAGAGGCCCATTCTCACTGTTTCTCTCTCTCTCTCTCTCTCTCTCTCTCTCTCTCTCTCTCTCTCTCATGAATAAAAATAAAATCTTAAAAAATATTTCAATAGATAATCTAAAATGTTAGTTTAGATATTAAGGCATATTGCTTCTCATGTCAGGTATTTTATTTCAGGAGCCGCCTAAAGAAAGACTATGATGATTTCAGAAGACAACCTGATCATGATAAGTTCACTAGAGAACTGTGGACTACTGAAGAATGTGAAGGCGACCCTGGGAAAGAATCTCCTCAAGTAGAAATCAGTAAGTCTGTAGACTCAACAGAACCTCTAGATCTACTGGAAAAAGATCATTTTGATTCAGGTAAGCATTAAAACTTTAAAATTCACCTCACAGAGAAGTCTTTATTTGTTGTAAAGACAAAAGATATTTGGTCATTGTATGTTGATTAAGGAAATCTCATGTTTTGAAGAAGTATTATCCCATGTTCTTGAAAACAATTTCTTGGAAGTCATTATTAAATTTCTAGGAGTTCGGGGAGTTAATGCTTAGCTCCAAGCTATAGCATGCATTGCTTATTACATACAATAGATTCTTAATTTCTTATCCTTTGAAATTGTTTCACTTCTCTTTTCATTATTATTCCTCTTTAAGCTATTTCTGCTTTTAATGGAAATTGACAAGTCTTTAATATTGTGAGGATTTTTTTTTAATGAGGAATGACCAAGGTTGATGGTTTAATGAATTCAAAGTGAACATGCTATTTTTAGTAAGTATAAATGGCTGAACCAAATTGCAAGTATTCATTTCAACTCATCAGATTATATTATCTTTTAAATCTGATTTAATGGCCTCCTCTTTTGTTTGTTTGTTGCTCTTATTCGTGGTAGTGTTTTGCTTAGGTTATTTGAAGCAGTTTTTCAAAGTAGCTCAAGCTGGTCTGGAACTCATGGTGATCCTCCTACCTCGACTTCTGAATGCTGGGATTAAAGGCATTTACCACTATGACCAGTTTATGACTTTTTTTTACTTATATGTGGTTAATATGAAAGCTTATGGTTGGGGACTATGATAAGTCACTCAATAAAGTTCTTGACTCACCAACGTAAGGACCTGAATTTGGCTCCGGTACCCGTTAGAAAAATGCTGGACTAGGTGACACATGCCTATTATCCCAGGACTGGGGATTCCTGGGGCTCACTGGTCTACCAGTGTAGCCTAATTGGTGGGTTCCAGGAAAATAGGAGAGTGTGAATGATGTTTCTTTGAATGACTCCTGTTGTCCTCTGGCTTCCACATGTACACACGTACATGTGCGCGCACGTGCGCGCGCGCACACACACACACATGTAAAAAAAAGAAGAGCAGGCTAGGGGAGAGTTTCAAAAGTTCAGGGTTATAAATGTGTTAACAAACTGATTTTCCTGTCTTTGTGAATTGTAAGGGTATAACTTATCTTGACTAGATATGATCATAAGTTGTTTTTTTTTTTTAACTACAAGGATAAACATCAGAAAATCTAGAGGGGTGTGTGTGTGTGTGCACGCGTGTGTGCATGTGTGCGTGCACCATTTAGAGCCTTAAAGTCTCAAAGCAGCTGGGCGAGGTGGTGCACGCCTTTAATCCCAGCACTTGGGAGGCAGAGCTAGGAGGATCACTGTGAGTTCGAGGCCACCCTGAGATTACGTAGTGAATTCTAGGCCAGCCTGGACTAGAGTGAGACCCTACCTTGAACCCCCCCCCAAAAAAAAATCTCTATAAACAGAATTGAGTGGAAAACTCTTAGGTCAAGTCTTCCCTACCTAGAAGAAGAAAACTGGGAAAGCAAACTGAATGTAGTAAGTATAGTATCTCTTTAAACTGAAGTTTTTCTCTTTGCACTTATTAAAGTGGCAGCACACTTTACCCACAAGTACTTATCTCAGTAATAAGTCTTTCTGGAGCATGGTTGTGATATGAAGATTAGCATTTTACAGGTCGCTTGTCTCCATCAGTGGTGCTGAAGTATTTGAGTGTCTACAGTAAACTGTTTAAATTGCCAGGTCAAAGATTGGTTTATGGAGGTAGAGTCTCATTCTAGTCCAAGCTGATCTGGAACTCAATCTGTAGCCCAGGTTGGCCTCGAACTCACAGCGATATCCTCCTGTCTCAGCCTCCAAGAGTGCTGGGATTAAAGGCATGCACCCCATGCCCAGCTGACTCATTTTTAAAGTTTGCATTACTGGATCACTGTTTTCTATAAACAACATGTTTGTTTTTATAATTTTCAGATGATATGAAATTGTCAGAAATAGGTTTTCCTATGGCCAGAAGCAAGTTGTTGAAAAAAGAATTGCCTTCTAAAGATGTATTGAAGACACTGCCTAAAACACTTAAAAGACAGTTCAAACAAACTAGTTATCTGGATGATAGCACAAAAGAGCTTTCCCCGAGGAAGAAAGCAAAGCTAAGCACAAATGAGACATCATTTGAGAATCTAGAAGTTGATACCCAGATTGACTGTTTGAATGAATCAAAACATACAGAGCTACCATGCCCAGAGTCATTTGCCTCAGTGGATTCAGTTCCAGTGTCTACTCTCCAGAAAGGGACCAAACCTATTCAGGCCTTGCTTGCAAAGAATATTGGGAACAAAGTGACCTTAACAAATCAACTGCCCCCTTCCACAGGTAGAAGTGCTCCTGCTGTGGAAAAGCCAGTTATATCTCCTGCAGAAGCAAGCCCCATAAAGCCAGCATTGACCTGCCTCACCAATTCAAAAGGACCTTTACAGATGGTATACAAAATGCCCTGTGGTCAGTGGTTGCCAGTAGACCTTCACAATAGCTCTGTCAAGATTCAGATGCAACCTGTGGTGGATCCTAAAACAGGAGAAAAAATCATGCAGCAGGTTCTTATTCTCCCGAAGAACTTTGTGATTCAGCACAAAGAAGGAAAAGCAATTGCAAAGGAAATACTACCACTTCAGCAAAAAGGTACAGAACATTATTCCTCCTTCCCCCAGACAACATCAGTTCTCACCTCAACAGGGACTGTTTCTACTCAACTACCTAATACAGTTTTCAACAAGACAGCGACACCTTCATCAAATGTGAGTTCAAGACCACAGCCTTTGTCACCAGTAACCTCTGTAAGTAATTTATTAATACCACCAGTTAAGACTAGTCAAAGTGAGGCAGAAAAAGTTGTGAATACAGTTTCAGCAGCTACATTCCCCCAACCAATTGCCTTACCCACCATTTCCTCAACAGGTCAGCCTTTATTATCAGCAACAACATTAAGTGAATCTACAAATACTTGTAATTCCCTCACCTGCTTTCCACAACAAACAGCTGACTCTTCAGATGCAAAGCAAGAACTGAAAACTGTGTGTATAAGAGATTCACAGTCAATTCTTGTTAGGACACGAGGTGGGAACACTGGAGTTGTAAAAGTACAGACCAATACAGATCAAAATTCACCCAACAGTGTATCTTCAAATTCAGTCTTCACTTTTGCTCCCCAACTTCAGGCATTTCTGGTGCCAAAATCAACTTCATCGTCCTCTGGCTTTTCACAGGTAGGTGGAATGACTACTACACCTAGTCTCCCATCTTTGAGCCAAGCACCATCTTCTGTTTCCATTCCATGTGGCTTTCATCCATCCATGGAGAAAAATCCCAAACCTAAATTAACCCAGCCCTCCAGCAGTGGTAATTTGGGCCCCATGATAGATAAAACTGCACATATACCCTCTTCTCCCTTGAAGTCCACCATTTCTTCCAGCACTCTGCTACCATCAACAACAAATAGTTCAGTAAGTGTAATTAGCATATCAGC
This sequence comes from Jaculus jaculus, assembly GCF_020740685.1. Taxonomy (NCBI): domain Eukaryota; kingdom Metazoa; phylum Chordata; class Mammalia; order Rodentia; family Dipodidae; genus Jaculus; species Jaculus jaculus. Next base: position 51,789,411 of record NC_059102.1, read on the forward strand.
AGGAAATTTTGGACAAACCAGTGCAAATGTTATTTATACTGCAACTAAACAGCAGCAAGTTGATTATGTCACAAAAAGCTACCCTGCTACAAGATCAGAAGCAACAATAGCAATAAATGGAGATATGCTCAGTGGGACTCCAGTTCAGAAGCTTATGCTAGTATCAACTCCATCAGTTCTTCCTTCTGGCAGTGGAACTGCAATTAATGTGGCACCAGTACCAACATCTACAGGTGTTTCTACCCAGAAAGTGGTTTTTATTAATGCTGCAATTCCCAGTGGCACTTCAACGCCAACAATTGTTGGAGAGCCATTAAAACAAACACTTCCTCACCCTTTAAGTAAAACATATGTTAAGACTCCAGAGCAACCCCAAATCGTGTTAATTCCATCTACAGTTGGAGCACCAATGAAAATAAATTCTTCACCAACTGTGTCTCAAATAAAAGATGTGAAAATTGGACTAAACATAGGTCAAGCAATTATAAATCCTCCAGGCAGTATGCCAGCTATCCCATCAATTAATATATTGCAAAATGTAATGCCAAAAGGAGAAGATAAAAGTAGCAAGGGCTATGTTTTACCACTGTCAACAAGTGGTAATTCAGTTCCAATAAGCTCAAATATTGTGAGTCAAAATATCCCTCCTGTCAATGAATCTGTGGTTTCTGCAACAGCAGCAAGCATGTTTTCAGTAACAGGAGCAAATGTATCTTTGAGTTCTCTTCCAGTGACCTCATCCTCTGCTTCAGTTGGGGCACGGTCTCCTGTTTTAGTCAGTGGAAATGATACCTCTTCAAGAATTATGCCTATTTTGTCAAACAGACTTTGCACATCAAATTTTGGAAACACTGTGGCCATATCAACTGTGAAAACAGGACACCTTGCATCATCCGTTCTGATTTCAACTACACAACCAACAGTATCTCCTAAATGTTTGACATCAGCTTTGCAAATCCCTATTACTGTTGCCTTGCCTACACCTGTGACTACATCTCCAAAAATAATCAACACTGTTCCACATTCAACAACACTGACAGGAGCCACACGTTCTATCTCTCTTTCTAAAAGACAATCTCGGACTCCTCTCCAGTTCCAGTCTCCAGGGATATCAACTACAGTGCCAACAAAT